>NC_072008.2:161298333-161940416 GCF_028885655.2 Pongo abelii | reverse complement strand
TCCCAAAGCTGAAGAACTTGGAGTCTAATGTTTGAGGGCAGGAAGCATTTAGCATGGGAGAAAAATGTAGGCGGGGAGACCAAGCCAGTCTAGTCTTTTCACGTTCTTCTGCCTGCTTGTATTCTGGCCACACTGGCAGCTCATTAGATTGTGCCCATCCAGATTGAGGGTGAGTCTGCCTTTCCGAGTCCAATGATTCAAATGTTAATCTCCTTTGACAACACCCTTATAGACACACCCAGGAACAATACTTTGCATTCTTCAATCCAATCAAGTTGACAGTATTAACCATCACACCCTGACTTTATCATTACATATTCTACACATGTAATAAATTTCACATATATCCCATAAATATGTACAAATACAATGTATCAAAAATTTAAATAAAAATAAAAATAAAAGTACAGATTCCAGTGCTAAGCTACATGAAATGTGAAAAATCAGGGAAACATGACACCATCAAAGCAACACAACAAATTTCCAGTAACCCACCCAAAATAAATGAAGACCTACGAAATGCCTGATGACGAATTTAAAATAATAAATCTAAAGAAGCTCAGCAAGCTACAAGAGAACACAGATAGACTACTCAACAACATCAGGAAAACAATACATGAACAAAAAAGTTCCAAAAAATTAGAAATTATTTTAAAAAGATCCAAACAGAAGTTCTGGATCTGAAGAATACAGTGGCAAAACTAAAAAATGCAATAGACCACTTCAACAGCATATTCAATTGGAGAGAAATAATTAGCCAACTCAAAAACACATCTTTTGAAATTATACAGTAAGAAGAGAAAAAGATGAAAATGAGAAAAGCCTACAGGATTTATGGAACACTATCATGACATACACATTATGATATTCCCCAGAAAAGAAGTGAGAGGGAGAGGAGAGAAAAGCATATTTAAAGAAATAATGACTCAAAACTTTTCAAATCTGGGGAAGAAAATAGATACCTAGATTCAAGAAGCCCAAATAACGTCACATAAGTGGAACATAAACAGGTCTACACTAAGGCATTATAATTAATTTGTCAAAAGTCAAAGCCAAAGAGATAATTTTGAATTAGCAAGAGAAAAATGACTCATCACATATAAAGGAACTTCAATAAGACTTTTAGTGGATTTCTCAGCAGAAGTCTTGTAGGCCAGGAGAGAGTGGGATGATACATTCAAAGTATTGAAATTAAAAAAAAACCTGCCAACAAGATAACTATACCTGGAAAAACTATCCTTTAAAAATGAAAGAGAGATAAAGTCTTTCCCAGACAAAAACTGAGGGAGATAATCACCATTACATATGCCTTATAAGAAACACTTAAGGGAGTTCTACAAATTGAAATGAAAACATGCTGGGCATGGGCTCATGCCTACAATCCCAGCACTTTGGGAGGCCAAGGCAGGCATATTGTTTAAGCTCAGGACTTCAAGACCAGCCAAGGCAACATGGCAAAACTCTGTCTCAACAAAAAAATAAAAAATTAGCCAGGCATCGTGACATGTGCCTGTAGTACCAGCTACTTGGGAGGCTGAGGTAGGAGGATCACCTGAGCTCAAGGAGGTCAAGGCTGAAATGAGCTGTGATCACACCACTGCACTCCAGCCTGGATGACAGAGTGAGACCCTATCTCAAAAAGTAATAATAAAATAAAATAAAAACATGCTAAACAGCAACATAAAAGCACATGAAAGCATAAATCTTACTAGTAAGTGTAAATATATAGACAAATACAGAATAATGGAACATTGTAATGATGGTGAGTAATTACTATTACCCTAATATAAAAGTTAAAAAACAAAAATATTAAGAATAACTATAACCACAAAAATTTGTTAATGACTGCTCTATATAAAAGGAAGTATACTATGACTACAAGAACACAATGTGAGGGAAGGACATAAAAGTATAAAGTTTTTGTATGGGATCAAAGTAAAGTTGTTATCAACTTAAAGTAGACAGTTATAACTACAAGATATTTTATGCAAGCCTTGTAGTAACCACAAATAAAAAACCTATAATAGACACACAAAAGATGAAGAGAAAAGAATCAAAGCAAATGACTATAAAAAACCATCAAATAAAGAACACAAGAGAGGACTAGAGGAACAAAACAACAGCAAAATGGAGAGAAAACAATGAGCAACATGGCAATAATATATTGATATGGTTTGGCTGTGTCCCTACCCAAATCACATCTTGAAATGTAGCTTCTATAATCCCCATGTGTTATCGGAGAGACCCAGTGAGAAGTAATTGAACCATGGAGGCAAGTTTTTTTCATGCTGTTCTCATGACAGTGAATAAGTCTCAAGGATGGTTTTATAAAGGGCAGTTCCCCTGCACATGCTCTCTTACCATGTAAGATGTGCCTTTGCTACTCCTTCACCTTTGCCATGATTGTGAGGCCTCCACAGGCATGTGAAACTGTGAGTCCATTAAACCTATTTTTCTGTATAAATTACCTAGTCTCAGGTATGCCGTTATAGCAGTGTAAGAATGGACTAATATAGTAAATTGGTACTAGTAGAGTGGGGTACTGCTATTAAGATACCAAAAAATGTGGAAGCAACTTTGGAACTGGGTAACAGGCAGAGATTGGAACACTTTGGATGGCTCAGAAAAAGACAGGAAGATGTGGGAAAGTTTGGAGCTCCCTAGAGATTTGTTGAATAGTTTTGACCAAAAAGTCCAGGCTGAGGTGGTCTCAGATGGAGATGAGGAACTTATTGAGAACAAGAGCAAAGGTGATTCTTGCTATGCTTTAGCAAAGAGACTGGTGGCATTTTACCCCTGCCCTAGAGATCTGTGGAACTTTGAACTTGAGAGAGATGATTTAGGTTATCTGGTGGAAGAAATTTCTAAGCAGCAAAGTGTTCAAGATGTGACTTGGGTGCTCGTAAAAACATTCAGTTTTACTGATTCACAAAGATATGATTTGGGATTAAAACTTATGTTTAAAAGGGAAGCAGAGCAGAAAAATTCAGAAAATTTGCAGCCTCACAATGGGAAAGAACAGAAAAACCCATTTTCTGAGGAGAAATTCAAGCCAGCTGCAGAAATTTGCATAAGTAATGAAGAGCCAAATGTTAATCGCCAAGACAATGGGGAAAATGTCTCCAGAGCATGCCAGCAGTCTTCACAGCAGCCCCTCCCATCACAAGCCGGGAGACCTAGGAGAAAAAAACTGGTTTTATGGGCCTTGCTGCTTTGTCCAGTTTCAGGACTTGGTGTCCTGAGTCCCGGCCATGGCTAAAAAGGACCAACATACAGCTCAGGCCATTGCTTCAGGGAGTGCAAGCCGCAAGCCTTGGCAGCTTCCACATGGTGTTGGGCCTGCTGGTGCTCAGAAGTCAAGAACTGAGGTTTGGGAACCTCTGCCTAGATTTCAGATGCATGGAAACACCTGGATATCCAGGTAGAAGCCTGCTGTAGGGGCAGAGCCCTCATAGAGAACCTCTGCTAGGGCAGTGCAAAAGGGAAATGTGGAGTGGGAGCTGTCACACAGAGTCCCCACTGGGACACTGCCTAGTGGAGCTGTGACAAGAGGGCCACCATCATCCAGCCCCCAGAATGGCAGATCCACCAACAGCTTGCACTGTGCACCTGGAAAAGCCTCACACACTCAACTCCAGCCCATAAAAGCATCCAGGAGGTGGTGGGGGCTGTACCCTGCAAAGCCACAGGGGCGGAGCTGCCCAAGACCATGGGAACTCACCTCTTGCATCAGTGTGAACTGGATGTGAGACATGGAGTCAAAGAAGATCATTTTGGAGCTTTAAGATTTGACTGCCCCACTGGATTTCAGACTTGCATGGGCCCTGTAGCCCTTTTGTTTTGGTCAATGTCTCCCATTTGGAACAGGTATATCTACCCAATGACTGTACCCCCATTGTATCTAGGAAGTAACTAACTTGCTTTTGATTTTACAGGCTCATAGGCAAAAGGGACTTGCCTTGCCTCAGGTGAGACTTTGGACTGTGGACTTTTTAGTTAATGCTGGAATGAATTAAGACTTTGAGGGACTGTTGGGGAGGCAGGATTGGTTTTGAAATGTGAAGACATGAGATTTGTGAGGGGCCAGGGGTGGAATGACATGGTTTGGCTGTGTTCCTACCTAAATCTCATCATGAATTGTAGCTCCCATAATCCCCAAGTTTCACGGGAGGGACCCCAGTGGGAGGTAATTGAATCACAAGGGTGGGTTTTTCCCATGCTGTTCTCATAATAGTGAATAAGTCTCATGAAATCCAATGGTTTTATAAAGGGCAGTTTCCCTGCAATGCTCTCTTGCCTGCTGCCATGAAAGATGTGCCTTTGCTCCTCCCTAGCCATGTGAAACTGTGAGTCTGTTAAACCTCTTTTTCTTTATAAATAACCCAGTCTTAGGTATTTCTTCATATCAGTATGAAAATGGACAAATACATATGTCTTCACTTATCAATAATTATTTTAAATATATATCAATTTAACTTTCCAGTTCAAAAGACATAAAATGGCTGAATGAAACCAAGTGTTGAGCCATAAAATAAATCATAAATCTCAATACATTTCTAAGGACTGAAAACTTATATATTCCCTGACCACATGAAGTTAAATTGGAAATTAAATAATACACTTTTAAGAACTAAGTGGATCTAAGAAATCACATTATACATCATACAATATTGTCAAATGAATTATTATAAAAAAGCAACACATCAAAATTTATAGACTGCAACTAAAACAGTTCCTAAAGGGAAATTTACAGCTTTAAATGCTTACATTAGTAAAGTAGAAAGGTTCAAACTCAAACACATTTGTAACTTCTTTAAGCAACTAGAAAAATGAGAGAAAAATAAACCCAAAGGAAGTAGAAGGAAAGAAAGAATAACAACCAGAGCAGAAATCAATGAAATACAAAACAGATTAAAAATACAAGAAATTTTAAAAGTCAATAGCGTCATTGAAATGAATACTGTGACAAGTCAGCAACAAAATGAATCAAAAAAACAAAAAGGAGTGAGGAAACACAAATTCTCAATATGCCCAGGAATGAATGAGAGGATATATCGACAGATTCTAGAGATGCTGGTAGTATAACAAGGAAATATTAAGATCAACTTCAGTCAAAAAATGCAAAAAAATAAATAGACAAATACAAGTTACTAAAAGTGACTGAAGAAGAAATTTAAAATGGGAATTGTCCTATAGATACTAAAGAAATTAAAATCAGAACAAAAAACCTTTTTTTGTGAAGAAAATTTCAGACCCATATACTATTACTGGTGAATTCTATCAAACACATAAAAAGCAATAGACATTGGCATGGATATGGTGAAAAGGGACGGTGCATACACTGCTAGGTGGGAATGTATAACCTCTCTGGGAAACAGTATGGAGATTCCTTAAAGAACTAAAAGTAGATCTACCACGCGATCCAGCAATCCCACTACTGGGTATCTGCCCAAAGGAGAAGAAGTCATTATATGAAAAACACAAGTGCACACATATGTTTATTTCAGCACAATTCACAAATGCAAAGATATAGAACGAACCTAAGCACCAATCAACCGATGAGTAGATATAGAAAATGTGCTATGTACACACCGTGGAGAACTACTCAGCCATAAAGAGGAACAGAATAATGTCATTTGCAGCAACTTGGATGGAGCTGGAGGCCATTATTCTAAGTGAAGTAACTCAGGAATGGAAGACCAAATTACCCTATGTTCTCACCTGTAAGTGGGAGCTAAGCTATGAGAATGCAAAGACATACAGAGTGATATAACGGACTTTGGAGACACAGAAGCGGGAAGAGTGTGAGGGTGTGGGATAAAAAAACTACATATTGGGTACAATGTACACTACTCGGGTGATGGGTGCACTAAAATCTCAGAATTTACCACTATATAATTCATCTATTTAACCAAAAACCACTTGTAAGCCAAAAGTTATTGAAATAAAAAAATTAAACAGTTACTGAGCAACTACTATGTTCTGGGTTCTAATTCAGGGGTGGGCAAACTATAGCCCCAGAATTTGGCCCATAGCCTGCTTTTGTACGGACTGTGAGTTAAGAATAGTTTTTGCACGTTTAAAGGATTGCAAAGACAAACATACAAAGAAACAAAGAAGACTGTGCAACAGAGACCATCTGTGGTCTGTAAAGACTAATACATTTCTATCCAGCCCTTGACAGAAAGAGTCTGTGGGCTGCTGGTCTCCTCTAACGGTGGTAGAGACGCCTACGCGGTTAACATTAATCCTTGGCACCAGAATCCTCGGCACCAGAATCCTCAGCACCTAAGAACCAGATCTTGCCTAACACACTAATTTCAGTCTTGACCACCTTCCTCCGGCGTAGCGGTTCTCAAACGTCTTTGTCTTTGTACTATTCACGTATAAAATGTTCTTTCATAAGCAACATTTCTCCTTTTGGGAGTACCTCATAATGGGGAGAAGGGGAACCCCAACAGCCTTTAAGGGTTCACTGCTTCGCTGCCACCATTTCTGACGGTTTACACTGTTTTAAGTGTGAATTTGGAATTGTTTTCAAGTTAAAAAGCAAACTAATCATGTCCTCTGAAAGTATTTGCTTTTGGCATGCTAGAAATCAGTGTTGACTTTTGATATTGATGTGATACATTACGAGGGAATTCTCAAAAATGCTGAAATCTGGCCTCGGCCCAGTTATCACTGCTCTTAAGTTTCTGAGGGAGATACATGAATGAGCCCCTCATTCATGGAATGAGGCAAATGGAAAACGAGGAGTTTTAGTGTTTCCTAGAATTATGCTCAGATACCCACTACCTGACTGTCTGGTTATCCTTTCCCCTCACCTCCCTGATGCAAGGAGTTTGGACCAGCGGCCTGAGGAGGCTTCTCCTGAAGCCCAAATCCCAAACTGGTCACCAGTCATGCTCCATAACTCCTAAACCTGACAAGAAGCCAGCCGGCCAGGTCTGCAGCCCGGGTTAAGAGGAGCATACCAGGAAAGAGCCAAAGAGCAAAGGAGCATGAGCCCTTCAACCACTTTTACAATAATTTGGGCTAGGCGTTCAGGGCTCCGTAGGACCCTTCCTGGCAGCCAAGTGAGAGAAAGAGGAATGATGGTGGAATGGGCCTCTCCTGGGCTTCCCATTACTTCCACACTGTCGAAATAGAAATAGAAGCAGAAAAGAACACCCTACAAGTCCCACCCATTTGGAGGCACTCAACTCACAGTGACAACCCTCCACACCTCTCCCCTGCAAAAAGACGCAAAACAAAAACACCTACTCCAAACTGTGTCCTTACATCTCAGCCCCGAAGATCAGTATTGTGTGCAACTTCGGCCCAAAGGATGCATTTCCCCAGGGTTGAAAGTTTGAGAAAGAGGCTATATTCTGAAGAGTTCTTGTTGTCACCATCAAAAGGGTTCTGCTTCTGGCCTCCTGACAAGTAGGTAAGAGAGTCACATTTTATAAACGACGGACACCAAAACCACACATGAGGAGTACAAGAGTAGCTTTATCATGGATTTAGGGCTGTGGTTACAAGGAAGCTGTAAGGAATAAAATGACTCCCATGAAGACGTACCGTGCGGACGAGTGGAAGGAGAAGTTTGGCCATTACAAAGACACAGGAATATGTTAAGAAATGAGGGGCAGGATGAAATCACCTAGGGTAGGTATTTAGAGGGAGGGCGCCGTGCAAAATAAAATCCTCACTATGAAACAAAGGCGGAGGCAGGAGGCTGCGTTGGGTGGAAGCAGCGGAGGAAGGAGACGAAAGGGACTGTCATTTTCATGTCGTGGCTTTTTAGAAGACAACCGTGTCCTCTACTCTGATTCTATCAAAATGTGTTCTTGGGATGCTGGTAACGTTCAGCCAACGAAATAATTCCTACGGCGGCAGTAGGAATAACAAAACGCAGAAGCGGTAACGATGTCTTTTTATTCCTCCCCAGACGCAAACGTGGATGCGCGAGGTTTGGTAACAGGCAAAGTCATCTGGTTAACGTGACTGACGCAAAAAGTCCCGGCCTGGGCAAAAAGTCATTGGGTGAACGGGATGGATCAGACTCCCTGTCCTGAGGGGGAGATGGTTTCTTGCAGAACGAGGTGAAGGAGGTGGTTCTGCTCAGCAGGCAACAGTGGCCACATCTCCACCTGCAGCGACTTGATGGCTTCCGTGTCCTTTTCGTGGGTAGCCATGACCAAAGACTGGAGCAGCAGAAAGAGCTCCTCGGGAAGCTGGCCGCTGCTCTCCTGCCCGTGGCTGTCAAAAGCCTCCCAGGAGTACTTCTCCAGGGTCTGGGCGTGCTCCGGCAGCAGCTTGGCGGGCGGTGGTTGCAGGAGCAGCAGCAGCAGCACGCGGGACACCTCGCAGCGGACCAGCACGTCCGAGAAGGCGCCCAGGGCGGCGGGAGAGGGCGCCGCCGAGCCGGAGTTCGGAGGAAGCAGCGCGGCCGGTAGGGCGGGCGTCGCCCCGGGCCCGGGCCCGGGCTGGGGTCCCGGCGGCGGGGGCGGCGGCAGTGACTGCACCGGGTGGCTGCCGTGCTCCCGCGCCAGGCGCTGCATGCGCGTGAAGACCGCCAGGGCGCCAGTGTAGTCGCGCGCCAGCAGCTGGCAGGAGGCGGCCTCGCCAAGCGCCTGCAGCGCGGCCAGGGGCAGCTGGGGCAGCTGGAGCTGGGCGGCGCGCTGGAAGTGACCGGCGGCGGCGGCCGGCTGGCCCAGGTCGCGCAGGGCGGCGGCCAGCTCGAGGCAGAGGGCGGCGGCGGCGGCCGGCTGGCCCAGCTCCAGGTGCAGACGCACCGCGGCGCCCAGGGCGCTGGCGGCGGCCTGCAGCGGCTCCCCGTAGGCGGCGGGGCAGACCAGGCGCTGGCGCGCGTCGCGCTCCTGCCGCAGGAAGAGGCGGGCGGCCTCGGTGAGGGCCAGCGCCTCCCCGGGCCCGTGGAAGAGCGCCTGCTGGCAGCGCGCCACCGCCAGCTGGCACCAGGCCGCGTAGGGCAGACACTCCTGGGCGCGCAGCTCCCGGCCCAGCTGTCCGAACTGCTCGCCGGCCTCCGCCACGTTCGGCTTCCGCAGGAACCGCTTCTTCAGCTTGTTCGATACCAGCCGGTAGCGGGCCAGGAAGTCCCCGGCCTCGGGTCCCGGGCCGGCGCCGCCGCCCAGGCCTGCCGCCGCTGCCGCCATGCTCGCCGCCCCAAGCGCTTCCGGACGCGCTGCCGCAGCGGGCGGGCGGGCAGGGCGGGGCGACGTGCCCTGCGTCCCCCTCGGCGGGCTGCCGGCGTGCCCGTGCCCGCGCCCGCTCCCCAGCCCGAGCCTACCCCTTGCCCTGGTGATATGCAAAGAGCGGGATCGGAGGCGGGGCCTGGCCGGGATCGGAGGCGGGGCCTGGCCGGGCTGTGAGCGGCGTATGCAAATCGAGGGTCTCGGGGATGCGGATCCAAGACCCTGGGAAGGTACGCGGGGCCTGGCGGGGCACCAGCTGCTGCTAGCTCGGCTGCAATGCAAGTGGTCTAGGTTGCTACAGGCATCCCACAGCCTCTCCATCTCAACATGACCCAAACTAAACTCGTGACGCTAATTCCATGTCTGTGCATTTCTGGACTGTTTTCCCCCCACTACTCACTCCTCCATCTTCCCGTCCAGGGCCCCTTGCCAAGCGCCGGGTCCACCTCTCCGTCCCCACCCCGGTTGCCTTAGAAGTCCGTCCTGTCGCAACACTGCAGTCATGGTCTTGAGGCCCACCGGCCCCAACGAACACCATCATGCTGAGGACTTTCCCGGGCAGGCCCTGACTTGCTCAGAACCAGCGGGGGTGTCCCCTTCCCACCCAGGGCCACTCCCCTGCACTGTCACCGGGAGAGACTGCTCCTCTGTGCCATCCCTGACTCCCACCCAACCCCAGACCCCCACCACCTCTCCATCCCTCCAGCTGTGGAGGTCTCACAACCCCCCCGACCCATCTCACCGCCCCCCCCACCCCCACCCCCACCCCAAGGCAAAGTGACTGAAGCAGGCAGGTGGGTTCCTTTAAACACTTTATTGACAGAATTAATGAAGGCCCAAGATTTTGGGGCCCGGGTTGTGGGGGGAGGGTGTTTAAGGCCGGGGGTTCAGGCCGGGGGATTTGGGGTCGGGGAGTTTGGGGGCGAGGTGGGTGGACGAGTGGACCTGCCAGGTCCCAGGGGCCGGGTGTCAGAAGCTAGTCCCCGCCGGGGGCCACTTGAGAGATGGTGGTTGTGTCGAAAAGGGTGCTCAGCAGCCTGTTGTTGTGAACCACCATGTCCAGCAGCAGGGGAGTGATGTTCCTCTCTCCGTTGTTCTGGGCCTCGTTGCCCGCCAGCTCCAGGACCTTGGCCGTCAGGTACTCAATAACCGCAGCGAGGTAGACCGGCGCCGTGCGACTCAGGCGCTGAGCGTAGTGGCCCTCCCGTAGACTGCGCTCCACCTGGCTCACCGAAAACGAAAGCTCCGCTCGGACGGTGCGAGAGCAGGTCCGCCCCCGGCCACCAGCACCGGAGGACCCTCGATGGCTCCTCCTCCTCGGCATGCTGGGCGTTGAGTGTGCTATCTCGGCTCGGCCTAGAGAGCTTGGCCAACTCTCAAGATGACAGTTACCGCGTCCAGTACTGTGTATCCTAGCGACCAGGGCCCAGCCCCTCATTGGCTAGGGAGCCGAGACCAATGGGCACGCACATCCGGTGACGGGCACGCATGTGGTGACGGCCCCTCAGAAGGGACACACGTCCGTCAGGCGACCTCGTCGCTTTCCCATTGGCCTCGAGGGAGCAGGCCTGGACTAGAAGTGGCTGGAGGGCCGTGGGGGTGGGGTGGGGCGGGGCAGGGGAAATCGCGCTCGTGACCCTCTCTTTGCCAGTGGGAACTCTCCCTTTCTACTGGATGGGAACATTGTGGGAAAGACAAAGGGGTGGGCGAGGGGAGGATGGGTACCACGCCTTCACAATGTTGCACATCCATCACAACCACCTGGTTCCAAAACGTTTTCAACACCCCAAAAAGAAACCGAAACCCCTGTACCTATAAGCAGTCACTTGCCACACGCCTCCTTCCACACCACCACTACCAACCCCCACACCCTCCCACACACACCCCCTCCCCCCGCCCATACACACGTTCCAGATAGTCCCTGGCAACCACTAGTCAATCTGCTTTCTGTCCATAGAGGTTAGCCTGTTCTGGAGATTTCCTATACATGGAATTATACGACCAAATGTGAGGCCTTGTGTGTCTGGCTGCTTTCACTTAGCGTAATGGTTTCATCAGGGTTCATCCATGTAGAGGCATGAATCAGTACTTCCTTCCTTTGAATGACTGAGTACGATTCTGTTGTATAACTAGGAGGCCACATTTTGTTTACCCACTGGTCAGTTGATGGACAGGTTATTTCCCCCTTCTGGCTATTGTGAATAGCACTGCCATGACCATCTGTGTACAAGTTTTTCTCTGAATATCTGTTTTCAGTTCTTTTGGGTCTATTTCTAGGAGTCAAACTGCTGGCTCATGTGGTAGTTCTGTTTAACTTATTGAGGAACCACCAAACTGATTTCCACAGCAGCTGTAATCTTTCGCATTCCCAACAGTAGTGCATGAGAGTCCCAATTTCTTCACGGCCTCATCAAAACTTGCTTTCTCTTTGCCTCATTTTGTTTTGTTTACAATAGCCATCCTAGTGGGTGTGAAGTGCTAGCTCATGGTGGTTTTCATTTGTATTTCCCAAATGGCTAATGATGTTGCTGTGGTTTGAGTGTGTCCCCCAAATTGTGTGTCTTGGAAACTTAATCCCCAAATTCACATGTTGATGGGAGGCGCAGCCTTTGAGACGGTAATTGGAATTAGATAAGGTCATCGGGGTGAGACTCCCATGATGTGACTGGTGGCTTTATAAGAATAGGAAGAGAGGCCTGAAACGACATACACGCTCTTGCCCTCTCGCCATGTGATACCCTCTGCCATCGCCAGATGCCGGGGCACTTCCCAGTCCCCAGAACGGTAAGAAATAAATTTCTTTTCTTTATAAATTGTTCAGTGTCGGGTATTCAATTATGGCAACAGAAAACAGACTAAGACATCTTTTCATGTGCTTCTTGGCCCTTTGTACCTCTGCTTTGGAGGAATGTCTATTCAAGCCCTTTGCCCGTTTTTTAATTCAGTTGATTGTATTTTGGCTGTGGGCTTCTAAAACTTATTCATATATTCTGGAAAATAGACTCTTATCAGATATGTGATTTGCAAATGTTTCTCCCATTCACTTTCTGGATAGAGCCCTTTGTTGCCCAAAAGATTTAAATTTAAAGTTGGATGTCCAACTTGCCAAATGAAAAGATGTCTGTGGCTTTGCCTTTGGTGTCATACTGAAGGAGCTGTTGCCTAATCCAAGGTCGTGCAAAGTTACATCTCTGTTTTCTTCTTAGAGTTTTATAGTTTCAGCCCTTATATTTAGATCTGTGATCCATTTTGAATTAATTCTTTACATGAAGTGAGGTAGAGGTCCAGGGGCATTCTTTTGCATGTGGCTATCCAGTTGTCCCAGCGCAGTTTGTTGAGGGGATTATTCTTCCCCTCCACCCATTGAGGGTGCTGGAACTCTTACCGAAAATAAACTTTACATAAATATATGGGTTTATTCCTGACTCTGAGTTCTGTAACATTGACCTAATATATCTATCACGATGGGAGTACCACCCTTTTCGGATTACTGCGGTTTTGTAGTACGTTTTGAAATTGGGAAGTGTGAGTCCTTCAACTTTTTTCTTTTCTGAGATTGTTTTGACTATCTGAGCCCCTCACATTTTCTTATGAATTTTAGGATCAGCTTGTCAGTGTTTACAAAGAAGGCAGGTTGGATTCTGACAGGCATCACAATGAATCTGTATATTGCCTTGGAGATTATGGGCATCTTAACAATATTAAGTGTTCCAGTCCATTAACACAAAATGCCGTTCGATTTATTTAGGTCTTCTTTAATTTATTTTAGCAACGTCTTGTAATTTTCAGAGCATACGTCTTGCACACCTTTTGTTAAATTTATTCCTCGACATTTTATCGTTTCGATGCTACTGTAAAATGAATCATTTCCTTAATCTTATTTTCACGTTATTCATTGCTAGGGTATGGAAATACAACTGATTGTTGCAGATTGATCTTGGATACTGCAACTTTGCTGAGCCGAATATGCTTTGCTGAGCATACTCAGACAGGGTTGGCGTATTAGTCCGTTCCTACACTGCTATAAAGAACTGCCTGAGAATGGGTAATTCATAGAGAAAAGAGGTTTAATTGCCTCATGGTTCTGCAGGCTGTACAGGCTTCTGCTTCTGGGCAGGCCTCAGGAAATGTGCAATCATGGCGGAAGGCGAAGGGGAAGCAAGCACCTTCTTCACGTGTTGGAGCAGGAGGAAGAGAGAGAGAACGCGCGCAAAGGGGGAAGCGCTGCACATTTTCAAACAATCATCAGATCTTGTGAGCACTCTATCACAAGAATAGCAAGGGGGAAGTCCGCCCCCATGATTCAATCACCTCCCACTAGGCCCTTCCCTCAACAGGTGGGGATTACAATGCGACATGAGATTTGGGTGGGGTCACAGAGCCAAACTGTCTCAGTTTTTTTTTTTTTTTTTCTTTTGTTGGACTCTTTAGTGTCCTCTATATAAGAACATGCCATCTATGCATCTATGAATAGAGATGGTTTTACTTGTTCCTTTCCAATCTGGATGCCTTTTATTTCTTTTTCTTGACTAATTGTCCTGCCTAGAACTTTGAGTACGATGTTGAATTACAAGTGGCATTCCTGATCTTAGGGGGAAATCAGCCAGTCTTTCACCATTAAGTATGATATTATCTCTGGGTTTTTCATGGATGCCCTCTATCAGGTTGAAGAAGTTTCTTTCTGTTCCTGGTTTGTTGAATTTATTTTCATGAAAGGGTACTGCGTTTTGTCAAATGATCCTTTTTGTACATGATTAAGATGACCGTGAGCCCCCTTCCCCCCGCTCCGCCATGCATTCTGTTAATATGGTGTATTATATAAATTGATTTTCACATGTTGAACCAACCATTAATATGGTGTATTATATAAACTGATTTTCACATGTTGAACCAACCTTACATTTGTGAGATAAATCCTATTTGGTCATAGTATATGAAGAGTGGTCAATAAACATTTCATTGAAAGAATAGGAGTGGATCTGGCAAGCTTCTTGGAGGACAATGTGTGTGTTAAAGAATCTGTAGCATGATGAGAAGCCAAGGCACTTGTGGGAGGAGGGGAGTTGCAACCAATTCATTAAGGCTGGAGAGTACGATGCCAGTGGAACAGTAGTGGTTGATGTGGCTGGGAAAGAGGTAGGCAGGAGCAAGACATGGAGGTTCTATTATGCCATGCTCAGGTTTTAGAATACCCTGTAGGCTACACTGAACCCACTGTGGTCTTTCAGCTTGGGAGTGACATGGTGTGATTTGCCTCTAGAAAGATCACCCTGGAAGCTGTGTGGAGAATAGAACAGAGAGGACTGAGATTAGAGTTAGAAAGCTGCTGTATTATACCAGTCAAGAAATGACAGATATCTCAACTAAGACAATGGCATTGCTAGATAAGACTAGGGGACAGAGTCCATAAAAAGTTTAGGTAGTAAAATGGCACACAGTAGACACTCACTACATATTACTCATACTGGCGAACCTAGCTGGAGACATGATAATTCATGTGCTCATTCTTCAAAAAATATTGAAGGGTAGTGCCAGGTATACTGTGTTAAGCATTGAGACAACACCAACGAGAAATATAGATCAGATCCCTGAATGCAGTCTGGTGGAACATACAGACAAGGAACCAGACAATTACAACACTATACTGTGATAAGTGCTATGAGAGGGGAAGTTCAAGGTGCTGGTTATAGTTTGGTTTGTTTGACCCCTCCAAATCTCATGTGGAAATTTGATACCCAGTGTTGGAAGGTGGGGTCTAATGGAAGGTGTTTGGGTCATGGGGTGGATCCTTCATGAATGGCTTGGTGCCAGCCTCGCAGTAATGAGTAAGTTCTTACTTGATTCATTCCCACAAGAGCTGGTTGTTAAAAAAGAGTGTAGCACCTCCCCCTCCCCGCCGCCACCTTGATTCCTCTCTCACCATGTGATCTCTGCACTTGTCGGCTCCCCTTCACCTTATGCCACGAGTGGTAGCAGCCTGAGACCCTCACCAGAAACCAAGCAGATGCCAGCACCATGTTTCCTATACGGCCTGCAGAATCATGAGCCAAATAAACCTCTTTTCTTTATAAATTACCCAGCCTCAGGTATTCCTTTATAGCAACACAGATGGACTAAGAAAGTGCTGTAGGAACACATAAGAGGAGTACTTTACACAGACTTTTGGGGTTGGGGAAATGTTCCTGGAGAAATGGTGTCCAATACGAAGCTTGAAGAATGAGTACAAGTTAGCCAATTGGAAAAGTGGGGCATTGGTTGGCAGGGGAGGGGAGTGGCGATGGGGAAGTGAAAAAGCTCTAGCATGGCTCCACAGGGATAGAGTGAAGTGACCACAGACTTTGGAGTCATTCCTGGACAAATGGGATGAAGGAGGAGGTCTGCGTATGGGTAGGAAGATGAGTTCAGTCTTGAGCATGTGAAATTTGAAATGCCTGTGGGACATCCAGATGGAGATGAAGGAGATTTGGCTTAGGAGTTCAGGAGTGAAGTCAATACTGAAAATATAGATTTGCGACTCATCAGGGTAGTTCTTGAAGCCATGAATGTAGTTGAGACCATTCAGGGAGAGCACATAGAGAGAATATATAAGGGGACCAAGGACAACTTCTTTTAAGGGGCAAGCAAAAGAGGAACATCATTGGAAGAAGACTAGAGGAGTGTCTCCACAGATAAAGTTGGTGCGGGGTTGGGGGGCACACTGAAAGATAATCAAGCCAGAAAGAGATGAGAGCAGAGGTTCAGAAGGAAGCCAGAGGAACTGAACAAGAAGTGACAAACTCAGAAACACTTGCTGAGTTCCAGAATGATAAGCATTAAAACCTGTTCACTGAGTTAAGCAATGCAAGTGTTGCCGGGGGCCTTGGCAAGAGCAATTTCAGTGGAGGGGTTGGAGGCAGAAACTAGACCAGACTTGTACTAGGAGCTCGTGAGAAATTCTAAGACATATCTTCCCAATACTGGGCAGCATGATAAATGTCCGCATTAGAGAGAATTGGTGAGCAGGTCATGCTCAGCCAAGGCATTTTACATGCCTAGTGGAATCTCATGTAGGAAGCTTCTCTAAGCGTAGAGGTAAGGGTAGGTCTGATGGCAACAATCCCTCTTACTTTTCCTTCTTCTGCGAATGTCTTGATGTCCCCTGCATTCCTGAAGGTAATTGCCCTTTGTAGACAGGGTTCTGGTTCTTTTGTTTCGCCACTTGAGAAGTGTTATGCCACTTCCTCTGGCCTCCATGGTTTCTAATGAGAAATATATTGCCATTCTAATTCCTTTTCCCGTATAGGTAAGGTTTCCTTTCTCTCTCTCTCTGCTTTTGAGACTTTTTTCCTAGGTCCTTAGTTTTCAGAAGTTTGACTGTGATGCTTCTTGGTGTAAGTTTCTTTAAGATTATCCTGTTTGGGGTTCACTCAGCTTCTTAAATGTACAGGCATGTGTCTTTTGCCATATTTAGAATCTTCCAGCCATTATTTATTTGAATACTTTTTCAGTCCCATCCCCTTCCTCCTTTCCTTCTGTCACTATGATGACACAAAAGGTAGCTCTTTTGTCATATTCCCACAGATCCGCAAGTCTCCACTCATTTTTCCCCCAGTCACTTAGGCTCAGGCCACGTGTTCTGACCGGGGGTTTTATTGTTAGTTCCATTTCAAAGCCTTTGCAATGGTATTTGGTTCTGTTAAGCATGGTCAGCAGTCTTGGAGCTGGCGAGGTCTATATCCCTTACTCAGTGCAGTTCTCAAAGTCCTTTGTGTGTCGTACAGGATCACATCTGTACATACACAGCTTGGGGGTAAGCCCAGAAGCTCATACACAGCTTCATGGGTTTACTTTCCCAAGCACTTCCTCCCTCCCTGCAATCTCCCCAGCACTTTCTGGTTCCCTCAGCTTCCCCTTTTCAACCTTCTAGCCAGGAAGCTGTTGCTGTCGCTTTAGTGACTCTTCTCTGCCACACGCTTCCTGTGCCTTTGCCTTCCTCTGGTGTCATTCGGCAGGAAGACCAAAGAGGGGAAAAAGAAGTCATGGGCACCCTCTTGGGACCTACAATCAGAGAGGAAGGTTACTTTCCTTCAGAGTTTTAATCACCTGAAGGCCCTGGCGGCTGCCACTGTCACTGTCACTGACTCTGTCACCACCACTGCTGCCACAGGATTGCCTGTGGGCTAGAACATGTAAGTACAAAGAAAAGAAGAAAGAAAAACTGAGGATTCCCTTAACTATCGCTGAGGGTTAGTATTCCCTTTTCCCTCTTCTCAAGTCAGAACCAGAGCTCTCTCTGTTCACACCACTGTCTACTTCTAACTTGCAGGCTACATTGAGCCAAGGATACTAAAGGGGGGCTAATGTCAAATTCACTGCTGTTTCAGTGGTGCTTCAAATTGTAGTCTTTCCCCGGTCTGCCTCCTTCCGTTTACTTTTCAGAATCCTCAAATAGCTGGCCCATGCACTGTGACCGCATTTTATAGCTGCATTCAGTAGAGTGTGCATGCTTCATCTCATTCAGGAGCGGAAACATTCTGGAGATGTTACATTTTACTTTTATATTTAAGTGGAACAAATTTGTTCCCTTGTAAGTAATTGATTGTGTGTGTGTGTGCGTGTGTGTGTGTGTGTGTGTGTGTGTGTGTGTGTGTGTGTGCGCGCGCGCACGCATGCTTAGGTGTCTTTCATTTAAAGAATTTAAGAAATTCTTTAATTTTTTTTGAAATACCATAACACAACTAGAATATATCTCAATATTGATTGTTCTGCATCAATTTTTCCTGGTAGAGACTTTGTCCTTTTGAGGAGCAGGTTCAATTCTTCCTTTATTTCTGGAAACTTTTCACATATGGCATCTGTGGATATTTTTCTATCCCATTTATTAGGCTCTTTACTTAAGGCATGTAAATTATCTTAATGTTGGATCAGCATTAGCATGACCATCTAAAGTCCTTCCTCCATGCCCTTGTTTCGATTTGTGTGCATGTCTCTTCTGCATCTTGCGCTTCCTAATTTACTGCTTTGATCCACCATGTGGTTCTTTGAGTTCTCGGTTTCTTTTCTGAGCTCAGTAATCTCCTTTTTTTAAAAAAAAAAAATCATATTCGGTTGCCAATCATCTGGTCTTTGAAACTTTGTTAAGTTGAAATCATATTTTAAATTTTACTATGGCTTAGAGAACTCTAGGGTTAGTTGCATCTGTTCCTTGTTTTATGCATTCTTCCAGTCTGTGATGGTTATCTGTCTTTGGTATACTATGATGGTTTCTTTCTTTCTCTTTCTTTCTTCCTTTCTTATTTCTTTTTTCTTTCTTTCTTCCTCTTTCTATTTCCATCTTTATTTCTTTTCTTCTTTTTCTTCCTTCCCTCCTCCCCTCTTCTCTTTTTCCCTCCTTTCTTCCTTCTTTCTTCCTTCCTTCCTCCCTCCCTCTCTCTCTCCTCTCTTCTCTCCTTTTCCCTCTCCCTCTCTATCCCTGTAGATTGTTAGCATCATTGCTAAACCATTTATTTTTATTTCAGTTATGGAAAACATTGTCAGACTTTCTATTTGCTCTAACATTCTGAGGGTGATAATTTGAGGGCAGGCGGGATGTTGATTTCAATCTACCTTTTCTTCTAAGATCTTGCTAAATATCATGTATCATGCCCCAGTCCATCCATGCAAGGGTGTGTCTTACTCTGAGGGTTTTGTTTTGTTCGCACAACTCAGCACAGTGTCTTGGGAAATGGAAAGAATTGGGAGCCTTCCTACCGCTGGTAAAATCTAGGAGTGGCAGTTGAGGGCTTCTGTTCACAAAGGTATTTACTGAATTTTTTTCTGCTTCTTCTCTCAGTCCATTTCTCCTCAAGTTGGAGAGCCTTACATCCCATTCTCAGGATCTAACTGGCTCACATTGTTTTTCCTCAGTATTGCTTCCAGGGAGTGGGGACAGAATCAGAAGTGTGCTAAACCAGCCATCCTCCCCACTAGAATTTATACATACATGTATATATGTATAATATATATATTATACCTATATATAAATACATATATAAATGCATATATGAATACATATATACATATACATGTATATATATAAATACATATATTTATATATACATGTTTATGTATATATGTATATGTATATGTATATATGTATGTGTATGTATATATACATATATATGTATACATATGTGTATATATACATATATAAATACATATATATGAAAATATGAATATATTTTAAAATATATATGAATATATATACATACATGTATATAAATATGTATATGTATATTTATATATACATATGTATCTATATAAATATATACATATGTATGTATATTTATAAATATATGTATGTATATATAAATACATATATCATATACATGTATATATAAATACATATACATAATATACATGTATATATATAAATATATATTATACATATACGTATATGTATATAAATGTATACATATACGTGTGTGTGTGTGTGTGTGTGTGTGTGTGTGTGTGTGTGTGTATATATATATATAGTCCTGGGAAGCCACTTTCCTCCCTCTCTCCCTCCTTCTCCTGCTTCTCCTCCTTATTCTTCTCTTCTTCTCATTCTGCTTTTTCCCATTATTTATTTATTATTTTTTAATTTATTTAGTACGAGAGGAGAAGGGAGATTCTTTAATCTTTCTTCACTCTACCATCTTTTACAAATAAATTGTAATGTTACTGACTCCAAATTAGATAAAAACTTGCTTGCTTGAATATGATTATTGCTTTGCTTGAGTTTGTAGCTTGAATATGATTATTGCTTTGCTTGAGTTTGTAGATTGTTCACTAAAAATAGCCTCAGGAAAACAGGACCTTCAACAGAGATAAAAGAAAACACGCCAACCAGCAACTCTGGGAAGGGGCTGACCAGCCTGGTAAGAATAGGCTGATGGTGCCTGTAGAAGGTCACAAAACATTGACCAAGAAAGCAGTGATTAACTGCCCGCCTGAGACTGAACACGTTTTAGAAGAATGTTTTGATCATTATTTCCTCTGCTTTCCCTTAAAAACCCCTAATCCAGAGGCACAACTCAGAGAGGTGATCACTGAATTCTAGTTCACTGACTCCTCCAGGTTGCTGGCTTCTCAATTAAAGCTACCTTTCCTTTCAGCAAAGCTCCTCTCTTAGAGTTTTTGGCCTTCAGGTGATGAATGGCCTGGACCGGAGTTCAGTTACAAAATCTCTGGGTTTGAAGGGTTATTTTTTTATTCCTGGGATATATTCTGGCTGACTTGGAGTTAGTTTTAGATAAATGTAAGCTTTCTAATGGATCTGAATCCACACTAACGGATATGAAATTATCAAGGTCTTTTTATTTTTAATCGCAAACACTTCATTTTATCAAATCTTAATCGTCTCCAATTTCACCGCAAACGATGCAAGGACCTTGTCTTACAAGTCAATGCTGTCCAGTATTTATTTATAATTTGGTCAGTCATATTGTTTTTATGCAGTCTTTTTTTTTTTTTTTTTTTGGACTCATGGCCATGGTTACTAGTTTCTTTGTTCACCATTCCTCTGTTGCATCTTGCTTTGTTCTTTTCGTTCAATTTCCTTTTAATGGAAGAACATCTTTAAGTCGTTCTTTCAGTGAGGGTTTGTGAGTTGTCAGCCCTCTCAACCTTTGTTGAAGAATATCTTTACTGGCTGGGTGCAGTGGCTCACACCTGTAATCCCAGTATTTTGGGAGGCCGAGGTGGGAGGATCATTTGAGCTCAGGAGTTCGAGAACAGCCTGGGCAACATAATGAGACTTTGTCTCTACAAAATAATAAATAAATAAATAGCCGGGAGTGGTGGTGCTCACCTGTAGTCCCAGCTACTCAGGAAAAAAAAAATTAGCCAGGCATGGAGGTGCACACCTGTAGTCCTAGCTACTAGGGAGGCTGAGGCAGGAGGATCCCTTGAGCCCAGGAGATCGAGGCTGCAGTGAGCCATGATTGCACCACTGTACCCCAACCTGGGCGACAGAGTGAGACCTTGTCTCAACAAATAAATATATAAACATTTTAAAATATATCAAAAAGAATATATTTCACTCATTCTTGAATTGTAGTTTAGTTGGGTATGACATTTCCCCCCATTCCCCGAATGCATTAGTGATATGATTCCGTTTTTATTGCAGTTGGTGAGAAGTCTGCTGTCAGTTTATTATCCCTTTGATAGCACTGTGTCTTTTCTTTCTAGTTGATTTTAAGATCTTTCCCCTTTTCTTTGTTGACCTGCGCCGGTTCCCCTGTGATTCAGTTTTATTGATTCTTGCTGTGGCTCATGCTTTTAGAATATGAGGAACTATGTCTGTTTTCAAATCTGAAAATTTCCAGCCAGTATCCTTTTGATTATTGGTTTACCCCTGTTCTCTTTATTCTCTGATTCTGTCATTCCTATTAGAGGTTTTTTGGACCTTTGCATCATTTTTCTGTATCTCTTAACCATTTATACATTTGCTATCTCTCCTTGCTGCCTTCTGAATAATTTCCTTACTTCTATCTTCCAGTTCACTAAAGCAGATGAATCTGCTTTTAAACCCATCCTCTGATCTTTTGCTCTCACTGGAAATAATGTCTTTCATTTTCGGAACTTCTATTTGGTTCCTTAAAGAAAGAAACCGGCCTCTTCTTTTTCCATAGAATCTTGATCTTTCTCATATGTTTGGATTCCTTATTATTTCTAAGTATCTTACACAAACTTATTTTATACTCTCGGTTGGCTCTATTATCTAAAGTTTTTGGTAGTCTAATCCTGCTCATCATTGTGTTTGCTGATACTCAATCACAGGCAGTTTTTTTTTTCCTCAGGTGTTTTATAATTTTGTTTGTGAGTTTAGGGATTTGTTCAAACGGCTTCATCTGTGTGACTTCAATGAGGCTTGACTGGGGGTGTATCTCTGGCTGTTATCTTTTTGATGTTAATGTGTAAGCTTGGAGTTTTCAAGACCTAAATAAGAGGTATTAATTCCAACCCTAGACCTACATGACAATAGCCTTAGAGTTACAAATGACCAGGGGAAGCATTTTATTTTCTCCCACCAGAACCCATGAAGAAACAAACTCTCTTGTCATCTCACCATGGTGGTGGGAAGACTTTTTTTTCCTAGTCTATCCTTTCATTGACTCTGTAGCCCTTGTGAGGCACCAAGGCTTTTCTCCTCTCCCTGGTGGTTATTGAATCCATTCCCCTACCACCCTAACATAAATTCAAATGCCCATTGATCTGCTCTTTAGGTTCCTCTTTGTTCTTTGACACCTGAGGGTCAACTTCCACCAGAAGTTCATCACATGTGCATTAAAAGGAATATTTATTAAATTTTATCCTGCCTTTTAAAAGGTGCTTTGTAACAGGAGGGTTTTCAGGTTATCTAGCGTGCACTGTTTCCAGAAATGGAAATTGCTTTCCACTTTAAAACTCCCAGAGCACTAAGAAGCTCCCACAAATTTTCTGGAAGAGGAATGTGATGGGGGAAAAGACTTTTCATGAATATGTAGCCTCAAAGAAAGATTGGTGCTTTGGGGTGCCAGACACTCAATGACAGCTTAAGATAAGTGAGGAAGGGCCTAGGGGTTGAAAGAGCCCTAATTGCTCAAAGCCACATGTCACAAGAAATTTTGGGAAGAAGAGCCACTTTATGAACTGGTTACCTTCATGGATTTTTCTTCCCTAGGCTCAGAAGTGGAAAAATATGAAGATCCATTGCTGATGGGAATCCTGCCCTAAGCAAATGGTGGTGAGACATGGCTGCTTTTAGTGCATTTATTATATGTGACCATTTAAAAGCAGGTACTGAAGGCTGCAGAAAAGTCACGAGGTGGTACTCAAAATATGGTTATGTAGATAACTGGGTGTGGCTCTTCCCTGAGGCACAAAGAACTGATTTTTGTGTACTCTTTGAAAGGAAATGTATAAAGTTGGTATTATGCTTTACTCAGAAAGTTTTTAAGAGTGTTGGGAGTGATGCAATCACTTTAAAATGATATACAAGATTGAACACTCTGCTAAACTTCAGATAAGAGTATCCAATTGCCTCTTGGACTTCCCTGCCTGGATGTTCTGTTCCACGTGCACCCCAAACTCAAATATATCCAAGACTGAAAACATCTTCTCTCCAAGCTCTCTCCTCTTCTAATATTCCCTGTGTGAATAAGGTGTGCCCAGTTGACCAAACCAGTAACCTGGGAATCATCTTGACACCTTCCTCTCCCTCAACCCCTCTCTCGCAATTAATTGGACACCAAGTTCAGTGGACTCTACCTTCAAAATGCCTCTCAAATCAATCCACGTCTCTCCGTGGCATTGCTGTCGGGCAGCAGGGCCCAGGTTCCCATTCCTCTTGGAAATGACAGAGGTCTCGCCTCTTCTGCACCTTCCCCCGAGCTTGAGGAACTATCCTGTCCAGAAGAAATCCTTTCCGTTTCATATTTCTATAGAATGCTGTCTAACACTTTGAATTCCCTTCAGGCTCTGGGTTTCAGAAATCCAACACAGAAAGAATGCCGGGCTATTCATTTCCCTCCAGGATGAAGTTAGAATCTTGAGGGCAGCGAGGAAGGCAGGCCTATGCATTGTTGCAAACCTTCTCAAGTGATTCTGATGTGCAGCTCCGGTCAAGAGCCACTGCACAACGTGGTGAGCTATTTGAATACAGGGACCATGCCTTTCAACTTTGTATTCATCAAAACACAACGCAGCCAATACCTGATATAGAATCAGTGCTCAGTAAATGTTCCAGTGAATGAGTGAATACAAGAACTAAAGAATGATATGGTGCAAAGAAATGGATGAAAGGGATCTTACGAGCTACTTAGTGCAATCCCTTCATTTTTTTTTTTTTCACTTGCCGTAGTGTTGGGATTGCTTGAGGCTCCCGGATGTTCACAGGATGTCATTTTTGGCAACCACAGACCACTAGTTACCCAGCTTTTTTAGGTGTTGTGTAGCAAGGAGGGATTTCGGGTTATGTAATCTGCAATATTTCCAGAAATGGAAATTATTTCTTTTTCCTTTTATGACTGACACAACGTCAGGAAATTTCCACAAAATTCCCAGAAGAACATGATGGAGGAAACCACTTTCCCTATATATATTTTAGTGGAATATATTTTATTTTAATGGAACTGCCAGTGAAGCAGTAGATGTGGCCAGAAGACACCGCTTTCCTGGTGTCTCCTGAGAACTCTTTTCTCTCATTGGTTATTTTCACCTGCCTTCTTGTGCAAGTTCCTTTTTGTTTGGGCTCATTTTCCATTTTCTCTGTATCTAGGTTTGTTGAAAATGCAGGAGCCAGTGCTTCCCAACCTTCCCTACTCCAAACGCCTATGCACACGCACCCACTTGCATGCGTGCACGTACACGTGCATACATATACACCCACATGTACACGCGTGTGTGCACACGCACTCCTGGACTCTTGAGAAACTTTCAAAAGGAACTTATAGATAGGGTGAGGACTTTTATTATTATTTATTAATTATTATTATTATTACTTATATCTTAAATATAACATTTTGGACACATGGAAGTGCTCTAACCCCCAAATTCCTGTTTGTCTCTGGAAAGGAGCAGGCAGTCTAGGATGGGCAGGGACACACAAGACAACTTATCTTTTGCCATATGCATTAGACCTAAAGTATTTACAAAGCAAAAGAGGCAGCTGTGGCGAGACAGAAAAAGCCCTGGATTCAGAATTAGAACAGCTGGGTTAGAGTACTGGCTCTGTCACTTGCTCTCTAACTCTCGGTCTCCTCATCTGTCAAATCGGGGCAATGGTACTACTTCATATTAATACAAGCTCAGCTGCAAAAGACTGGTTTAGGTACCCTTGTTCTGAGCTCCCACAGACTCCTTGTGCTTACCCGGTGTTAACATTGGCTGTTAATACATCTGTCTCCCGTGGTACAAGGAGATCTTGAGGGCAGAAATTCTATTTGTCTGGCCTCCACTGTACCTGCCCTCAGTGCACAGCAGAATGGTCAATGAATGTTGGTTGAGTGGATGAAGAACAATTGGACATTTGCATGTTTTTGTGTGTATAATTCCTGTTTTACTATCATCGGTAGGCTACCAGGATAGTACAAATCTATTTTTATTGTATGTAAATTTGACATATAGACATTCCAAATTAACAGGAGTTGATTCGCTCCCCATGTTACCTAACAACTAGTTTCGGAATGTTGTTGGATCCTTTTAGGAGAATATTTCGGTACATTTGCTCCCCTGGTTAGGGTTAGGGGTTAGGGTTAGGGTTGTGTTCCCAGCACAAGCGTCTCCTCAATAATAAGCCTTTACGTGTGTGCACCGGCACTTTAAAGAGTTTTTTTTTTGTTTTTGTTTCTGTTTTTAAAAAAAAGGTGTTTTCTTGTACACTGACTCATATGCTCCTCACGAGAACCCCAATGAGATAGGCAGGACAGGTGTTCCTGCTACCACTTGATGGATGAAGAAACCAATGTTCAGAGACGTTAACTGAGTCACTACATACCACATCAAAAGCAAGTTTGTTTCAGAGCTGGGCCTAAAACAGAATCGGGTTTCTCATTTCACAGTCTGGTGTTTTTTACACAATCCATTTGTTCAACCCGGTTGCATTTTGTGATGATATTTTTTGCATCTCATCCTATTCCTGCTTCGCAACTGCACCTCCTACTACTTGCCTCAGCATACTCTCAACCGGGGCTTCTCAGGTGCTCAACCAGGGCCTCTCCCTCTACCCTGAACATGTCCTCCTGCAATTTCTTGCCTCTGGATCTTTGCATCTGTTTTCACCTCTTGGTGGGCACCCCTTCCCCACCCCCACGTCACTGCAGGTTGAAAGAAACCCTAGGCATCCTCTCGGTTTCAACTCAAAGACCACCTAACTTCATGAAACCTCTGCAGATGGGCCCTGCTGGATGAGATCTCTCTGCCCTTGAATGCACAGAGCAGTCCATGTCTTGTTCTATATCCATTTCCATACCTGCTTCATTCCCTTCTCTACAGTGTCCCTTGCTCCGTGTTCTCACAGCCCCCTGTGCTCAGTTTTCACAGCACATATTGCCCTATGTTGTGAGCCTGCTTTCGCCCTGTGACTGTGAGCTCCTTGAGGACTGGAACCTTGTCTGATTCATCTCGGTATCTCCAGCACCCAGCACAGTGCCTGGAACACAGTAGTTGCTCCAAAAAATGTTGGATGAATGAGTGGATGGATGAATGAACACTACCCCACACAACGCCTTGGATATAGTAGCTGCAAAATAATAATGGATCGAATTGAGTCTATAACCAGATCTCATTTCTTTTCATCCTATCTCAGTGAAAGATGAAGGTTCTTTCTTCTGACTCAGGCTGTCACTTCCACTCCTGCTCTGGGTTCCATCCCATCCTGCCTCCCCAGGTGCCTCACTCCATCAATTACCTCTTCTCTCAAGAATCTCTAATCTCTCCATCTTCTCTGCCTGGCTCCTTTCCTTGCAGTAACTAAAATGCTCAGGTCTCTCCTCCTATTCCAAAAATAAGTACCCTCAATTGAATGGGTGTCTTCTTCCTCACAGTATCAAGCTATGTACCTCATTGGGGAGTAACCCAGCTGAGTGAGCCCTTTACTGGGGAGCCTTCAGTGTCAGTCTCCTTAGATCTTTTTCTCTTAGGTTGGTCAGATGGCTCACAGAAGACTCTTCCAGCTGCCAGAAGTTTAGGGGCAGGGGCAGCGGCAGGGAAGAAGACTGGGAGTTCACAGCTTTCAGGACACATGCTTCCACTCAACACCCCTGTTTTCAGTACAGGACCCCAGCCCTCAACTAAGTCTGGGAAATCCCCATCCAGAGACCCTCTGCTTTACCCTCTCCAGGGAATAACACTCCAGGCTTCTGTCAGAGCAGGGAAGGGTCAGCCCCTCACTGGCATTGACAACAGGAGGGGATTTGGCAATGAATCTACTTCTTAAAAGAGTTTTCAAACAGCCTTCATTATTTTGATACCCACCCCCCTTCACTTCCAGAGGTAACTCCACTTCCAGAGTTACCCTGGTCCAGCCTTTGAAGATTCCTGGGGGTGGGGAGTAAATCAAGTTAGCTTTTTGCTTTTCCCACTAAGGTCTCAGAATTCCTAGTTTGTGGCCTTCTTGGCTCTGCTAAGTCAGTTGCTACTCATCCGTCTGTTCTTCAGCATCCAAAATTTAGTTGTTGCCTCCTTTCCTGTTCTTCAACCCTTTTTATTTCATCTTCACTCCTATCCTTCTAATCCTTTCAAAAATCACATTTGTAGCAGTTCCAGTGGGGTTTTGGGAGATGGTAAAGTTAGATGTGGAAGTATGTGCTCCACCTTAACTATGCATCATCACGAGCATGGGTGTCTGCCTGCCTGTCTCATGGATTCTACACACCTTCGTTACCACGCCACTCTCCTTAAAACTCTCCAGACTCAGCTTTTCTCATCTGGCTCTCTGACCTGTTCCCTGACCATTCTGTTCTTTCAGCTCTCAGCCTTCAGACTGCCAAAACCCCAAACCAACTTCCTATCCAGGAAGCCTCAGGCCTAGAAGTTCAGATGTCTTGCCAATATATCTGTGCTTCACAACTTGCCTACTCTCTCTGACCCCTAACATTTTCACATACTTTTCCAATTCTGCCTGTCATAAATTTGCTGCTTCCCCCTAAGTAGAATGTTGATTCCTGTCAAACACACAGCCTAGCCCTGATTCCTCCTCTTCTCTCAAATAGTGATATTGTCAACAATGATAAACTACTATGTACTGAGTGTTTTTTATGTGCTGCTCACACTTTATACACATGTATAGATTCATTCTTCATCATAGATTTTCCAGGTGGCTGGCATTTATTAGCCCCACTTTGCATATGTGGGAACACAGGCTCAAGGAAGGAAAGCAACTTCCCAAAATTTCCCAGGCTAGTAAAAGTCAGAGACGGAATTCAAGCCCAGATCATTCCAAGTTTGTGCTCTTCCTGTGACATGACACTGCCTCAGTCAGGGCATCAGAGAGGAAGTTAGAAAGCAGATGGTGAGAGGGAGTACCTGAATTGGAGGGAGTACCTGAATTGGAGGGAGTGGCCACCATCAGTGGGTAGACCATGGAGAAAGATGGGGCTAACAGAGAAAAACCTTCACTGACTTCACAGGTTTACACAGCATTAGCCCTTGTGATCTTTAGTTGTGCAGGGGATAAATTACCGTGCCTGTCTGCCCACACAGAAAGCAAGCTAGAACACCACCGCTAATCTATATGATATACGCCAACATGGCTTAAGATGATTTATTGCAACTGTAAAAAATGCCCCCCCCCTTTTTTCCAGAAAGGAAGCATGGATTGCATTAATCAAGCTAAAGACTTTTATACTTCTTTACAGTCTGACACAAAAACAGAGTCATAAAGATAAGCCCGAATCATCAAGAAAGTGCACAGTAGTATTTTGCAAACCCAATTTAGGGAATCAGGGAAGAGTAAAATCCACATGGAAAAGGTTTCCCCTGACTTCCCATTCATGATGGTACAGTGAGTTCATGTTATGGAACGCCCACTGCTCCAAACACATGGCAATGATGGGCAAAATATAAAAAGGTAAACTCAAAAAGGCATGGCCAAGACAAAACAAACAAAACAAAACAAAAACAAAAGACAGTTGTCTCCATGTTGAAGTACTATGCTTGTTGCTCTGGAAGCAAACCATGGTAGCCAGAAGCTAAGCTCCTGCAATGTATAGCGGTTCCAAAGTACCCTGAGCAAGATGGAAGACAAAAGCCATACTCACAGATTAAAGCCAAGGACTAGAATGGAGCTACCCACAAACCCACCAACCCCTGACTGTAAGTCTGACAAAAAAGAACTACCGCCAAACTCTGCCAGGGTCTTTGTTTCTGATGAGCTGCAGGCTTAGGGAGGCGAAGATGCAGACATGTTCTGGCCTCGTAACTAAGAGTTGAGCTAATCCACAGCTGAGCTAAGTGAGTGGATTTCCAATATGCCCAAGAGCACCCTGGGGCCAGTGATATGGATATGTTCTATCAAAGGGTTTTGAGCCTAACAACTGACTGGTATTTTGCAAGAGAAAAAAAAGTACTGAATAGGTTAATTCCCTTCCATTCTTGGAAGAGGCAAAATTAGAAATGATGATTTTTTTTTTTTTTTTTTGAGACATGGTCTTGCTCTGTTACCCAGGCTGGATTGCAGTGGCGTGATCATAGCTCACAGTAGCCTTGAACTGCTGGGCTCAAGAGATCCTCCCACCTCAGCTTCCCGAGTAGCTGGGACTGCAGGCACTCATGACTCCACCCAACTAATTTTTCTTTTAATTCCATTTTTTTTTTGTAGAAACGGGGTCTCGCTTTGCTGCTCAGGCTGGTTTCAAACTCCTGACCTCAAGCGATCCTCCTGCCTTGGCCTCCGAAAGTGCTGGGATTACAGGCGTGAGCCACGGCACCTGGCCGGATTTTGTTTTTAAGTTTGAAATGCTTTATTTAGAGTTTATTAGCCACTAAATCCTTTTTTTTTTTTTTAAACTTTTAAGTTCAGGGGTACAAGTGCAGGTTTGTTACATAGGTAAACTTGTGTCGTAGGGGATTTGTTGCATAGATTATTTCATCACCCAGGTATTAAGCTTAGTACCCATTAGTTGTTTTTCTTGATCCTCTCCCTCCTCACACCCTCTATCCTCCAAAAAGCCCCAGTGTGTGTTGTTCCCCTCTATGTGTCCATATGTTCTCATCATTTAACTCTCACTTATAAGTGAGAACATGCAGTATTTGGTTTTCTGTTCCTGTGTTGGTCTGCTAAGGATAAGGGCCTCGAGCTCCATCCATGTCCCTGCGAAGGACATTATCTCATTCTTTTTATGGCTGCATAGTATTCCATGGTGTATATGTACCACATTATCTTTCTCCAGTCTGTCACTGTTGGGGATTTAGGCTGATTCCATGTCTTTGCTATTGTGAGTAGTGCTGCAGTGAACATACACATGCATGTGTCTTTGTAACAGAATGATTTTTAGTCCTTTGGGTGTAGACCCAGTAATGGGATTGCTGGGTTGAATGGTATTTCTGTCTTTAGGTCTTTGAGGAATCACCACACTGTCTTCCACAGTGGCTGAACTTGTTTACAATCCCACAAACAGTGTATAAGCATTCCTTTTTCTCCACAGCCTCGCCAGCATCTGTTATTTTTTGACTTTTTAATAATGGCCATTTTGGCTAATATTAGTTGGTATCTCATTGTGGTTTTGATTTGCATTTCTCTAATGATCAGTGATGTTGACCTTTTTTTTTTCATATGATTGTTGGCCACATGTATGTCTCCTTTTGAAAAGTGTCTGTTCATGTCCTTTTCCCACTTTTTTATGGGGTTGTTTGTTTTCCTGTAAATTTGTTTAAGTTCCTTATAGATGCTGGATATTAGACCTTTGTCAGATGCATAGTTTGCAAATATTTTCTCCCATTCTGTAGGTTGTCTGTTTATTCTGTTGATAGTTTCTTTCACTGTGCACAGCTCTTTAGGTTTATTAGACCCCATTTGTCAATTTTTTGCTTTTGTCACAATTGCTTTTGGCATCTTCATCATGAAATCTTTGCTCATGCCTATGCCCTGAATGGTATTGCCTAAGTGGTCCTTCAGAGTTTTCATAGTTGGGGGTTTTACATTTCAGTCTTTAATCCATCTTGAGTTAATCTTTGTATATAGTGTAAGCAAGGGAGCCGGTTTTAATCTTCTGCATATGGCTAGCCAGTTATCCCAGCACCATTTATTGAACCGGGAATCCTTTCCCCATCGCTTGTTTTTGTCAGGTTTGTTGAAGATCAGATAGTTGTAGGTGTGTGGTCTCATTTCTGGGTTCTCTATTCTGTTCCATTTGTCTATGTGTCTGTTCTTGTACCAGTACCGTGCTGTTTGGGTTACTGTAGCCTTGTAGTATAGTTTGAAGTCAGGTAGCATGATGCCTCCAGCTTTGTCCTTTTTGCTTAGGATTGCCTTTGCTATTGAGGCTTTTTTTTTTTTTTTTTTTTGGTTCCATATGAATTTTAAAATAGTTTTTTTTTTTTCTTGTTCTGTGAAGACTGTCAATGGTAGTTTCATGGGAATAGCATTGAATCTATAAATTGCTTTGGGCAGTATGCCCATTTTAATACTGATTCTTCCTATCCGTGAGCATGGAATGTTTTTCCATTTTTTTGTGTGTCATCTCCGATTTCTTTGAGCAGTGGTTTGTAGTTCTCCTTGTAGAGATCTTTCACCTCCCTAGTTAGCTGTATTCCTAGGTATTTTATTCTTTTTGTAGCAATTGTGAATGGGAGTTCATTGCTGATTTGGCTCTTGGCTTTACTGTTGCTGGTGTATAGGAATGCTAGTGATTTTTGCACATTGATTCTGTACTCTGAGACTTTGCTGAAGTTGTTTATCAGCTTAAGAAGCCTTTGGGCTGAGACAACGGGGTTTTCTAGATATAGGATCATGTCATCTGCAAGCAGGGATAGGTTGACTTCCTCTCTTCCAACTTGGATGCCCTTTATTTCTTTCTCTTGCCTGATTGCCCTGGCCAGAACTTCCAATACTATGTTGGATAGGAGTGGTGAGAGAGGGCATCCTTGTCTTGTGCCGGTTTTCAAGGGGAATGCTTCCAGCTGTTGTCCATTCAGTATGATGTTGGCTGTGCGTTTGTCACAGATGGCTCTTATTATTTTGAGGCATGGTCCTTCAATACGTAGTTTATTGAGAGTTTTTAACATGAAGGGATGTTGAATTTTATCAAAAGCCTTTTCTGCGTCTATTGAGATAATCATGTGGTTTTTGTCTTTAGTTCTGTTTATGTGATGAGTCACATTTATTGATCTGCCTATGTTGAACCAACCTTGCATCCCGGGGATGAAGCCAACTTGATCGTGGTGGATAAGCTTTTTGATGTGCTGCTGGATTCAGTTTGCCAGCATTTTGTTGAGGATTTTGCATTGATGTTCATGAAGGATACTGGCCTGAAGTTTTCTTTTGTTGTTGTATCTCTGCCAGGTTTTGGTTTCAGGATGATGCTGGCCTCATAGAATGAGTTAGGGAGGAGTCCCTCCTTCTCAATTTCTTGAAATAGTTTCAGTAGGAATGCTACCAGTTCCTCTTTGTACATCTGGTAGAATTCAGCTGTGAATCCATCTGGTCCTGGGATTTTTTTGGTTGGTAGGCTATTTATTACTGCCTCAATTTCCGAACTCATTACTGGTCTGTTCAGGGATTCAGTTTCTTCCTGGTTCAGCCTTGGGGAGGTGTGTGTGTCCAGGAATTTGTCCATTTCTTCTAGACTTCCTAGTTTATGTGCACAGAGGTGTTCACAATATTCTCTGATGGTTGTTTGTATTTCTGTGGGGTCAGTGGTAAATATTCCCCTTATCATTTCTGATTGTGTTTATTCAGATCTTCTCTCTTTCCTTCTTTATTTGTCTAGCTAGTGGTCTGTCTATTTTATTACTTTTTTTCAAAGAACAAAAAACAGCTTCTGGATTCTTTCATTTTTTGAAGGGTTTTTCATGTCTCTGTCTCCTTCAGTTCAGCTCTGATTTTTGTTATTTCTTGTCTTCTGCTAGTTTTGGGATTTGTTTGCTCTCGTTTCTCTAGTTCTTTTAGTAGTGATGTTAGGTTATTAACTTGAGATCTTTCTAACTTTTTGATGTGGGCATTTAGTGCTATAAATTTCCTTCTTAACACTGCCTTTGCTGTATCCCAGAGATTCTGGTACTTTGTGTCTTTGTTCTCATTAGTTTCATAGAACTTCTTGATTTCCGCCTAAATTTCATTGTTTACCCAAAAGTCATTCAGGAGCAGGTTATTCAATTTCCATGTAATTGCATGGTTTTGAGTGAATTTCTTAATCTTGATTTCAAATTTGATTCTTCTGTGGCCCAAGAGACTGTTTGTCATGATTTCAGTTCTTTTGCATTTGTTGAGGAGTGTTTTACTTCTGATTATGTGGTCGATTTTAGAGTAAGTGCCACGCGGTGATCAGAAGAATGTATATTCTGTTGTTTTGGGGTGGAGAGTTCTGTAGATATCCACCAGGTCCATTTGATCCAGTGCTGAGTTCAGGTCCTGAATATCTTTGTTAATTGTCTGTCTCAATGATCTGTCTAATATTGTCAGTGGGGTGTTAAAAAGTCTCCCACTATCATTGTGTGGCAGTCTAAGTCTCTGTGAAGGCCTCTAAGAACTTGCTTTATAAATCTGGGTGCTCCTGTGTTGGGTCCATATGTATTTAGGATAGTTAGATTTTCTTGTTGAATTGAACCATTTACCATTATGTAATGCCCTTCTTTGTGTTTTTTGACCTTTGTTGATTTAAAGTCTGTTTTGTCAGAAACTAGGATTGCAACTGCTGCTTTTTTATGTTTTCCGTTTGCTTGGTAGATTTTCATCCATCTTTTTATTTTGAGCCTATGTGTGTCATTGCATGTGAGATGGTTCTCTTGAAGACAGCATACCATTGGATCTTAGTTCCTTATCCAGCTTGCTACTCTGTGTCTTTTAATTGGGGCATTTAGCCCATTTACATTTAAGGTTAGTATTGGTATGTTTGGATTTGATCCTTTCATCATGATGCTAGCTGGTTATTTTGCAGACTTGCTTACATGTTTGCTCTGTAGTGTCACTGGTCTGAGTACTTCAGTGTGTTTTTGGAGTGGCTGGTAACCGTCTTTCCTTTCTACATTTAGTGCTTCCTTCAGGAGCTCTTGTAGGGCAGGCCTGGTGGTAACAAATTCCCTCAACATTTGCTTGTCTGAAAATGATCTTATTTCTTCTTCACTTATGAAGCTTACTTTGGCCAGATATGAAATTCTGGGTTGGAGTTTCTTTAAGAATGTTGAGTATTGACCCCCAATCTCTTCTGGCTTGTAGGTTTTCCCCTGAGACATCCACTGTTAGTCTGAAGGGCTTCCCTTTGTAGGTGACCTGGCCTTTCTCTCTAGCTGCCTTTAACATTTTTTCTTTCATTTCAACCTTGGAGAATCTGATGATTATGTGTGTTGGGGATGTTCCTTTCGTGGAGTATCTTCCTGGAGTTCTCTGGATTTCCTGAATTTGAATGTTGGCCTCTCTAGCTAGGTTAGGGAATTTCTCATAGATTATATCCTGAAATATGTTTTCCAAATTGGTTCCATTTTCCCCATCTCTTTCAGGGACACCAATCAGTCTTAGATTCACTCTCTTTACATGATCCCGTATTTCTCGGAGGTTTTCTTCATTGCTTTTCATTCTTTTTTCTCTATTCTTGTCTTCCAGTCTTATTTCAGAAAGCCAGTCTTCAAGCTCTGAAATTCTTTCCTCCGCTTTGTCTATTCTGCTATTAGTACTTGTGATTGCATTATGAAATTCTTGTAGTGTGTTTTTTCAGTTCGGTCAGGTTGGTTACATTCTTCTCTATATGGGCTATTTTGTCTGTCAGCTCCTGCAATGTTTTATCATGATTTTTAGCTTGCTTGCATTGGGTTACAATGTACTCTTTTAACTCAGTGAAGTTCATTCCTATCCATATTCTGAATTCTACTTATGTTATTTCAGCCGTCTCAGCCTCAGCCCAATTCCGAACCCTTGCTAGAGAGGTGATGCAGTCATTTGAAGGAAAGAGGGCACTCTGGCTTCTTGAGTTTTCAGCGTTCTTGCACTGATTCTTTCTCATCTTTGTGGGCTTATCTACCTTCAGTCTTTGAGGTTGCTGACCTTTGGATTTTTTTTTTTTCTTTTAACAGTCTGGCCATGTTTCTGTAGGGCTGCAGTACTTTGCTGGGCTTCTTCTCCAGTTCCTAGTCGCCTTGGATTTTCCAGTATCTGGAGCTATCACCAGTGAAGGCTGTGAAACAGCAAAGATGTCAGCCTGCCTCTTCCTCTGGGAGCTCTGGCCCAGCGAGGTACAGACCTGTTGCCAGCCCAAACGCGCCTGCAGGACAAGGCTGGAGACCCTGGTTGGGAGGTCTCACCCAATCAGGAGGAATGGGATCAGGGAACTGCTTAAAGAAGCAGTCTGTCCATGCTTTCACAGATCAGCTGTGCTGTGCTGGGGCACTGCTTCCACCCCTGGTTGGTGTGGGCTCTCCAAAGCCTGGAGGCCGGAACAGCTAAGTCGCCCAAACAGCAAAGATGGTGGTCCCTCCCTCCCTCCTGGAGCTCCGTCCCAGGGAGAATTCAAATCTCTGTCAGCCAGAGAACACCAGTGGTTGCTGGAGGCCTTGGTTGAAAAGTCCCATCCAGTGAGGAGGAACAGATTGGGCACCTGCTTAAAGAAGCAGTCTGGCCATGCTTCTGAAGAGCAGCTGTGCTGTGCTGTTCTGGGGTGCCACTTCTGGGAGCTCTGTCCCAGAGAGCAGCCTGCCCCTCCCCCTGGGACCTCCGTCGCAGGTAGGTGCAACACTGCTGCTGGTGGCTGGCTGGAATTCCAAACCAGCGGGTCTTATCCTGTGAGGTGCAGTGGAAGTGGGGCCCGCAGATCATTGCTGCTTGGCCCCCTGGATTCAGCCTCTTTCCTAGGGGTATGTGCAGGGGTCTAATCTCCTGCTTTGCAGGAGTTGCAGTTACTTTTGCTGGGAAACCCAGGGCTGGAGTATGTAAAGCTGCTGGGTCTCTGCACGTGCTCAAGCGGCTGCTCTGCTGAGACTCCATGTATCTCTGTGTGTCAGACTGAAGGCCCTGGTGGAGTGGGTTCACCAGAGGATCTCCTGACCCAAAGGTTGCAAGGATCCATGGGAGAAGCGCGGTTTCCCAGGATCGCACATTCACTTACTACTTGCCTGAGTGGGGGAGGTTCCTCTGTCTCCATGTTGCTCCTGGGTGGGCTGTCATCCTGCCTTGCTTTTCTTCATTCTCTGTGGATCGAGTTGTTTCCTTGATTAGACCCAATGCGGGTACCTGGATGTTTCAGTTGAAGGCGCTGTATTTACTCGCCCCTTTCTTTCCTCTCCATGAGAACCACTCACCCTAGCTGCTTCTAGTCAGCCATCTTGGCCACTCCCTCCCTGCCCCCCACCTTTTTTTTTAAATGCTTGAAAACTATTTGCAAAAGAAACCTAGAGATTCTCATGGTTCTTTTAAGATCTTGTTGGATGGACTGTGAAAGTGGGATTATTGTCTATGAATGGTCAGCTAGACTGTGTGTGTGTGGAAAGGGTGAGGGAATTAACATTTATTGAGCAAAAGGGCATGCTAGTTAAAATCACTGTCTCTGGGGACAGATTTTTCTGGGTTTTAATCCAAACTCTGACACGTATTAGCCGTGTGACCTCTATTTTTCATTTGTAAAATGGAGATGGGATTGTTGCGGGGATTAAAAGCACTTAGAACAGTCCAGGATATAGAAAGCACTGTGTAAGAGTTGGCTGTCATATATTAGTCATCAGTCATTATACTTAATAATCACAAAATTGTTAGAAAATCCTGTGAGGTAGGTATTTTCCTTACCATACCCACATGAGAAAACTTAAGCAAGGAGAAGTCAAACAAAGTTACCAAAGTCACACAATTACAGAGTGACAGAGCCTTTAGACGCTGCCTAGTCCAAGGCTTTCATTTCACAGAAGAAAAAATTGAAATTCAAAATAGGAGAGGGACATGCCTCAAGTCATTTAGTCAGCCAGTGACAGAACTGGGCCTAGAACTCAGCAGCAGGACTCTTCCTGTCAGTAGTTCTCAAACTTTGTCATGTGTTAGAATCCTGTGGAGGACTTGCTAAAACAAACTGCTGGTACCCAAGCCTAGAGTTTCTTACTTAGTAGGCGTGGGGTGGGCCTTGAAAATTTGCATTTCTAAGGAGTTCTCAAATGATGCCACTGCTGGTGGTCTGGGGACCCTACTTTGGGAACCACCACAACACAGCATAATTCATACATCTTTTGTTCTTTTCATCATGGACTACACAGTCTGTGACCTACAAACACTTTCAAAGAGATGGGACCCAGTGATGAAAACCAAAGAAAATTACATATCTAGCAGCAAGAAGGCACAGTGACTGACCAACAGTCCTGGTTTGTGTGTGACTCTCCTCGTTTTAAAATGGAAAGTCCTGTAGTTCTGGGCACAAGAGGATGGTTGGTCACTGTAGATGAAAGCAAACAAAAGTCAGTGTCAGCTAAATGCCAAACGAAAAAGGACATACATACAGAGAATGTGGTAACTTCTGGTGAATTTGTTTGAAAAGGACTCATTCATTTATTCTTCCAACACATCTGTATTATAAAACTACTATCCATAAAGCACTGTGTTAGGTGCTGTGTTCCTGACCCTACAGATCCCATTCCACCATAGCAAAAGGTAAAAGTGACTCTACAGTGAGCTCGGTAGACATAGACCCATGCTTATATACTCAGGGACACCTGGAAGAGATGTAAAAACAGAAACATCTCACATAGGAAGTTTTCAATGCATCGTGATCAAGACTCAAATAATTCCCTTCTCTTTTTCTTCAATGTACTTAAAGGGAGTACATTGTTGAGAAGGACCGGTTGCAAATTTCCAAAAAGGAGAGTAAAATAATTAATGAGTCAAGGTCTCAGGAGAGACAGAAGGTAAGGGAAGTCCTTCAGTAAGTGGGGAAATTGATTTGTTTTGTGTCCTCATCTTTCCAGGGCCATGAGCATGTCCTTTGCTGGCCATAAATCAATGCTGATGACCTCAGTTATAGTGTAATCTTCAAGGCTAATTTACGCAAAACTTCAAAAATGGTAAACATCCTCATGAAGACTAATGATGACATATTTTAGGAGTGCATAATAGTAGGTATAGAGAAAAAAACTGCAGGGTAAAATGTTATTTCTGTTCTTATTGCTAAAGGTCATACTCCTTAAGAACCAAAGTTAATTATCAGTCCTTTGACCTAAGAGGAAAACAAATTTCATGGACTCCCCTAAAGATTCCTATATAGTACAAATAAAATGCCAAAATATTTTGGAACACATTTTGCAGCACTGGATAGGTCAATAAAATAATGTGTAAATTGCCAAATGTGATCAAGGAACTCCCTGCAAACATCAGATTAGGCTCTATTCTCTATCTGAATACTGACTTTGCTTTGCTTTGTAACTCCTATCTATCTTCACTAATAATGCCTTTTCCCCCATCTGGTGTGCATTCTAGCCTATATTCCCTTTCATCATTCTACAGTGGTCAATGCGGTTATTGTACAGCTTCACTTTCAATGAAAGCTGAGGGAAAAGAAGCCTTATACCCTGTGCCCCGCCCAATACATAAAAGAAGCCATTTAAAAAAATAAAAGCAGCAAGCTACTAAATTTGACTCATTCAAATCTTGGCAATTAACATGTATAGTATGTTATGAGAGAGAGAGAGAGAGAAAATTAGCAGAAATGGAGGAAAACATATTACATCCTAAATACCACCAAATTGCCAAAATACACATTTGGGTAGTCATCTCCAGAGAACTCTCTGGAGGCACAGCATCTATCATGCTGATTTCCCTGAACAATATTACAGAATAGCCCTGTGTACTTTCTCTTGGTGTGTGTGGGGGGGGGGAGTTGTAAAGAATTGTCATATGGAACCTCACAAGTCTCTAAAACCTTTCTGCAATTATCCCTCATAGGATTACCACACTGATGAGTTTGTTCAACAGGCGCTGTTGTGACTTCCTAATTTAACTCCTATAGAGATGATTTGTGTGGAAGATAAAACACTATATTTGAACTCAATTCCCACCTTATCCCTGAGCTTATGCTACCAAGCAATTCTTACAATCTTTGGAGTTCTATTAGACTATAGAGAAAAATCTAGGGTTTCAGCTAAACCCTTTAATCCACAGGCCTAGGTAAAGGACTGTCTCAAGGTAGTCGCTAGCCCATGGGTTCTCAAAGTATGGTCTGAAGACCCCTGGAGGAGTCCCTGAGACCCTTTTACTGGGTCTGCAGATTAAAAATTATTTTGTATAATAACACCAAGATGAGTTACATTCAATTAGGCATTTTTCTTTTGAAATTAAGCAGACTTTTGGAAAGTAAGATGTGGATAGCCCTGTAGTAGGCTAAGTGGAAGTTACAAAGGCAACAGTAGCTTTTTTTCCCCCTCTCGTTATCTCATGAGGATACAGAGGACTTTTCCAGAGGCCACATGACATATGGTTATGTCATCTCTCTGATAGCTGAGGGATGTGTGCTTCTGTGTTCTTCTTGAGTTTTAAATATTTCTCAATCTTAATACCTAAAATAATTAGTATCAATAGACAGAACCCACACCCAAGAACTCTTTGGGGCCTTCAATAACTTTTAAGAGTGTTAAGGTGTCCTAAGACCAAAAATTTTGCAAATTGTTGCTTTGTCAGGATTTTTGTTATTTCTAGAATGCATTTCTTTCTAACTGATCTACGTGGGAAAAAAATCATTACCTCATGGCAATTATTGCTTTCCTATCAATATGGAGATTATATTTCTGAAGGAGACTGACCAAAATTATATTAAAAGGTTTAAATAAAACAAGTGGATCCATGTTGTAACATGAGGAAGAGAGCTGCCCCACTAGATGTCTGACGTTAGATAACTCAGAGTCCCCCCTCTCTAACAAGTCTCCCTTACTAGAGAAACGGACAGATTCTGTTTTGTGGGATGGATTAAGGAGACAATCTGAAGTAGAGTTTGACACAATATTATTCTGCCCATATGAAATTCTGGTAGCCAGGGTGCCAGGTGTATTCATAATCCCGATGCTGTCAATTTTAAGCCTGAAGCCCCAAGAGGCGAGCAGTGTTTAATACATCATCTCTTGTTAAATAGCAGCCACAGAGTTGGCGGTAGCCAGTGAAGCATTCCCTGCCATGTAGGACACGCCAGTTGTCTATAAATAGGACCTGTGAGTGGGCCAAAAAAAAAAAAAAGAGAGAGAGAGAAAACACTGTCAGAAGAAGGACAGACCAAAGGAACCCTAAGTCAGAAGAGATCATTTAAAAGATAACCTTTAGGTTGTTCTCTGGCTACATTAAATGAGGTATTTTTCTTTTGAAATTAAACAAACTTTTGGAAACTAAGATGTGTATAGCCCTGTAGTAGGCTAAGTGGAAGTTACAGAGGCAACAGTAGGTAATGGGCCCTGCACTGGAGGAGCTTCTGTTTCTCAAGTAATTGTTCTCTTATCAAAGCAAATCAGATAATTGGTTTCTTTCTTTTTCTTTTTCTTTAATTCTTATTCTGCCCTTTTTCAAAGGGTTAAATTATCTCATGACATTTTATGCTAAGCTGAAGGTATTTTTCATCCAGAGGAAATACCAAAAATAAAAACTATGGAATCATGAAGCTGGAAGGACCCTTGGGGGTCATCTAGTTAAACCCCTTCATCATACAAATAGAGTCACTGATGCCTTAGAGATGGGATGAGGCTTGCTTCCAGGGCATTCAGTGAGTGGGCGGCAGGACCATAACCAAAACCAAGGACTCTTTTCTCTTTTTCCTTTGCAACATTGTGACTCACATATTAAGTAAGTACCCGTTCTTCACTGCTTCAGTATTACAAGCTTGCTTGACATCTTTAGAGATTAGGACCCACCCTGCCAGGCTTTAGTTTGACCCAAAACTCATTCTCAGGTCTTCTCAACTCTATCGTTAGCGTCCGGTGTGCTGTATACCAGCGATGGACGACATCATAAGGAACGGTATTGATGACAGCCCGGTCATAGTTGTTGTACCTAACATGGAATCATGAGAAGAAAGATCTCAAACACATGTTAAAGACATCTTTTGTTTATTGAACAATTTTATATAAGGCTTCCCTTATGTTCAATACTTGTCCCAGAGATGAAGTGACGATAAGTCAGTATTCTCTCAGGAATATCACATTGGAGTGAGGAGTTCCACTGCCTGCTGACCGTGTTTTGTTTTTCTTTGAATAATCTAAGGATACGGGATAGAAGTTAAGTTCCAGCTGGTTTCCCTCATCTTATGATATGATATTTTAAGTCTTTACTGGCCAAAGTTCATGGAAGCACTGGGGAAAGCGCTGAGCTTTCTCCTCACCAAGCTGAGGTGGGGTGGACAAGAGAGGTTGTACTAACAAAGCTTTCCTTTTAACAGGATGACTTACAACTTCTCAAGTGTCTCCCTTTGTGGGAGGAATCCCAGCTATAGCCTAGTGGACCATTCACCCAGGGATCTTCAATCATTCATTCAACCCTAACATTTATATGCGCACCGGCTACATGCTAGGCAGTGCGTCAGGCATTAAAGATACAGGGACGAATACAGCAGACACGACCTCAGTCTTTGGAGAGTTTACCTTCTATTGAGGAAGATAGATGATAAACAAGTAATAAATACATAAACAAAGTAATTTCAGCTAGTTATAAATGCTATGAAAAAATAATAGTGTTATATAATAAAGAGTGACTGGGGAATCTATTTCACATGGAGTGTTAAGTGAAGGACTTTTTGAAGAAGCGACATTTGAGCTGTTACCTGTATGATACGAGACCAACAATGTAACAAGCTGAGGGGAGAGCATTCCAGGCAAAGGGAAAAGCAAAAACACAGCCTTGGGGTGGAATGGAGTTTTATTCTGTTTGCAGACCAGTAAGAAGGTCATGTGGCTGGAGCTGAGTAAGCAAGGGGAATAATGGTGGGAGAAATTACGCGGAGGAGGTAGCCAGGGGCTAGATCATGTATATATTGCCATGCAGGCCATGGTAAGGACTTTGGATTGTATTCTGAGTACCATGGGAAGCCACTGAAAAACCTTTGCCTAAGATAATGGGTTTCTGTTTTGCCTAAAGCAAATTAACTTTTTACTGAAGTATAGTATACATTACGGAAAAAGTACACAAATCGTAAGCTTGATGAATTTTCATGATGTAATCGCATCCATATCACTAGCACCCAGGTCAATAAACAGATCATTACCAGAACCCCAGAACCCTCCCTTATGCCCCTTTCCAGTAACGCCCATCCCCCAACCCACGGGTAACTACCATCCTGACTTCTATCACCAAAGATTAGTTTTGCCTGTTTATATAAAACTTTATATAATTGCAGTCACAATATGTATTCATTTGTGTCTGGCTTCTTTCATTTACTATTATGTTTAGGAGTTTCATCATTGCTTAGCAATAGTTTATTGGTGCTATATGGAAGTTGATTGCTTGATCACACCACAGTTTATCCATTCTACTGTTGATGGACATATGAGTAATTGCCGGTTGGGACTACTACAAACAGTGCTGTTATGAACATTCTATTACATGTCTTTTGGTGAACAAATATATTCACTCCTGTTTGAAATAAACTTAAGAATGGAACTTATGGATCATAAGGTATGTGTATGCTCAGATTTACTAGATACTGCCAAAGATATTCTTTCCAAAGATAAATTAACATCCAATGGTGCCATTTTTGGACATCTCAGGCAATATTCCTTAGTGTTAGATAGTACATGGCACAATCAGAGCCAACATTCTTAGTTTTGTTGCATATAAAATGAGCATAATAACATCTGCTTAGCTGATCTCACAGGGCTACTGCAAGAATCAAATGAAAAAATAGGCCGGGCGCGATGGCTCACGCCTGTAATCCCAGCACTTTGGGAGGCCAAAGCGGGCAGATCACCTGAGGTCAGGAGTTCGAGACCAGCCTGGCCAACATGGCGAAACCCCATCTCTACTAAAAATACAAACAAAACAAAACAACAAAAAAATTAGCCAGGCGCGGTGGCACACGCCTGTAGTCCCAGCTACTTGGGAGACTGAGGCAGGAGAATCACTTGAACCTGGGTGGCGGAGGCTGCAGTGAGCCAAGATCGCGCCACTGCACTCCAGCCTGGGCGACAGAGTGAGACTCTGTCTCAAAGGAAAAAAAAAAAAAAAAAAAAGAAAGAAAGAAAAAGAATATAATAGTCCATCCTCCCAGGCTTCAAGGAGCCATGCCTGGAGGGAGAGTGGAGTGAGGAAGCACAGTCTTCACCAGGCTATTGACACCCATTGTCATTTCCAGAAACTTCTAGTGCTGGGTTAGGCATTTGCGAAAATATTATTTAATTTACTTATTTCATCATCCCAGAAGGAAAGGTGTTATTAACCTCCTTTTACATTTAAGGCAACTGAAACTTAGAGACCTGCCACAGAGTTCATACGTAGCAGAGAGGTTTTGAAATCAGGTGTCCTTAATTCTTTAACTCATTGTTTACACCAGAGAACAGAAAAATGATCGTAATTCCTGTGTACGCTTGTTCATGAGAGCAACATTTTTACAGATCACACTTGTAATCTTTTGACTTCAAACTGAGATTTGCAGTTTAGAAATGTTTCCATATACACTATCTCATTGACCCTCTGTATGATAACCACGTGAGGTAAGTAGTACAGCTGTTATTATCTTACTTTATAGATAAGGAAAAATAATGATAAGACCTTGTGATTTGTCCAAGCTTATATGGAATTTGGTATTCACTGTTTATATTAGATGGTGGTGTTTTCTAAAGCCAACAGAGAAAGTAGCAGGAAAAGTCTATTACACATAAGCAAAATGGTTGCGCAATACTTTGGATTAGAAAAAGACTATTTCTGGACTTTGGCACAAAGTGATGCCATCGTATTATTGTGCAGTTTTTCCTTTTTTTCCTGCTTTGATATGAAGCAAGAGAGACCTGGGACCTGGGAGTAGGGGAAAGCAAATAAAGCAGGCATTTATCTGACAAGAAAAGCTAGGAAGATTTAACAAAGTTATCCTTCTTCTTAGTTGACAGACAAGTATTTCCCAAGAGAGCTCCATAATTGAGCGGACGATGCATTTGATGGATTTGTGTATTGTGGTGTAAGTGAAAGCTGATGGGCTTTCAGACAGGTAGATAAATAGGCTTTCAGATAGATCACCATTACAATCTCAGTTCAGGTGTGTGACCTTGGAGGAGCTATAGAAATTATAAAAATGCTAGAAGAAAACCTCGGGATGACTCTCCAGGATAATGCTCTGGGAAAAGATTTTATTGCTCTGGGAAAAGATGTTATTCCCCAAAAGCACAGGAAACAAAACCCAGAAACAGACAAACGAGACTGGATTAAACTAAAGAATTTCTGTGAGGCAAGGGAAACCATCAACAGAGTGAAGAAACAACCCACAGTGTGGGAATATGGCCATTGTAGAATGGCTGTTATTACAAAGACCAAAAATAACAGATGTTGGCAAGTATGTGGAGAGAAAAGAACTCTTATACATTCAATAAACGGTGCTGGGAAAACTGGATGTCCACATGCAGAAGAATGAAATTAGACCCTTTTCTTACAACATATACAAAAATCAACTAAAAATGGATTAAACACTTACATGTAAGACCTGACACCATAAATCTACTAGACGAAAACATATGGTATAACTCTATGATATTGGTCTATACAATTACTTTTTGGATATGATCCAAAAGTATAAGCAACAGAAGAAAAACTAGGTAAATGAAATTACATCAAACTGAAAAGCTTCTGCACAGCAAAGGAAACAAAAGAATGAAGAGACAACCTGTAGAATGGGAGAAAGTATTTGCAAACTATACATCTGATAAGGGGTTAATATCTAAAATATTTGAGGAACTCAAACAACTCAATAGTAAGAAAACAAATAACCTGATTTAAAAATGGGCAAAGGATCTGGATAGACATTTCTCAAAAGAAGACATACAAATGGCCAAGAGGTATATGAAAAAGTGCTCAACATCACTAATAATCAGATAAATTCAAATTAAAACCACCACAGGATATCATCTCATACTCCTTAGGATGGCTGTTATTAAAAAGACAAAAGATAACAATGTTGATGAGGATGTGGAGATAAGTGAACCCTTGCACACTGTTGGTGGGAATGTGAATTAGTACAGCCATTATGGAAAACAATATGGAGGTTTCTAAGAAAAGCTAAAAGTAGAACTACTACATCATCCAGCAATCTCACCACTGGGTATATACCCAAAGGAAATGAAATCAGTATGTCCGAGAGATATCCTCCATGTTCTTTGCAGAAATATTCACAATAGCCAAGATATAAAATCAATCTAGGCAGAATACATGGGAGTGTATATAGAGAAAATGTGGTATGTATAAAAAGTGGAATACTATTCATCCTTGAAAAAGAAGAAAGTCCTGTCATTTGTGACAACATGGATGAACCTGGAAAACATTAAGTGAAAATAAGCCAGGCACAGAAATATCAATACTGCATGATCTCACTCATATGTGTAATATTAAAAAAAGTTGACATCATAGAAATAGAGAGCAGAATGGTGGGTACTAGAGGCTGGTGGGTTGTGGAGTAGTGGTTGGGTGGTTGGGGATATGTTGCTCAAAGGATACATAATTTTAGATCAGAGGAATAAGTTCAAGTGATCTATTTTTCCACATGGTGACTGTAGTTAATAACAATGTAATGTAATTTGAAAATTTCTAAGAAATAATCAATCGACGGAGTGAAGAGATAACTCACAGAATGTGAGAAAATGTTTGCAAACTGTGCATCTACAAGAGATTAATACCCGGAGTATATAAGGAACTCAAACTCAATAACCAAAAAAGACATATTCCCTTAAAAATGGACAAAAGTTCTGAATAGACATTTCTCCAAAGAAGGCAGACAAATGGCAAATGGATATATTTTTAAATGCTCCACATCACTAATCATTAGGGAAATGCAAATCAAAACCACAATATCACCTCACCCCAGTTACAATGGCTATCATTAAAAAGACAAAAAAATAGGCTGAAAGTAAGGATGGTTAGTATGTACAAACACAGAGAGAATGAATAAGATCTAGTATTTGGCAGCACAATAGGGCAACTATAGTTAACAATAACTTATTGTATATTTAAAAATAACTAAGAGAGTAGAACTGGAGTGTTCCTAACACAAAGAAATAATAAAGGCTTGAAATGATAGATACCTCAATTATCCTGATTTGATCATTACATATTGTATGCCTGTATCAAAACATCACATGCACTCCATAAATATATACAACTATTATTTACCCATAATAATTAAAAAAATTAAAATTTAATTTAATAACATAAAATATAATAAAGTGATCTTAAAAGAAATTTGCCCGTGGTTAGATATTACTTATTTGTTACACATTAATTGATGATTTCTATTATAATTTCATAGTACTTAGAAGATATATATATATTAGAAAATATCATCTATAGGATTTTTGCCTTCATGAGGGTAATGATACTTTAAGCCTAAAATATTAGAATTTTCAATAATTTTCTCTAGTGTTTGGAAATTATTTTAATCCTCTGTTTAGTGCTCAAAAATGCTGTTCATTTGTGACTGATTAGTCAAACTTTCTAATAAAGTGATTTTACACTCTTTATGTTAAAGAAACAACAAATGCCAGTGAAGATGTGTAGAAAGGGGAAATCCTAAACATTGTTGATGGGAATGTAAACTAGTACAGGCAATATGGACAACAGTACTGAGGTTCCTCAAAAAATTAAAAATAGAACTAGCATATGATCCAAAGAACTCACTACTGGATATATTAAAAGGAAATGAAATCAGTATGTTGGAGAGATACCTGCACTCTCATTGTGATGGTTCAATTTACGGGTCAGCTTGACTGGATTGAGGGATGCCAAGATGGCTGTTGAAACATTGTTCCCTGGATGTGTCTGTGAGGGTGTTTCCAGGGGAGCTTGGTGTGTGAGACAGTGGACTGCAACAGGTAAGATCCACTTGCAATGTGGGCGTGCACTGTCCTATTAGCTGGGAGCCTGGTTGGGACAAATAGACAGAAGAGGAGGAATTCTCTCTCTCTGCTCATTCTATCTCCCTTCTGGAGCTAGATGCCTTTCCTCCTCCTGTCCTTGGACATCAGACTCCAGTTTCTTCCACTTTTGGACTCTGGGACTTGCATCCACAGCCTCCTGTGGGCTCTTAGGCCTTTGGCCTCAGACTGGGGTCTGTACTCTCAGCTTCCCTAGTTCTGAGGCTTCCAGACTTGGAGTGAATCATGCTACCAGCTTCTTCGGTTCTCCAGCTTGCAGATGGCCTATTGTGGGACTTCTCCATCTCTATAATCATCTGAACCAACCACACCTCATAAATCTTCTCTCATATATCCTATTGGTTGTGTCTCTCTGGAGAACCTTGACTAACAAACCCATGTTTATTGCAGCACTATTCACAATAGCCAAGATATGGAATCAACCTAAGTGTCCATCAACAGATGAATGGATAAAGAAAATGTGGTGCATATTCACAAAGGAGTACTATTCAGCCATAAACAATAATGAGATCCTGTCATGTGTGACAACATGGATAAGCCTGTAGGACATTACATTAGGTGAAATAAGCCAGGCACAGAAAGACAAACTTTGCATGTTCTCACTTATTTGTGTGAGCTAAAAATTGAATAATTGAAATGAAGATAGAGAGTAGAAGGGAGGCTGGGAAGGTTAGTGGGAGGGTGAGGAGGAAGTGGGGAAGGTTAATGGGTACGAAAAATAGTTAGAAAGAATGAATAAGGCCTAGTATTTGCTAGCAGAACAGGGAGACTATAGTAAAAAATAATTTAATCGTACTTTTAAAATAACCAAAAGAGCCAAATCATGAGTGAACTCCCATTCACAATTGCTTCAAAGAGAATAAAATACCTAGGAATCCAACTTACAAGGGATGCGAAGGACCTCTTCAAGGAGAACTACAAACCACTGCTCAATGAAATAAACGAGGATACAAACAAATGGAAGAACATTCCATGCTCATGGGTAGGAAGAATCAATATCATGAAAATGGCCATACTGCCCAAGGTAATTTATAGATTCAATGCCATCCCCATCAAGCTACCAATGACTTTCTTCACAGAATTGGAAAAAACTACTTTAAAGTTCACATGGAACCAAAAAAGAGCCCGCATCGCCAAGTCAATCCTAAGCCAAAAGAACAAAGCTGGAGGCATCACGCTACCTGACTTCAAACTATACTGCAAGTCTACAGTAACCAAAACAGCATGGTACTTGTACCAAAACAGAAATATAGATCAATGGAACAGAACAGAGCCCTCAGAAATAACGCTGCATATCTACAACTATCTGATCTTTGACAAACCTGAGAAAAAGAAGCAATGGGGAAAGGATTCCCTATTTAATAAATGGTGCTGGGAAAACTGGCTAGCCATATGTAGAAAGCTGAAACTGGATCCCTTCCTTACACCTTATACAAAAATTAATTCAAGATGGATTAAAGACTTAAACGTTAGACCTAAAACCATAAAAACCCTAGAAGAAAACCTAGGCATTACCATTCAGGACATAGGCATGGGCAAGGACTTCATGTCTAAAACACCAAAAGCAATGGCAACAAAAGCCAAAATTGACAAATGGGATCTAATTAAACTCAAGAGCTTCTGCACAGCAAAAGAAACTACCATCAGAGTGAACAGGCAACCTACAAAATGGGAGAAAATTTTCGCAACCTACTCATCTGACAAAGGGCTAATATACAGAATCTACAATGAACTCAAACAAATTTACAAGAAAAAAACAAACAACCCCATCAAAAAGTGGGCGAAGGACATGAACAGACACTTCTCAAAAGAAGACATTTATGCAGCCAAAAAACACATGAAAAAATGCTCACCATCACTGGCCAGAGAAATGCAAATCAAAACCACAATGAGATATCATCTCACACCAGTTAGAATGGCGATCATTAAAAAGTCAGGAAACAACAGGTGCTGGAGAGGATGTGGAGAAATAGGAACACTTTTACACTGTTGGTGGGACTGTAAACTAGTTCAACCCTTGTGGAAGTCAGTGTGGCGATTCCTCAGGGATCTAGAACTAGAAATACCATTTGACCCAGCCATCCCATTACTGGGTATATACCCAAAGGATTATAAATCATGCTGCTATAAAGACACATGCACACATAGGTTTATAGAGGCCCTATTCACAATAGCAAAGACTTGGAACCAACCCAGATGTCCAACAACGATAGACTGGATTCAGAAAATGTGGCACATATACACCATGGAATACTATGCAGCCATAAAAAAAGATGAGTTCCTGTCCTTTGTAGGGACATGGATGAAACTGGAAACCATCATTCTCAGCAAACTATCGCAAGGACAAAAAACCAAACACCGCATGTTCTCACTCATAGGTGGGAATTGAACAATGAGGACACATGGACGCAGGAAGGGGAACATCACACACCGGGGACTGTTGTGGGGTGGGGGGAGGGGGGAGGGATAGCATTAGGAGATATAGCTAATGCTAAATGACGAGTTAATGCGTGCAGCACACCAACATGGCACATGTATACATATGTAACAAACCTGCACGTTGTGCACATATACCCTAAAACTTAAAGTATAATAATAATAAAATAAAAAAAAATAACCAAAAGAGTGTAATTTGGTTGTTTGTAATACAAAGATAAATGCTTGAGGAGATGGATACTCCATTTTTACCCTGATGTGATTACGTACTGCATACCTATATTAGAACATCTCATCTAACCCATAAATATATACACACCTACTATGTAACCACAAAAATAAAAAATAAAAATAAATATAAATTTAAAAGTTGATGTTATAGAGGTAGAGAGTAGAACAGTGGTTACCAGAGGCAGGGGAGGCGAGGAGGGAAGGAGATGAGAAGAGGTTGGTCACTGGGTACAAAGTTACAGTTATGGTTAGATAGGAGGATTAAGTTCTGGTGTTCTATTGCACAATAGGGTGACAATAGTCAACAATAATATGTTGTATAGTTCAAAATAGCTGGAAGAGATGATTTTGAATGTTCTCACTAAAAGAATAAGAGGGGGAATACTACAATCAATCTATGCCTATATATTTGATAACTTATATGAACCAATTTCTTAAACCCACATGGTAAAAAAAAAACAAACTAATTCAAAGAAAAGTAGATAATCTGAATAGCCTGACATCTATTAAAGAAACTGAATCTGTAATTTCAAACTTTTCAAGAAAGAGAACTCCAGGCCAGACAATTTCGCTCATGAATTCTATGAAACATTTAAGTAAGATGTAATACAAATTTTACAGTCTCTGTCAGAAAATTAAGGAGAGAAAATGACCCCACTCATATTATGAGGATAGCATCATCCTAATACCAAACTCAGACAAAGATATTACAAGGAAAAAACAAAATAGCAATATCTCACATAAACATAGGTACAAATATTCTTACGAAGATATTAGCCAATCAACTCTAGCAATGTATAAAAAAGATAATGCATCAAGATCAAGTGGAGTTTATCCCAGGTATTCAAAGTTGGGTCAACATTCAAAAATCAATCAATGTATTTTATCATATTGTCATACTAAATAAGCAACATCAAATGATCATATAAATAAATGCAGAAAAGGCATTCAACAAAATTCAATATTAATTAATGATAAAATTCCCAACAAGTTAGGAATAGAAGGAAATTTCCTTATTCTAATAAAGGCTATCCGTGGAAAACCTACAGTGAACCACTGAGTAATTTTCCCCTAAAATCAGAAATAAGTCAAGGATGTCCTTTCTCACCACTACTATTCACTGTTAGTCCTGGAAGTCCCAGCTAGTGCAATAACACATGCACACACACACACGCACACGCACACACGCACGTGCACACGCACACACACAGAGAGAGGGGGAGAGAGAGAGAGAGAGAGAGAGAAATGAAAGGCATACATATTATAAAGGAGGAAAAAATACCCCATTATGTTGAAAACCCCAAATAATGTACAATAAAACTCCAAAAGACTCTTTCAGAAGACTCCTAGACTTGATAAAGAACTTCAGTAAAGTTTCAGGATACAAAATCAATGTACAAAACACAGTAGCATTTCTCTACACCAATATCATTCAAGCTAAGAACCAAATGAAGAACCCATTTACAATAGCCACAAAAAATAAAACACCTAGGAATACATTTAATCAAGGAGGTGAAAGATCTCTACAAGAGGAACTACAAAACACTGATGAAAAAATTGTGTATGACACAAATAAATGAAAACACATCCCATGCTCATGGATCAAAAGAATCAATATTATTAAAATGACCACACTGCTCAAAGCAATTTACAGATTCAATGCAGTCTCTATCAAATTACCAACACAATTTTTCACATAATTTAAAAAAAACTTAAAATTCATATGAAACCAAAAGAAGAGTCTGAATAGCCAAACCAATCCTAAGCAAAAAGAACAAAGCTTGAAGTATTACATTCTGACTTTGAATTATACTACAAGGCTATAGTAACCAAAACATCATGATATTGGTATAAAAATAGACATATAGACCAACAGAACAGAATAGTGAACCCAGAAATAAAGTACCTATTAACAACTGATCTTCTGCAATATTGACAAAATTAAACAATAGGGAAAGAACACCCTCTTCAATATATGGTGCTAGGAAAACTGGCTAGCCATATGCAGAAGAATGAAACTGGACCCCTGTCTCTCACCAGATACATGAATTAACTCAAGATGGATTAAAGATTTATATTTTAGACATTAAACTGTAAAAATCCTGTAATAAAATGTAGGAAAAATTCTTCCGGACACTGGCCTGGCTTAGGGAAAGAATTTTTGACCAGGTCCTCAAAAGCAAATGCAACACAAACAAAAATAAACAGACGGGACTCAGTTAAGCTAAAAACCTTCCACACAGCAAAAGAAACAATCAACAGAGTAAACCTACCTAATGAGAAAAAATATTTGCAAATTATGTATCCAACAAAGGCTAATATCCAGAATCTACAAGAAACTCCAACAACTCAACAAGAAAAAACAAACAAACAAACAAGTAACGCCATTAAAAAGCAGGCAAAGGGCATGAATGGGTGTTTTTTGAAAGACATACAAGTGGCCAACAAACATATGAAAGATGCTCAATATCACTAATTATCAGAGAAATGCAAATTAAAACCACACAATGCTATCTTACACCAGTCAGAATAGCTATTATTTAAAAATCAAAAAACAACAGATGTTGGTGAGGATGTGGAGAAAAAAGTAATGCTTATGCACTGTTAGTGGGAATGTAAATTATCACATTTATGGAAAACAGTATGGAGATTTCTCAAAGAACTAAAAATAGAACTACCATTTGATCCAGCAATCTCACTACTGGGTATCTACCCATCTGCATTTTACATATACATGGAATACTACGCAGCCATAAGAAATAACGAAGTCGTGTGTTTTGCAGTAACATGAGTGGAACTGGAGTACGTTATCTTAGGTAAAATAATTCAGAAACAGAAAGTCAAATATCACATATTCTCACTTGTAAGTGAGAGCTTAACAATGGGTACACATGGACATATACAGTAGAATAATAGATATTGGAGACTACAAAAGGGTGGGAAGTTGACAAGGGTTGAAAAATTACCTCTTGGGTACAATGTTCACTATTCAGGTGATGGATGCACTAAGAGCCCAGGCTCCACCACGATGCGATATATGCATGTAAGAAATCTGCACTTGTACCCTCTAAATCCATTTTTAAAATTGAAAAAAATCACCGTAAGATACCGCTTCACAGCCACTGGAATGACTATTATAAGCAAACAAAGCAAAGAGCAAACTAGTTTTGGTAGGGCCTGGTGGGAGGTGTTTTCATCATGGGGGCAGGTCCTTCATGGGTGGCTTGGTACCACTCTCATAGTAATGAGTGAGTTCTCCCTCTGAATTCATGCAAGAGTTGGTTGTTTAAAAGAGTGTGGCATGTCCTCCCACCACTTTCTCTCTTCCTCCCACTTTCATCATGTGAGATGCATGCTCCCACTCTACCTTCTGCCATGATTGGAAGCTTCCTGAGGCTCTCACCAGAAGCAGATGCTGGCACCATGCTTTCTGTACAGCCTGCAGAATCATGAACCAATTAAACCTCTTTATAAATTACTCAGCCTCAAGTATTTCTTTATAGCAAAGCAAAAATGGACTAACACAACATTTATATGAAATATCTAGAACAGGCAAATCCATAGGTACAGAAAGTAGATTAATGGTTGCCTAATACTGGGAGTGGTAATGAAGATTGATTACAAATGGGTAAGAAAGATGCCACTGATGTGATGCAGATGTTCTAAATTTAGATTATAATGGTGGCTGCACCACCCAATAAATTTATAAAATGGCTTTAAATATGTGAATTTTATGGCATGTAAATTATCCTAAATACAATATTTAAACACTCTGAGCATCAAGAAAAAGAGAACTTTCATCTCCTTACTTTGACAATTTATTAGGGATCATACAGAGGTCATTAGGCTGTCTGTTGTTGTTGCTGTCGTGGTGGTGGTGATAGTAAGGGTTGTGGTTTTCCCATGAGAGTCGAGGATCAAGCAACCATTTGGTCTTTTAAAATAAAAAGTTTTAAATCAATTAAAAAAGAATATTGATGGCTTGAAATTTGGAGTAGTTATAGGGGCAAAGAGAAGTGGATGGATTTTTTAAAATATTCATGATGTAGAAGAGACAAGATTTTGTAGCAGTTAGATATAGGGAGTGGGGAAAGGTGAGGAGGCCTCAGACTGAGTATGCTTAAAGTTGAATTCCTGTTGTCCTCCCGAACTGGCTGTCCTCCTGTGCTGCCAATCTCAGTGAATGGATCAGCATCCTGGCACAGAGTTGACATTCACTGATTGCCTTTGGAGTGAATGAACAGAGTATGATGAATAGAGTAAAAATATAGCTAAACAAGGCAGACACCAGGTCCTGCCAAATAGCCAGTACAAAACTCACCCTTAAGTTTGGCTCAGCAGATGTCCAGCACAATTTTCTTCTCACTTTTCAAACCATTTGGGAAATCATGAGGTCTTTCCCTCATCCAGAAGAATACTCACCTACATATCAGCCACTCCTTCCCTAGAACCTACAGGTATGGAGCAGGCTGGGTTTTTTCAAGAGCCTCTTATCCTGTAAATCTTTACACAGGGCAATGGCAGGTGCATGTACAGCCCATATGAGCATGGGGAATGCTTGGTGTTATAGAAAGGGGATCACAGTGGTGCCCAACTGATGGATCTATGTTCAGTTTGGCTTCAAGCAGGAAGAGACTCTTCCCACCAAAGAGGTTTGTTAATCCCGGGGTCCCCCTCCCAGCCCCTGGAGGCATCAGATACAGCTGTCAGAAACATTGCAGACACAGAGTGATCTGTTTGACTGGTTTTGCTGCTGTTCCCAGGGTTGACAAGCAGAAATACAGAACTAATCATGGTTCCTGATACAGACGCCAAAACAAGGAAGTGATCTGTTCCAGTCCAAGCTTCCAAGAAATAAAGAACTAGGTGGGGCACACTAAACAAGCCCCCAGACTCAACCACTCCAGTGAACATTCCCTGGTTGTACAGAGAAGTGAAATTTGCAACCCAGAACAGAAATCTGGCTGTGTGAGCAGTAGGATTGGGGGTGGAAACATTTAATAAAGTACAATTTTTTAACCCTCTTTTAGACAGTATCATTGGATAAACATCCTTTTCAATAATAAAAATCCAAGTCATTTCTGGCCCTTTTCCTGGAAGTGCTTTCAAGTTACAGGAACACCAATAAGAGGCCCTTTTCTGGGCATGGAGCCCAGGTCTCAAAGGGAGGCTCTAGAAAACATCTGGTCTGCTTGATATATAGAAGCTAGCACTGCATGTGTGTGTTTGTGTGCATGTGTTTCTCCTGTGCTGACTCATGGCATTGAAGCCTCTCTGGAAACACCCCCACACTTCTAGCCAGGCAGTTTATACACACCCCTTTGGCTCCTCCTTGATTTAAATGTTAGGTCACGAGGAAAAAGGAAAACGATTTCAAGAGCTGCACTTAAGCATCTAGAATTTTCTGCGTCACACCTCTTGAGAAGAGACTGGCTCCAGGTCTGACTCAGTCCACTACAAGCTAGACTCTCTTCTTAAAGCACCAACATTACTTGAGTCTTTGGATAAAACTGAGAAAAGAGTCTACAAGTATTGTGAACTCTACAGGAGGCAGGAGGCTGACAACTGGCAGTAAAGACAAAGATGTCAGGCCTGAGGCCCAGCACTCAAGTGGACCCTGAGATTGAGCTTTTTGTAAAGGTAAGTTTTCCAGCTATAATAACTGCATGTAGAATATATTAGTTTTTGACACTGAAGTCCAATGTCTTTAAAAATTCTCCACATTTGGGCTAGAGATAGGAAAGAATGTTGTGATTATTTTCCTACTCTGAGTTCTAGAAGAATGCCTGGGTGTGTGACTGTCCTTAGATGACAACAGGAAAACAGATCTCTTCTGAAAAAGGCAAGGTGATACGGTGGAAAAGCACTAGACTGATTTGTAGTGAGCGATGAAATTATATTCTCAATGACTTCCTATATAACCTTAGAAAAATCCCTCCCTCTCTCCAGACTTTTTTTTATCCATCTATACAATGAAGAAGCATGACAAGATGATCGTTAAGGGCTTTCCAAGTCTCAAAATCTGTGTTTTATGAGATAGGTTTTGGAAGGCCTGACTGGGTGGAGGAGAAGGCCGAGAATGACCTGAGAACTCCATTCCCACACATAGCCTAGACAGAACTTTCTAAACTTCTACAATGGACAAACATCACAGCAGGGTCACATGGACACTGTGGGAGAAAAAAACCAGGAGTCTGTGTGCTTGCTATGTGAGGAGGGGGACATTTTAGAATGCTCTGCTTCTTCTTTTTGGTCTGCCATGGAGTTTTTTTGTTTTTTTTTTTTAACATGTCTTAACTTTTCAGAAAAGCACTTTGGAAAACCCCTAAATCAAGAGAAAGGAACATGTGTTTCCAAATTAGCTCATCAAGAAAGAAAAATTTATATGGGTTATTCCCAGAAGAAATTAAATAGCTTACTAAATCCTCGCTTACATTAACTGTGTAGCTTTTCCCTTTATTTTCACTGACTATTGGAAGTATTCAGGATAATAAGAACAATAACAAACTCATATTGTGCCTGGCTCTTTTCTAAACACTTTACATATGTTACCTAATTTAGTCCTAACAACTTAGGAGATAGGTTGTTATTAATGGTGCTTGTATAGTACTAGCATCATCAGTAGTAGTAATGATAGTAGTAGTTATTACTACTTCATTACAACTTTTAGTCATTACAATATTATAATGTTGTTCTCATCATTTCTAGACAGGTAAACTAAGGCATTAAAGTTTAAGTAGCTTGCCTCTAAAACTATACAGCTTCCTGATGGCTTACAAGGACATAAAATAAGATATACTTACCAAATGTTAAGTTAAATACCTATTGGCAAAAGTAATGCTTTTACAGCCAGTTCGATTATTTAACAGCTTGTCACATATATACACCAAGGACATCATCAACCTGTCTTTTCAAAATTGTAAGAGAACGACCCTTGAATTCCTGCAGTGCTAGGTAATGCAATTAAGTGTTTGCTAAACTATCGGGCATAAGAGCGACTTCTTCTATCTCTGGGTTGTAGCAAAACATATAACTGCTCAGATAGGATATAAATGAGCTGTAATTTCCTAACTGGCTTTTTACATTTACCAATTCCAAATCAGAAGTAATGTCTCTTCACTGGGTAACTAAAGTGTTCCCTTTGTCTGAACTGTTCATTCAACTCAATTATTCTCCTGAAATCAATTGTTGGCTTTGACCTATGTGTTTATCTTCATAGGCTTTTCATATTTGGGTGGTAATCTAGACAGGAAACTTTAGCAAGTCACACATGGATGAGAAAATGTTGAATTAAATAATAACTTTCAAAGTAACCAATAATTTACTGAGTACTTACTATATGGTAGGCACTGTGCTAAGTGGTTTATTATTAACCCTCTTTTATGAATACAGAAATTAAAGCAAAGAGCAGCTAAGTAACTTTGTCCAAGGTCACATAGCTAGTTAGTGGCAGAGTTAGAATTCTAATCCTTTAAAATAGCTATGTCTAATATTATTCGATTGTTTTCAGTTGTATGAACTTTTTAGTAAACTAGTCCAGAATTTTATCAGGTGGAGTGCTTTAGATGTAAGCTTATCTAATGACATTGATACAAATTACAGATTTTCTGGAAGAACCTCAAATATCATCTGGTCCAGGTTTTTGTTTTATTTTAAGCTGTGTTCCACAGATCTCTAGAAGTTTCGTGGAAGATACTGGGAGGGGAAATGGGGGTTGAGAAGGACTAAAAGTGCTAATGAGTAATTTTTAAAAGGCATTACTACAAGAGATTAAGCATTCTCCTGTCACAATTAAGAATGTATACCACAATATCTATGTGTTCTGTGTAGTCAATAAAAACATTGTCTTTTAGCTCTGAATGATTTGAGCAAGGTTTCTATCCAATAACTAAGAACAAAGGATTTCATAACACACATTTTATTTTCTCTAAGTGCAGGGATGAAATAATCTTAATGATTTGTTGTTTATTGTTAAATGGAATGTTTGCATTCTGTACCAAAGACTCTAAAATTAAGTTTTAGTATATTTGTACATAAAATTATGGAATCTAACATTTGGGCCAAAATTCTGGATGTAATACTTTTGTCAAAAACTTTTTTTAATGTGTGGGGGAAAGAAGGAAGAGATGATACTCTACTCTGAGTGTTCAGACCATTTCAAAGTATCTTATAGCTATTATAAATACTCATAAAGACTGATTAATATAAAAATTCGACAAAACTATTAAATGAGAGAAGGCAGTGTTTAAGAGTATGGTGTCTGGAGGATATAGTCCTGGTCCTGAATTTGCTAAGTGAGAAGAGGATGTATGTCATCAACTCTTGATTAGCCGACTGTACTTGAGCAAGTCAGCCTCTCTGAGCCTCAGTTTCCTCACCTGTAAAACAAGTGTAATAACAGAGCCTACCTCATAGCATCATCCTATTTGTAAGGATTAAATAAAACAAGTATATAAAGCACAGTAGTTGGCAATATAGTAAACACTATATAAATGTTAACTATGGTTGCCATTATTATTTTTCATGTTTAAAAACTTAGATCACAAACACAAAGAGAAAAAATTGTTTTGGTGAATGGCCGCAGCCTGTCTTTGCCAGCTGAAGATAATTAAGAGATCAGTAATTCATCAATCAGGCTAGCGAATTTATATCCTAAAATTGTGTGTGATGGCACTTTAAATCAGCATAACATAACAGAAAAAAAAAAACCCTTCAGTTTTCCTGTAAAACTTTACTGCATTTCCCCCACACCTCAGTGTTTTGATTTTCCTTTTGCCAAAGGCGATCCACCCTTCCTGCTGTATCTATTATCAGACTCCATTCTTCTTCCTGCCTCCCACCCTTAATCATGTTTCCACTCACTAAACCTAGTTTTGATTGGATCCTTAGTCTGACTTCTATTACAAAACAAATGCAGCTGGTAAGGTTGGTTGCCTCTTCCCATTCCTCTTCACACCCTGCCATCACAAAGATCAACAATATCATTTTCTTTGTCACATCCACTATCAGGGAAAGAAAATTTTGTCAAAAAATTGAAATTTTGTCCAGTGTTTCTGGACCTTAATAATTCTACGCATAATAGATCAGAGCAGCCGTAAGATGAAGTACCTTTTATTTCCTTCTGTAGGCTACTCTCTCTAGTCTTTCCTATCATAATTCTTGGTGATTTTAATATCTACACAGATGATTCTTCCAACACTCTAGCCCCTCAGATCCCTGACTTTCCCTCCTCCAGGGATCTTAGTCCTCATCATCTCTCAGGTGCTTCTTCCCATAGTCATACCCTTACCTTTGTCATTGCAATGTCTGCAACCTCTGCATAATATCATTTATTTGGGGGTGTTTTTTGTTCTTCTTTTTGAACTTCTCTATTTTCATATATTTTATCAAAGTAAAATTTACATAAAATAAAATGAGTGCATTTAAGTATACAGTTCAATAACTTGACAAATGTATATACACTTATAACCACCATTCCAATCAAAATGTAGAATATGTCCATCACCTCAGAAAGTTCCCTTTTGTCTCTTTGCAGTCAGTCTTCCCTACCCTACCCTTTACCTCTCTCCACCACAGCCAACCATTGAACTGCTTTCTGTTAGCCTTACATTTTCTATAATTTTCTGTAGATGAAATTATACAGTATGTACGCTTTTGTGCCTGCTGTCTTTCACTCAGCATAATTATTTTAAGATGCACCCATGTTGTTGTGTGTTTCAATATCTCATTCCTTTTTATTACTGAAGCATTCCATTGTATGGATATACCATAATGTGTTTATTCATTCATCCATTGAAAGACATTTGGATTGTTTCCATTTTGGGGCTATTGTGAATATTGCTATAAGTATTTGTGTACATATTTCTATGGCAGTATGCTTTCATTTCTCTTGGGTAAATACCTAAGATTGGAATTGCTGGATCATGTAATAGGTACATGTTTAACTTTGACAAAATATTTTAAAAAGTAGTTGTACCATTTTACACTTCACTTCATTATGTGAGAGTTCCACTTGCTCCACTTTCCTGTCAACACTTGGTATGGTCATTCTTTTTCGTTTCAGTTATTCGAATGTGTTTATCATGGTATCTCATTGTGGTTTTAATTTGCCTTTCCCACGTGTCTAATGATATTGGGCATCTTTTCATGTCCTTATTTATCATCTGTATATCTTCCTTTGTAAAGTGTTCAAATCTCTTCCCCATTTTGTTTTTTTAACTTTAATTTTTAATTTTTGTGAGTACATAGTAGGTATATATATTTATGGGTTGCATGGAATATTTTGATACAGGCATGCAACATGTAATAATCACATCAGGTAAATGGGATATTCATCCCCTCAAGCATTTATCTTTTGGGTTACAAACAATTCGATTATACTGTTTTAGTTATTTTTAAATGTACAATTAAATTATTTTTCACTGCAGTCACCTTATTGTGCTAGCAAATACTAGGTGTTATTCATCCTTCCTAGCTATTTTTTGTACCCATTAACACTCTTCACCTCCCCACACACACAGCCTCACTACCCTTCCCAACCTCTAGTAGCCATCCTTTACTCTCTCTCTCTATGAGTTCAAATGTTTTTGTTCTTAGCTCTCACAAATAAGTAAGAACACGTGAAGTTTGTCTTTCTGTGCCCGGCTTATTTTATGTAATATATGACGTCAAGTTCTATCCATGTTGTTGCAACTGACTGAATCTCATTCTTTTTTATGGTTGAATAGTACTCTGTTGTGTATATGCCCACATTTTCTTTATCCATTCATCTGTTGATGGGATATTTAGGTTGCTTCCAAATCTTAGCTATTGTGAATAGTACTGCAATGAACGTGGGAGTGCAGAGATCTCCGTGATATGCTGATTTCCTTTATTTGGGGTAGATACCTAGCAGTGGGATTGCTGGATCATAAGGTAGCTCTATTTTTATTTTTTTGAGGAACCTCCAAACTGTTCTCCATAGTGGTTGTACTAATTTACATTCCCATCAACAGTGTATGAGGATTCCCTTTTCTCCATATCCTCGCCAGCGTTTGTTATTTCCTGTCTTTTGGATAAAAGCCATTTTATTAGGTTGGTGCAAAAGTAATTGCGGTTTTTGCAATTGAAAGTAATGACAAAACTGCAATTACTTTTGCACCAACCTAATAACTGAGCTGAGATATCTCATTGTAGTTTTGATTTGAATTTCTCTGATGATCACTGACATTGAACACTTTTTCATATGGCTCTTCACCATTTGTATATCTTCTTTTGAGGAATGTCTATTCACATCTTTTGCCCATTTGTCAAACACAGTATTAGATTTTTTCCTATAGAGTTATTTGAGCTCCTTATATATTCTGGTTATTAATCCCTTGTCAGATAGGTGGTTTGCAAATACTTTCTCCCATTCTGTGGGTTGTCTTTGCACATTGTTGATTCCTTTGCTGTGCAGAAGCTTGTTAACTTGATGTGATCCCATTTGTCCATTTTTGCTTTGCTTGCCTGTATTTATGGCATATTATTCAAGAAATCTCTGCCCACTCCAATGTCTTGGAGAGTTTCCCTAATGTTTCCTTTTAGTAGTTTCATAGTTTCAGGTCTTAGATTTAAGTCTTTAATCCATTTGTATTTGTTTTTTTGTATATGGTGAGAGATAGGGGTCTAGTTTCATTCTTTTGCATATGGATATCCAGTTTCCCCAGCACTTTCTCCAGTGTATGATCTTGGCACCTTTCCTGAAAATGAATTCATTGTAAATGTATGGACTTATCTCTAGGTTCTCTATTCTTTTCCACTGATGTATGTGTCTTTTTTTATGCCAGGACCATGCCATTTTGGTTACTATAGCTCTGTAGTATAATTTGAAGTCAGGTATTGCTTAGGAGATAGCTTTGGCTATTCTGGGTCTTTCCTGGTTCCATATAAATATTAGGATTTTTTAAAATTTCTGTGAATAATGTCTTTGTCATTTTGATAGGGATTGCATTAAATCTATAGATTGCTTTGGGTACTATGGACATTTTAACTATATTTATTCTTCCAATTCATAAATATAGAATATCTTTCCATTTTTGTGTGTCTTTTTCAATTTCTTGTATCAATGTTTTATAGTTTTCATGTAGAAATCTTTTAGTATTTTTGTTAATTACTATGTACTTTATTTCATTTGTAGCTATTGCAAATGGAATTACTTTCTTGATTTTTTTTCAGATTGTTCACTGTTGGCATATAGAAATGTCACCGATTTTTGTACGTTGATTTTGTAACCTGCAACTTTACTGAATTTATCAACTTTAAGAGTTTTCATTGGAGTGTTTAGGTTTTTCCAAATATAAGATCATATCATCTGCAAACAAAGTAATTTGACTTCCTCCTTTCCAATTTGGAAGCCTTTTTATTTATTTATCTTGTCTGATTGCTCTGGCTAGGACTTCCAGTACTATGTTGAATAACAGTGGTGAAAGTGGGCATCCTTGTTATGTTCCCAATCTTAGAGGACAGGCTTTCAGTTTTTCTCCATTCAGTATAATACTAGCTATGGGTTTGTCATATATGGCTTTTATTCTATTGAGGTGTGTTCCCTCTATACCCATGTTTTTGAGGGTTTTTTGTCATAAAGGGATGTTTAATATTATCAAATGCTTTTTCAGCAACAATTAAAATGATCATAAGGTTTTTGTTCTTCATTCTGTTGATATGATGTATTTCATTAATTGATGTGTGTATGTTGAACCATTCTTGCATCACTGGAATAAATTGCACTTGGTCATGATAAATGATCTTTCATTTTGTTTTTGTTTTCACTTTTAAGTACAGGGGTACATGTGCAGATTTGTTATATAGGTAAACTTGTGTCATGGGTGTTTGTTGTACAAATTATTTCATCACGCAGGTATTAAGCCTAGTACCCATTAGCTATTTTTTTTTTTCTGATCTGTTCCTTCCTCCCACCCTCCACACTCTGATAGGCCCTAGTGTCTGTTGTTTCCTTTTATGAGTCCATGTATTCTTATCTTTTAGCTGCCACTTGTAAGTGAGAATGTGTGTTATTTGGTTTTCTGTTGCTGCATTAATTTGCTAGGGATAATGGCTTCTAGCTCCATTCATGTTCCTATAATGGATATGATCTCATTCTTTTTTTTTAAAGTGAATTTATTTTAGTTACATAAATTACAAAATATCACTAAGTGAAAATAAAATCAATAAAAATCATCCATGATACCACCCACTTTAACATTTATGTGTATAGCCTTTTATGCTTTATTTCTTCACATATATAAATACATTCATCAAAAAGAGGTTATTTCATATATTAAGTTGGTGCAAAATTAATTGCACTTTTTGCCATTACTTTTAATACATTGTTTTGCAAACTATTTTTATTTAACAATATATTATGAATTTATTTCTATAACATTAAATATATTCTCTGTGTGTATGTGTGTCTTTGTTTCTTATGACTAAAAATTTTAAAATTAAGGTGTTATGTTGAGATACTTGAAGATACACATGCAGTTTTAAGAAATAATACAGAGAGATGCTGTGTGCCCTTTACCAAGTTTCCCTTAATGATAACATCTTGTAAAACTATAGTATGATAAGAAAACAGGACATTATTGACATTGAAGCAGTCAGATACAGAAGATTTTCATCACTACACAGATCCGTGTTGCCCTTTTAAAGCCACATCCACTTGTGTCTCATCCAGTCCCTCAACCATTAATCTCTTTTCTGCTTTGATAATTTTATAATGTCAAGAATGTTACATAAATGGAATAATACAGTATATCACCTTTTGCGATTGTCTTTTTTTCCCCCACTCAGCATAATTCCCTGGAACTTCATCCAAGTTGTTGTGTGTATCAACAGTTCGATCCTTTTTATTGCTGAGTACTACTCCATGATACTGATATGCCACAGTTTGTTTAATTATTCAGCTGTTGAAGGACATTTTAGTTGTCACTAGTTTTGGGTTATTACAAACAAGGCTGTATAAATCCTCTTTTACAGGTTTCTTTATGGACATAAGTTTTCATTTCTCTGAGATAAATGCCAAAGGGTCTAGTTGTTTGGTTGCATAGCAGCTGCATGTTTAGATTTGTAAGAAATTGCCAAAGTGCTTTCCAGTGTGGTCATACTATTTTACATTAAAACCAGCAATATTTCTGTGCATTCTTACCAGCATTTTGTGTTGTCACTATTATTATCTTAACTATTTTGAAAGGTGTGTAGTGACAATTTATTGTTTAAATTCGCATTTCCCAAAAGGCTAATAAAATTGAACATTTTATGTGCTTGTCATCTGCATGTCCTCTTCAGTGCAATGTCTGTCCATGTCCTTTGCTCATTTTCTTTTTTCCTTTTTTATTTTAGAGTATTTAATTGGCAAATAAAGATTGTATATATTCAATGTATACAACACAATGATTTTGTTTCTTTTTAAAAAAAATTATTTATTTTTCAATGGGTTTTTGGGGAACAGGTGAAGTTTGGTTACATGAATAAGATATATAGTAGTGATTTCAGATATATTGGTGCACCCATCACCCAAGCAGTATACGCTGTACCCAATGTGTAGTCTTTTATCCTCACTCCCCCACCCCTTTCTCTGAGTCTTCAAAGTCCATTGTATCATTCTTATGCCTTTGTGTCCTCATAGCTTAGCTCCCAATTATAAGTGAGAACATACCATGTTTGGCTTTCCATTCCTGAGTTACTTCACTTAGAATAATAGTCTCCAATTCCTTCCAGGTTGCTGCAAATGCCATTATTTAGTGCCTTTTTATGGCTGAGTAGTATTCCATGGTGTGTGTGTGTATATATATATATATCACATTTTCTTTTTTTATTATACTTTCAGTTCTTGGATGCATGTGCAGAACGTGCAGGTTTGTTACATAGGTATACATGTGCCATGGTGGTTTGCTGCACCCATCAACCCATCATCTAGGTTTTGGGCTCCATATGCATTAGGTAATGCTCTCCCTCTCATTTCCCCCCACTCCACAACAGGCTCCAGTGTTCCATGTGTTCTCATTGTTCAACTCCCACTTACGAGTGAGAACATGTGGTGTTTGCTTTTCTGTTCCTGTGTTAGTTTGCTGAGAATGATGGTTTCTATCTTCATCCATGTCTCTGCAAAGGACGTGAACTCATTCTCTTTTATGGCTGCATAATATTCCATGGTGTATCTGTGCCATATTTTCTTTGTCCACTCTATCATTGATGGCCCTTTGGGTTGGTTCCAAGTCTTTGCTCTTGTAAACAGTGCTGCAGTAAACATATGTGTGCATGTGCCTTTATGGTAGAATGATTTATAATCCTTTGGGTATATACCCAGTAACGGGATTGCGGGGTCGAATGGTATTTCTGATTCTAGATCCTTGAGGAATTGTCACACTGTCTTCCACAATGATTGAACTAATTTACATTCCCACTAACAGTGTAAAAGTGTTCCTATTTCTCCACATCCTCTCCAGCATCTGTTGTTTCCTGACTTTTTAATGATTGCCATTTTAACTGGTGTGAGATGGTATCTCATTGTGGTTTTGATTTGCATTTCTCTAATGATCAGTGATGATTATCTTTTATTCATATGATTGTTGGCCACATAAATGTCTTCTTTTGAGACGTTCATATCCTTCGCCCACTTTTTGATGGGGTTGTTTGGTTTTTTCTTGTAAATTTATTTAAGTTCCTTGTAGATTCTGGATATTAGCCCTTTGTCAGATGGATAGATTGCAAAAATTTTCTCCATTCTGTAGGTTGCCTGATCACTCTGATGACAGTTTCTTTTGCTGTGCAGAAGCTCTTTAGTTTAATTAGATCCCATTTGTCAATTTTGGCTTTTGTTGCCATTGCTTTTGTTGTTTTAGTCATGAAGTCTTTGCCCATGCCTATGTCCTGAATGGTATTGCCTAGGTTTTCTTCTAGGGTTTTTATGGTTTTAGGTCTTATGTTTAAGTTTTTAATCCATCTTGAGTTAATTTTTGTATAAGGTATAAGGAAGGTGTCCAGATTCCGTTTTCTGCATATGGCTAGCCAGTTTTCCCAGCACCATTTATTACATAGGGAATCTTTCCCCATTTCTTGTTTTTGTCAGGTTTGTCAAAGATCAGATGGTTGTAGATGTGTGGTGTTATATCTGAGGTCTCTGTTGCGTTCCATTGGTCTATATATGTGTTTTGGTACTAGTACCATGCTGTTTTGGTTACTGTAGCCTCGTAGTATAGTTTGAAGTCAGGTATCATGGTGTCTCCAGCTTTGGTTTTTTGTTTGTTTGTTTTTGTTTTTTGTTTTTGCTTCGGATTGTCTTGGCTATACAGGCTCTTTATTGGTTCCGTATGAAATTTAAAGTAGTTTTTTTATTATTATTATACTTTAAGTTTTAGGGTACATGTGCACAACGTGCAGATTTGTTACATATTCCAATTCTGTGAAGAAAGGCAATTGTAGCTTGATGGGAATAGCATTGAATCTACAAATTCCTTTGGGCAGTATGGCCATTTTCACAATATTGATTCTTCCTATCCATGAGCATGGAATGTTTTTCCATTTGTTGTGTCCTCTCTTATTTCCTTGAGCAGTGGTTTGTAGTTCTCCTCGAAGAGGTCCTTCACATCCCTTGTAAGTTGTATTCCTAGGTATTTTATTCTCTTTGTAGCAATTGTGAATGGGAGTTCACTCATGATTTGGCTATCTATTATGGGTGTATAGGAATGCTTGTGATTTTTGCACATTGATTTTGTGTCCTGAGACTTTGCTGAAGTTGCTTATCAGCTTAAGGCGTTTTTGGGCTGAGACAATGGGGTTTTCTAAATATGCAATCATGTCATCTACAAACAGATACAATTTGACTTCCTCTCTTCCTATTTGTATATGCTTTATTTCTTTCTCTTGCCTGATTGCCCTGGCCAGAACTTCCAATGCTATGTTGAATAGGAGTGGTGAGAGAGGGCATCCTTGTCTTGTGCCAGTTTTCAAAGGGAATATTTCCAGCTTTTGCCCATTCAGTATGATATTGGCTATGGGTTTTTCATGGATAGCTCTTATTATTTTGAGATATATTCCATCAATAACTAGTTGATGAGAGTTTTTAGCATGAAGGGATATTGAATTTTATCAAAGGCTTTTTATGCATCTGTTGAGACAATAATGTGGTTTTTGTCATTGGTTCTGTTTACGTGGTGTATTATGTTTATTGATTTGCATATGTTGAACCAGCCTTGTATCCCAGGGATGAAGCCAACTTGATCATGGTGAACAAGCTTTTTGATGTGCTGCTGGATTCAGTTTGCCAGTATTTTATTGAGGATTTTCACCATGTTTATCAGGGATATTGGCATGAAATTTTCTTTCTGTGTGTGTGTCTCTGCCAGGTTCTGGTGTCAGGATGAAACTGGCATCATAAAATGAGTTAGGGAGGGGTCCCTCTTTTTCTATTGTTTGGAATAGTTTCAGAAGGAATGGTACCAGCTCCTCTTTGTACCTCTGGTAGAATTTGGCTGTGAATCCATCTGATCCTGTGCTTTTTTGGTTGGTAAACTGTTAATTACTGCCTCAATTTCAGAACTTGTTATTGTTCTATTCAGGGATTGATTTCTTCCTGTGTCCAGGAATTTATGCATTTCTTTTAGATTTTCTAGTTTATTTGTGTAGAGGTGTTTGCAGTATTATCTGATGGTAGTTTGTATTTCTGTGGGATGAGTGGTGATATCCTCTTTATCGTTTTTTATTGTGTCTATTTGATTCCTCTCAGTTTTCTTCTTTATTAGTCTGGCTAGCAGTCAATCTATTTTGTTCATCTTTTCAAAGAACCAGCTCCTGGATTTATTGATTTTTTTGAAGGATTTTTCATGTCTCTATCTCCTTCACTTGTGCTCTGATCTTAGTTGCTTCTTGTCTTCTGCTAGCTTTTGAATTTGTTTGCTCTTGCTTCTCTAGTTCTTTTAATTGTGATGTTAGGCTGTTGATTTTAAATCTTTCCCACTTTCTGATGTGGGAATTTAGTGCTATAAATTTCCCTCTAAACACTGCTTTAGTTATGTCCCAGAGATTCCGGTATATTGTGTCTTTGTTCTCATTAGTTTCAAAGAACTTCTTTATTTCTGTCTTAATTTCGTTGTTTACCCAGTAATCATTCAGGAGCAGGTTGTTCAGTTTCCATGTAGTTGTGCGGTTTTGAGTGAGTTTCTTAATCCTGAGTTCTAATTTGATTGCACTGTGGTCTGAGAGACTGTTTGTCATGATTTCCATTCTTTTGCATTTGCTGAGGAGTGTTTTACTTCCAATTATGTGGTCAATTTTAGAATAAGTGTGATATGGCGCTGAGAAGAATGTATATTCTGTTTATTTGGGGTGGAGAGTTCTGTAGATGTCTATTAGGTCTGCTTGGTCTGGAGCTGAGTTCAAGTCCTGAATATCCTTGTTAGTTTTCTGTCTCGTTGATCTAATGTTGACAGTGGGGTGTTAAAGTCTCCCACTATTATTGTGTGGGAGTCTAAGTCTCTTTGTAGGTCTCTAAGAACTTGCTTTATGAATCTGGATGCTCCTGTATTGGGTGCATATATATTTAGGATAGTTAGCTCTTCTTGTTGCATTGATTCCTTGACCATTATGTAATACCCTTCTTTGTCTTTTTTGATCTTTGTTGGTTTAAAGTCTGTTTTATCGGGGACTAGGTTTGCAACCCCTGCTTTTTTTTTTCTTTCCATTTGCTTGGTAAATATTCCTCCATCCCTTTATTTTGAGCCTATGTGTGACTTTGCACATGAGATGGGTCTCCAGAATACAGCACACTGATGGGTCTTGACTCTTTATCCAATTTGCCGGTCTGTGTCTTTTAATTGGAGCATTTAGCCCATTTATATTCAAGGTTAATATTGTTATGTGTGAATTTGATCCTGTCATTATGATGCTAGTTATTTTGCCCATTAGTTGATGCAGTTTCTTCACAGTGTCGGTGGTCTTTACGATTTGGTATGTTTTTGCAGTTGCTGGTACCAGTTTTTTCTTTCCATGTTTAGTGCTTCCTTCTGGAGCTCTTGAAAGGCAGGCCTGGTGGTGACAAAATCTCTCAGCATTTGCTTGTCTGTAAAGTATTTTATTTTTCCTTCACTTATGAAGCTTAGCTTGTCTGGATATAAAATTCTTGGTTGAAAATTCTTTTTTTAAAGAATGTTGAATATTGGCCCCCACTCTCTTCTGGCTTGTAGGGTTTCTGCAGAGATATCTGCTGTTAGTCTGATGGGCTTCCCTTTGTGGGTAACCCGACCTTTCTCTCTGGCTGCCCTTAACATTTTTTCCTTCATTTCAATCTTGGTGAATCTGACGATTATGTGTCTTGCGGTTGCTCTTCTCAAGGAGTATCTTTGTGGTGTTCTCTGTATTTCCAGAATTTGAATGTTGGCCTGCCTTGCTAGGTTGGGGAAGTTCTCCTGGATAATATCCTGAAGAGTGTTTTCCAACTGGGTTCCATTCTCCCAGTCACTTTCAGGTACACCAGTCAAACGTAGGTTTGGTCTTTTCACATAGTCCCATATTTCTTGGAGGCTTTGTTTCTTTTCATTCTCTTTTCTCTAATCTTGTCTTCATGGTTTATTTCATTAAGTTGATCTTCAATCTCTGATATCCTTTCTTCCACTTGATTGATTTGGCTATTGATACTTGTGTATGCTTCACAAAGTTCTTGTGCTGTGTTTTTCAGCTCCATTAGGTCACTTATGTTCTTCTCTATACTGGTTTTTCTAGTTAGCAATTTGCCTAACCTTTTTTCAAGGTTCTTAGCTTCCTTGCATTGGGTTAGAGCATGCTCCTTTAGCTTGGAGGAGTTTGTTACTACCCACCTTCTGAAGCCTACTTCTGTCAGTTCATCAAACTCATTCTCCATCCAGTTTTGTTCCCTTGCTAGCAAGGAGTTATGATCCTTTGGAGGAGAAGAGGCATTCTGGTTTTTGGAATTTTCAGCCTTTTTGCACTGGTTTTTCCTCATATTTGTGGATTTATCTACTTTTGGTCTTTTATGTTGGTGACCTTCAGATGGTGACCTTCTGTGTGGACATCCTTTTTGTTGATGTTGATGCTATTCCTTTCTGTTTCTCAGTTTTGCTTCTAACAGTCAGGACCCTCTGCTGCAGGTCTGCTGGAGTTTGTTGGAGGTCCACTCCAGACCCTATTTGCCTGGGTATCACCAGCGGAGGCTGCAGAACAGCAAAGATTGGCTTCTGTTCCTTCCTCTGGAAGCTTTGTCCCAGAGGGGCACCTGCCAGATGCCAGCCGGAGCTCTCCTGTATGAGGTGTCTGTTGACACCTGCAGGGAGGGGTCTCCCAGTCAGGAGGCACGGGGGTCAGGGACCCACTTGAGGAGGCAGTCTGTCCCTTAGCAGAGCTTGATCACCATGCTGGGAGATCCACTGCTCTCTTTAGCACCAGTAGGCAGGAACGTCTAAGTCTGCTGAAGCTGCACCCACAGCCACCCCTTCCCCCTGGTGTTCTGTCGCAGGGAGATGGGAGTTTTATCTATAAGCCCTAACTGGGGCTGCTGCCTTTCTTTCAGAGATGCCCTGCCCAGAGAGAGGAATCTAGAGAGGCAGTCTGGCTACAACGGCTTTGCCGAGCTGCAGTGGGCTCTGCCTATTTCCAACTTTCTGGTGGCTTTGTTTGCACTGTGAGGGGAAAAGAGCTTACTCAAGCCTCAGTAATGGTGGACGCCCCTTCCCCTACCAATCTCAAGCATCCCAGGTCGACTTCAGACTGCTGTGCTGGCAGCAAGAATTTCAAGCCAGTGGATCTTAGCTTGCTGGGCTCCATGGGGATGGGATCCACTGAGCTAGACCACTTGGCTCCCTAGCTTCAGCCCCCTTTCCAGGGGAGTGAATGGTTCTGTCTCACTGGTGTTCTAGGCACCACTGGGGTATGAAAAAAAACTCCTGCAGCTAGCTTGGTGTCTGCCCAAATGGCCGCCCAGTTTTGTGCTTGAAACCCAGGGCCCTGTTGGCATAGGCACCGGAGGGAATCTCCTGGTCTGCTGGTTGCAAAGACTGTGGGAAAAGCATAGTATCTGGGCCAGAGTGCACCATTCCTCACGGCACAGTCCCTCAAGGCTTCCCTTGGTTAGGGGAGGGAGTTCCCCGACCCCTTGTGCTTCCTGAGTGAGGTGACGCCCCACCATGCTTTGGCTAACCCTCCTTGAGCTACACCCACTGTCTAACCAGTCCCAACGAGATGAGCTGGGTACCTCAGTTGGAAATGCAGAAATCACCTGTCTTCTGTGTTGATCTCACTGGGAGCTGCAGACCAAAGCTGTTCTTATTTGGCCATCTTGCCAGCCCCCAATTATTTCTTTTGCTATACAGAAGCTTTTTCATTTAATTAATTCCCATCTATTTAGTTTTGTTTGTGTTGCATTTGCTTTTGGGTTCTTGGTCATGAAGTCTTTGCCTAAACCAATGTCTAGAAGAGATTTTCCTATGTTTTCTTCTAGAACTTTTATGGTTTCAGGTCTTAGATTTAAGTCTTTGATTCATCTTGAATTATTTTTGTATAAGGCGAGAGATGAGGATCCAGTTTCATTCTTCTACATGTGGCTTGCCAATTATCCCGACATTATTTGTTGAATAGGGTGTCCTTTCCCCACTTTATGTTTTTGTTTGCTTTGTTGAAGATCAGTTGGCTACAAGTATTTGGCTATATTTCTGGGTTCTGTATTCAGTTCCATTGGTCTATGTGTCCATTTTTATACCAGTACCATGCTGTTTTGGTGACTATAGCCTTATAGTCTAGTTTGAAATCAGGTAATGAGATGCCTCCAGATTTGTTCTTTCTGCTTAGTCTTTCTTTGGCTATGTGGGCATTTTTGGTTTCATATGAATTTTAGAATTGTTTTTTCTAGTTCTGTGAAGAATGACAGTGGTATTTTGATGGGAATTGCATTGAATTTGTAGATTGCTTTTGGCAGTATGGTCATTTTCACAATATTGATTCTACCCATCCATGAGTATGGGATGTGTTTCCATTTGTTTGTGTCATCTATGATTTCTTTCAGCAGTGTTCTGTAGTTTTCTTTGTAGAGGTCTTTCACCTCCATGGTTAGGTATATTCCTGAGTTGTTTATTTTATTTTATTTTTTTGCAACTATGGTAAAAGGGATTGAGTTCTTATTTTATTCTCAGCTTGATCACTATTGGTATATAGGAGAGCTACTGTTTTGTGTACATTAATTTTGTATCCTAAAACTTTGATGAATTTATTTACCAGTTCTAGGAGCTTTTTGGATGAGTCTTTAGAGTTTTCTAGGTATACAAACATATCATCAGCAAACAGCAACAGTTTGACTTCCTCTTTACCAATTTGGATGCCCTTGATTTTTTTCTCTTTTCTGATTGCTCTGGCTGGGACTTCCAGTACTATCTTGAATGTAAGTGGTAAAAGTGAGCATCATTGTCTTGTTCCAGTTCTCAGGGGGAATGCTTTCATCTTTTCCCTGTTCAGTATAATGTTGGCTATGGGTTCATCATAGATGGCCTTTATTACCTTAAGGTATGTTCCTTCTCTGCCAATTTTGCTGAAGGTTTTAATCATAAAGGGATGCTGGATTTTGTCGAATGCTTTATATGTATCTATTGAGATGATCATGTGATTTTTGTTTTTAATTATTTCTATGTGGTGTATGACATTTATTAACTTGCAGATGTTAAATCATTTCTGCATCCCTGGTATGAAACTCACTTGATCATGGTGGATTATCTTTTTGATATGCTGTTGGATTTAATTAGCTAGCATTTTGTTAAGGATTTTTGCATATATGTTCATCATGAATATTGGTCTGTAGTTTTCTTTTTTTGTTATGTCCTTCCCTGGTTTTGGTATTAAGGGGATACTGGCCTCATGGAATGATTTAGGGATAATTTCCTTTTTATCCAATGGAATAGTGTCAATAGGATTGGTACCAATTCTTCTTTGAATGCCAGATAGAATTCAGCTGTAAATCTGTCTGGTCCTGGACTTTTGTTGTTGTTGTTGGCAATTTTTAAATTATCATTTTAATGTTGCTGCTTGTTATTGGTGTGTTCAGAGTTACTATAACTTCCTGGTTTAATCTAGAAGATCTTTATATTTCCAGGAATTTATCCTCTTCTCTAGGTTTTCCAGTTTATGCATGTAAAGACGTTCATAGAAGCCTTAAATAATTTTTTGTATTTCTGTCGTATCAGTAGTAATATCTCTCATTTCATTTCTAATTGAGTTTATTTGGATCTTCTCTCTTCTTGGTTAATCTCACTAATTGTCTATCAATTTTATTTATCTTTTCCAATAACAAGCTTTTGTTTCACTTATCTTTTGTGTTTTGTTTGTTTGTTTCAATTTCATTTACTTCTGCTCTGATCTTTATTTCTTTTCTTCTGCTGGGTTTGGGTTTGGATTGCTTTTGTTTCTTCAGTTCTGTGAGGTGTGACCTCAGATTGTGTATTTGTACTCTTTCAGAGTTTTTGATGTAGGCATTTAATACTATGAACTTTCCTTTTAGCACCACTCTGCTAGTTAATACTGAGTGTCAACTTGATTGGATTGAAGGATACAAAGTATTGATCCTGGGTGTGTCTGTGAGGGTGTTCCCAAAGGAGATTAACATTTGAGTCAGTGGGCTGGGAAAGGCACACCCACCCTTAATCTGATTGGGCAGCATCTTATTAGCTGCCAGCATGGCTAGAATATAAAGTAGGCAGAAAAATATAAAAAGGTGAGACTGACTTAGCCTCCCAGCCTACATCTTTCTCTTGTGCTGGATACTTCCTGCCCGCAAACATTGGACACCATGTTCTTCAGTTTTGGGACTTGGGCTGGTTCTCCTTGCTCCTCAGCTTACAGACAGCCTGTTGTGGGACCTTGTGATCATGTTAGTTAATACTTAATAAACTAATAGGATATATATATATCCTGTTAGTTCTGTCCCTCTAGAGAACCCTGACTAATACAGCCACTTTTGCTGTATCCCAGAGGTTTTGATAAGTTGTGTCACTGTTATCGTTCAGTTCAAACAATTTTTTATTTACATCTTGATTTCATTGTTGACCCAACAATCATTCAGGAGGTTATTTAATTTTCAGGTATTTGTGTGGTTTTGAGGATTCCTTTTGGAGTTTATTTCTAATTTTATTCCACTGTGTTCTGAGAGAATACTTGATATAATTTTGATTTTCTTAAATTTACTGAGACTTGTTTTGTGCCCTATCATGTGGTCTATCTTGGAGAATGTTCCATGTGCTGATAAATAGAATGCATATTCTGCAGTTGTTGGGAAGAATGTTCTGTAAATATCTGTTAAGTCCATTTGTTTTAGGGTATAGTTTAAGTTGATAGTTTATTTGTTGACTTTCTTTTTTGATGACCTGTCTAGTGCTGTCAGTAGAGTCTTAAAGTCCTCCACTATTATTGTGTTGCCATCTATCTCATTTCTTAGGTCTAGTAGTAATTGTTCTATAAATTCAGGAGCTCTGGTGTTAGGTGCATATATATTTAGGATTGTGATATTTTCCTGTTGGACTAGTCCTTTTTATCATTCTTTAATGTCTCTGTTTGTCTTTTTTAACTGCTATTGCTTTAAAGTTTGTTTTGTCTGATATAAGAATAGCTACTCCTGCTCACTTTTGGTGTCCATTTGCATGGAATATCTTTTTCCACCCCTTTACCTTAAGTTTACCTGAGTCCTTATGTGTTAGGTGAGTCTCCTGAAGACAGCAGAAACTTGGTTGGTGAATTCTTATCCATTCTACCATTCTATATCTTTTAAGTGAGGCATTTAGGCCATTTACATTCAATGTTAGTACTGAGATGTGAGGTACTATTCTATTCATCATGCTATTTGTTGCCTCAATACCTTGGTTTTTTTTTTCATTGTGTTATTGTTATATAGATCCTGTGAGATTTGTACTTTAAGGAGGTTCCATTTTGGTGTATTTCAAGGATTTGTTTCAAAATTTAGAGCTCCTTTTAGCAGTTCTTGTATTGCCAGCTTGGTAGTGGTGAATTCTCCCAGCATTTGTTTGTCTGTAAAAGACTGTATCTTTTCTTCATTTATGAAGCTTAGTTTCACTGGATACAAAATTCTTGGGTGATAACTGTTTTGTTTAAGGAGGCTAAAAATAGGACCCCAATTCCTTTTAGCTTGTAGGGTTTCTGCTGAGAAACCTGCTGTTACTCTGATAGGTTTTCCTTTATAGGGTACCTGATGCTTTTTCCTCATAGCTCTTAAGATTCTTTTGTTTGTCTTGATTTTAGATAAACTGATGACTATGTGCCTAGGCAATTATCTTTTTGTGATAAATTTTCCAGGTGTTCTTTGAGCTTATTTTATTTGGATGCCTAGATATCTAAAGGCTGGAGAAGTTTTCCTCGATTATTCCCTCAAATATGTTTTTCAGACTTTTAGATTTCTCCTCTTCCTTGGGAACATCAATTATTCTTAGGTTTGGGTGCTTAACATAGTTCCAAGCTTTTTGGAGGCTTTGTTCACTTTTTTTGTTTTTTAATTATTTTTTCTTTGTCTTTGAGGGATTCGGTTAATTTGAAAGCCTTATCTTCAAGCTCTGAAGTTCTTTCTCCTGCTTGTTTGATTCTACTGCTGAGACTTTCCAGTGCGTTTTGCATTTCTATAAGTGTGTCCTTAATTTCCAGACGTTGTGGTTGTTTTTTATTTATGCTACCTATTTCATTGAAGATTTCTGCTTTCATATCATTGAAGATTTTTCCTTTCATATCCTGTATCATGTTTATGATTTTTCTTTAAGTTGGAGTTCACCTTTCTCTGATGTCTCCTTGATTAGCTTAATAATCTACCTTCTGAATTCTTTTTCTGGCAATTCAGGTATTTTGTCTTGGTTTGGATCCATTGCTGGTGAGCTGGTGTGATCTTTTGGGAGTGTTAAATTACCTTGTTTTGTTGTATTACCAGAACTGATTTTCTGGTTATTTCTCACTTGCTTAGACTATGTCAGAGGGAAGATCTGGGAGAGGCTGTTCAAATTCTTTTGTCCCATGGGGTGGTCCCTTGATGTGTTGTTCTCTCACTTCCTCTAGAAATCGGGCTTCCTGAGAGCCGAACTGCGATGATTGTTTTTGCTCTTCTAGGTCTAGCCATCTAGTGGAGCTACTGGCTTCAGGCTGGTACTGGAGAGTATCTGCAAAGAGTCCTGTGATATGACCCATCTTCATGTCTTTTGGCCATGGATACCAGCACCTGCTGTGGTAGAGATAGCAGGGGAGTTAAGTGGATTCTGTGAGAGTCTTTGGTTGTATTTTTATTTAATGTGCTGGATTTGTATTGGTTGGCCTCCAGCCAGGAGGTGGTGCTTTCAAGAGCACATCAGTTGTAGTACTCTAGGGAGGAAGCAAACTTTCCCTAGGGTCACCTGGTTAAGTATTCACATTTCTCAGGTGGTGGGCAGAGCCATAGAGCTCCCAAGAGATTATGTCCCTTGTCCTTGGCAACCAGGGTGGGTAGAGAAAGACCACCTAGTGGGGGCAGGGTTAGGCATGTCTGAGCTCAGACCCTTCTTGAGTGTAGCTTGCTGTGGCTGCTGTAGGGGATGGGGATGTGGTTCCCAGGCCAATGGAGTTATGTTCCCATGGGGATAATAGCTGCCTCCGCTGAGTCATACAGGTCACCAAGGAAACAGGGGAAAGCTGGCAGTCACAGGCTCACCCTGCACCCGTGCAGCCTGCAGCCCTAAAGGCCAGTCTTACTCCCACTGTGCCCCCTCAACAGCACCGAGTCTATTTCTGGGCATCTGGTGATCAAGGCTGAGAACTTGCCCCAGACCACCAGCCTCCCAGCTAAAAAGCAAGGAGACTCACAGTTTTTCAGCATCTCAGGGAGCATGCAGCAGTGCTCCAGTTCCTTCAAAGGGTCTGTGGATTCTCTCAGCTTCCCTGGAATGTTGCTGTGGTAGTTCTTGGAGCAGAAGATCATGATGTGAGCCTCCACACCTCTCTGTCTGTCCAAGTGGGAGCTGCAGGCTAGTGCTGCCTCCTTTCTGCCATCTTAATGATCTTATTCTTTTTTATGGCTGCATCATATTCAATTGTGTATATGTACCACATTGTCTTTATCCAGTCTACCATTGATGGGCATTTAGGTTGATTCCATGTTTTTGTTATTGTGAATAGTGCTGCAGTGAGCATGTGTGCATGCATCTTTATGATAAAATAATTTATATCTCTTTCGGTAGATACCCAGTAATAGGATTGCTGGGTAAAATGGTAGTTCTATTTTTAGGTCTTTAAGAAAATGTCACACTGCTTTCCACAATAGTTGAACTAATTTAGACTCCCACTTAACAGTGTATGTGTTCCTTTTTCCCTGCAACTTTGACAGTATTTTTTTTTTTTACCTTATTTATATAGAGAGGTGGCATTTTGCCATGTATCCTGGGCTGGTCTAGAACTCTTGGGCTCAAGTGATCCATCCTCCCTCCGTGGCATCCCAAAGTGCTAGGATTGCAGGCATGAGCCATGGTGCCCAGCCTATTTTTGACTTTTTAATCATAGCCATTCTGACTGGTGTGAGATGGTGTCCCATTCTGGTTTTGATTTGAATTTCTCTAATTATCAGGGGTGTTGAACTTTTTTTTCATATGCTCATTGGCCACATGCATGTCTTCTTTTGAAAAGTGTCTATTCATGTTATTTGCCCACTTTTTAATAGGCTTTTTCTTGTAAATTTGTTTAAGTTTCTTATAGATGCTGGATATTAGGTCTTCATCAGATGCATATGGAAAAACATTCCATGTTCATGGATAGGAAAGATAAATATCATTAAAATGGCCATACTGCCCAAAGCAATCTATAGATTCAATGCTATTCCTATCAAACTACCAATGACATTCTTCACAGAACTAGAAAAAACTATTTTAAAATTCATATGGAATCACAAAAAGAGCCCAAATAGTCAAAGTAATCCTAAGCAAAAAGAACAAAGCTGGAGGAATCACCTTGCCTCACTCAAAACTATACTACAGAGCTATGGTTACCAAAACAGCATGGTACTGGCACAGAAACAGACACATAGAACAATGGAACAGAATAGAGAGCCCAAAAATAAGGCCACACACCTACAACAATCTGATCTTTGACAAGCCTGACAAAAACAAGCACTGGGGAAAAGACTCCTTATTCAATAAATGGTGCTGGGATAATTGGCTAGCCCTATGCAGGAGATTTAAAATGGACCCCTTTCCTACACCATATACAAAAATAAACTCAAGATGGGTAAAGTACTGAAATGCAAAATGCAAAATTGCAAAAACCGTGGAAGAAAACCTAGGCAATACCATTCTGGACATAGGAACAGGCAAAGATTTCATGATGAAGACACCAAAAGCAATTGCAACAAAAGGAGAAATTGACAAATGGGGTCTAATTAAACTTAAGAGCTCCTACACAGCAAAAGAAACTATCAACACAGTAAACAGACAACCTACAGAATGAATGATCATTTTAATGTGTTGTTGAATTCAGTCTGCTAGTATTTATTGACAATTTTTGCAACAATAATCATATGGTTTGGCTGTGTCCCCACCCAAATTTCATCTTGAATTATAGCTCCCATAATTCCCTCATGTTGTGGGAGGGACCCAGTGGGAGATAATTGAATCATGGGTGCAGTTTCCCCCATACTGTTCTCATGGTAGTGAATAAGTCTCACAAGATCTGATAGTTTTATAAGGGGAAATCCCTTTCACTTGGCTCTCATTCTCTTCTCTTGTCTGCTGCCATGTGAGATGTGCCTTTCACCTTTTGCCATGATTTTGAGGCCTCCCCAGCCACAAGGAACTATGAGTCCATTAAACGTCTTTCTTTTGTAAATTGCCCAGTGTCGGGTATGTCTTTATCAGCAGCATGAAAATGGACTAATACAGTAAATTGGTACCAAGAGTAGGATGCTACTGAAAAGATACCCAAAAATGTGGAAGCGACTTTGGAACTGGGTAATAGACAGAGGTTGGAACACATGGGAGGGCTCAGAAGAAGACAGAAAAATGTGGGAAAGCTAGGAACTTCCTAGAGACTTGTTGAATGGCTTTGACCAAAATGCTGATAATGATATGGACAATAAAATCCAGGCTGAGGTGGTCTCAGATGGAGATGAGGAACTTGCTGGGAACTGGAGCAAAGGTGACACTTGTTATGTTTTAGCAAAGAGACTGGCAGCATTTTGTCCCTGCCCTAGAGATTTGTGGAAGTTTGAACTTGAGAGAGATGATTTAGGGTATCTGGCAGAAGAAATTTCTAAGCAGCAAAGGATTCAAGAGATGACTTGGGTACTGTTAAAAGCATTCACTTTTAAAAAGGAAACACAGCATAAAATTTCAGAAAATTTGCAGCCTGACAGTGTGAAAAGAAAATCCCATTTTCTGAGGAGAAATTCAAGCCAGCTACAGAAATTTGCATAAGTAACAAGAAGCAGAATGTTAATCACCAAGACAATGGGGAAAATGTCTTCAAGGCATGTCAGAGACTTTTGTGGCAGCCCCTTCCACCACAGGCCCTGAGACCTAAGAATGAAAAATGATTCTGTGGGCTGGGCCCAAGGTCCCTCTGCTGTTTGCAGTCTAGAGACTTGGTGCCCTGCATCCCAGCCACTCCAGGCATGACTAGAAGGGGCCAAAGTATAGCTCAGGCTGTGCCAAGCCCCAAGCCTTGGCAGCTTCCATGTGGTGTTGAGCCTGCAGTGCACAGAAGTCAAGAATTGAGGTTTGGGAACCTGTGCCTAGATTTCAGAGAATGTATGGAAATGCCTGGATGTCCAGGCAGAAGTTTGCTGCAGGGGTGGGGCCCTCATGGAGAACCTCTGCTGGGGCAGTATGGAAGGGAAATGTGGGGTTGGAGCCCCCACACAGAGTCCCCACTGGGGTACTGCCTAGTGTAGCTGTGAGAAGAGGGCCACCATCCTCCAGACCCCAGAATGGTAGATCCACTGACAGTTTGCACCATGTGCCTGGAAAAGCCACAGACACTCAATGCCAGCCTGCGAAAGCAACCAGGAGAGAGGCTGTACCCTGCAAAGCCACAGGGGCAGAGCTGCCCAAGGAAACAAAGTGAGAAAAATGCAAATGCAAGTGTCAGGATGGACCAAGTGGCCAGGGCATAGCCAATCCATTCAGTGATCTCACTGGGGAAATAGGCTTTAGAAACATACATAAACAAGCCACCTTGTGGATTCCTATAGGTTATTTTTCCAGGCTTCCTGACCTGGCACTATATACAGTCACTATAAATGTTGATTTCCATTCCCAAAATAAACAAGAAGACACCTAAGCTAAACCTTATAAACCCAAGACAATGGGAATCCACCTCTTGCATCAGCATGACCCAGATGCAAGATGTGAAGTCTAAGGAGATCATTTTGGAGTTTTAAGATCTGACTGCCCTGCTGGATTCCAGACTTGCATAGAGCCTTTATCCCCTTTGTTTTGGCCAATTTCTCCCATTTGGAATGACTTTATTTACCCAATGTCTGTACCCCCATTGTATCTAGGAAATAACTAACTTGCTTTTGATTTTACTGGTTCATAGATGGAAGGGACTTACATTGTCTCAGATGAGACTTTGGATTGTGGACTTTTGAGTAAATGCTAAAATGAGTTAAGACTTTGGGGGACTGTTGGGAAGGCATAATTGGTTTTGAAATGTGAAGACATGAGATTTAGGAGGGGCCAGGGGCAGAATGATATGGTTTGGCTGTGCCCCCACCCAAATTTCATCTTGAATTTTAACACCCATAATTCCCTCATGTTGTGGGAGGGACCCAGTGGGAGATAATTGCATCATGGGGACAGTTTCCCCCATACTGTTCTCATGGTAGTAAGTCTCATGAGATCTGATGGCTTTATAAGGGCCCCTTTCACTTGGCTCTCATTCTCTTCTCCTATCTGCTGCCATGTGAGATGTGCCTTTCCCCTTCTTCCATGATTATGAGGCCTTCCCAGCCACGTGGACCTGTGAGTCCATTAAACCTCTTTTTTTTTTTTTTTTTTTTTTGTAAATTGCTCAGTCTCATGTATGTCTTTATCAGCAGCATGGAAACAGAATAATACAAATATTTATCAGTGATATTGGCCTATAGTTTTCTTTTTTGATGTGTCTTTGGTTTTGGTATCATGGTAATACTGGCCTTGTAGAGCGATATTAGAAGTATTTTCTCCACCTCTAATTTTCAGAACAGTTTGAGTAGAATTGGTGTGAGTTCTTTATTTTTATTTGTTTATTTTTGAGACAGAGGCTCACTCGTGTTGCCCAGGCTGGAGTGCAGTGGCTCAATCTTAGCTCCCTGCTACCTTGACTTCCCAAGCTCAGGTGATCCTCCTACCTCAGTCTCCTGAATAGCTGGGACTACAGGCACGTGCCACCATGCCTAGATAATTGTTTATATTTTTAGTAGAGACAGAGGGTTTTTTTTACTTATATCTTATTGTACTGTCTATGTCTCAAAACGTTGTTGTAGTTATTATTTTTGATTGGTTCATCATTTAGTCTTTCTACTTGAGAGTAGTTTACAAACCACAGTTACAGTATTATAATATTCTGTGTTTTTCTGTGAGTTTTATACCTTCTGGTGATTACTTATTGGTCATTAACCTTATTTTTTTTTCTGATTGAAGTACTCCCTTTAGCATTTCTTGTAGGGTATATCTGGTGTTGATAAAAAGCTCTCAGCTTTCATTTGTCTGGGAAGATTTTTATTTCTCCATGTTTGAAGGATGTTTTTGCTGGATATACTATTCTAGGGTAAAAGTGTTTTTCTTTCAGCACCTTCTCTGTGTCATGCCACTCTCTCCTGGCCTGTAAGGTTGCCACTGAAAAGTCTGCTTCCAGACACATTGAAGTGCCATTGTATGTTATTAGTTTCTTTTCTCTTGCTGCTTTTAGGATCCTTTCTTTATCCTTGACCTTTGAGAGTTGGACTATTAAATGCCCTGAGATAGTCTTTTTTGGGTTAAATCTACTTGGTGTTCTGTGACATTCTCGTACTTGCATATCAATGTCTTTCTCTAGGTTTTGGAAGTTCTCTGTTAATATCCCTTGAATAAACTTTCTATCCTATCTCTTTCTCTACCTCCTCTTTAAGGCCAATAACTCTTAGATTTGCCCTTTTGAAGCTATTTTGTAGATTTCATAGGCATGCTTTATTCTTTCTTATGATTTTTTTTCTTTTTTCTCGTCTGTGTGTTTTAAAATAGCCTGCCTTCAAGCTCATTAATTCTTTCTTCTGCTTGATCAATTCTACTATTAAAAGACTTTGATGCATTTTTCGGTATGTCAATTACATTTTTCAACTCCAGAATTTCCGCTCGATTCTTTGTTTTTTTCTTTTATTATTATACTTTAAGTTTTAGGGTACATGTGCACAATGTGCACGTTAGTTACATATGTATACATGTGCCATGTTGGTGTGCTGCACCCATTAACTCGTCATTTAGCATTAGGTATATCTCCTAATGCTATCCTTCCCCCCTCCCCCCACCCCACAACAGTCCCCAGAGTGTGATGTTCCCCTTCCTGTGTCCATGTGTTCTCATTGTTCAATTCCCACCTATGAGTGAGAATATGCGGTGTTTGGTTTTTTGTCCTTGCGATAGTTTACTGAGAATGATGATTTCCAATTTCATCCATGTCCCTACAAAGGACATAAACTCATCATTTTTTATGGCTGCATAGTATTCCATGGTGTATACGTGCCACATTTTCTGAATCCAGTCTATCATTGTTGGACATTTGGGTTGGTTCCAAGTCTTTGCCATTGTGAATAGTGCCACAATAAACATACATGTGCATGTGTCTTTATAGCAGCATGATTTATAGTCCTTTGGGTATATACCCAGTAATGGGATGGCTGGGTCAAATGGTATTTCTAGTTCTAGATCCCTGAGGAATCGCCACACTGACTTCCACAAGGGTTGAACTAGTTTACAGTCCCACCAACAGTGTAAAAGTGTTCCTATTTCTCCACATCCTCTCCAGCACCTGTTGTTTCCTGACTTTTTAATGATTGCCATTCTAACTGGTGTGAGATGGTGTCTCATTGTGGATTTGATTTGCATTTCTCTGATGGCCAGTGATGGTGAGCAATTTTTCATGTGTTTTTTGGCTGCATAAATGTCTTCTTTTGAGAAGTGTCTGTTCATGTCCTTCGCCCACTTTTTGATGGGGTTGATTCTTTTAAGTTATTTCAATCTCTTTGTTAAGTTTATCTGATAGAATTCTCTGTGTTATCTTGATTTTTTTTTAGTTTCCTCAAAACAGTTATTTTGAATCTTTGTCTGAAATGTCACATATCTCTATTGCTCCAGGATTGGTCCCTAGTGCCTTATTTAGTTCATTTGGTGAGGTCATATTTTCCTGGATGGTCTTGATTCTTATGGATGTTTATCTACATCTGGGCATTAAAGAGTTAGGTATTTATTGTAATCTTCACAGTCTGGGCCTGTTTGTACCCATCCTTCTTGGGAAGCCTTTAATTTGGCTTTCCTGCTCCACCTCTCTTCTCTTTTGCCCAATTTATTTTAAGACAGAGTCTCACTCTGTTGCCCATGCTGGAGTACAGTGGCATGATCTTGGCTCACTGCAACCTCTGCCTCCAGGGTTCAAGCAATTCTCCTGCCTCAGCCTCCGAAGTAGCTGGGAATACAGGAGCCCACCACTATGCCCAGCTAATTTTTAGTAGAGATGGGGTTTCATCATGTTGCCCAGGCTGGTCTCGAACCCCTGACCTCAAGTGATCTGCCTGCCTCAGCCTCCCAAAGTGCTGAGATTACAGGCAACAGCCACCACATTCGGCATCTCTTGCCCATTTTTAAAGTTGGGTAGTTAGTTGTTGAGTTGTGTTCTTTATTTTTTTTTTATATGTTATGGATACAAGACTTTTTTTTTCTTAATAATTCTTTTGAAAAGCAGGAGATTTTAGTTTTGCTGTATCCCAGCTTATTGAATTTTTCTCTTCTCTCCCTCCTCTGAATTCCAGTCACATTGATCTTCTTTCAGTTCTTTATACATGCCATGCTCAAGCCTATTGCAAGACCTTTGCACATGTTATTCCCTGTTTAGAATGCCCTCTTCATGCCCATTCATCTAATTAGCTGTTACTTATCCTTTGAACTCAGTTTAAATGCTACTTCCTCAGAGAAGGCCCTCCCTGACAGACCCCACATAGATTTCTCTGAGTTTCTCTGTTATACACTCATAAAATGCACTTCTTTTCTTCAAATAATTTATCTCTGTTTAAAACTGAGAGTTAATTTGGGGGAATATTTTTATTTTAATGTCTGGTGTGTATATATATATATGTATATGTCTGGTGTGTGTTACACACATAATTTGTTCAGTGAATATTCATTGGGCAAGTAAATGAATAAGTGAAGAATAGAGGGTCCACCAGTAAACTCAAGTGCATATAAAATTTCAAAGCAGAAAAGTGTTTTCAATCAGTAGAAAAAATGATGGTTGATAGTGTTTGGATAGTTCTCCTTGCCCAAATCTCATGTTAAATTTTAATCCCCAATTCTGGAGTTGGGGCATGGTGGGAAGTGTTTGGGTCATGAGGGCAAACCTCTCATGGCTTAGTGCTGCCCTCATGATAGTGAGTAAGTTCTCATGAGATCTGGTTGTTGTAAAGTGTGGCATCTCATCCCCCACTCTTTCTCTCTCTTGCTCCCGCTTTCGCCATGTGAAGTGTCTGCTCCCAGTTCAACTTCTGCTATGAGCAAAATTTCCCTGAGGCCTCCCCAGAAGCTGAGCAGATGCTGGTGCCATGTTTGTACAGCCTGCAGAACTGTGAGCCAATTAAACCTCTTTTCTTATAAATTTCCAGTCTCAAGTATTTCTTTAGAGTAATGCAAGAGTGACCTAATACAATGATGTATCAGGCTGTGTTTGCAATACTATAAAAAAAATCTGAGCTTGGGTAAATTATAAAGAAAAGAAGTTTAATTGACTTAGAGTTCTGCAGATATTACAAGAAGCATGGTGCTGGCATCTGATTCTGGTGAGGGCCTTAGGAAGCTTACAATCATGGTGGAAAGTGAAGAGGGAGCAGGTGTCTCACATGCTGAAAGTGGGAACAAGAGAGCAAGGGGGAGGTGCCACATACTTTCAACAACCAGATCTTGAGTGAACTAACTGAGCAGGAACAAACTTGTTACCAAGGTGATGGTGCCCACCCCCAGGATCCAATCACCTCCTACCAGGCCCCACCTCCAACATTGGAGATTACATTTCAGCTTGAGATTTGGAGGGGACAAATATCCAAACCATATCAGATGGATTTATTTAATGAAAGGCATAAGACTATTAACTATTTGTAAAAATTTAAAAATACTAAAGAAGTCCTCATACACTTCTTACACAAAAACAGAATCCAAATAAATGAAACAAATGCAAAAATTAAACCATGATGGTACTAGAAGAAAACATGATAGAAAATCCTTATGGTAAATCAAAATATAAAAATAAAGTAAGGAAATATGTTTTTTGTAATCTCGATGTATATAAGCAGATCAGAAAAGCCAGACCACATAGAGAAAAAGCATGGTAGATCTCATGTAAATTTAAATTTTACATAATCCATGTTTTTAAAATTACATGTAACATATATCACAAAGAGTTAATGTCTTTAATATACAAATAATTTTTCCAAACAATAAGAAAAGGTCATTACCTTCATAAAAAAATTAAAAACTGGAGGGCAGCCAAGATGGCCGAATAGGAACAGCTCCGGTCTATAGCTCCCAGCGTGAGTGACGCAGAAGACGGCTGATTTCTGCATTTCCATCTGAGGTACTGGATTCATCTCACTAGGGAGTGCCAGACAGTGGGCGCAGGACAGTGGGTGCAGTGCACCGTGCGCGAGCTGAAGCAGGGCGAGGCATTGCCTCACTTGGGAAGCGCAAGGGGTCAGGGAGTTCCCTTTCCTAGTCAAAGAAAGGGGTGACAGACGGCACCTGGAAAATCGGGTCACTCCCACCCCAATACTGCACTTTTCCGATGGGCTTAAAAAACGGCGCACCAGGAGATTATATCCCGCAGCTGGCTCGGAGGGTCCTACGCCCACGGAGTCTCACTGATTGCTAGCACAGCAGTCTGAGATCAAACTGCAAGGCAGCAGCCAGTCTGGGGGAGGGGCGCCTGCCATTGCCCAGGCTTGAGTAGGTAAACAAAGCAGCCTGGAAGCTCGAACTGGGTGGAGCCCACCACAGCTCAAGGAGGCCTGCCTGCCTCTGTAGGCTCCACCTCTGGGGGCAGGGCACAGACAAACAAAACGACAGCAGTAATCTCTGCAGACTTAAATGTCCCTGTCTGACAGCTTTGAAGAGAGCAGTGGTTCTCCCAGCATGCAGCTGGAGATCTGAGAATGGGCAGACTGCCTCCTCAAGTGGGTCCCTGACCCCTGACCCCCGAGCAGCCTAACTGGGAGGCACCCCCCCAGTAGGGGCCGACTGACACCTCACACGGCCAGGTACTCCTCTGAGACAAAACTTCCAGAGGAACAATCAGACAGCAGCATTCGTGGGTCACGAAAATCCACTGTTCTGCAGCCACCGCTCCTGTTACCCAGGCAAACAGGGTCTAGAGTGGACCTCTAGCAAACTCCAACACACCTGCAGCTGAGGGTCCTGTCTGTTAGAAGGAAAACTAACAAACAGAAAGGACATCCACACCAAAAACCCATCCGTAAAGCTCTCCTCAGCAAATGTAAAAGAACAGAAATTATAACAAACTGTCTCTCAGACCACAGTGCAATCAAACTAGAACTCAGGATTAAGAAACTCACTCAAAACCGCTCAACTACATGGAAACTGAACAACCTGCTCCTGAATGACTACTGGGTACATAACGAAATGAAGGCAGAAATAAAGATATTCTTTGAAACCAACGAGAACAAAGACACAACATAGCAGAATCTCTGGGACACAGTCAAAGCAGTGTGTAGAGGGAAATTTATAGCACTAAATGCCCACAAGAGAAAGCAGGAAAGATCCAAAATGGACACCCTAACATCACAATTAAAAGAACTAGGAAAGCAAGAGCAAACACATTCAAAAGCTAGCAGAAGGAAAGAAATAACTAAAATCAGAGCAGAACTGAAGGAAATAGAGACACAAAAAACTCTTCAAAAAATTAATGAATCCAGGAGCTGGTTTTTTCAAAGGATCAACAAAATTGATAGACTGCTAGCAAGACTAATAAAGAAGAAAAGAGAGAAGAATCAAGTACACTCAATAAAAAATGATAAAGGGGATATCACCACCGATCCCACAGAAATACAAACTACCATCAGAGAATACTACAAACACCTCTATGCAAATAAACTAGAAAATCTAGAAGAAATGGATAAATTCCTTGACACATACACCCTCCCAAGACTAAACCAGGAAGAAGTTGAATCTCTGAATAGACCAATAACAGCATCTGAAATTGTGGCAATATCAATAGCTTACCAACCAAAAAAAGTCCAGGACCAGATGGATTCACAGCCGAATTCTACCAGAGGTACAAGGAGGAACTGGTACCATTCCTTCTGAAACTATTCCAATCAATAGAAAAAGAGGGAATCCCCCCTAACTCATTTTATGAGGCCAGCATCATCCTGATACCAAAGCCGGGCAGAGACACAACCAAAAAAGAGAATTTTAGACCAATATCCTTGATGAACATTGATGCAAAAATCCTCAATAAAATACTGGCAAACTGAATCTAGCAGCACATCAAAAAGCTTATCCACCATGATCAAGTGGGCTTCATCCCTGGGATGCAAGGCTGGTTCAATACACACAAATCAATAAATGTAATCCATCATATAAACAGAACCAAAGACAAAAACCACACGATTATCTCAATAGATGTAGAAAAGGCCTTTGACAAAATTCAACAAGGCTTCATGCTAAAAACTCTCAATAAATTAGGTATTGATGGGATGTATCTCAAAATAATAAGAGCTATCTATGACAAACCCACAGCCAATATCATACTGAATGGGCAAAAACTGGAAGCATTCCCTTTCAAAACTGGCACAAGACAGGGATGCCCTCTCTCACCACTCCTATTCAACATAGTGTTGGAAGTTCTGGCCAGGGCAATTAGGCAGGAGAAGGAAATAAAGGGTATTCAATTAGGAAAAGAGGAAGTCAAATTGTCCCTGTTTGCAGATGACATGATTGTATATCTAGAAAACCCCATTGTCTCAGCCCAAAATCTCCTTAAGCTGATAAGCAACTTCAGTAAAGTCTCAGGATACAAAATCAATGTACAAAAATCACAAGCATTCTTATACACCAATAACAGACAAACAGAGAGCCAAATCATGAGTGAACTCTCATTCACAATTGCTTCAAAGAGAATAAAATACCTAGGAATCCAACTTACAAGGGATGTGAAGGACCTCTTCAAGGAGAACTATAAACCACTGCTCAAGGAAATAAAAGAGGATACAAACAAATGGAAGAACATTCCATGCTCATGGGTAGGAAGAATCAATATCGTGAAAATGGCCATACTGCCCAAGGTAATTTATAGATTCAATGCCATCCCCATCAAGCTACCAATGACTTTCTTCACAGAATTGGAAAAAACTACTTTAAAGTTCATATGGAACCAAAAAAGAGCCCACATCGCCAAGTCAATCCTAAGCCAAAAGAACAAAGCTGGAGGCATCACGCTACCTGACTTCAAACTATACTGCAAGTCTACAGTAACCAAAACAGCATGGTACTTGTAGCAAAACAGAAATATAGATCAATGGAACAGAACAGAGCCCTCAGAAATAATGCCACATATCTACAACTATCTGATCTTTGACAAACCTGAGAAAAAGAAGCAATGGGGAAAGGATTCCCTATTTAATAAATGGTGCTGGGAAAACTGGCTAGCCATATGTAGAAACCTGAAACTGGATCCCTTCCTTACACCTTATACAAAAATCAATTCAAGATGGATTAAAGACTTAAACGTTAGACCTAAAACCATAAAAACCCTAGAAGAAAACCTAGGCATTACCATTCAGGACATAGGCATGGGCAAGGACTTCATGTCTAAAACACCAAAAGCAATGGCAACAAAAGCCAAAATTGACAAATGGGATCTAATTAAACTCAAGAGCTTCTGCACAGCAAAAGAAACTACCATCAGAGTGAACAGGCAACCTACAAAATGGGAGAAAATTTTCGCAACCTACTCATCTGACAGAGGGCTAATATCCAGAATCTACAATGAACTCCAACAAATTTACAAGAAAAAAACAACCCCATCAAAAAGTGGGCGAAGGACATGAACAGACACTTCTCAAAAGAAGACATTTATGCAGCCAAATAACACATGAAAAAATGCTCACCATCACTGGCCAGAGAAATGCAAATCAAAACCACAATGAGATACCATCTCACACCAGTTAGAATGGCAATCATTAAAAAGTCAGGAAACAACAGGTGCTGGAGAGGATGTGGAGAAATAGGAACACTTTTACACTGTTGGTGGGACTGTAAACTAGTTCAACCCTTGTGGAAGTCAGTGTGGCGATTCCTCAGGGATCTAGAACTAGAAATACCATTTGACCCAGCCATCCCATTACTGGGCATATACCCAAAGGACTATAAATCATGCTGCTATAAAGACACATGCACATGTATGTTTATTGTGGCACTATTCACAATAGCAAAGACTTGGAACCAACCCAAATGTCTGGCAATGACAGACTGGATTCAGAAAATGTGGCACATATACACCATGGAATACTATGCAGCCATAAAAAATGATGAGTTTATGTCCTTTGTAGGGACATGGATGAAATTGGAAATCATCATTCTCAGTAAACTATCGCAAGGACAAAAAACCAAACACCGCATATTCTCACTCATAGGTGGGAATTGAACAATGAGAACACATGGACACAGGAAGGGGAACATCACACTCTGGGGACTGTTGTGGGGTGGGGGGAGGGGGGAGGGATAGCTTTAGGAGATATACCTAATGCTAAATGACGAGTTAATGGGTGCAGCACACCAGCATGGCACATGTATACATATGTAACTAACCTGCACATTGTGCACATGTACCCTAAAACTTAAAGTATAATAATAATAAAATAAAATAAATTAAAAACTGTCATGAACAAACAATTTGCAAAATACGGAAATGGTCAATGGCCATATGGAAAGGTACCTTTCAGAAACGCAATTTGGTAAGATCTATCAAAATGGGACATGTGCATACTTTTTACTGACCATTTTCATTTTAAAGATTAACCTTAAAGATATAATCTCAGAAGTGGAAGAAGCTATATGCCCAGAAATGTTTGTTTCTGAAGTACTTAGAGTAGTAAAAATTTTGGAATATCTTAAATGTCTATCAATAGGAAAATTATATAAATTCTGATAATATATAAAATGTATTATCATTATTATGTACCCATCACAGTTGGGACTTTACATTTAATGAAATTATTTGCTTCCCTATATCTCTCTGTCCATAGATGATGGAGTACATGAGATTAAGAATGTCCTTGTTTGTCTCTAGCAACTGGCTCATTTCCTAGTAGGAACTCAATACATACTTATTGAACAAACAAATAAACTGAGGTCTCTCTTTATCTTAATAGGCTGGAAGTGACGGAGAGAGTATTGGAAACTGTCCCTTTTGCCAACGCCTTTTCATGATCCTCTGGCTTAAAGGAGTTAAATTTAATGTGACAACTGTTGACATGACCAGGTAAGAGAAATCAGGACATGTTAAATTCTAGGAATTGAGATTGGTAGATACCAATAAAATATTGGTGTTTATTTAATGTATACTTTATCTGGAGACCTAACTCTGCTTATTTTTAATAATCATAGAAAGCCTGAAGAACTGAAGGACTTAGCCCCAGGTACCAATCCTCCGTTCCTGGTGTATAACAAGGAGTTGAAAACAGACTTCATTAAAATTGAGGAGTTTCTAGAACAAACCCTGGCTCCTCCAAGGTACACCATTTACAGGATACTATTTTGCTGAAGATAATCTATTTTACTGGCTTTTTATTGCAGATTTAGTATTCTTACCAATTTAAGTACTTTTGGATTTCTGGGCCTACATGTCAAATGACACACATGCATAAACATCCCCCTCCAACTTCAAATACAAAAAGATGATATGTGTAATATTTCAAATAATTTTTAAAAGCTGCATAACATACATAACACAAGAAGGTAAGTTCTCTGTGCTCTAGAAATAGAGTAGGAACATATAGTGAGATGGGAGTGGGATACTAACACTATGTAATGCATAAGTATCGGTCATGACTGGTCCTTAACACCACTGACGAAATGACAGAACATACCCAACACAAGGACTAGTGGCCAGGAAATAGAGACTTCCAGCAGTTAACCAGAGGCCAGAACTGTACTGCCTACACTTGAATGACAACCACACATCTCTGTCTACCCATCAGATCTCTGTCTACATCTAGGTCTAGAAACAAGAAGCATGCTGTATTAATTTTCTATTGCTGTGTAACAAATTACCACCAACTTAGTATCTTAAAACAACACCTATTTATTATCTCACAGCTTCCATTGGTCAGTTGTCTGGGCAAAGCCTGCTAAGGTCCTCTGCTCAGGGTATCAAAAAGTGGCATTCAAGGTGTTGATTGGGAACGCAGTTATCATATGGGGCCCAGGTGACTCTTCCGTCTTCATTCAAGTTTTTGACAGAATTCAGTTCCTTGCAGCTATATGGCTGAGGTCTTAGGTTATTGGGTAGCTGTTTGTTGGGGTTGGGTTGGCTGCCCCTCTGTATAGGCATTTCACAACATAGCTGATTGTTCTCTTCCTCTAAAACCTGCAGGAGAATGTCTCTCTGATGGTTCACCTTCTTTTTTTTTTTTTCGAGACATAGTCTCGCTCTGTCACCCAGGCTGGAGTGCAGTGGCGCGATCTCTGCTCGCTGCAAGCTCCGCCTCTCGGGTTCACACCATTCTCCTGCCTCAGCCTCCCGAGTAGCTGGGACTACAGATGCCCGCCACCAGGCTTAGCTAATTTTTTTTTTTTTTTTGTAATTTTAGTAGAGACGAGGTTTCACCATGTTAGCCAGGATGGTCTCAATCTCCTGACCTTGTGATCCACCGGCCTCGGCCTCCCAAAGTGCTGGGATTACAGGTGTGAGCCACTGCGCCCAGCCTGATGGTTCACTTTCTTTTAAATTTTTTTATCAGTACAAATTATGGGATACATAGGAAACTCTATTATGTATATGTAATGCATAGTGATAAAGTCAGGGTATCTACGGTGTCCATAACCCAACTACAATACATTTTTGTAACTATAGTCACCCTACTCTTCTATCAAACATTGAATTTATTCCTTCTATCTTATTTATGTGTGTACTTTTTAACACACTTCTCTTCATCTTCCCTTCTCCTCCCAATCACCCTCCCCAGTCTCTGTTATCTATCTTTCCATTCTCTATCTTCATGTGATCAACTTTTTTAATTCCCACATATAAGTGAGAACATGCTATTTTTATCTTTTTGTGCCTGGCTTATTTCACTTGACATAACAACTCCAGTTCCATCCATGTTGTTCCAAATGACAGGATTTCATTCTCTTTTATGGCTGAATACTATTTCATTGTGTATGTATACCACACTTTCTTTATCCATTTATCTGTTGACAGACACTTAAGTCGATTCCATACCTTGTCTATTGTGAATAATGCAATAATAAACATGAGAGTGCAGGTATCCCTTTGACATACTGATTTCTCGTGCTTTGGATGAACGCCAATTAGTGAGATTTTTGGATCTTATGGTAATGCTACTTTTGTTTTTTTCAGAAATCTCCATGCTGTTTTCCATAGTGGCTATATTTATATTCCCAAAAACAGTGTATAAGAGTTCCTTTTTCTCCACATCCTTGCCAATGTCTGTTAATTTTTTTTTGTCTTTTTAATAATAGCAATTCTGACTGAGGTGAGATGATATCTCATTTTGGTTTTGGTTTGCATTTCTCTGTTGATTAGTAAACTTGAGCATTTCTTTATGTACATTTTGGCCGTGCCGTTTGCCCATATTTTATGAGATCTTTTTTTATTGTTGAGTTGTTTGATTTCCTTGTATATTCTGGATATTAGTCCCCTGTTGAATAGTTTGCAAACATTTCCTCTCATTCGAAAGGTTGTCTCTTCACTCATTTCTTTTGCTGTGCAGAAGCTTTTTAGTTTAATTGAGTCCTATTTGTCTATTTTTGTTTCTATTGCCTGTGCTTTTGACATCTCAATCATAAATTATTTGTCTAGACCAATGTCCAGAAGAGTTTTCCCTAGGTTTTCTCTTATTATTTTTATAGTTTTGAGTATTATGTTTAAGTCTTCAGTCCATTTTGAGTTGATTTTTGTATACAGTGAGAGATAAGGATCAAGTTTCATTCTTCTGCATATGGCTATGCAATTTTCCCAGTACCATTAATTGAAAAAGGTGTCCTTTCCCCAATGTTCTTGTGAACTTTGTCAAAGATCAGCTGGCAGTAAATATGTGAATTTATTTATAGGTTCTCTATTCTGACCATTGGTCTATGTGTCTATTTTTATACCAATAACATGCTGTTTTGGTTACTATAGCCTTGTAATATATTTCAAAGTCAGGTAATGTGATGCCTCCAGCTTTGTTCTTTTTGCTCAGAATTGCTTTGGCTATATGGAATCTTTTTTGGTTACATGTGAATTTTAGTGTTCTTTTTTTCTAATTCTGTGAAAGATGACATTGGTATTTTGACAGGGATTGCATTGAATCTGTAGGTTACTTTGGGAAAATCACAATTTTAATAATATTCATTCTTCTGATCCGTGAGCATGAGACGTTTTCCCATATATTTTTATCATTTTCAATTTCTTTCATTAGCATTTTGTGGTTTTCATTGTAAAGATCTTCCACCTCCTTGATTAAAATTATTCCTAGATATTTTAATTTTTAGCTATTGTAAATGGAATTGCCATCTTCATTTCTTTTGTGGGTAGATCATTATTGGTGTATAGAAATGCTGCATATTTTTTAGTGTTGATGTTTTCAACCTGGAACTTTACTGAATTTACTTATCAAATCTAAGAATTTTTTGGTGGAGTTTTTAGGTTTTACTAGATACAAGATCATGGCACCAGTAAAAAGGGACAATTTTACTTCCTTTTTTCCAATTTGGATGCCTTTTATTTCTTTCTCTTGCCTGATTGCCATACCTAGGACTTCCAATACTATGTTGAATAGGAGTGGTGAAAGTGGGCATCCTTGTTTTTCTTCCATTTCTTGGAGGAAAGGCTTTCAGTTTTTCCCTATTCAGCATGATATCAGCTGTGGGTTTATCATATATAGCCTTTATTATTTTGACATATTTTCCTTCTATGCCCCATTTGTTGAGAGGTTTTATTATGAAAGGGTGTTGAATTTTATCAAATGCTTTTTCTGTATCTATTGAGATGATGATATGTTTTTTGTCCTTTATTCTATGGATGTCATATATTGAGGTTATTGATTTGCACATGTTGAACCATTCTTGTATCACTGGTATAAATCCCACTTGATCATGGTGTATTATCTTTCTGATATGCTATTGGATTCAGTTTGCTAGTATTTTGTCGAGAGTTTTTGTATCTATGTTCATCAGAAATATTGGCCTGTACTTTTCTTCTATGTGTGTGTTCTTGTCTGGTTTTTGAATCAGGGTGGTGCTGGCCTCATAGAATGAGTTAAGGAGAGTTCTCTCCTCTTCCATTTTTTAGAATAGTTTCAGGAGAATTGGTATTAGTTCTTCTGGTAGAATTTGTCAGTGAATTTGTCCAGTCCTGTGCTTTTCTTCATTGGGAGACTTTTTATTACTGACTCAATCTTGCTACTCATTATTGGTCTGTTCATGTTTTCTATTTCTTCCCAATTCAGTCTCAGCACATTGTATGTTTCCTGGAACTTATCCATTTCCTCTAGGTTTATCAGTTTGTCAGCATACAGTTGTTCATAATGGTCTCTGGTGATCTTTTGTATTTCTTACATATATGACTTAATGTGTCCTTTTTCATTTCTAATTTGTTTGTTTGGGTCTTCTACTTTTTTGGTTAGTCTAGCTGGCAGTTTATCAATTTAACAAAAAACCAACTTTTTCATTCATGATACTTTGTATTTTTTAGTCTGTATTTCATTTAGTTCTGTTCTTTATTACTTCCTTTTTCTGCTAATTTGGTGTTTGGTTTGTTCTTGCTTTTCTAGCAGCTTCACATACATTATTAGATTGTTAATTTGTCATTTTCCTACTTTTTTGATGTAGGCATTTATTGCTATAAACTTGCCTCTTAGTGCTGCTTTTGCTGTATCCCACAGGTTTACGTATGTTTCAATTTTCATTTGTTTCAAGAATTTTTTTTCTTCTTAAATTCTTTATTGACCATTGTTGTTCAGGAGCATGTTGGTTAATTTTTATGTATTTATGCAGTTTCTAAAGTTCCTCTTGGTGTTTATTTATAGTTGATTTGATTTCATTGTGGCCTGAGAATATTCTTGGTATGATTTTCATTTTGTTAAATTTATTGAGACATTTTGTGGCGTAACATATGGTCCATCCTGGAGAATATTCCATGTGCTGATGAATGTATATTCTGTACTTGTTGGATAGAATGTTCTGTAAATGTCTGTTTGGTTCATTTGGTCTAAAGTCCAGTTTAAGTCTAATGTTTATTTGTTGATTTTCTGTCTAGATTATCTATCTAATGTTGACAGTGGGATGTTAAAGTTCCTTCCTATTATTACACTGCAGTCTGTCTCTACCTTTAGATCTAGTAATGTTTGCTTTATGAATCTGGATGCTCCAGTATTGGGTACATATATATTTAGGATTGTTATATCTTTTTTGCTGGGTTGATCTGTCATTATATAATGATAGTTTTAGTCCGTTTTTCACTTTTTTTTGATTTAATGTCTGTTTTATCTTATATGATTGTAGCTAATCCTGCTCACTTTTGGTTTCCGTTTGTGTGAAATATCTTTATCAACCCCTTTCAGTCTAATACGTGTCTTTACTAGTGAGGTGAATCTCTTGTTAAGTACTATGCAGTTGGATTATGTTTTTTAAGTCGATTCATCCAGTGTATGTCTTTTAAGTGGAATATTTAATCTGTTTATGTTTACATGTGAAGACTTATTTCTGTCATTTTGTTATTTTTTTCTGGTTGTTTTGTATACTCTTTGTTTTTCTTCTTTCTCTCTTGTCATTTATCATTACAGTTTGGTGGTTTTGTGTAGTGGTAACATTTGAGTCCTTTATTTTCTTTATATCCAGGCAAGAAGGATGGCCACTATTCTCACATTGGGAGCAGTGTATAAGTGATTCAGCCTTTCCTTTCTTGTTGGACTCCTTACCCTTCAGACAAATTCCACATATAGCATTTGGAATGACCTTTTGCTTGTACCCAGGAACTGAGTTGGACAGTACAGAACGTTTGGGACCATCTTTTCTTGGAGTGGCAGCTTTGTCTTTTGATTTCTGTCTTCCCTGGAAAGAGTCCTCCTGGCTGTCAGGAGAGCTTTCCCCTTCAGATACCTTGCCAGAGGAGCTGTCCGAAGTGCCTTTATTTTTCCACTTCTCATCACCTCAACCATCTTCGCCGTCATCTGAATCACCGTCACTGTCTAGAGCAGGGAGCTCAGGATCCAGAGTGGCTTCGTACAGGAGGGCTGTGTTTAATGGCAGATACCACAGCTCATCTGGTGAGTACTTCTTATAATATTCCTGGAACTGTCCAGGGATGAGAGCCACTGGGTAAGAACTGACCTTTGTTCGCCCTGTTGGCAAAACTTCCTACTTCCCTTGAGGCACCTGGATAATGTGTCTGCAAGTCAAAACAAGCTCTTCTTTCTTCCATACGTTCCCGGTTTAAGTTGCTGCTTTTTTTGGCAGCTTATTTATTTATTTATTTATCTATTTTGAGACAGAATCTCGCTCTGTCGCCCAGGCTGGAGTGCAGTGGTGCGATCTCGGCTCACTGCAAGCTCCGCCTCCCGAGTTCACGCCATTCTCCTGCCTCAGTCTCCCGAGTAGCTGGGATTACAGGCGCCACCACCACGCCCGGCTAATTTTTTTGTATTTTTAGTAGAGACGGGGTTTCACCATGTTAGCCAGGATGGTCTCGATCTCCTGACCTCGTGATCCGCCCGCCTCGGCCTCCCAAAGTGCTGGGATTACAGGCAGCTTTCTTAATGTACTCAGGCACTTTACTGGCTTCAACTGTGTGAGTATTCTGTTGTTACATTTGGGAATACTCTTTGTAATGGTCTGTAATTCGTTGACGTTCTTTTTCTTGTAGAATAACAGAATACTCAGCATGTTTGGCTGGATATTCCTTTATCATTAAAACAATCACTTCATCACTGCTCAGTTAAACCTAGAGTGCACTGAGTTTCAGTAATGACATTTGGCTCTCTCAGGTAGAGTTTCTCCTTGTGAGACAAATCTCGTCCCTCCAAATCTGGATATTTCCTTTTAAAGGAGGTCACACTCAAATATTAACTGACTTGTTTTTGAAGCATATAGTATTCTCCTGTTTCATCAGGTGGCCATTTGTACTCTATCAAATTTTCTGCTGGATAGTAACTAAAGCCAAGATCTTGACTTGAAGTTTCACAACTCCTGGAACTATCTCCTGAGCCCATTCGCCTCTTTTTGGATGCCTGGGTCCTGTCATTTGAATTATCTTCAATTTCATCCTTGGAGGACTGCGCTCCGGGGGTGGCTGGGTCGCTGTCGCATGGCCGCGGGGACAGCGCAGCCCCGGCCAGGCCGCCGCCGCCTCCATCAGCCAGAGCGCCCTGCGCGGACGCCGCGGCTGTCGCCTCGCCTAGTCCCGCCGCTGCGCGGGCCCCACGCCGCCCCGGCCCAGCGCCCTCCGCCCGCCCCCTCCGCCTGGGACGGCGCCAGAGGCTGGGAGGGGGCTGGGCTGTCGGCGGGAATGGAGAAGGTCCCGCGGCGGCGGCAGCGCTCCTGACATCCGCCATCCGCCCGACCCCATATTTTTTTAAATATCTGTTTTATTCAGCATACCCTTTTCCCACATATCTGCAATACTAGGCATTAGCACTCTTTTTACATCTGTGCCGATATAACAGGTATAGTGACATCTTATTGATACTTAATTTGTATTTCCTTGAATAATAGATACATTTAAGCATCTTTACCTATGTTGTTTGATCATTTGGTTATGTTCTCCTGTGAATCATCTTGTCAAATCCGTCTGATTTTCTATTAGCTTCATACTGAATAGGCAAAAGCTGGAAGCATTCCCCTTTAAAAGAGGCACAAGACAAGGATGCCCTTCTTACCACTCTTACTTAAAATAGTATTGGAAGCTCTAGCCAGAGCAGTGAGGCAAGAGAAAGAAATAAAGGGCATCCAAATAGGAACATAGGAAGTCAAACTATCCCTGTTTTGCAGACGACATGACTCTATATCTAGAAAACCCCATACTCGGCTGCACTCAGCATCAGAGCCAGGAGCTAGTGGCCGCCGCCATGTCCCACCAGACCCGCATCCAAGCAAGTGAAGATGTTAAAGAGATCTTGCCAGAGCCAGAAATGGAAAGTACAGACTTCTGAAAATATCTATTGAAAATGAGCAACTTATGATTGGATCATATAGTCAGCCTACAGATTCCTGGGATAAGGATTATGATTCCTTTGTTTTACCCCTGTTGGAGGACAAACAACTGTGCTATATATTATTCAGGTTAGATTCTCAGAATGCCCAGGGATATGAATGGATATTCATTGCATGGTTTCCAGATCATTCTCATGTCCGTCAAAAAAGGTTGTATGCAGCAACAAGAGCAACTCTGGAAAAGGAATCTGGAGGTGGCCACGATAAAGATGAAGTATTTGGAACAGTAAAGGAAGATGTATCATTACATGGATATAAAAAATGTTTGCTCTCACAATCTTCCCCTGCCCCACTGACTGCAGCTGAGGAAGAATTATGACATTATAATTCATATGACATTAAAATCAATGAGGTACAGACTGACGTGAGTGTGGACACTAAGCATCAAACACTACAAGAAGTAGCATTTCCTATTTCTCGAGAAGCCTTTCAGGCTTTGGAAAAAATGAATAACAGCTGAACTATGTGCAGTTGGAAATAAATATAAAAAAATGAAATTATAATTTTGGCCAACACAACAAATACAGAACTAAAAGATTTGCCAAAGAGGATTCCCAAGGATTCAGCTTGTTGCCATTTCTTTCTGTATAAATATTCCCATAAAGGAGACTATTTAGAGTCCATAGTTTTTATCTATTCAATGCCCGGATACACATGCAGTATAAGAGAACGGATGCTGTCTTCTAGCTGCAAGAGCCCTCTGCTAGAAATTGTAGAAAGACAACTATGGATGTTGTAATGGATGTTTAGAAAGATCGAGATAGACAGTGGGGATTAGTTGACTTCAGACTTCCTTTATGAAGAAGTACATCCCAAGCAGCATGCAGGAAAAAGAAGAATTCAAAGACTAATTAGGGGCCCAGTGGAAAATGAAGCTACTACTGATTAAAGTCATCACATTAAACATAGCAATACCAGTTTTTTAAAAGTCCAGCTTTTAATACAGGAGAACTGAAATCATTCCATGTTGATATAAAGTAGGGAAAAAATTGTACTTTTTGGAAAATAGCACTTGTCACTTCTATGTATTTTTTAAATTAATGTTACAGAAGAGTCATGACTTCTATTTTTGACTTAAAGCTAGAAAAGGGTTCAACATAATGTTTAATTTTGTAACACTGTTTTCATAGTGCTGATTCTACACTTTCACATACTTCTTAAAATTTTATACAGTTTGGCCAGTTCTAGAAAGTCTGATGTCTCGAAGGATAAACTTACTACTTTCTTGTAGGACAGAAAGACCTTAAAATATTCTTATTACTTAATGAATATGTTAAAGACCAGGCTAGAGTATTTTCTAAGCTGGAAACTTAGTGTGCCTCGGAAAAGGCCAGAAGTTGCTTATTCTGAGTAGCTGTGCTAACTCTGTCAGACTATAGGATCATGTCTGCAACTTTTAGAAATAGTGCTTTATATTGCAGCAGTCTTTTATATTTGACTTTTTTTTAAATAGCATTAAAATTGCAGATCAGCTCACTCTGAAACTTTAAGGGTACCAGATATTTTCTATACTGCAGGATTTCTGATGACATTGAAAGACTTTAAACAGCCTTAGTAAATTATCTAAGGCTCTGTGAAGCCAAACATTTATGTTCAGATTGAAATTTAAATTAATATCATTCAAAAGGAAATAAAAAATGTTGAAAGAGTTTTAAAAATCAGGATTGACTTTTTTCTCCAAAAACCATACATTTATAGGCAAATTGTGTTCTTTGTCACTTCTGAACAAATATTCAGATTTAAAATTACTTTAAAGTCCTAGTACTTAACAGGCTAACACAGATAAACACCTTAATAATCTCCTTTCAATTAATATTGTATTTCAAACCACATTTAACTGTCTTCTAATGCTTTGCATTTTCAGTTACAGCCTAGAGAGATTTTGAGCCTCATATTTCTTTGATACTTGAAATAGAGGAAACTAGAACACTTCATGTTTAGTCTGTTAAACCTGCTACAAAAACCATAACTTTGAGGCATTTTCTAAATTAGCTGTGGGGATCCAGGATTTGTAATTTATTGATCTAAACTTTATGCTGTGTAAATCAGTTATCAGAAATGCACATTTCATAGGGTGAAGCACTTCTTTTTTTTTTTTTTTTTTTTTTTGAGACTGAGTTTCGCTCTTGTTGCCCAGGCTGCAGAGCAATGGCACGATCTCCGCTCACTGCAACCTCTGCCTCCCGGGTTCAAGTGATTCTCATGCCTCAGCCTCCCAAGTAGCTGGTATTACAGGCATGTGCCACCATGCCTGGCTAATTTTGTATTTTTAGTCGAGACGGGGTTTCTCCATGTTGGTGAGGCTGGTTGTGAACTCCCGACCTCAGGTGACCCGCCTGCCTTGCCCTCCCAAAGTGCTGGGATTACAGGTGTGAGCCACTGCGCCTGTCCAAAGCACTCATTTCTGAACCTTATTATCTAAGGTAATATATGTACCTTTCAGAAATTTGTGTTCAAGTAAGTAAAGCATATTAGAATAATTATGGGTTGACAGATTTTTTTATATAGAATTTAGAGTATTTGTGTGGGGTTTTGTTTGTTTACAAATAATCAGACTATAGTATTTAAACATGCAAAATAATTGACAATAATGTTGCACTTGTTTATTAAAGATATAAGTTGTTCCATGGGAGCACGCATAGACAGACATACATACACCCAAATTATTGCATTAAGAATCCTGGAGCTGTGTTGCAGACCATAGCTGAAGCAGTTATTTTCAGTCAGGAAGACTACCTGTCATGAAGGTATAAAATAATTTAGAAGTGAATGTTTTTCTGTACCATCTATGTGCAATTATACTCTAAATTCCACTACACTACATTAAAGTAAATGGACATTCCAAAATATAGGTGTGATTATAGTCTTAAACTAATTATTATTAAACCTATGATTGCTGAAAATCAGTGATGCATTTGTTATAGAGTATAACTCATCATTTACAGTATGTTTTAGGTGGCATTATCATACCTAGACAATGAATAACATATTCCCAATAAATGTATATAGCAGTGAAGAATTACATGCCTTCTGGTGGACATTTTATAAGTGCATTTTATATCACAATAAAATTTTTTTCTCAAAGAAAACCCCATACTCTCAACCCAACAGGTCCTTCAGCTGATAAACAACTTTGGCAAAGTTTCAGGCTGCAAAATCAATGTACAAAAATCACTTGCATTTCTATACATCAACAACAGCCAAGCTGAGAGCCCAATTGGGAAGGCAATCCCATTCACAATTGCCACACACAAAAAAATAAAATACCTGGGAATACAGCTAACTCAGGAGGTGAAGGATATCTACAATGAGAATTACAAAACACTGCTCAAAGAAATAAGAGAAGACACAAACAAATGGAAAAATATCCCATGCTCATGGATAGGAAGAATCAATATCAACAAAATGACCATACTGCCCAAAGCAATCTAAAGATTCAGTGTTATTTCTAACAAACTAACAATGACATTCTTCACAGAACTAGAAAAAACTATTTTAAAATTCTTATGAAACCAAAAAAGAGCCCGAATAGCCAAGGCAATTCTAAGCAAAAATAACAAAGCTGGGTGTATCACATTAGCCAACTTCGAACTATACTGCAAGGCTACAGTAAGCAAAACACAGCATGGTACTGATACAACACCTGTAATCCCTGCACTTTTGGAGGCCGAGGCAGGTGGATCACCTGAGGTCAGCTGTTCCAGATCAGCCTGGCCAACATGGTGAAACCCCGTCTCTACTAAAAATACAAAAGTTAGCCAGGCTTGATGGCACACGCCTGTAATCCCACCTACTCAGGAGACCAAGGCAGGAGAATTGCTTGAACCTCAGAGATGGAGGTTGCAGTGAGCCAAGATCACGTCATTGCACTCCAGCCTGGGCAACAGAGTGAAACTCCGTCTCAAAAGAAAAAAAGAAAGAAAGAAAGAAAGAAAAAAATAGGCACATAGACCAATGGGACATAATAGCCCAGTAATAAGGCTGCACACCTACAACCATGTGATTTTTGACAAAGCTGACAAAAACAAGCAATGGGGAAAGCACTCCTTATTCAATAAATGGTGCTGGGCTGGCTAGCCCTATGCAGATGATTGAAGCTGGACCCGTTCCTTACACCATATACAAAAATCAAGATGGATTAAAGACTTAAGTGTAAAACCCAAAACTACAAAAACCCAGAAGACAACCTAGGCAATGCCATCCTGGACATAGGAACAGGCAAAGATTTCATGACAAAGATGTCAAAAGCAATTGCAACAAAAGCAAAAACTGACAAATGGGATTTAATTAAATGAAAGAGCTTCTACACAGCAAAAGAAACAATCAACAGAGTAAACAGACAACCTACAGAATGGAAGAAAATTTTTACAAACTGTGCATCTAACAAAGGTCTAATATCCAGTGTCTATAAGGAGCTTAAATAAATTTACAAGAAAAAAATCACATTCAAATGTGGGCAAAGGACATGAACAGATGAACAGACATACATGGGGCAAATAAGCATATGAAAAAAAGCTCATTACTGATCACTGGAGAAATGCAAATCAAAACCACAATGAGATACCATCTCACACAAGTCAGAATGGCTAAAAATAAAAATAAAAAGTCAAGAAATAGCAGATGCCGGGAAAGTTGTGGAGAAAAGCAAACACTATACACTGTTCGTGAGAGTGTAAACTAGTTCAGCCATTGTGGAAGACAGTGTAGTGATTCTTCAAAGAGCTAACAGCAGAACTACCATTTGACCCAGCAATCCCATTACTGGATATATACCCAGAGGAATATAAATCATTCTACCATAAAGACATGTGCACTATTGCAGCACTATTCACAATAACAGTTCATTGCAGCACTATTCACAATAACAAAGACATGGAATCAACCCAAATGCCCATCAATGACAGACTGAATAAAGAAAAGGTGGTACATATATACCATGGAATAGTATGCAGCCATAAAAAAGAGTGAGATCGTGTCTTTTGCAGGAACGTGGATGGAGCTACAGGCTATTATTCTTAGCAAACTAACACAGGAACAGAAATCCAAATACTACATGTTCGCACATATAAGCGGGAGCTAAATGATGAGAACTCATGAACACAAAGAAGGGAATAATACACACTGGGGTGTTCTTGAGGGTGGAGGGTTGGAGGAGGGAAAGGAGCAGAAAAGATAACAACTGGGTACTGAGCTTAATACCTTGGTGATGAAATAATCTATACAACAAATTCCCATGACATGAGTTCACCTATGTAACAAACCTTCACATGTATCCAAAACCTAAAATAAATTTTTTTAATGAAACAAATATGGTTTTTGGGGGGCCTCCTGTTTCGGCTTTGGAGCCCCCCTCCCTCTGTCTCAGTACGGGGGAGTTTCTTCCTTCTGTCTTCTCCCTTCCTTCTTGCCTATTAAACTCTCTGCTCCTTAAAACCAAAAGAAAAAAGAAAGAAAGAAAGAAATATGGTTTTTATTTTTCTCACATAAGAAACTCAGAATGAACCTGGGATGATAGCTCCGTAATTTCATTAGGGATTTCAACTCCTAATCCTTCTTCTCTGCCATCCTTCAAGTGAGGCTTCCAGTCTCAAAGTTAACTCATGGTGACAATATGTCTGCTGGAACTCCAGGCAACAGATCTAATATACAAGCCAGCTCTAAGGAGTTTTCACGGAAGCCACACCCAAACATTTCCATTTACAGCTCATTGTCCAGAGGTAATTCATGTGGTTATATCTAAGTAGTGGTATATAAGTGTGTTATCTGCCATAGTTTGCCCCTCTGACCACCCAGATAAATGTATGTATCCCTCTTCTCATATACGGAACACACAGTTACTACAGTCAGCTCAAAGTCCAGGACCTTCGGATGATGTGCAATATCTCCATTAGATACTAATGGTCAAGCAGTCAAACATATTAAAAATTATCTCCACCCACTCTTTGACACACCCATTTTTAAAAGTGAAGATTCGATAACACACAACCACCACTGGTTCATACTAGTTCATAATAGTTACCATGACTTGAAAAAAGACTGAAATATTGTTTCTAAGTTTTATTGTTACAAACACTGCTAAAAGGAATTGTCTTTTTACAAGGCCCTCCACAATGGTTAGTCTTCTATATTGCTGGATATGGGAACCCTTCCATATGAACTTTGTTTTATCTACTTTTTAAAAGCCTTGTAAACACCCACATTAATGGAAATGGTGGAGTAAGGAATTCCAGAGCTCCATTCTTTCATAAAAAGAATGAATAGGATGGCAAAACTGTCAGAAGCAACTTTTTCAGAACTCTAGAATCTAAGCAAAAATTACAGCAGCCAGGAGAACACTTAATGAATAAAAAAATCTAAATTTCAGTGAGAGTTCTGTGGCATTTTTGGTTACCTTGATACCATCCTCCAACCCTCAGCCCATCAAAAGCCTTAAAAATGGCAGCTTATATTGCAGGTGCAGGTTACTGGTACCAGAGGAAGTGATATTGACCTTATTTTCAATGAACTGTGATTGTGTGGTTTGACCTATCTGGTGGTTCCCTGAAGGATTACCTCAATGGTTTACCTTTTTGTCACCTGCACTAGAGCTTCCCCAGGGCTGAGGCACCTTCCCTGGTGGTGGTTGTGGAAAGAATTTTAAAGCAAATGTATTAGTCACAGCTACACAGAACAAGGAATAACATTTGGGAAAAGCAATAGACAAATTGAAAAATCCCAGGAAGGGCCAGGCGCGGTGGCTCACACCTGTAATCCCAGCACTTTGGGAGGTCGAGGCGGGCAGGTCACCTGAAGTCAGGAGTTCATGACCAGCCTGGCCAACACAGAGAAACCCCATCTCTACTAAAAACACAAAATTAGCTGGGCATGGTGGCGCATGCCTGTAATCCTAGCTACTCGGGAGGCTGAGGCAGGAGAATCGCTTGAACCCGGGAGGCAGAGGTTGTGGTGAGCCGAGATTGTGCCATTGCACTCTAGCCTGGGCATGGACAACAAGAGCAAAACTCCATCTCAAAAAAAAAAAAAAAAAAAAAAAAAAAATCCCGGGAAGAAAGAGGCTGAGATACTTGGGGGATGCTTAGGGAAATAATGGCTTCAAAACATTTTATGTATTCTGAGGACTATAGAAGACTAGGCATGGACCCATTTCTAGATGTGTGCTCACAAAAGAACTGAGAAGACTAGGCTCTCAATTCTGGCTAAATTTCAGGCACTGCACAAGCAGAAAATGAAGGCTAATGCAGAACTTTAAACTGTGTAGCTAAGCAATGAAGGAGAGCCCCAACACAGAACCAGCCCTCAAAAACTAAGAAAGCTTTTTGTTTTCATAGTTTGTTTCTTTGTTTTGCTTCCAGGAGTTTAATAAAATCTCTGTAAAATCAATAACTGACTAAAGCTAATGGAACAAATATTTCAGAGGCCACACATACCAAAAAAATAGGCTTTACAAAATTAGTTAAGAAAATTAACTAAACCAACAACAACCACAATAAGCAGCAACAACAAGACCAGGGGACTGGGAGAATCAATCAGATTTCCAGAGTTTCTACATTATAACATTCAAAACATCTGGTTTTCAAGAAAAAAAAACTGAGGCATGTGAGGAAACAAGAAAGTATGGCAAGGACAAAAAACCAAACACCGCATGTTCTCACTCATAGGTGGGACTTGAACAATGAGAACACTTGGACACAGGATGGAGCATCACACACCAGGGCCTGTCAGGGGGCGGGGAGGTATAGCATTAGGAGATATACCTAATGGGTGCAGCACACCAACATGGCACATGTATACATATGTAAAAAACCTGCATGTTGTGCGCATGTACCCTAGAACTTAAAGTATAATAAAAAAAAAGAAATGAAAACAATACATTGCATAGATGAAATACGATCATACATTTATAGCATTTAGCACAATTCCTGACACAATAAAATACTCAATAAAACAACAACAAAAAAAAAGAAAAACCCACAGCTGACATTGTACTCAATAGTGAAGGACTGAAGTTTTTCCCCTTAAGATCAGAAACAAGACAAGGATGTTCATTATGGTTGGAAAAAATACTTGATATAATTTCAATCTTCTTAAGTGGTTTAGAATTGTTTTGTGGCCTAACGTATGATCTATCCTGGTGAATATTCTGTATGCACTTGAAAATAATGTGTATTCTGCTACTGTTGCCCAAAATCTGGGGTTGAAGAAGCCAGCTTAGTACTGGGTTGGGCCTGAAGCCTGGGGCTCTGTGGGTCAGTTTTTTGGGCTCAGTTGGAACCTGGTCTGGGCCTGAAGCCTGAGCTTGAATGGGCCGGCCTGAAATCTGGGGCCACCAGGGATGGCCTGGAGTCTGTACCCATGAGGGCTGTATTGGAGGCTGAATGTTTGGATGCTGACCTGGTACCTGAGGCCATGGGGGCCAGCCTGGAGCTGAGGTCCGTGGGTGTCCATGTGGCACTGGGACAGACCCAAAGCCTGGGAGTGTGAAGGCCAGCCTGGAGCTGAGTTGGTCTGGATACTGGGTCTGTGGGTATTGGCCTTAAACTGGGGTCCAAAGGTGCTAGTCTTGTGATGGAGAGGGCCTGAAAGCTGAGTCTGGGGGTACAGTGGCTGTCCTGAAGCAAAGGGGCTGTGTTGGAGGGGTGCAAGCCTGGAGGTATGATATGGTGCTGAAGGAATGATATGGTGCTGAAGGAAGTCTGGAGTCCGGGGCTACTGGCCCAGGGCTGGGAGACTGCATCTGCAGGAATGGCCTGGACATTGGGGCTACAAGGGCTGGCCTACTGCCCAAGTCTGTGGGGACCAGCCTAAAGTCTGGGGTAATCATGGCCTGTCCAGGGCTAGACTTTACTGTGTTGGGCCCAATGTTTGGGTCTGAGGCAAAGTCTGGTGTTCACTTACCTCTTCTTCTCCCAAGCAAAGGGCATCTCTCTCCATACTGTGGGTTGGATTATACTGTGTAATTTAAAACTGTCCTGCTAAAGCGAAAAATAAAACAAAAAAGAGAAGTAGTGAGGTTAGGGAAAGGAGTGATGTTGCAATGTTACAATTGAGCGTCCAAGAGAAAGGCTTCACTTAGAAAGAGATACCCATGAAAAAGACCTGAAAGAAAAGTGGGAGCAAGGCATGGCCATGTGTCCCCCTCATCTACGGGCAGACCAAGTTAAAAGGCTCTGGGGTAGGAGCTTTCCAGGCCTATTTGAATGATAGCAAGAAGGTCTGTGTCATAATTGAGCGAGTGAGGGATATGAGAGAAGAGAGGTAAGGTGGGATCACATCATGTGGATCCTTGTAGGCTACTGTAATGAGTTAGGCTGTGACTCAGTAAGATGAGACGACTGCAGACTACTGAGTAGGGGAAAGCCATCACTCTGGCTTCTGGGTGGTTAATAGACTGGGTGGGAAAGAAGGTGGTTCATATCATGTGGGTCCTTGTAGACCACTATGAGCACTTGGGCTCTAACTCTGAGATAAGGACATTGCAGGGTAATGAGTACGGAAAAGACATGACATGACTTACATTTTAACATGATTGCTCTGTCTATGGGTGGAGAATATTCCACGTGTATGAGGGACAAGTATGGGAGTAGGGAGAATAGTCAGGAGGCTGTTACAGTAATATAGGCTTTGGACTGGGTGGGGGCGGGGGAGTGGACAGATTCTGGATACATTTTGAAAGGTAAGCTGACCAGAGTTGCTGATAGATCAAATGTAGAGTTAGAGGGAAGAAGAGGAATCAAGGAAGATACCTAAGTTTTTGACCTGACCATTTCTAGCTTCCAGTGAGTTTTTTTTTTTAATGAAAAGGAATTGAGTGTTTTAGCCTTTGTTTGTATTATATATATTTAAGGTATATCACATGATGTCTTGATATACATATATAGTGAAATGATTACTACAGTCAAGCAAATTAACGTATCCATCGCTTCATATAGTTACTTTTTTGTATGGTTAGAGCACCTAAAATCTACCCTTTGCAAATTTTCAGTATACAATAGTATTAGTCCTCATATTATACATTATATCTCTAGACTTACTCATTCTACGTAACTGCAACTTTGTACCCTTCAACTTACATCTCCCTATTTCCTCCCCCCACTGCCCCTGGTAATCACTGCTCTATTCTTTTTTCTATATATTTGACCTTTTAAAGATGCCACACATAAGTGACATCATGGAGTATTTGTCTTTCTGTGCCTGGCTTATTTCACTTAACATAACGTCCTCCAGGCTCATCCACGTTGTTGCAAATGACAGGATTTCATTCTTTTTAAGGCTGATTAATATTCTATTACATATATACATATATATATATATCTCACAATTTCTATATCCATTCCTCTGTTGATGGGAACTTAGGTTGTTTCTATATGTTGGCTTTTGTGAATAATGCTGCAGTGAACATGGGAGCACAGATATCTCCATGAGGTGCTGATTTTTTATTGAATACTTTTCTGTATCTAGTCATTATCAAATGGGTTTTCTTATTTGATTTGTTAATGTGGTGAATTATATTATTAATTTTTTTTGGCCCCACCCCTCTTTTTTTTTTCTTTTATTTATTTATTATTATTATACTTTAGGTTTTAGGGTACATGTGTGCAATGTGCAGATTAGTTACATATGTATACATGTGCCATGCTGGTGCACTGCACCCACTAACTCGTCATCTAGCATTAGGTATATCTCCCAATGCTATCCCTCCCCCCTCCCCCCACCCCACAACAGTCCCCAGAGTGTGATGATCCCCTTCCCGTGTCCATGTGTTCTCATTGTTCAATTCCCACCTATGAGTGAGAATATGCGGTGTTTGGTTTTTTGTCCTTGTGATAGTTTACTGAGAATGATGATTTCCAATTTCATCCATGTCCCTACAAAGGACATGAACTCATCTTTTTTTATGGCTGCATAGTATTCCATGGTGTATATGTGCCACATTTTCTGAATCCAGTCTATCATTGTTGGACATTTGGGTTGCTTCCAAGTCTTTGCTATTGTGAATAATGCCGCAATAAACATACGTGTGCATGTGTCTTTATAGCAGCATGATTTATAGTCCTTTGGGTATATACCCAGTAATGGGATGGCTGGGTCAAATGGTATTTCTAGTTCTAGATCCCGGAGGAATCGCCACACTGACTTCCACAAGGGTTGACGTAGTTTACAGTCCCACCAACAGTGTAAAAGTGTTCCTATTTCTCCACATCCTCTCCAGCACCTGTTGTTTCCTGACTTTTTAATGATTGCCATTCTAACTGGTGTGAGATGGTATCTCATTGTGGTTTTGATTTGCATTTCTCTGATGGCCAGTGATGGTGAGCATTTTTTCATGTGTTTTTTGGCTGCATAAATGTCTTCTTTTGAGAAGTGTCTGTTCATGTCCTTTGCCCACTTTTTGATGGGGTTGTTTGTTTTTTTCTTGTAAATTTGTTGGAGTTCATTGTAGATTCTGGATATTAGCCCTTTGTCAGATGAGTAGGTTGTGAAAATTTTCTCCCATTTTGTAGGTTGCCTGTTCACTCTGATGGTAGTTTCTTTTGCTGTGCAGAAGCTCTTGAGTTTAATTAGATCCCATTTGTCAATTTTGGCTTTTGTTGCCATTGCTTTTGGTGTTTTAGACATGAAGTCCTTGCCCATGCCTATGTCCTGAATGGTAATGCCTAGGTTTTCTTCTAGGGTTTTTATGGTTTTAGGTCTAACGTTTAAGTCTTTAATCCATCTTGAATTGATTTTTGTATAAGGTGTAAGGAAGGGATCCAGTTTCAGCTTTCTCCGTATGGCTAGCCAGTTTTCCCAGCACCATTTATTAAATAGGGAATCCTTTCCCCATTGCTTCTTTTTCTCAGGTTTGTCAAAGATCAGATAGTTGTAGATATGTGGCATTATTTCTGAGGGCTCTGTTCTGTTCCATTGATCTATATCTCTGTTTTGGTACCAGTACCATGCTGTTTTGGTTACTGTAGCCTTGTAGTATAGTTTGAAGTCAGGTAGTATGATGCCTCCAGCTTTGTTCTTTTGGCTTAGGATTGACTTGGCAATGCGGGCTCTTTTTTTGTTCCATATGAACTTTGAAGTAGTTTTTTCCAATTCTGTGAAGAAAATCATTGGTAGCTTGATGGGGATGGCATTGAATCTGTAAATTACCTTGGGCAGTATGGCCATTTTCATGATATTGATTCTTCCTACCCATGAGCATGGAATGTTCTTCCATTTGTGTCCTCTTTTATTTCCTTGAGTAGTGGTTTGTAGTTCTCCTTGAAGAGGTCCTTCACATCCCTTGTAAGTTGGATTCCTAGGTATTTTATTCTCTTTGAAGCAATTGTGAATGGGAGTTCACTCATGATTTGGCTCTCTGTTTGTCTGTTGTTGGTGTATAAGAATGCTTGTGATTTTTGTACATTGATTTTGTATCCTGAGACTTTGCTGAAGTTGCTTATCAGCTTAAGATTTTGGGCTGAGACAACGGGGTTTTCTAGATATACAGTCATGTCATCTGCAAACAGGGACAATTTGACTTCCTCTTTTCCTAATTGAATACCCTTTATTTCCTTCTCCTGCCTAATTGCCCTGGCCAGAACTTCCAACACTATGTTGAATAGGAGTGGTGAGAGAGGGCATCCCTGTCTTGTGCCAGTTTTGAAAGGGAATGCTTCCAGTTTTTGCCCATTCAGTATGATATTGGCTGTGGGTTTGTCATAGATAGCTCTTATTATTTTGAGATACGTCCCATCAATACCTAATTTATTGAGAGTTTTTAGCATGAAGCCTTGTTGAATTTTGTCAAAGGCCTTTTCTGCATCTATTGAGATAATCATGTGGTTTTTGTCTTTGGTTCTGTTTATATGCTGGATTACATTTATTGATTTGCGTCTATTGAACCAACCTTGCATCCCAGGGATGAAGCCCACTTGATCATGGTGGATAAGCTTTTTGATGTGCTGCTGGATTCGTTTTGCCAGTATTTTATTGAGGATTTTTGCATCAATGTTCATCAGTGATATTGGTCTAAAATTCTCTTTTTTGGTTGTGTCTCTGCCCGGCTTTGGTATCAGGATGATGCTGGCCTCATAAAATGAGTTAGGGAGGATTCCCTCTTTTTCTATTGATTGGAATAGTTTCAGAAGGAATGGTACTAGTTCCTTCTTGTACCTCAGGTAGAATTCGGCTGTGAATCCATCTGGTCCTGGACTCTTTTTGGTTGGTAAGCTATTGATTATTGCCACAATTTCAGATCCTGTTATTGGTCTATTCAGAGATTCAACTTCTTCCTGGTTTAGTCTTGGGAGAGTGTATGTCTCGAGGAATTTATCCATTTCTTCTAGATTTTCTAGTTTATTTGCATAGAGGTGTTTGTAGTATTCTCTGATGGTAGTTTGTATTTCTGTGGGATCGGCGGTGATATCCCCTTTATCATTTTTTATTGCATCTATTTGATTCTTGTCTCTTTTTTTCTTTATTAGTCTTGCTGGCAGTCTGTCAACTTTGTTGATCCTTTCAAGAAACCAGCTCCTGGATTCATTAAGTTTTTGAAGGGTTTTTTGTGTCTCCATTTCCTTCAGTTCTGCTCCGATTTTAGTTATTTCTTGCCTTCTGCTAGCTTTTGAATGTGTTTGCTCTTGCTTTTCCAGTTCTTTTCATTGTGATGTTAGGGTGTCAGTTCTGGATCTTTCCTGCTTTCTCTTGTGGGCATTTAGTGCTATAAATTTCCCTCTACACACTGCTTTGAATGCATCCCAGGGATTCTGCTATGTTGTCTTGGTTCTCGTTGGTTTCAAAGAACATCTTTATTTCTGCCTTCATTTCGTTATGTACCCAGTAGTCATTCAGGAGCAGGTTGTTCAATTTCCATGTAGTTGAGTGGTTTTGAGTGAGATTCTTAATCCTGAGTTCTAGCTTGATTGCACTGTGATCTGAGAGATAGTTTGTTATAATTTCTGTTCTTTTACATTTGCTGAGGAGTGCTTTACTTCCAACTATGTGGTCAGTTTTGAAATAGGTGTGATGTAGTGCTCAGAAGAATGTATATTCTGTTGATTTGGGGTGGAGAGTTCTGTAGATGTCTATTAGGTCCGCTTGGTGAAGAGCTGAGTTCAATTCCTGGCTATCCTTGTTGACTTTCTGTCTCGTTGATCTGTCTAATGTTGACAGTGGGGTGTTAAAGTCTCCCATTATTAATGTGTGGGAGTCTAAGTCTCTTTGTAGGTCACTCAGGACTTGCTTTATGAATCTGGGTGCTCCTGTATTGGGTGCATATATATTTAGGATAGTTAGCTCTTCTTGTTGAATTGATCCCTTTACCATTATGTAATGGCCTTCTTTGTCTCTTTTGATCTTTGTTGGTTTAAAGTCTGTTTTATCGGAGACTAGGATTGCAACCCCTGCCTTTTTTTGTTTTCCATTTGCTTGGTAGATCTTCCTCCATCCTTTTATTTTGAGCCTATGTGTGTCTCTGCACGTGAGATGGGTTTCCTGAATACAGCACACTGATGGGTCTTGAGTCTTTATCCAATTTGCCAGTCTGTGTCTTTTAATTGGAGCATTTAGTCCATTTACATTTAAAGTTAATATTGTTATATGTGAATTTTATCCTGTCATTATGATGTTAGCTGGTTATTTTGCTCGTTAGTTGATGCAGTCTCTTCCTAGTCTCGATGGTCTTTACATTTTGGCATTATTTTGCAGCGGCTGGTACTGGTTGTGCCTTTCCATGTTTAGCGCTTCCTTCAGGAGCTCTTTTAGGGCAGGCCTGGTGGTGACAAAATCTCTCAGCATTTGCTTGTCTGTGAAGTATTTTATTTCTCCTTCACTTATGAAGCTTAGCTTGGCTGGATATGAAATTCTGGGTTGAAAATTCTTTTCTTTAAGAATGTTGAATATTGGTCCCCTCTCTCTTCTGGCTTGTAGAGTTTCTGCCGAGAGATCAGCTTTAGTCTGATGGGCTTCCCTTTGAGGGTAACCCGACCTTTCTCTCTGGCTGCCCTTAACATTTTTTCCTTCATTTCAACTTTGGTGAATCTGACAATTATGTGTCTTGGAGTTGCTCTTCTCGAGGAGTATCTTTGTGGCGTTCTCTGTATTTCCTGAATCTGAATGTTGGCCTGCCTTGCTAGATTGGGGAAGTTCTCCTGGATAATATCCTGCAGAGTGTTTTCCAGCTTGGTTCCATTCTCCCCATCACTTTCAGGTACACCAATCAGACGCAGATTTGGTCTTTTCACATAGTCCCATATTTCTTGGAGGCTTTGCTCGTTTCTTTTTTTTCTTTTTTCTCTAAACTTCCCTTCTCGCTTCATTTCATTCATTTCATCTTCCATGGCTGATACCCTTTCTTCCATTTGATCACATCGGCTCCTGAGGCTTCTGCATTCTTCATGTAGTTCTCGAGCCTTGGTTTTCAGCTCCATCAGCTCCTTTAAGCACTTCTCTGTATTGGTTATTCTAGTTATACATTCTTCTAAATTTTTTTCAAAGTTTTCAACTTCTTTGCCTTTGGTTTGAATATCCTCCCGTAGCTCAGAGTAATTTGATTGTCTGAAGCCTTCTTCTCTCAGCTCGTCAAGGTCATTCTCCGTCCAGCTTTGATCCGTTGCTGGTGAGGAACTGCGTTCCTTTGGAGGAGGAGAGGTACTCTGCTTTTTAGCGTTTCCAGTTTTTCTGCTCTGTTTTTTCCCCATGTTTGTGGTTTTATCTACTTTTGGTCTTTGATGATGGTGATGTACAGATGGGTTTTTGGTGTGGATGTCCTTTCTGTTTGTTAGTTTTCCTTCTAACAGACAGGACCCTCAGCTGCAGGTCTGTTGGAGAACCCGGCGGGCCTTGTGAGGTGTCAGTCTGCCCCTGCTGGGGGGTGCCTCCCAGTTAGGCTGCTCGGGGGTCCGGGGTCAGGGACCCACTTGAGGAGGCAGTCTGCCCGTTCTCAGATCTCCAGCTGCGTGCTGGGAGAACCACTGCTCTCCTCAAAGCTGTCAGACAGGGACATTTAAGTCTGCAGAGGTTACTGCTGTCTTTTTGTTTGTCTGTGCCCTGCCCCCAGAGGTGGAGCCTACCGAGGCAGGCAGGCCTCCTTGAGCTGTGGTGGGCTCCACCCAGTTCGAGCTTCCCGGCTGCTTTGTTTACCTAAGCGAGCCTGGGCAATGGCGGGCGCCCCTCCCCCAGCCTCGCTGCCGACTTGCTGTTTGGTCTCAGACTGCTGTGCTAGCAATCAGCGAGACTCCGTGGGCGTAGGACCCTCTGAGCCAGGTGCGGGATATACTCTCCTGGGGCACCGTTTTTTAAGCCCGTCGGAAAAGCGCAGTATTGGGGTGGGAGTGACCCGATTTTCCAGGTGCTGTGTGTCACCCCTTTCTTTGACTAGGAAAGGGAACTCCCTGACCCCTTGCGCTTCCCGAGTGAGGCAATGCCTCGCCCCTGCTTGGGCTGGCGCACGGTGCACTCACCCACTGACCTGCGCCCACTGTCTGGCACTCCCTAGTGAGATGAATCTGGTACCTCAGATGGAAATGCAGAAATCACCCGTCTTCTGCGTCACTCACGCTGGGAGCTGTAGACCGGAGCTGTTCCTATTCGGCCTTCTTGGCTCCTCCTCCGTGAATTATATTATTACATTATTTTATTTAATTATGCTAACTGAGCTTTGTATTACTAAGAGAGGATATCTTGGCTATTTTTTTCCCATTTTCTCCATCCTATTTATTCCATCATTTGTTTTATAAGTTGTAATATTTGAAACCATATTTTTCTTTTTCTTTTCTTTTTTTTTCTTTTTGAGACTGAGTTTCACTTTTGTCCCCCAGGCTGGAGTGCAATGGCACAATCTCAGCTCACTGCAACCTCCATCTCCCAGCTTCAATCAATTCTCCTGCCTCAGCCTCCCGAGTAGCTGGAACTACTGGCGCCCGCTACCACGCCCAGCTAATGTTTGTATTTTTAGTAGAGACAAGGTTTCACCATGTTGGCCAGGCTGGTCTCAAACTCCTGACCTTCTGGTGATCCACCCACCTCAGCCTCCCAAAGTGCTGGGATTACGGGCGTGAGCCACTGCGCCTGGCCAAAACCATATTTTTCTACTACTCATGTCTGAAAATGTATTGTCCTGACATTATATCTTCTGACAAATAGGCTTTTAGGAACAAGTATGGAAACCACCATTTGAAACATTGTTTCTACAGATAAATGAGCTTTGGATTCCAGACAACTGATTTCCCGGTGAACTTTAGAAGCTAAAGTATTCTGAGATTGGAAAAAATATAAACTTCTACTGAGAGACTTCTAAGGGTGTTTAGTTTCCAGCACAATGTTCCAGAACTTCCATTTTCAGTATAGTGCAAGCTAGGGCACCTGGTCTCTGTCATGTTATGTGCAAATGATAGTTGACTCATGTTTCTTTTTAAGGTACCCTCACCTGAGTCCCAAGTACAAGGAGTCTTTTGATGTGGGCTGTAACCTCTTTGCCAAGTTTTCTGCATACATTAAGAATACACAAAAGGAGGCAAATAAGAGTAAGATACCTTTCTTTAAATCTCTATTTTTCTCTCACTCTTCATATTCTAACTCAGCAAAAATAGAATTTTCCTGAATATATAGTATATTTTGGGGACTGGCCTAGTCTTCCCCTCATTCTCTATACTCTCCTCTGAAATTCCCTTGCATGAAGTTTTATTAGATTTAGAACTCAAGATTCAATATAGCAATTACCAACATAGCTCAATTAGAATATTGACATACCAGGTGTGAACTAACTGCAGGACTATGTACCTTTAAGGTTTCTTAAACTGTGGCACCTACCATTTCCCACGAACATTCTTAAATAGGTTTATTATCCTCTGAGTCACAAGAACTGTGTTTTTTCTTTCACTTTCTAGCTCTTCTGAGTTGGATAACATGTATCACTTTTCTTTCTTTCTTTTACTCTCCTGCCAATGCACCTCCCTAAGAAAAGCCCAAAAGATTTACACTCACTATTTGATCTTACTTTGTCTTATCAGTGAGTAGCTGAGCATTCTAAATAGTTAACTAGATATTGAAGAGCCAGTGTAAGTAATATGTATAGATAGAGGTGTCTAAATGTGTGGAAAGCATATTTAGAATGTATTTAGTCAAAAGACAATACGTTTACAAGTAATTCTATTACTTCATTGCCCCAGATTTTGAAAAATCTCTGCTCAAAGAATTCAAGCGTCTGGATGACTATTTAAACACCCCACTTCTGGATGAAATTGATCCAGACAGTGCTGAGGAACCCACAGTTTCCAGAAGACTATTCTTGGATGGGGACCAGCTAACACTGGCTGATTGTAGCTTGTTACCCAAGCTGAACATTATTAAAGTAAGTCTTTACAGGGCAGGCTGAATGGGTGGGAGGGGTTTGCCAGTTGCCAGCACAAAGCATAGTGACCTTCCAGTGTGGTATTATTATATTATAGCTTTGTCATTATCATCATCATCATCATGTGTACTATATACATCTCTTTTCTCTTTAGAGGGAAGATCCATAATGTTCTCTTCTGGGAAGTATTAAAACTTGTTTCTTTCTTTTTTTCTTTTTTGAGATAGGGTCTTGCTCTGTCACCCAGGTTGGAGTGCAGTGGCATGATCAAGGCTTATTGCAACCCCCACCTCCAAGGCTCAAGCAGTCCTCCCACCCCACTCTTGAGTAGCTGGGACTACAGGCGCGTGCCACCACGCCTGGCTAATTTTTTGTACTTTTTGTAGAGACAGGGTTTCACCATGTTGCACAGGCTGGTCTTGAACTCCTGGGCTCAAGTGATCCGCCTGCCTTGGACTCCCAAAGTGTTGGGATTACAGGCATGAGCCACCGTGCCCAGCCAAAACTTGTTTCTTCCTTTCTAAATCAGAAGGTATTTTCCACTGTCTTATTTTGTAAAGGATAATAATATTACCTATTTTACAGAATTAAGAGAATTAAATAAATTAAAGCATTTAAAATGCTTAGAACAGTGCCTAGATCATAATAGGGAATAACCAATTTGGGATATTAGTATTATGATGAATTAATCATAAATTTAATAAATATTTATTGCATAGACTTATGCAGAATTTACCCTTTGAGTCCTATGCCAAACACAGAAAATACATAAAGAAATAAGACATAGGACTCTAAATAAACTCTTAATCTAGTGGTGGTGGATATGTGCTCATTTTCTGTGCTTCCTTCCTCTAAATATAGTCATAATTAAATACGGAATCAATATAAACATGATTGTAAGCATGTAGTTTTGTCAACATTTGTAGACAAAACATCAAAATAGTCCAAGATTTGAGTCTACTTCATAGTTTATTTTATAGTGCTTTTTGTGTCGATAAGATGCCTTTGATAATCTTGACTTCTAAGATACATTTCTACATAGTAGACATATTACTGATGCCTTTCTTTTTCCTCTTTTTTTGCAAAATTCTAGGTTGCTGCCAAGAAATATCGTGACTTTGACATTCCAGCAGAATTCTCAGGAGTCTGGCGTTATCTCCACAATGCCTATGCCCGTGAAGAATTTACCCACACGTGTCCTGAAGACAAAGAAATTGAAAATACTTACGCGAATGTGGCTAAACAGAAGAGTTAGGAGAGCTCTTACAGGAGAAAAGGCTATATTTGTGATCAGATTTTACTTATTGACATATTGGAAAGGTTTTTGCAAATAAGAATATGAAAAATACTGTTTCTTCTATCCAACACTCTTGTGAAAAGGACCTCTGTATTTTCTGTTAGCCATAAACAATCTGTCCACTGTATTTTACAGGTCTTCATACTTTTACTTAATTTTCTTTATTTGTATGGCAAACCACTGCAATCCTGAACGACATGGAAAGCATCACGATCTTTTGTCCTTTGCTTGAATTCCTGCAATGCATACATATAAGCTAAACAGATGTCTGCAGTTATAAATGTCATAAGTAGAGGTACAATCTCACCCTGCTCCTTAGAAACATTTCCATATAAATCGCTAAAATAATTTCACATTTTTGTTAGTTTAATATATACATGAGTTTATTTCTGATATAAATAATAAATTCAGAGTGAGCATATCAGAGAGGCAAATTCTTAAAGAATGATTTTTTAAATCAGCTCTAGAAAGAGATCAAGATCAATTGGTCATAGAACAGCATTTGACGCCTAGAACTATGACCACCTCATGGTCAGAGATGAGAATGTAGCCTTTGTGACCAGATTATATTATTTTTAAATGAAGAAGCACTCATTAAATAAAATATAATTTAAAAAAAAGATAAGAAACAAACAAAGTCAACTGAATCTTTTATTCATAGAAATGAAAAGGAAAATAAAAAATGTGGCTGACCAAAAGGTCTTGTCCTTATCCATAAAAGGATGAGGTAAACAGTCGTTAGATAATTACAAAACTTTCTACAAAAGTTAAAATGTTACATTACTGTACGTATTCAGATTCACTTGTTAAAGTACTCGTAAATCATTCAAATCTGTAAACAAAAGCTGAACTTAACTCTTGCTCCCTCAAAGGAGAAACACAAGCATAAGTGCAGTTTCAAAAAAGGAAAATATCTTAGGCTTTGGTGGAAGGGTGGAGTTTAGATAAAATTTAAATGAAGTAGCGTTTTAATAGGTTCAAAGAAAAGTAAGGCAACGAGCAAACTCAAAGTACTGTCCTTGAAAACCATAGAGTCAAGATAAATGTATAGTGTACGGTTAGGTGGCAGAGAAATGCAATCATGTTGATAATCTTTGAGGTAGATTCTCTCATCAGTGTATTTCAGAATACATGCAATGCACTAGCAAGTTACAACTGATTGATAGAATACATTTGAAATGTAAAATGAAATAAGCCAGGCACAGAAAGACAAACACCACATGATCTCACTCATAAGTAGAGGGTAGAATCGTGGTTACCAGGGGCTGGGGAGAGAAAGAAGGCAGAGGCACTGAAAGATGTTGGTCAATGGGTATAAAGTTACACCTAGGAAGAATAAATTTTGGTATTCACCACAGTAGGGTGACTATAGCAAATAATAATGTTTGCATGTATTTCAAGATAGCTAGAAAAGCAGATTTTAAATGTCACCACAAAGAAATAGCAAATGTTTATAGTGATGGATATGGTAATTACGCTTATTTGATCATTATACTGTGTGTACATGCATTGAAACACCACATTGTATCCCATATATATGTACAATTATGTGCCCATTATACATTTAAAAAATAAATTTTAAAAACCTTCAGTTAACTCTTGGTTTAAAGGAAAAAATATAAACCAAAACTACACGATCTCTAAAACAAATAATGATGATGTAAACACTTCATATCAGAATCCATGGGATAAATATAAAGCAGTAATCAGAGGAAATTTTATAACACTAAACACTGCTATTAGTAAAAATAAAAGATTGAAAATAAATTGATTAAATATTGAACTAACAAAAATTTTTTAAATGTGCACAACAATGTGAATATACTTGACACTTCTCAACTCTCTGCTTCAAAATAGTTAAGATGATGAGTTTTAAGCTATGTGTTTTTAACACAACTTTAAAAAAATGTCCAAATAGATCTTGGTAGAGCACCAGCAAAAAACAAAAAGAAACTTAGAATAAGTACAACAAATTAAGTAAAAGAACACAAGAAATTAACAAAAAAAAGTAAGAATTAACAAGAGACTAGAAATAGCATAGACCTAGTTAATGAATCAAAATCCTTATTTTTGAAAAGATTGCTAATACAGACAAACCACTAGCTACATTAATCAAAATAAAACAGAGAAAGCAAAAGTATGCAAAATAAAGAATGGGGAAATAACTATTAGAAGAAATTTAAGACATTATAAGAGACTACTTTGCAGACCTCTATGCAAATAAATTTTAAAATCTAGATGATAATTTCCTAGGAAAGTAAAGATTACCAAAAACAACTTTATTAGAGATATAAAAATTAAAGAGCTCAATCTTCATAGAAGAAAGGGAGAACATTTTTTAAAAAGAAGAAATAGAGAAAATTATAAGGAACTACTTACCAAAAAGTATCAATCCCCGGATAGTTTCACAGGGAAATTCTACCAAACTTTAAAAGACCATATAGTCTCAAAGTAACTTTGTGAAACAGTGTTTCTTCCGGAAAATATAAAACAAAATATAAAGAAACTACACATAAACATTGTACTCTAATTGGCAAAGTTGTTTCTCAAGGGGATATGTGAAGACAATTCTGAAACAGCCATACATGTATACTAAGATTGAGAAAATAAGTAAATGAACTGTAGGTGGGAAGTACAAATAATCAAGAAAAGAAGGCTAGGATAAACTATGTGGTACTGGATTCAATTCAGAGACATCAGTATGTACTCATGTTTAACAATATTGATAGAGGTGAATAGATACAAAAATAATTACACGTGCATATGTACATGAGTCAGTAAACATATGTATAGTTCCTAGCCCTGTGTCCTGAGAGGGCCTAGAAGCAATAGTACCCTAGTAGCAGCAAGCACACCCAATGCTAAGACCTTGGATTCTAATATCATTCTCCAATAAAAGGAACTAGAGCTACTTGGAGAAATAACTGATTCTAGGACCAGGGCATGGGAAATACAAGATGCGCCTGGAGACTCTCATAGCACCAGAAAGTAAGGAATTGAAAAAAAAAAAAAAAGATGAAGGCATGGCAAAGGGATAGAGGAGTCATCCTGAAAGATTGCCAAATTTGGAAAAATTGCAGCAATAAAATATAGATAGTCCTCACCTTCTGATGGGGCTATGACTTAATAAACCCATCGTAAGTTAGAAATATTGTAAGTTGAAAAGGCATTTAATACCCCGACAAACCCATCATAAAGTCAAAAAATCATAAGTCAAACCATAAGTCTAGATGCTCCTCAGCTTACCATGCAATTACATCCCAATAAACCCACCATAAACTTGAAAATTTGTAAGTAAGTCAAATGATCATAAGTTGAGGTTTGTCTGTATTGCAGTATTAGATTATAACACAAAGTATAAAATAGATGAGTCCATATGGACACAAATGACTTTAATTAATTAATTAATTAATGGAGGAAAAAAGGCAAATCTCCCATTACAGAGGAATTTATTTATCCAGTCCTCTGTTAATGGATACTTAGGTTGATTTCATGTCTTTGCTATTGTAGATAGTACTATGATGAATATACAAGTGCAGTATCTGTTTGGTAAAATGATTAATTTCCCTTTGGGTAGATACCCAGTAATGGGATTGCTGGGTCAAATGGTAGCTTGTTTTAGTTCTTTGATAAATCTCTAAGCTGCTTTCCACTGTGGCTTAACTCATTTTCACTCCCATCAGCAATGTTTAAACATTCCTTTGTTGAGCTTTTTTTCATATGATTGTTGGCCATATGTATCTTTTTTTTTTTTTGAGATGGAGTCTTGCTGTGTTGCCCAGGCTGGAGTGCAATGGTATGATCTCAGCTCACTGCAGCCTCCGCCTCCTGGGTTCAAGTGATTCTTCTGCCTCAGCCTCCCAAGTAGCTGGGACTACAAGTGCATGCCACCATGCCTGGCTAACTTTTGTATTTTTAGGAGAGGTGGGGTTTCACCATATTGGCCAGGCTGGTCTCGAACTCCTGACCTCGTGATCCACCTGCCTCGGCCTCCCAAAGTGCTGGGATTACAGGCCCAACCATATGTCTTCTTTTGAGAAGTGTCTGTTCATATCGTTTGCCCACTTTTTAATGGGGTTATTTGGTTTTAGCTTGTTGAATCGTTTAAGTTCCTTATAGATTACAAGTATGAGACCATTATGAGATAGTTTGAAAATATTTTCTTCAATTTTGTAGGTTGTCTGTTTAATCTCTTATTAATTTATTTATATTTCAATAGCTTTAGGGGTACAAGTGGTTTTTGGTTACATAGGTGAATTGTATAGTAGTGAAGTCTGGGCTTTAAGTGTATCTGTCACCTGAATAGTGTGCATTGATTGTACCCAACAGGTGGTATTTTTTATCCTTCACCTCCCTCCAGCCCTCCCTCACTTCTGAGACTCCAATGTCCATTATACCATTCTGCAAACCTTTACATGCCCGTCACTTAGCCCCTACTTATAAGTGAGAACATGTGGTATTCGATTTTCCATTCCTGAGTTACTTCACTTAGGATAATGGCCTCCAGTTTCATCCAAGTTGTTGCAAAACATATTATTTCATTTTTTGTGGCTGAGTAGTATTCCATGGTGAGATATAGATATATATATAGATATATAGAGAGACATATAGAGAGATGATATATAGAGAGATATATATAGAGATATATATAGAGATATATATAAACTTAACCAAAGAAGTGAAAAATCTCTACTATGAAAACTGTAAAACATTGATGAAACATTGATGAAAGAAAGAAAAAAATGAAAGGATATTGCATATTCATGGTTTGGAAGAATAAATGTTGTTAAGATATCCATACTACCCAAAGCAATCTACAGTTTCAATGCAATCCCTATCAAAATTCCAATAACATCTTCACAGAAATAGAAAAAAAAATCCTAAAATTTATATTAAACCATAAAAGACCCAGAATAGCAAAAGCCATCCTGAGAAAAAGAACAGAACTGGAGGAATCACAGCACCTGACTTCAAATTATACTGCAGAGCTATAGTAACCAAAATAACAAGGTACTGTCATAAAAACAGACACATTGACCAATAGAACAGAAAAGAAAATCCAGAAATAAATCCGTGCATTTACAGACAACTCATTTTTGACAAAAGTGCCAAGAACATGCATTGGGAAAAGGACAGTCTCTTCAATAAATGGTGTTGGGAAAACTGGATATCTATTTGCAGAAAAATGAAACTACCCCATATACAAGAATCAAATTAAAATAGATTAAATAATTAAATCTAAGACCTGAAACTATGAAACTACTACAAGAAGACATTGGGGAAACATACCAGGGCATTGGTCTGGGCGAAGATTTCTTGAGTAAGACCTCAAAAGCACAGGCAAGCAAAGCAAAAATGGACAAATGAGATCACAGCAAACTAATGAGCTTCTGCGCAGCAAAGGAAACAATCAGCAAAGTGACAAGACGACCCATAGAATGGGAGAAAATATTTGAGAATACTCATTTGACAAGAGATCAATAACCGGAATATATAAGGAGCTCAAACAATTCAATAGGAAAAAAACAAATAGTCCAATTTAAAAATGGGTAAAAGATCTGAATAAACGTTTCTCAAAAGAAGACATATAAATGGCAAACAGGTATATGAAAAAAATGCTCAACATCACTAATCATCAGAGAAATGCAAATCAAAACTACAATGAGATACCATCTAATCCCAGTTAAAATGGCTTTTATGCAAAGGATGGGCAATAACAAATGCTGGTGAAGATGGTGCAAAAGGGGGAACCCTCATACACTGTTGATAAGAATATAAATTAACACAACCACTATGGAGAACAGTATGGTGGTTCCTAAAAAAAAAAAATAGAACTACCATATGATCCAGCAGTCTCACTGCTGGGTATATATCCAAAAGAAAGACAATCAATGTATTGAGGAAATATCTGCACTCCCAGGTTTATTGCAACACTATTCACGATAGCCAAGATACAGAAGCAACCTAAGTGTTCATCAACAGATGAACACTTGAATGAATTTCAAGTGTTCATTGATGAATGAATTTCAACAGATGAATGAATTTCAACAGATGAATGAATTTTTAAAATGTCTGACAGGTACACAATGAAATAGTGTTTGGTTATAAGAAAGAATGAAATCTTGTCATTTGCAACAACATGAATAGAACTGGAGGATATTATATTAAGTGAAATAAGCCAGGCACAGAAAGACAAAAATCACATGTTCTCACTCATATGTGAGCACTAAAACAAAATTGAACTAATGGAGATAGAGAGTGGAAGGATGTTTTCCAGAGGGTAGGAAGAGTAGTGGAAGGGGAATAAAGTGGGGATGGTTAGATAGAATGAATAACATCTAATCTTCAGGAGCACAATAGGGTGACTACAGTTAACACTAATTTATTATGTTCTTCAAAATAACTAAAATAGTAGAATTCTAATGTTCCTATCCCAAAGAAACGATAAGGGCTTGAGGTGATGGATACCCCAATTACCCTGATTCAATCATTACACATTGGATGCCTGTATCAAAACACCACATGTAACCCATAAATATATACAACTATTATGCACCCATAATACTTAAAAAATAAAAAATGAAAAGTGGGAAAAAATGATTTATCACTTACAAGGGAACCTTAATAAGATTAACAAATGACTTGTCAGCAGAAACAATGGAGGACAAAAGCAATGAGGTAACATATTCAGAGCTATCAAAGAAAAAAGTCACGCAAGAATTTTATATCCAGCAAAGCTATCATTCAAAAAAAGACAGCAAATAACAACATTCCCAGATAAACAAACAAAAACTGAAGAATTTGTTGCTAGCATGTCCACCTTACAAGAAATACTGAAGGAAGTTATTCAGACTGAAAGCAAGTGATCTCAGATGATAATTCAAACCCACAGACACAAACAAAAAACCAGAACACTAGTAATTATGTAATTATAAAAGACTGCATAAATGTATATTTTTCCTTTCTTTCTATTAATTGATTAACAAAGCAATTCCATAACATATGTATAAAACGTATTTTTCAGTCTATAACATAGAATGCAGTATATTTGCCAAAAGCAACACAAAAGAGGTGGCTGAGAGCAAAGCTATATTGGGATAAGGAAATATAGATGATAAAGCAATAATTATAACAATGCATTGATAGGTTGTAACATTAATAGACATAATATGCATAACAATAGTACCATAAAAAGACAGAAAAGACAATAGAACTATACAGGAGTCTGGGCGTGGTGGCTCATGCCTGTAATCCCAGCACTTTGGGAGACCCAGGCAAGTGGATCACTTGAGGTCAGGAGTTCAAGACCAGCCTGGCCAACATGGTGAAGCCCCATCTCTACTAAAACTACAAAAATTGGCCAGGTGTGGTGGTGCAGGCCTGTAGTCCCAGCTACTTGGGAGGTTGAGGCAGGAGAATTGCTTGAACCTGGGAGATGGAGGTTTCAGTGAGCTAAGATCACGCCACTGCACTCTAGCCTGGGTGACAAAGCTAGACTCTATCTCAAAAAAAAAAAAAAAAGAACTATATAAGAATGATGTTTCTATATGTCACTAGAATAAAGCTAGTATAAATCTGAAGGTGATTCTGATAAGTCAGGATATATATGGTAAGCTCTAAAGAACCACTAAAAATACTTCAAAATATAGTGAAAAAAATTTTAATCAAGAATTAAGAAACTCAAATGGTACATGAAAAAATATTCACTTAGTGCAAAAGAAAGCAATAAGAGAAGACTAGAGGAACAAAAATATTAAGACATACAGAAAAACAAATAAATGGCTGACATAAATCCCACTATATCAATAAATAACATTAAATGTGAACAGATTAAACAATCTGTTTAAAGAAAAGCAAAGATTATATGGCTAGATGTTTCGAATGATACAACTATATGCTGTCTACAGCAGACACTTCATATTCAAAGATACAAAGTGATTGAAAATAAAATGATGAAAAATACATATCATGCAAACACCAACCACAAGAAAGCTGAAGTGACTATACTAATATCAGAAAAAAATAGACCTCAAAACAAAAACAGCTACTAAAGATGGACAATTCATAGTGATAAAAGGGTCAATCTATCAGAAAGATACAATTACAAACATATATGCATCTAACAACAGAGCTCCAAAATATATGAAGCAATAACTGACAAATTGAAAAATCATTCTACAAGAATAGTTGGAGGCTTCATTCTCCACTTCCAATAATATGTAGAACAACCGTACTGAAGATCAACAAGGAAACAGTAGACTTATGTTCTAAGTCTTTATAAACCAACTAGACATAACAGTTATAGATATATATATATATATAAAACAGCAGAGGATATATTCTTTTCAAGTGTACGTGGAGCATTATCCAGAATAGACTATATACTATGCCAAAAAAACAAACCTGAAGAAATTTAAAAGGATAGAAATAATACAAAGTATGTGTTCTGACCACATGGAATGAAATTAGAAATCAATAGTAGGAAAAAGATATAAGAACACATGGAATGAAATTAGAAATCAATAGTAGGAAAAAGATATAAGAAACTCACAAATATGTGAGAATTAAACAAAACACTAATAAATAACAAATGGGTCAAAGAAGAGATCAAAAGGAAAATCAGAAAATACTTTCAGATAAATGAAAATGAAGACACTAGAAAGATACCAAAACTTATGGGGTTCAGATAAAGCAGTGCTCAGAGGGAAATGTATAGCTATAAGTGCCTGTATTAAGAAAAAAATCTCAAATCAATAACTCAACCTTACAACTTAAGAAACTGGAAAAAGATGAGCTAACTAAAAGAAAATCAAGCAAAAGGAAGAAAATAATAAAGATTAGGGCAGAGATAAATGAAACAAAGGGAATAGACTAACAATAGAATCAATGAAACCAAAAGTTGGTTCTTTGAAAAGAAAAACAAAATTGTCAAACCTCTTTTTTTGTTCCATATGGAATTTAAAGTAGTTTTTTCCAATTCTGTGAAGAAAGTCAATGGTAGCTTGACTGGTCATTAGAGAAATGCAAATCAAAACCACAATGAGATAACATCTCACGCCAGTTAGAATGGCAATCATTAAAAAGTCAGGAAACAGTGGCACGCGCCTGTAATCCCAGCTACTTGGGAGGCTGAGGCAGGATAACTGCTTGAGCCCAGGAGATGGAGGTTGCAGTGAGCCAAGATCATGCCACTGCACTCCAGCCTGGCCCACAGAGCGAGACTCTGTCTCAAAAAAAAAAAAAAAAAGGAAACAACAGATGCTAGAGAAATAGGAACATTTTTACACTGTCGGTGGGAGTGTAAATTAGTTCAACCATTGTGGAAGACAGTGTGGTGATTCCTCAAGGATCTTGAACCAGAAATACCATTTGACCCAGCAATCCTATTACTGGGTGTATACCCAAAGGATCATAAATCATTATACTATAAAGGTACATGCACACGTATGTTTATTGCAGCACTGTTCACAATAGCAAAGACTTGGAACCAACCCAAATGCCCATCAGTGATAGACTAGATAAAGAAAATGTGGCTCATATACACCATGGAATACTATGCAGCCATAAAGAAGGATGAGTGCATGTCCTTTGCAGGGACACGAATGAAGGTGGAAACCATCATTCTCAGCAAACTAACAGAAGAACAGAAAACCAAACACCGCATGTTCTGACTCATAAGTGGGAGTTGAACAATGAGAACACATGGACACAGGGAGGGAACCACCACACACCGGGGTCTGGTGGGGGGTGGAGGGGTAGGGGAGGGATAGCATTAGAAAAAATACCTAATGTAGGTGACAGGTTGATGGGTGCAGCAAATCACCGTGGCGCATGTATACCTATGCAACAAACCTGCACGTTCTGCACATGTATCCCAGAACTTACTATTTAAAATAAATAAATAAATAAATAAAAACTATTAGGACTAATAAGCAAGTTCAGCAACGTTGGAGGATATAAAATCAATATGCAAAAATTAATTCCATTTTATAAACTTGCAAGGAGCAATCTAAAAATGAAATTAAGAAAACAATTCCATTCACAATAGCATCATAAATAACAAAATACTTGAGGTACAAAACTTATACACTGAGCACTATGAAACATTGTTAAAACAAGTTTTAAAAACCTAAATAAATGGAATGATATCCATCTTGTGCTCATGAATTAAAAGACTTAATTTTGTTAAGACAGCAACACTCTCCAAATTGATCTACAGAGTCAAATCAATACCTATCAGCATTCCAACTGCCTTATTTGCAGAAACTGATAAGCTGTTCTTAAAATTCATATGAAATTGCAAAGGGCTCCAAATAACCAAAACAATCTTTGAAAAGATTGGCTCCTCCACAGTAGGAGGACTCACACTTTCTGATTTCAGAACTTTCTACAAAGCTACAACAGTCAAGACAGTGTCATACCAGCATAAGGGCAGACATATAGACCAATGTGTATTGACCACTTCATTTCCTCTTCTGGGAATTGTCTCTTTATATACTTTGTATTTTTTATGTGTAATCTTTTATCATTGCTTTACTGTTTTAAAAAAATCAGCTTTATTAGCATAGAAATAGAAAGTCCAAAAATACATCTATACATCCATGGTCAATTGATTTTCCAGAGTGTCAAAATCATTCCATAGAGAAAGAATAGTATCCTCAATAGAGTGCTGGGATAGCTGGATATCCACATGCAAAGGAATGAATTTGAACCCCTTCCTCACACCATGCATAAAAACGAACACAAAATGGATCATAGACCTAAATGAATGAACTAAAACTATAAAACTCTTAGAAGAAAGCATGAGTAAATCTTTGTGACCTTGGATTGGGCAAAGTATTCTTAGACATGACACCAGAAGCATGAGCAACAAAATAGAAACTCGATAAATTGTACTTCTTAAAAATCTAACTTTGTTTTTCAAAGGACACCCTCAAGAAAGTGAAAAAAAAGAACACACTGAATTGGAGAAAATATTTGCAAATCATATATGTGATAAAGGACTTCTGCCTAGCATATATAAAGAACTCTTATAACTCAATAATACAAAGACTAGTAATGCAGTTTAAAAATGGGCAAAAGATCTAAGTCAATATTTTTCCAAGGAAGATACACAAATGGCCAATAAGAATGTAAAAATGTGCTTGAAGTCATCAGTCATTAGGGAAATGCAAATCAAACTAGAATAAGGTACCACTTCACATCCATGTTAGAGAGAATGTGGAGAAATTGGAACCCCATAGGCTGCCAGTGGGATGTAATATGGTACAGCCACTGTGAAAAAGTGAGGCATTTCATCAAAGGGTTAAACATAGAGTTGCCACAGGACTGAGGAATTCCACTCTTAGGTATAAATCCCAAAAAACTGAAAACAGATATTAAAAAAAGAAACCTTGTACGTGAATGTTTGATGGTAGGATTATTTAGAATAGCCAAAAGGTGGGAACAACCCAAATGTCCCTCAATGAATGAATGGATAAACAAGATGTGGTCTATCCATACAATGGAATAGTATTCAGCCACAAAAAGGAATGAAGTACTGATACTTGCTATAGTGTGAATGAACCTTGAAAACATTATGCTAAGTGAAAGCAGCCAATCACAAAAATGCACATATTATATGATTTCATGTATATGAAATGTTCAGAATAGGGAAATTTATAGAGACAGAAAGTACATTAATGGTTGCCAAAGGCTGGAGGAACATGGGATAGAGAGATGATAGCTAAAAGGTTCTGAGTTCCTTTTTTTTAAATATATATATATATATATATATATTTTTATCATACTTTAAGTTCTAGGGTACATGTGCAGAACGTGCAGGTTTGTTACATATGTATACACTTGCCATGTTGGTGTGCTGCACCCATTAACTCGTCATTTACATTTACATTAGGTAAATGTAATCCCTCCTAATGCTATCCCTCCCCCCTCCCCCCACCCCTCTGGGTTACTTTTTGAAGTGATAAAAATGCTATAAAATTAACTGTGGTGATAGTTGTACATATCCGTGAGTATATTAAAAACCTATGCTAAGAATTGTTCACTTTAATGGGTGAATTGTACAGTATGTGAATTTTCATGTTAATAAGGTTGATTTTTTTTTTAAAGAGTAAGGCAATGATAAAAGATTACACATAAAAGGCCGGGCGGGGTGGCTCACGCCTGTAATCCCAGCACTTTGGAAGCTCGAGGCGGGCGGATCACGAGGTCAGGAGATCGAGACCATCCTGGCTAATACAGTGTAACCCTATCTCTACTAAAAATACAAAAAATTAGCTGGGCGTGGTGGCGGGCACCTGTAGTCCCACCTACCCGGGAGGCTGAGGGAGGAGAATGGCATGAACCCGGGAGGTGGAGGTTGCAGTGAGCCGAGATCGCGCCACTGCACTCCAGCCTGGGCGACAGAGCGAGACTCTGTCTCAAAAAAAAAAAAAAAATTAAATTACACATAAAAAATACAAAGGATATGAAGAGACAATTCCCAGAAGAGGAAATGAAACGGTCAATACACAAGACTTGGTATTGACCTCATCAGTAGTCAGAGAAATGTAAAATAAAGCAATGAGACATATTTTTATTTAACTACATTCTATTGAGAAGAATTAAGAAAGAATAAAACATACATATGATGCTTGAAATAATGCAGAGCGATGGTCTTTTCACACATTGCTGGGTAGAATTTAAACTGCTAAATAGTTTTGGAAAGTAGAATGCCCATGTCCATTAAATTTAAAATACTTATACTCTTTGAATTCATGGCCCCTTTTTTAAGACTCTAGCTCATAGAAACAAAATACGTGTGGCTACACTTTAAAGAATCTTTATTGCAGCATTGTTATGACAAAAGGGAAATTAGGTGGAAATGGAAAGATATTTATGATGCTTTATTAATTGCAAAAAGCAATTATTAATTGAAAGTAAGGCCCCAGTTTAATTTTTGTAAAAACAAACAGCAATAAATGCATATAGGAATACAAACATATAATATTTGTGTGTTTATGTGAGCATGGAAACACTTGTAGAATAATATATAATTATGTACCTTCCCTTTTTTGCGCAGTTTTGTATTGCTTTGCTAGTTTCAATGAAAAGGTATGACATTTGCAGTTTGAACGACAGAGAACAGTTTTAATTAACAGAGGGTGAGTGGGGTAGTTAGAAAGGGAGGGAACGCGCTAATTTTGCAGCCATTTTGTGTGCGCTCCTCTTACAGACAGTGCGGCGGCCCAGGCGTCGCGTCTACGCGGGGGATTACAGTAACCCGGTTGTCAGTGATGAGTCAGAGTGCGTGGTGCTGATGCTGCTGCCATTTCATCACCTTTGCGAGCGCAGCATCCATCCCTCCGCTCTCCCGGCGCCTGGGCCTACCCAGTTTCGGGCTCCCAGGCCAGCGATGCGCTCGCGGCTGAGCTAGATCCTGCCGAGCCGCGCTCTCTGAGGCGTCGGCGGGGCGCCCCCTCCCGCCGTCCCCGGTCCGGGCCAAGGAGACCTGCAGAGCCGCGGCCATGGAGGCCATCTGGCTGTACCAGTTCCGGCTCATTGTCATCGGGGATTCCACAGTGGGCAAGTCCTGCCTCATCCGCCGCTTCACCGAGGGTCGATTTGCCCAGGTTTCTGACCCCACCGTGGGGGTGGATTTTTTCTCCCGCTTGGTGGAGATCGAGCCAGGAAAACGCATCAAGCTCCAGATCTGGGATACCGCGGGTCAAGAGAGGTTCAGGTGGGAGCGCAGTCCGGGCCCGCAAGCAGTGGGAGGGTCTTCGGGGTTTGCACCGCCTCTGGGGAGAGAGGACTTCCTGGTCCTAGGTGCGGTCCAGGAGGGCAACACCAAGGGTCTTGGGGATTCTGCCGAAGCCCACCTTCGGCTATTCGGCTAACCCGGAGTTCAGTGCAAGGAAAGAAGCGCCCTGGCAGGGAAGGCCGGTAAATAACACATATTGCTTGCACCGCAACTCCACCAACCTGCCCCTTGGTGGCTAATAAACTAGCTGGAATTGATCTCTGTATCTGTAATTCATCAATCTCAGTCCCTACGTTACTTTCAAAAACGTTCCCAGGTCATCCTAACATAACTGACAGAGATTTAGATACATAAATACATGTGTATCATGTTTTATTTCCATATCTGTGTGTGTGCACATATATATGCTAACATATGTTCTAACATAAAGGAAATAGATACGATTGATTCCTTCTTGCAACCAGCACACATTCAGTGATCATCTACGATGTGCCAGACTCTGGGCTTCTTTCTGGGAGAACAGTGTGAGGAAACTCACACACGGGGATGCCATGTAATCTAAACAGACAAAGCCCCTTCACTCTTGGAACTTCTGTGCTAACATAGTTGAGGGAAATAGATAATCAGCAATTACAAAAGTGTGTCTTGCTCATATTTGTATGCCCACTCCCTACTGTAACACTTGGCACAAAATGAACATGCTAAATTTCAATCAATGAATTCATTGAATAATCAATGAATATGTTTACTTTCACTCAGAACCCTTTGCTTTTCTATTGTAGCATGTATTATTTGTAATTATATGTATGAACACAGAGGAGGAAGGTTAACTGGAGAATATGAGACCAGATGAGTATGACTGCTCAAGCAAAGACAGGAAACGCCCAGGGATAGGAAACAGTATGAATAAAGACAGAAGTGAGAGGGAGCAGAGTGTACACAGAAAACTTTGCAGAGAACAATTTGAACTAAAGTAGAGCAGCAGGAACCAGATCAAGAAAACTCAATAGCCCAACTTTATGATCATTTACTCATTTATCTATTGAAAACTAACTAAGCATAGAAGATACTGGTTGGGTAATTGAAGAGGGGTAAGGAGAAGAAATAATTACAAACTTAAGTTGCCTCCAGCTCCCCACTTCCACAAACAACACTGTGGAAAATATCCTTGTACAGGTTCACTTTGAACTTGCGATTGCATTTCTCCTAAGCAAAGAAAAGTATCTTTTATGTGTTTGTTGGAATTTCTTTCTATATGAACAGCCTGTTCATATCCACTGCTTATTATTTATTGGGCAATATGGACTTGTAAGAGTACTTTATAGATTAAGAATATTAACCCTTTCCTGTCATGTATGTTGTAAGATATATTCCTAGTTTATCATTTGTCTTTTCACATTATTTAAGATTTTTTAATGTATGGAAGAATTTAAGGTTTATGTAGCCTTATGTCCATGCTTAGAAGGCCTTTGTCACTTTCTTTGCTAAGTACTCACAAACAATTAATGTAATAATATATTCCAGAGTTTTGACAGTGATCTACAGCTTGCTTGTTGATTTCTTGAATCAAGCTTCTCACAAATCAAAACCTTTGTTTGTTCATGTCTAAATTTTCTGGTAAATCTACCATTCTCCATGAATCTTCAAACCTAAGAGACAAGAAATGCTTTCAGTCCCCAGGGCGGATTTGCCTGATTTTGGAGACTTAAAGTCATTTGTAAGTTTTACTTTTACCATCATCTAGCTTGGACTGTAGGTCCCTGGACAATGCTTGTTCTGTTAACATTGGGCCATTTTCTCTAAGCTATTGAGTCCTTCATTGTCTATCTTCTTTATCTGAGGAGACAGAAAACCTAAAAATAGACATAGATAAAAAAAATCACAGTAGTCTAAAGCAAGTGATTGCAGAGACAAATAGGTCTATACCCTGTAATAAACTTTAATACACTGTAAGCAAAGTGCCATAATGTATATTTATAATGAGGCTCCTCAAGTCAAGAAGTTAAAACATGTGAAGTTTCTTCTGATGGCTCCTGAGTTGGCCTTTCTGAAATGTGTCAGGAAATAGGGCTGAGAGGCACTTTGCCTGAACCCTTCGCTATCTCTCTTTTTCCCATTCCCACAGGCCTTGAAAATAAAAAATAAAATTGTGTTTCTCCTCACAGAAGAGATTGAGGATCCCTGTTAGCTAATAATAATAATAATAAACAATAATAATAATAATGGAAAGAGAAAAACATGGTAATGATAAATGGAAAAAATGGAGTAGCAAGATACCTACTTTAAATATTTTGTTAACTATCATAAATTCATTTCTATGTTTTAAAAATCCTGTTTCAACTGCTAGCATTTGTAATGAACTCTCCACGTCACAGAACACTTTTAATATCCATTGTTTCATTTTGCCTCATGGTAACACTGTGACTTAGGTATCCTATTTTGCAGAAAAGGAAGTCTCTGTCAGTTATTCAGATTTGGGGGGTGGGAGAGTTAGTTGTAATTTTACCTGAAGGCAAGAAATAGAACTAAGTTATGTCCCAGGGTCACTCTCCAGTGCTGAATCCATGGAAAATGCCTAAAAGTTCATGAACATTCATTTCTAGAAGATGCCCATCTCAAAGTTTTGCCCAATTGGAAACTCACATATTAGTAGTATTATGGAATGCCATTTGTATTCCTTTGTTTTTTTTTTTAAAAAAAGAAAATCATTTTTATTAAAGGACTGTGTCAATAACCAGGAACACTTGAATATACTGAGTTCATTGACATGCAGAAGTTTGGGCACGGCCTTTATTCTTTACTTCTTTCTTGTGTTTTAGATCCATCACTCGCGCCTACTACAGGAACTCAGTAGGTGGTCTTCTCTTATTTGACATTACCAACCGCAGGTCCTTCCAGAATGTCCATGAGTGGTTAGAAGAGACCAAAGTACACGTTCAGCCCTACCAAATTGTATTTGTTCTGGTGGGTCACAAGTGTGACCTGGATACACAGAGGCAAGTGACTCGCCACGAGGCCGAGAAACTGGCTGCTGCATACGGCATGAAGTACATTGAAACGTCAGCCCGAGATGCCATTAATGTGGAGAAAGCCTTCACAGACCTGACAAGAGACATATATGAGCTGGTTAAAAGGGGGGAGATTACAATCCAGGAGGGCTGGGAAGGGGTGAAGAGTGGATTTGTACCAAATGTGGTTCACTCTTCAGAAGAGGTTGTCAAATCAGAGAGGAGATGTTTGTGCTAATCAGTTCTTTTATTTCCAAAACATGCTCTCCTACTTGAACTGAAAAGTAAGAGAAATAAATAGAATCTTTGTGTAACTGATGAGAACTCAACCTCCATTTGGATACCAAGTGAGCCTCCCTCTCAGGGGGACTCTGACAGACTCGTGTGCGGGTGGATGGGGGTGCCTGAGTGCTGTGACCAAGGGACTGAATTGCTGATGTGGGCCAGGCCAGGCACTGTTTTGTGGCCCATGCTAGGCAGTGGCTGCTCCATAAGCCCTTTGTGGACCACATGTTAAGGGCCTGGGGTTTAGGAAGCTAAGTCCCAGGAAAACATACCTACAGACAGGACAACTATTCCTTGGTATTTGAGCTCACTTATAGGCCATGAACATAAAGAGATACATAAAGGGGAAAAAAGTATCACATTGGGGACAATTAGCATAACTAAACAAAGATTATGAGCTCTACTTATTCCGTGAGAATACCCTGCACCAAAGGTGTTTGCTGGGTTTGGTTAAAAGGTACCAATTAGCTTTTAACAGCTTTCTGTAAAATGAGGAACACAGACCAAAAGGTCTGGTGTTCAAGTAAAAATGATGTGAATATGAAAAGGAAGGCGATCTACACAGTTATTAGCACATTTCAGAAAATGAACACCCTTGTGATAGAATTACCAGCTGTATGAAACAAATTGTCCCATGCAAATTACCCTATAACTAGGAAAGAGACACTATAACCCAAATGCCATACCCCCTTTTTCCTTTGACCACGCGTGGGGTTTCACTGCCTTGGCACCTGCAATTTGGAAGTAAACAGTCTACTTGTTTCTTCAGGCACCTGACAGTGACAACACAGGGACTGCCTCTGAAAAGAGCCCTGAGGCAAACACTCTCTCCTGCTGAACAGGAGGCACTGTAACCCTTACAACAGCTTACAGTTACTTGAGCTACTTATTTGATCATCATAACAGGCCTACGAGGTTTTTGCCCCATTTTACTTAGTTTACTAAGAGCCATGAGAATCAATTGGCCAAGATCAAGGACTCGTGACTCCTAGCTCTTTTCACTGCATCATACTGCTGTCAGATGAATAAATGATTATGAATTTGCTTACTTGGGAAGAGATATGACTGTAAATAAATGTTCTCTACATGTTAGGATATGTTTTCCTTATTGATTACAACTCAGCTATAATCCTGAGGGAACATGGGAAGGAATCAAAGGTAAAGCCCATTCAGGTATTATTGACAAGAGGGCTTTAAACAAGTGAATAATTGCACAACTAAAAAGACATTAGAACTGTGTGGGCTATAAGTGTTCTTATCACTGAGACACAGTGGATTTTTATTGAAAGGAACCACATACAGCAATGGGGAGTGGGATAGGGATAAAATATCCACCCCAAAATGACCTTGGCCACCTGTCTGCCATATACGTACACTGAGTTCCTGTCTACCCAAGACAGTCAGCCCTTAATTCTCAGGTGAACAAACAGCTAACTGCATCAGCAAATTGGAATGGCTGGCTTGAAGTTTCCATTATTTTCTTGAAGAGCGGTGATGCTTTAAATTACTTTTTGGATTGTAGCCAGTTCAGCTAGGCAAAAGCCATACTTTTCACAATTAAAAAAAAAAACTATTCTGACTAGAGTCAGGTTTCTCATATCCATTGTGATAGGAAGGCCTAAGAATGGCAAATCGCTTTGAGATATAATATTGAACTTCAGTATGAATGTGACTGAATCTGAAAGTTTGGGAATTTGTTTCAGCCAGAATAAAGAAGCCAAATCATGAAAATTATGGAAGACTATTCTGCCACCTGTGCCCCAAGTTGGATGAGCAAACCACTTTGGATCAATTCACAGCATTAACTACAAGTGAACTGATCATCTTCTCTATATTCATTTCACAAGAGCTGGCTTAGGTGGGGTAATTAAATTGCCACCTTCATGGTTGTAAAAGACAAATAAAACATGGCAAATTTGATTAACACAAAATTTCATCAACTGCTATACTTAATTATGTTTAGAAGATTCTGAAAGCAAGATTATCCAGTGGGTAAATGAGAGTTGAGTGGATTCTGTCAGTTCAAAAAAGGAAAGAAACAAAACTTCCCTACAATTTTCTTCACTAAAATTTATTATATGTACACTATTCCCACTCCTGGCATTTTCTGGCAGGTTTAAAAATATTCAGCATAAATCCAGCAGAGGTGGCTGAGCTTAATTGCTTAAATAAGTTCTAGAAAATTTAAAAATCATTTTAGTAGAATTCAGTACCGTTGTCACTGCAATAAGTGGGTTTTAGAAAATAAGTGTGAAAAAAATCAGGTGTTAATATAATACTAAGGATAAAGCTTTAGAAGCTATTTTACTACATAGGTAAAGAAAAGATAAACTAACTTGTAACAAAGACCACAACTGCATGTTGGATTAGATTGTCTCATATTTCAGAATAAAATGTACTGTATACTTTTCCTCACTTTGTTGTGCACTGTAATGAAATGTGAAAACTGCTTTATTTAGCTGTATGTGAATGAAAATATGCTTGTATTTAGTAAAATGATTGATTATGTGACTGTGAGATTCCAAGTGTGTGTTATAGCTATTTCCAGAATCTGTTACTACAGTGTAGCAACTACTACCAAGGATATCAATAAGATGTGACATATACCATACACAATCGTATTCACCATTATCTTAAAGCCAGAAAGAGAATATAATTTTTGAAAGTTATCTGACCATCATATCAAAAGTCACTGGGACCTCAATACTTCCTGGTGAGCCTATGCCACTTTGAGAAAAGTTGGTTCTGTCAAGCCTAAATCTTCAATCATGGTGATTTTTAATCAAGAGTCTTAATTCTGTTGCCAAGTAGTTGATTACAACTATTATGTTCCCTGGAAAGTCTTCTTTTTTCCAGGCTAAGTTGCCTTAGCTTTTTCAAATCCTACTACGGCATGCTTTTTATGCCAGGATCACTTACAGTGTGGCACCAACATAAGAACACAATAGTTCAGCACATTTCCCAGGATTGATAGTACACATGTGGGTGGGGGATGGTAAAAAAAAAAGGAAAGATAATGGATTCTGAGTCTGGGCATAAGTAGATAGGTAGCCTAAGTTCTTTATCACTTTTATAGTTAAGAGGGAATGGAAGGGAGGGAAGGGGAGAAGAAGGAAAGAAGAAAGGAAAAAAGCAACAATGTAACATCTCCTTCTCCTTAAAATGCTCCCCAGGGCTTGATCATTTTTTCTTCATTTATGTTAATTCTCTTGGTGGCTTCATTCAGTCCCATGGCTATAAATTAAATCTATAAGTCAATGAGTCCTGAATTTTTATCTTCAACTTATTTCCCATGGACTCCAGACCCTTATAACCAACTGTTTACCTGACATCCCCACTTGAATGTCTATAAGGCATCACAAATTTAATATGTCCCAAATCAGGCTCCTAATCTTCCTCCCCAAATATGTCCCTCTCATAGTCTTCCCCTCCTCCGTAAATGGCAACTTTGTCCTTTCATCTACCTTTGCCAAAAATCTTGGTATCATCCTTGACTCCTTTCTTTCATAGTCCACATCTGATCTATCAGGAAATTATGCTGGCTCTACCTTAAAAGTATAACCAGAATATGACAGCTTTTCACCATTCTCAATGCTAACACACTGGTGCTGTCCACTATCATTTTTCTGAGTTATTGTGACAGCTGGTCTCTCTGCTGCCACTCTTGTTGTCTCCCCTTCCCCACCACTGCCATGCTTGCAGTTTATTCTCCACAGAGCAGCTAGGAGCCTGATAAAACATTAGTTATAAGCAATCGTCTACTCATAATTCTCCAGTGGTTATACATTTTACTCAGCTTAAAACCCAAAGTCCTTCCAATGGCCTGCAGAAGAACCCTTGGAAATAAATTCCATCTCCATCTGATCACCTCTGTAACCTCATTTCCTATTGCTAACCCTCTTTATTTTACTCCAGTTACATGGGTTCCTTTCCGGTTCTTCAAACACACTAAGCACATTCCCACCTCAGGGACTTTGTATTTGCTTTTCCCTCTGTCTGGAATTCTTTTTCCTGAGATATCTGCATGGATTGCTCGCTCACCTTCATCAAGTTCTGGAGCCAGCAGCTTCCAAGAGTTGGAAGCAGTTTCCTCATCCTAGGGAAGACGTGGCTCCAAAAGTCATTGCTGACAGCTCAACCTAGAGTCTTACTCTTTAGTCTTCCCTGGGTAACAATAAAGTGTAGGGCACACAGAAAAGGGAAAGGAAACTTACAAGGAGACAATGAAATCCTGGAGAGTACAGTTTTATAGGATGGCGTGAACAGTAGTATCAAAATGCAGCAGTCGATTCAGACAGATAAATACTAAAATGAATCTGCAGGATTTGAGAGAACAGGAAGTCATGAGTGGCCTTTTCCGGCATAGTGTTGGTGGAATGATTGCTGCCTATATTAAGCCTCTCAGGAACTTGGTGTTCTCAGTTCTGTCAGAGGACCAATTCTCTTCTCTCTTTCTTCTCTCTATCCTGTCCTCTCCCTAGGCAATCTTACCTACTCTCGTGACTTCAGTTACCATCTTTCCATTGCTGATTCCAAAATCAGTAACTCTAGCTCACTTTTCTGAACGTTATACCAATACAGCCAACTTGCCTACTAAACAAAGCCATAAATTTCTCAAACTCAACATGTCCGATACTAAAATCAATGTCTATCAAAATGTGCTCCAACAACCCCGGTCTTCCTCAGCTCTATAAATGGCACCACCATTCACAGAAATTGGGAGATATTCTTAATTCCTCACCTCCCCTCACTTCTCATATCAAATCCATCATCTAGCACTGTCAACTCTAACTTCAAAATATGTGTCTGACCCTGGGCAACACAGTGAGACCCCATCTCTACTAAAAAAAAAAAATAGCCCAGCATGGTAGCACATGCCTGTAGTCCGAGCTACAAGGGAGGGTGAGGTGGGAGGACCACTTCAGTGAGCTGTAATCACACCGCTGCACTCCAGCCTGGGTGACAGAGCAAGACCCTGTCTCAGATAAATAAATAAATATATAAATAAACATATGTGTGTGTGTGTGTGTGTGTGTGTGTGTATGTCTGCCATTTTTCTCCATCTCCATTGATACCACGTTTGTCCAGGCCACTATCAACTCTTACCTGAACTACTTCATTATCTTCCTAACTAGCCTCCCTACTCCTTGTTCCCATTCCCATGATACATTCTCAACATAACAGCAAGAGTGATCTTTTTACAACATAAGTCAGATCAAGTAATTCCTCTGATTAAAACCCACTGATGGTTTATTGTCACATTTAGAAGAAAATCCAAATAAACGCTACATTTCTTAACATAGCTACAAGGCCCTGCACGATCTGGCCTGGGTCTACCTCTCCAACTGTGAGGTCTACAAAAGCAGGAATCTTACTCATCTTGTTCACCAGTATTTCTCTAACTTGTAGCAAGTTAGGTACTTGAATAATCTACACATACTTGAATGAATGATTGTTTTCTTGCTCTACTTTAATCCAATGACCTTGATTCTTACTTCACATCAGTAAAATACACACATGTCCCTATCTTGAAGCATTACCAAATTTTATACAGCCTCTAGAGTTCTGATTATAAGTTCTGGTTGCTCACCCTCTCCTATGAGAACCATAAGTTCCTGAAGAAAATGACTGTTAAAAGCTTGGTCTATTTCTTTCTACATATTTTTATTTCCATTTTCAAAAGGTTGTTTAACATAGTGGTTAAGAGTATGGACTTTGGAATAAAACAGACATGAGTTGAAATTCTGACTCCCAGTTATGTGTGATTCAATCTCTCTGAGTCCCAGTTTACACATATATAAAATTGGATAATAATAGTATTAATTCATAGAGTTGTGAGGATGAAATGAGATAATCCATATAAAGTACTTAGCACAGGCTCTGGCATTTAGTGAACATCACATAACAATCTTACTCAGAAAAGGTTACATACCATAATATGTTTGCCCCGAAATGAATCTTTTTCATAAAGGGTATCATGTAACACATACTATGCCATTACCTTTTTCACGTTGTATATTCCCTGCAAATACACAAGGATAGAAACTATGTCTGTTTTTGCTAATCATTATATCTTTACAGTTTATCAGTACCCGTACATATTTGCTAAATGTGATCAAGAGATCAAGAGTTAGTTGACATACTAAAGATGACAGAGCAAAGACAGAAGAAAACTGGGTCCTTGATAATGTCATTGAACTACAGATTTAATTACCCTGGAGTCACCCTATATTAAGATTCCTTGTTACATGAGTAATAAATCCCATTTTAGTTTGTGCAGTTTTTTTCCACCTATAGCTGAAAGTCTCCTGATACGACAGTATTCCACTGTATGGATATACAAGTTATTCAATCAATCCTCAGGTTATGTGCAAATTTTGCTGTTATAAAGCAATTCTATGATGCATATATATCTTTGTATATTTGACTAATTATGTCCTCAAGTCAAAATCCTAGAAGTAGAATTTATGAATCAAAGAAAATATACATTTAAAATTTTGATATAATTGATTAGATCAATATTTTTTAATGTGCAGATCTTGGTTACTGGTTTTCTGTGGCTTGCAGTTGAAGCAGTCCTATTTATTAGCATGATCTCCTTATATATGTAAATTAGTTTTTTATTCATCACATATGTTGCAAGTTTTTTTAGGTTTTTCTGATTTCTTAAGCTTTCTGGTGGTTAATACAGAAGTCTCTCATATATAGGTGATTAAATCTGTTGTCTACAATAAACTGGAAACAGTCTTTGTCTCAGAATCGGGGAACTGATGCCTGGAAGACAAGCTGTGAGGAAGACTTAATTTCCATTGGATAACATTTTGTATCTTTTTATTTTTGTGCCATGTAACTTATGTTATCTTTCTTGTACAGTATGTTGTCTTAATGTTTTTTGGCAATGATGTTAGGTTGAGATAGGCCTTCCCCACTCAAAAACTAGAAAACGGTTTTCCTATGATTTCTTATAATGGATTTGGGGTTCCCTTAGGAATTGACTTAGGTATAGGAAGTGGAGATAGGGATAAGAACTATTTTTCCCAAATGACTAGCTATTTGTCCCTCCACCATCTGGAGAATATTCCATTGTTCCTTTAACAACTGGAAATTCTACCCTTTTCAAATATGAAATTGTCATATATACATGGGTCTGGTTTTGGACTTAGCTTTTTTAGTTCATTAATCTAGTTTTCTATTCTTGCCTACATTGTTTTAGTTATAGTAACTCTGTAATATGTTTTTATTATCTTTTGTCACTTCAAAATTGTCTTTGTTATTCTCATGCAGTATATTAGAACCTGAAGATGTGTCAAGTTTCCCCTAAGGTAATATTGGGATTTTGATTGAAGTTGCATTAATTTACTGACACTGATATATGGCAGGAACAAGTGTCTTTAGAATATTTGCTCAAGAATATGTCAATTATTTTAATCCTTAAGTTTATGTCCATCAGTAACTTCTTATAGTTCTCTTATAAGTTTAGCCATTGTCTGCTTATTCCTAATTTATAACTTCTGCTATCATTGGAATGACTCTTTTTCTCATTATATGTTCTAGTTGATTGTTGCTAGCATGTAGGAAATCTGTGGATTGGTTTATATCTTGTAGCCAGACACCTTACTAAACTCTCTTATTACCTCAAATAGTTTTTCAGTTGATCTCTTCTGCTTTCCAGGCAGACATTATAATCTACAAGTAATGATAATGTTCTCTCTTCCTTTTAATATTTATACTTCATTTCTTTTTATTGTCTTTTTACACTGGCTAGATCTTAGAGTAAAATGGTAAATAACTGCAGTGCTGGTGGGCACCTTTGTCTTTTTCCTGCTGTTACATGCTTCTAGCATTTTGACCTTAAATTACCTTTAATAGGCTATGGAACTTTTCACTGCATTATTATTTTACCAAGTGCTTTTAGAAAGAATGCATTTTGACTTTTTCAAATGTCTTTCTGGTACCCGTTGAGGAAATCAAATGGTTTTCTTCCCTTAACCTGTGAATGTAATTAATTATATTAGTAAATCTGTTTATGTTAAACCATATTTATTTACATTCTTGGAATAAACTCTACTTGTTCATAGTGTATTTTTTAAATACTGCTTAATTTAATTTACTAACATTTTATTTAGGATCTTTACATTTAAATTCATGTTTCAGATTGGTTCATAATACCATTTCCAGAAATGTATTCCATGGGGATTACAAAGAATCTAGGTGTGTGTTGGGGGCCACCTACAGTCAAACAAATTCAGAAAATTGTGGATTAAATAAAGCAAAATAGTATTCTGTAGGACTACTGAATATTATGGTATATTGGGACTCTCCATTGGGAGGTAATTTTATACAGCATCTCCTCAACTTATATGACAAAATAACTCACTTTCTGAAGCATCTTAACAGACATTTCAGTGAATAACACATTGGAAAATGGTGATCTTTTGTGCTTTCTGTCAGGTTTTGATATCATGGTTATGCTGGCCTCAGGAATGATGAAATTATTAGAAATCTATCTTCTTCTATACACTAGAATATTTTAAATAACGTGGGGTGGTCTGTTTCTTGAAGATTTGATAGAATTCACTCATAAGAGCTTTTTGGTCCAGCATTCCTTTTGTGTGTGTGTGTGGAAAGGGGTATAGATCTTTGACAATCCTTTCCATTTATTTCATGGTTATGGTTAGATTCAGTTTTCAACCATAATATTGACCGTTTTCATAATATTGACCGTTTTCATATATGTTCATTGCCCTTCCCTGAAACAGGATTATATTTCCCTCTCATGATGTAGGTTTGGCCATGTGACTGGCAATGTCCCAGCTAGCGGCTTTTCTATTAGCTTGGATTCAGGAGTAAAGTAAACACGGAGCAGAGCAATCCTTGACCTATAATGGACATGTAGCCACCAGGACTGGGAATGACTACCACAGCATGTCATAGCCAATCTAGATTAACACATACATCTGGCTGGGCGTGGTGGCTCAAACCTGTAATCTCAGCACTTTGGGAAGCCAAGGCAGGAGGATAGCTTGAGGCTGGGAGTGCGAGACCAGCCTGGGCAACACAGTGAGACCCTGTCTCTACAAACAAAAACACAAACAAAAACACTGCATACATCCTCATGAGTAAATTTTGGTAATTTGTGTTTTCCTTGAAAATTATCTATTTCATGTAGATTTTCAAATGCATTGGCATACAGTTGTACTTAGCATAATTTAAAAATTTCTGTAATGGTGGATAGAAACCTCTCTCTCATTTGTAGTCTTGTGTGTTTTCTCTTTTTATTACTTATTTTTATCGGTATTTTCAAATAACCAGCACTTGGTTTTATCAATTTTACTTCCTCTGCATTCTAATTTATTGATTTTTAATGTTATCTACATAAAGTCATACTTTGTCCTTTTTTGTGTGAATGAATATTTTCCTGGTTCTTCATATGCCAACTAATTTTTTATTGTACTCTGAATATTTTGAATATTATGAGATTCTGGGTCTTGTTTAAATCCTATGGAGGATTTTGATTTTTTGCTTTAGCAGGCAATCAACCTGAGTAAATTCAAGTCACATGTTCCAACCTGCAGTGGTCTATCCTTTTGTTCACTTCTTAGTCTTTGATATACTAATTAGGAACACATCCAAGCTCGTGCAGCTATGCGGTTGCTTTTCAGAGCTCCTCCCTCTCCTTATCCTCCATCTCCAGCACTTTCCGCTTCCCTGGAAATTCCCTTTTGGGTGCTCTAGGCAGAAATCTTGGGCTTTAGCTATCCTGCTCTGCCGTGCAGTGTCAGGGGCCATGCGGCAGGAAAACTAGAGGAAAAAATGGTAAACTCACTGTGGGTTCATTGGTACTCTGAATTCAGTTGTTCTTTCCTGATAGCCTACTGGTATTTTATTTTCTGTGTCTTTAACTAGCTGTTCCATGCATTCTGCCTAGGTTTTATAGCTGTACTCAGCAGGGGAGACAGATGAAGTGTGCTTCCTCCATCCTATCCACAAATCAAATTTTACTCAATGTATTTTTACAAAGGTGCCAAGGTATTTAATAATTTAATGGGGAAAGGGTAATATTTTTAACAAATAGTGTTGAAAGAATTGGACATACATATGCAAATAAATGAACCTGAACCCTTACTTCACACCATACACAAAAATAAACTAAAAGTAGATCACACACCTAAATATGAAGTCTAAAACTTTTTTTAATTTTTATTTTAAGTTCCAAAATATATGTGCAGAATGTGCAGGTTTTTTACACAGGTATACTTGTGCCATGGTAGTTTGCTGCACCTATCACCTGGGTTTTAAGCCCTGCATGCATTAGCTATTTGCCCTGATGCTCTCCCTCCCCTGCCCCCACCCCACAGGCCCTGGTGTGTGTTGTTCCCCTCCCTGTATCCATGTGTTCTCACTGTTCAACTCCTACTTATGAGTGAGAACATGCAGTGCTAAAAGTAAACTTCTACAAATTTAGATAGGATGAAAACTTAAAAAGTTTTTAAAACTGATAATGTGATTTCATCAAAATTGGAAACTTTTTGCTTTTCAAATGACAGTTAAGAAAATGAAAAGTCAGGCCACTGACCTGGAGAAAGAACCTGCAATATCTGATAAAAGATTTATATGTCTAGATTATCTGAAGAACTCTCAAAACTCAATAATACAAAGACAAACAAATCTAGATTTGTCCAAAAACAAATCACAGTACACAGGCCACAGAAGAGACACGTATACTTCTTGCTATTCACTAAAAATGCAATTTTCTTTCACAGCTATATTTATATATATATAGCACTCCCTATGCCATCAAATGCTTTTCCCTTTCTAACCTTTTAAGCAAATTGGTATTCAAACTATAATATTCAAGCATCACCTTCTTAGAAAATTTATCCACCTGATTTAAGTAATATCAAAAGGTCTCTGCTTTGTGGAGATTGTACATGGAATACAAATACATATTTCTCTATTAAAGCAGATATCACATTTTTTTATAATTGCATCTACTATACATTTGATTTTCTTATAAAAACACAAGTTCCTTGAAGGTAGAATCTTATTCTTAATTAGGGAGGTAATAGAGCTGAAACCTGAAAATAAATCTGATTTCAAAGAGGCACTGACAAACCACAATGGAAATAATTAATTTTGATTTTTAAGAAGTCTCACCTTTTCCTTGGGACATAATGTAGTATCAATGAAGCATCACATCTCAGACCAATTATTGAACTTCTGCACTTTAAATCTCCACAAGTTTCCAACAGCAATTTCACAAATATGTTTTTTAACACCAATAGCAATTTCGAAGACATCTGTCCTCATAAACTCTTCTTAAAGGGGCCAGACTTATTTTTAAACATTTGAGCATATTTTATCATAAAAGAACAGATTTTGCCAGGCGTGGTGGTTCACACCTATAATCCCAGCACTTTACGAGGCTGAGGTGGACAGATTGCCTGAGCTCAGGAGTTCAAGACCAGCCTGAGCAACATGATGAAACCCATATCTCTACAAAATATACAAAAATTACCTGGCCGTGGTGGCACATGCCTATGGTCCCAGCTACTTGGGAGGCTGAGGCAGGAGGATCACTTAAGCCCGGGAGATGGAGGTTGCAGTGAGCCAAAACTGCACCACTGCACTCCAGCCTAGGTGACAGAGGAAGACTCTGTCTCCAAAGAAAAAAAAAAAAGAACAGATTTTTTTTCTTTTTCTTTTTCTTTTTTTTTGAGACAGAGTTTCACTCTTGTTGCCCAGGCCGGAGTGCAATGGTGTGATCTCGGCTCACCGCAATCTCTGCCTCCCGGGTCCCGGTTCAAGCAGTTCTCCTGCCTCAGCCTCCTGAGTAGCTGGGATTACAGGCACACGCCACCACACCCAGCTAATTTTGTATTTTTAGTAGAGACAGAGTTTCACCATGTTGGCCAGGCTGGTCTCGAACTCCTGACCTCGTGATCCGCCCGCCTCGGCCTCCCAAAGTGCTGGGATTACAGGCGTGAGCCACTGTGCCTGGCAAAAGAACAGATTTTTAAACAGTGTTTCATTCATGCATGCAATATATGAATCCTCACTGTATGCAAAGCACTGTTGTAGGTACTAGGGACAGGTGAAGATTAGAACAAAAATTTTTGCCCTTATACAACTTAAGTTCTAGGGTAGGGACACAGACAACGAGTAATATAAATATATAGCATGTAAAATAGTGATGAGGAGACTAACCACATAGTTTATCATCCAAGCTGGGCTTCTACTGAAAGTAGAAAGAGGAGCTAAAAATAATTAATAGTTGTGAGCAACAAAAAAAAACCAGACTGTCCCTGGCAAACCATGGCATATAATTACCCTAGAGTTAAGCACTAAAGGGAAAACAAAACGAGGAAGAAGGATAATGATACGCATTTGTGTGAGGGAGTGGGGTAGTAATGAAGCTTATATTTGAAGTTATATTTGAGTGAAGATCTGAAAGTGTTAAGGAGTAAACCATGTAGATATCTGTACCTTCCAGGAAAAGAGAGTAACAAGTAGAAAAGTCCTGTGGCAGGAGCAAAACGAGTATGTTTCGAGAACAGCAAAGGAACTGGTGTGCTAGAGCAGAATGAGCCAGGGAAGAATGAAAAGGGGGTAAATGAAGAAAGAGAGAGAGAGAGCGGGGTTGGGGGTGGGGGGTAGGGGCTGACTCACATAGATTAATTTAGAGAGGGGGTGTGGGACCGAGATCAGGTAGGGCTTGTACATCATTGTAAGGACTCTGGCTTTGCTCTGAATCAGATAGAAGTCACTGAAAAGTTTTAAGCACAAGAGACACTTGATCTGACTTACTTGTACCAGAATTCCTCTGGCTTCTTGTAGAGAATGGTCTGAAGAGGAGCGACTGTGGAACCAGGGAGCCAAATCAGGAGGCTGTTGCAATGATCCACATGAGAGATGTTGGTGACTTGGACCAGGATGGTAGCTGAAGAGGCGATGAGAGGTGGTCAAATTTTGGATAAACCATGAATTTAGTCAGGAATTGCTGATGAACTGAATATGATGTATAAGAGCATGGGTGGGATTTGAGGTGAGGAGAGGAAGGAGGAAGAATCAGTTTAGTTTTCAACACATTCAGTTTGAGATGCCTATTAAGTTTCACATATGGAGATGTCAAGTAGGCAGTAGGATATGTGAGTCTAAAATTCTGAGGTTTACAGGTCCAAGCTGGAGATAAAAATCTGGGCATTATCAGTGCAGGGAGGACAATCATTGACATGAGATTGGATGAGTTCCTCAAATACACAGAAAAGAGGTCTGAGGAGTAAGCCTTAGGGAACACTAGAATTTAGAGGTCATAGAAGATAGAAACTGAGAAGGGGCAGGCGGGGAGGTGGGAGGAAAACCAGGCAAATATACTAGAAACCAAAGAGGCAGAGTTAAAAGGAGAGAGCAATCAACTGTGTCAAATGCTGCTGATAGATCTAATAAGATGAAGATGAAGACTGACCATTGGATCTTGCAATGTGCATGTCTGGAGACCCTGACAAGAGCAGTTTCTGTGGAATATAGCATAGAAAAACCTGGTTAGAAGAGAACAGGAGAGAAAAAAAGGAAAGTGAGTACAGAATACTTCCAAGCAATTTTCTGTGAAGACAAGTAAGGATGACAGCTTGAGGGGCCAAGAGAGTTTTTTTTGTTTTTTGTTGTTTTTTTTTAAGATAAGAAAGATTCAGTGGAGAAAGATGGAGGATTCAGGAGAGAGACAAGTTGCAGGGGAGAACCTTTCTTCTCTTTAAGATTGCAGGGACACTTTATCAATGGAAACAAAAAGTAAAGTACAGAGTGTTCTGCTGTGTACTATAATGCAATGCATGTGCTCCTAAAACTTTAAAATTCTGCAAAATTGCACAGCAGCTGTTGTAAGTTGAATTGTGTCCTCCAAAGATGTCAAAGTCCTTGCCCTCAGTACCTGTAAATGTGATCCTATTGGGGGTGGGGGTAGCGGTCAAATTGTAGATGTAATTAGTTAAGATGAGGTCATACTGGAGTAAGGTGGGCCCCAATCCAATGACTGGTGTCTTTATAAAAAGGGGAAATGTGCGCACAGGAAAAACACCAGGTGAAAATTGGAGTTCTGCTACCACAAGCCAAGAACTACTAGAAGCTAGGAGAGAGGCTTGGAACAAATCTTTCCACAGAGCCTTCAGAGGGAGCATGGCTCTGCCAACACTTGACCTTGGACTTCAATTCTCCAGAACTATGAGATGTTTATCATACTTTGTAACAGCAGCTCTAGCAAATTAATATACTAACAGTAACAAGGCCTAAGGGAAAAATAGGTTTGGGGTGTATCACTTAAAATCAATACAATTTTGTGGCCAGAGCACTCAACAGAAAAGGTCATTGGTACTTAGGAAATAGCATGTGCACTGCCTAGGCCAGAACTCCTCTAACTGGAGGCTGAGCCAGGCAATGTTACAAATATACCATACATTGCCCTGGAAATGTTTACAATGCTTTGGTTAGGGCAAGACTGGGGGCTGAGATGAGGAGGATGAAGCAAAGGCTTATGAATATGGGCAGATGGTGGGTAGATGTGGGGTGGAGTGCATGGAGAGTCCTATCGTTACTTCAGTCTTCTTGGCCAACTAGAAAGCAGGAACATCAGCTGTGAGCAACAATCAGACAGGGAGTGTCAGGGTTTGAGACCAGGAGAGAGGGTATGAAACTGTCTTGCAAGGGGAATGAATGGATCACTGCACAGCATCACTGCCCTCTTGAGACTTGCAGTGGTGACCTTTTTTTAGTTACATTAAGCTGCCTGGGAATTGGCAGAGTTGGTCTGAACCAAGACAGTGACTCAGCTAAGTCAGTATAGCAAAGCTGGATGACAAGAACATTGACAACATGTACAAAGAATGAAACACAAAAGAAGAGAAGTAAGGATGTGCAGGGCAGTGAAAACCTGAAAAGGTAGGAGGTGGTGGTCAGGGAGCAGAATGGCTTGAGGCTGAAATTAGGAAGGAGCGGCAGTGGTTGGTAATGACAAGGTCTCAGGTGTGACCATGGGAATAAGTGACTAAGGAGTGGGGAGACAAGATCACCAAAGGAAAGAATGCCAAGCTATTGGAAGGATTCACATAAATACTGACAGAGTTAAGACAGGAGACACATAGTATTATCCTAAGAGACAGATTATCTTTACTTTTAATGATGAAGGAAGCAAAAGTTACTGTTGGTCACTTGATTTGTTTTTTATTCTTTTGAGTTTAGCAACAAAGGCTTGTATTTTAATCTGAATCCCCTGTTCTCAAGCTTATTAGTGTTCTCGTTGCATCAAATTCTAAATAATTTTGTAATTATAATTTTGACCTAAAAGTTCTTAAACATAGTGCTTAATTTTGAAATGTTTCATATTTTTCTCATTTAAACCATTATTCATTCCAATTTTATCTGCATTACGGTCAGAAAATGTGGCCCAGATGATTTGCACTTTTGGAAATTTAACATTTTCTTCATTAGCTTAATATGTGCTCACTTTTTGTAAATGATTTTTGAGAATTGGGTTTGTAGGTGCCAACATTTATTAAATTAGCATTACTAGCAGTCTTGCCTAATTAACCTGTAAATGACTGCAATTAGTATATTAGGACTCCTATTAATGTTTCTGTCCATTTTCCTTGTATTTCTAACACTTTATACATTTTCACGTAATGTTATTCATCAGATACATGTTCACGAAGGTTTCATCTTTGTCATAAATGGTAGTCTTTACCAATGCAAATAAATATATGAAAGGAAAAAGAAAAATTACCTTAAGAAAACAGCAACTTGAATTTCTACCACAAATTCTCAGGTGCCCTGGCACTTTGGAACCCACAGCAGAATGAAAGCTCGCAACAAATATTTACACTTTAATAGAAGACCCAAAGATTGCTTGATTTTCCAAAATATCCAATTGCCATCTCATTTGAAGTTTTGAAAACATTTCCTAAAATGTATGTTGCTCTGAAATACTTTACATATACTAATTATAATTCTGTAGAAATATTTTCTGGGGTTGGAAGGAGACTTCCCTGAAGGGGGCAGGTTAATAAAAGTCATATTAAATCATGTTTATAATATTTAATATGGTTGATAATTGCCATAAGCAGTGTTCAGTATTTCAGTATACCCTGCCGCTTTTAAGTACTAAAATACTGATATCTATTTGCCATTATTCAGTAATAATCTAAATAATTTTGTCTCATCACATATGTAGTCACGCATGAAAAGTTTGAGCTGCCCAGTACTCTGATCATATTCCTCCCCCTTTAAAAGAAAACTCTTTGAAGGTGTATTCTTATTATCAGCTTTTTAAATGATCCTTTCCTTGGTCATTAGTATCAGTAATCCGTTTTCCCTACGGTTACTAGATTTCTCCCAGAACCAATTTGGGCCCCATCAACTTTCAGAAGTTCCTGATGTAACTAACTTTTCACCAAGGAGAAATGGGACAGGTGGAGGTTAGGGGCTGGGGTAGAGAGATGGGCCACTGGATACATAAGGAGGAGGGTGTGGTAGGGACCAGAGAAGAAGGGAAGGGGATCAGTCCTTAGTTTCCAGCTTTCCTGCCTCTATTTTCAGGGCCAGATTCCCATTCTGCTTGCCTTTTGTCTTCCAGAGTCATCTTTGTTTTGGGACTTGTCCACTCCTTCCCTAGGATAAAATTTATTTTCTCTGGACCTTCTTCCCCTATCATCTGACCTGCACAAACTCTAGCCAGAAAAGTTAAAAGAGAAAGTCCTAGACCATGGTCATCTCTCAGATAACCAGGGTAATGATCCTTTCCTTGGTCATTAGTATGAGTAATCAGATTTCCCTATAGTTGCTAATTACCTGGATTTCTTGCAGAATCAGTTTGGGATCTGGTGGCTGAGGACCAAGTGGAGAAGAAAAAGGCAACTACAGTCCATTTTTTTTTCTCTTTTTAAAGGTTCAGAGGGTACATGTGCAGGTTTGTTACATAAATACATCGCACAGTGGTGACGTCTGTGCACCACACTTTTTAATGCATCACTGGTATCAGTGTCTCAGTGTGACACACACACACACACAAAAAGCCAGCATTGCCATTTTACTCTGGTATTGCAACCAGTTGCTATAGTAAAGTTGAAAATTAGTTAAAAATCTAACACCAATGAAAATTTAAATACCTAGGAATACATTTAACCAAGGGAGTGAAAGATCTCTACAAGGAGAACTACAAAACACTGATGAAAGAAATCAGAGAAGACACAAACAATGTGGCAGACGTGCTAGATAAAGCAATTAGTAAAGTAAAAGAAATAAAAGGCATCCAAATCAGAAAGGAAGAAGTTAAACTGTCTCTGTTTACAGATGACATGATCTTACATATTGAAACTGTAAAGATCCCACCAAAAACTGTTAGAACCAATAAATAAGTTCAGGAAAGTTGCAGGATACAAAGTCAACATACAAAAATCAGTACTATTTCTATATGCTAACAATGAACTATCTGAAAAAGATATCAAGAAAACAATCACATTTACAATAGCCAAAAAGTACTTGGAAATAAATTGAACCAAGAAAGTAAAAGTCTATACACTGAAAACTGTAAAATACCAATGAAAGAAATTGAAGAAGACACAAATAAATGGATAGATACCCCATGTGCATGGACTGAATAATTGTATACCCAAAGGACTATAAATCATGCTGCTATAAAGACACATGCACACGTATGTTTATTGCGGCACTATTCACAATAGCAAAGACTTGGAACCAACCCAAATGTCCAACAATGATAGACTGGATTCAGAAAATGTGGCACATATACACCATGGAATACTATGCAGCCATAAAAAAAGATGAGTTCATGTCCTTTGTAGGGACATGGATGAAATTGGAAATCATCATTCTCAGTAAACTATCGCAAGGACAAAAAACCAAACACCGCATGTTCTCACTCATAGATGGGAATTGAACAATGAGAACACATGGACACAGGAAGGGCAACATCACACTCTGGGGACTGTTGTGGGGTGGGGGGAGGGGGGAGGGATAACATTAGGAGATATACCCAATGCTAAATGGCGAGTTAATGGGTGCAGCACACCAGCATGGCACATGTATACATATGTAACTAACCTGCACATTGTGCACATGTACCCTAAAACTTAAAGTATAATAATAATAATAATAATAAAAACTGTCAAACTGTTCATACTTCCCAAAGCAATCCACAGAATCAATACAATCCCTATCAAAATTCCAATGACATTTTGCACAGAAATAGAAAACAATCCTAAAACTCATAAAATCACACTTTCTGATTTCAAAATCAACTACAAAGCTACAGTAATCAAAACATCATGGTACTGGTGTAAAACAGACACATAGAGCAATAGAACAGAATAGAGAGCCCAGAAGTAAATCTACACACTACAGCTAACTCATTTTCAATAAAGATGCCAAGAACACAAAATGGGGAAAGGAAACGCTCTTCAATTAATGATGCTTGGGGAACTGGATATTCACATACAGAAGAATGATATTGGACCCCTATCTCATTCCATATATGATAATCAACTCAAAATGGATTAGACTTAATCATAAGGCCTGAACCTGTAAAAACTACTGGAAGAAAACATAGGGAAAAAGGTTGATAACATTCATCTGGGCAATGATTTTCTGGGATATGACTCTAAAAGCACAGGTAATACAAGCAAAAATAGACAAATGCAAGAGATTGTTATCCACTGACCTTTTACCTTTAAATTTTTTACTTTTACTCTAGAATCCACAGCTTTGATCTAGGGAAAATAAACTGATTCAGTCTAAGATGGGTGTACTTGGAAAATCTGGAAAAAAATCCTATTTGGTCATTGCCTACCTGTATATCAAATATCCACAGAAGGCAAATAGAGTTGTCACACAATCAACTAACACATAAAATTATTTGAAAACCATAATCAAGAGGCATGATCCTTTATAAAGAAACTGCTCAAAAATACCGTGCACACCAGGTCTATCCTTTCTGACGTGACTACAGCTAAATCTGACATCAGACAAGAGAGGAACACAAACACAAGTATATTCTCTAGTTAAACTTTAGGGCATAATCCATATGAATTTTCATGTGCAGATGAGATCCTGGGCCATCTTCTCCTAACCAAACAAGAAAAGCAACTGTGTGCACATAATACGTGAATCAATTTCTCCAGCCTTGGACACTTCCAATCTCAAACTGGTACCTTCTCACAACTGGTCATACAAGCAGTTCTCCCTGAGTACAGAAAAGAGTATGAATATATAGGAAATATGGTTAATTAGCAGGCCTGACGATCACACTGGTCATAGTTACAAAATTTCAAAATAAAAAGTGTGAAAATGAAAATTTTAGTTATTGCCTAGTTTGGGCTACAAGCCTTAAAAGCTTGCACTCTGCAATGACTTCATAGGTTCACTAAATTTATAACATCACTTGGTTTTGAGTTGAGAAAAATGTTTTCAGATCCACTTATTAAGGAACTTTGGAGATTAACTACTTGGACCTCCTGGCTGATTCTTTCACCTAACCCAGACAGAAATGTTTCCATCTGACCCTTAAAATTTACTGAAGACAATATTACTACATTTTCCGCAGTTATTAGCTAAGAGGCCTTACAAAAGGAACTGAAAAGGGAAGCAGGCCAATGACAAAAACTGGGCCATGATTATGCAAGATTCAACAGGTTATGAGTGAGGTGTTTCAAATCCCTTTCTCTTTTAAGATTTGGCACTGACGTTGGATAGCTTTCTAGCTTGGTTCCCCTGGAAACCTGATGAAGGTAGACCACCAGCTGTGTGACAAGAGACTGCTTCTGGTAAAACGCTCAGCGAAGTATCCTGTGTCCAAGCTAGGAGGGCTGCAAATGAATGTAAACACCTCCTAAGAGTCACAGCTTGGGCTCCAAGAGCACAGTGTACAACTTGTTCCTGGGCTTTGTCCCTAGCCAGAAACCAAGGATGCTACATGCACAGGGAACTGTTAAGAGGGTGGTCCCTCATGGCTTCTAAAGCCAAGGTGACTCCTATGTCCTTTTGTGCAGTCTGTGGGGACTGCCAAGATAATTCCCATAGAACTCTGCCTAAAGCCACCCTCTGGCATGCTGTCTTGCCTCTCCAATGTCCTTCAGAGCAAACTGGTAACAGGAGGCCTTTCCATGTCATGGGAGTTTGTGTAGTTGAACCCAACACCAGCTGTGATGGGTGCTGCCCTTGCACTCAGGAGTGTCTTCAGAGGCAACCCCATCCCACATTGGCACCAAATTGTCATAGCCATGACTATCACAAGAGTATGGGATTAGAACCAATGAAGGCAAACCTTCAAAAAATGGTTTAAGATCTTTAAAGACATCACTGAAGTTTAAGGCTGTGAATAGCAAATATATAAAGGCAGAGCGTTCATTCATTAAAAAATGGACCTTAACATTTTTCCCAAACTTAGCTGTTACTAAGTAAAGGAGCAAGGCATCATGGTATAGAGGGGTAAATTTTCCCAGAAGCAAGGAAATGTGGCTGTCATTCTGGCTGTGCAACTAGCCGCTGTATGGCCTTGAATAAGGTGCTTCTCCCTACAGATGTCAGTGTCTTTATATTGAAGAGGATGGGTAGGGGGAGCAGGGGATGATGGAAAGCACAATTGAAGTACAGGAAAAACATGAATTTAGAAAAACGTTACATTAATAACAGCTGGAAAAAAGAAAACACCAATTTGGCTTGTGTGTTTTAAATTGTAAAACCTGCAAAGAAACACCTATGATTCTGGGCTTTTAAGGTGAGAACAAAAACAATTTCTTAAGTTTTTGCCTGTTGATTCTTCATTCAATTCTCAACATACCTGTTCGAAAACTCATCAGCCTCACAGCCTCTGTGTCAAACAAGTTCTAACTAAACAATACTTTCAGTTAACCCCAGGTAATGAAATGGTATGATCATTGACTTCGTAATTCCATTGGTAATCTAGTCTCAGAAAAAACCCTAAATATAAGAAAAAGTCTTATGTAAACATAAACTGTTCTTTACTTACAATAGAGAAAAAGTTTTAAAAACAACCCACAAATTTCATGCTAAGTGAAGAAAGCAGGATTAAGACAAAATCATTTCAGCTATGTTTTCAAAAAACCTATGCACAGAAAAAGAAACAGAATACACAGAAATATCAAAGGGGACTGCAAATAGAACATCTTGTTTTCCTGTTGTCTAAATTTTCTTAACTGAACATCCATTTTATAATGAAAAGCAGTTCAATTTAAGTTGCATTTCTAACACATTTCTCAGCATCAAGTTCTGTAGTCAATCTTTTGCCCATATCCTCTCCTAGTACGCTATACTAATATTAAACTTCAAAATATGTCAAATCAGGATGGTTATGTTATTCTGAAAATGTAAACCACTCTAACAGAAATTATCTGGCAGAGGTAAGACTTAAATATGTTTCATTTAATTAACAGAGCCTAACACAGTTCCTGACACATAATGGGTGCTTTTAAATATCTGTTAAATAATTACCTTAATTTTTGGCCTGTAATTCATATCTCGAAAGAGTTTTTTTTCTTCATAGTCTTTGTAATTACGTAAAAATCCATATTTATACTTTCAAAGACAAAATGAAGATCTTCAGAGCAAACCATTCCTGTTCTAACATTAACAGGAACATTTCATACCAATATATACTTACCATAACAAAGTTTGGGGAAAATGAGCACATACAATATCTCAAGATGTTTACAAACCTCAAATTCTAAAATATGAGAATTTAAAATTACGAAAGAAAAATTCAATCAAGGAAATTTTGTTAGCTTTTCAATGAACTTCTCAATTGTTTGCAGATCTGTATTCCTTCCACAGGGATTTTATGGTGTTTCTAGAAATATAAGTTGTTCTTGGAACATGCTAGTATATGTACAAGTAAACTTTACAAATATGTAAAAAGACCCATGTTAACTTTAAAAAGGTGTTATTGTCTGAATCTTTGTGTCACCCCAAAATTGTTATGTTAAAATCTTAACCCCCAAGGTGATGGTATTAGGAGGTGGGGCCTTTGGGAGGTAAGTAGGTCATAAGGGCAGAGCTCTCATGATGAGAATAGTGCCATATTAAAGAGGCCCAAAGGAGCTCCTTGCCCCTTCTGCCATGTGAGGGCACAGTGAAAAGGTGCCGTTTACGAACCAGGACACAGCCCTTACCAGACACCAAATCTGCCAGCACCTTGATCTTGGACTTCCCAGCCTCTAGAACTGGGAGAGATAAATTTCTGCTGCTTATAAGCCCCCTGCTCTGTGGTATTCTGTTATAGCAGCCCAAACATAGTAAGACAAAGAGTAACATGAAAAAAGTACTCTGCCATAGTTTTAGCATCACTGTTTTAATTTCATGAAATACAAGTACAAAACATTGTATAAGTATACTTTTTACTACACGGAGATGAACTAATACATTTATGTTTTTATCGGAATCTGTATCACCCAGCACTGGTCAATGTACTAGTAGCTTTCCACAGGGATTTTTTTTACTATTCCTATAAGGTTTTATCATGAATAAAAAAGCTCACAACTCTTTTCAGTCATTGCAGATTTACATTTATCTTAATACTCCTGTTCAAAATGCTCTGGAGAACTGTTAAGAACTACAAAATCACCTTAGGCAGAGTTTTGAATGAGTAATTTTATTTCACGTTGGCCAAGATCTCCCTTATGTTGGCATTGCAAAGACACTGCACTTATCTGAGGTTAGAAAAAATGTTGTCTTAATAGCCCTCTTAATGTGTAGCAAGGCAAATTACCATTTCCTAAAATGTCCAGAATATCATAGTAGTTAGTTATTTGTTAAGCAGTAAGTCATGAAACCCCACTTGTAGAAGACAATAGCAACAGAGGACCACTAAGTCCTAAATATACCAAAGAAAAACAAGTTTACAAATATTCAAACCATCTGTCTTCTCTACCTCTAAAATGGTTTAACCACATCAAGTGAGAGTAACATCAGCCAATTAGAAAGGGAAAAAGTAAACTGTGCTAGCGTCCGGCATTCAGTTTCCATAGCATGTCTCACAGTTTTCGGCCATTTCAGCTAAGAGTTTTCTTATGACAGGCGAAAATAATGATTAAAATACCATTAGCTTTGCTGAGAAATGTGAAAAAAAAAATCACAATGTCAAAAATATTTGAAACTAATTTTGTTTTCATAAATAAATAAAATGGTGTTTGTCTTTTCTTAAAATTCTTGCTGTTAAAACATTCAAAGTTATGTCAACCTGTAAGGATAAAAGGGTATTTAAGATAACATGTTTGGAAAACTGAACCACATTTTTAATTGCCAGCATTATGCTTTGTTCTTGGTAGAGTCATCCTTGTTTCTTCTTTTTACATCCCAATTATAAACCCTGGCCATATCTGCAAGAATTGTCAAAGAAAATGCAAATGCAATTCTAAAGATAATGCATGCAATGACTAAGTATTCACTCCACTCACACAATGAATCAAAGACACAGAAATGAAACATATACAAATACTGGTAACAAATAGTATTGTAAGACATCCTGCTATAATGTCAATTGCTAGGAAAATACTATAATTAAACTCTATCAAAACTAAGGACTCAAATCAATTGTTAACCCATTGTTTACTATGGTATTAGTCAACTGTCAACTAGTCAACTATGATATATTTAACAAATATGTACTAGACATTCTCGATAGTTTTAAAGAGAGTCCCTCATCCAAGAAATCTGAAAGATCACTCAACCCATATCCTGCCAGGTAATATTTATATTATTACAATTATCAATAATTTTATCTCTTACCCTCCCTTTGGCTTAACGAGTTTATTAAGCATCTACTGTGTTTCTGACTAGGCACTGTACAAAGCCCTGAATAAGACAGGTGAAGTCCTTTTCCTCGTGGAGCTTAGACTCCAGTAGAATAGTCAATGTAACAGAGACTGTCCACCCTAGCTCCCTCACTTGTCTGCACACCTTCCTTTCCTACCTTTTGCAGTACTAGCAATAACAAATGGCATTTAATTAAGCTTGTAGGACTCATCTTAGAGGATTTCCTCACTTTTGGCTCCTGTACCCATCTAAGTCACTGGATCCTGTTTTTTTCTCACACGTTTAATATCTTTTCCTTTCCACAAGCACCACCCATCCTAGGCCTTCGTCATCTCGCAGCTGGATGAAGTTTCCACACTACCCGTCAGATGATGATGATCACTGCACTAGGCCCCAACAGGCCTGCCTTCCCTCAGCCAACCATAAACAACTGCCACATGCTGCACACTGGAAAAGAAGAGAAAGTGCAGCTCCTACATTTGAAGAGCTCACGGTATGGCAAGGTAAAACTAAGCAGTATGTGTTAAGCAAGCACACAAGAAACACTCTGAGGATCAGAAAATGTTCAGGAATGCTCTGATGTCTGAACTGAGATATTTAGGGTAAAAGGGTAAAAAAAGAGCATATCCTGTAAATATGGGAAAGTCATTCCAGTTAGGAGGAACAAAGTGTAGAAATGCAAAGGGTGTGGCACAATTGGGGAGTGTGTACAATAACTGATTGGGGTTATCTGGAACCTGGAATGCACTGGAGAAAGACAAGAAGAGGTCAGTGGCATGAGGTGAGACAAGCTGGGGGCACTTCACAAGAGTGCCTATATGTATATCTTATAAGTAACAAGGAACCTTTGAAATATTGTAACCAGAGGAATAAAAATGAGTGACCTAGTAAATTCATACTAGAGATAGTGGGAAGGACGGATGGAATGAGAGGAACCTAAAAAGATACTGAGTGCAGGTTTTGGAGTCCCAGAACGAGAACAGTAATGGGCAGAGATTTATGAGGGAAATTTGATGTGAATCTGGTGATTGATTTATTATTGGTAGTGAGGAAGAGAGAAGTGTGAAAGGTGACTCCCGTGATTTTGTCTTGAGTGACTGTGACAGGAAGTAGGAGGAAAAGACAGGCCAGAGAAGAAAGGCAAAGAGCTTGCCTTCCCCCTTGACCAGAATACCCCACTCCCACCTCTTCTCTCTGCTGATCTTTAAATCCTACGCTGCCTTTAAAAAAGCAGCCTAACTTTTATCTTCTCAACAAAGATGACATGATAGTATATCTAGAAAACCCCACTGTCTCAGCCCAAAATCTCCTTAAGCTGATAAGCAACTTCAGCAAAGTCTCAGGATACAAAATCAATGTGCAAAAATCACAAGCATTCTTATACATCAATAACAGACAAACAGAGAGCCAAATCATGAGTGAACTCCCATTCACAATTGCTTCAAAGAGAATAAAATACCTAGGAATCCAACTTACAAGGGATGTGAAAGACCTCTTCAAGGAGAACTACAAACCACTGCTCAAGGAAATAAAAGAGGATACAAACAAATGGAAGAACATTCCATGCTCATGGGTAGGAAGAATCAATATCATGAAAATGGCCATCCTTCCCAAGGTAATTTACAGACTCAATGCCATCCCCATCAAGCTACCAATGACTTTCTTCACAGAATTGGAAAAAACTACTTTAAAGTTCATATGGAACCAAAAAAGAGCCCGCATCGCCAAGTCAATCCTAAGCCAAAAGAACAAAGCTGGAGGCATCACGCTACCTGACTTCAAACTATACTACAAGGCTACAGTAACCAAAACAGCATGGTACTGGTACCAAAACAGAGATATAGATCAATGGAACAGAACAGAGCCATCAGAAATAATGCCACATATCTACAACCATCTGATCTTTGACAAACCTGAGAAAAACAAGAAATGGGGAAAGGATTCCCTATTTAATAAATGGTGCTGGGAAAACTGGCTAGCCGTATGTAGAAAGCTGAAACTGGATCCCTTCCTTACACCTTATACAAAAATCAATTCAAGATGGATTAAAGACTTAAATGTTAGACCTAAAACCTTAAAAACCCTAGAAGAAAACCTAGGCAATACCATTCAGGACATAGGCATGGGCAAGGACTTCATGTCTAAAACACCAAAAGCAATGGCAACAAAAGCCAAAATTGACAAATGGGATCTAATTAAACTAAAGAGCTTCTGCACAGCAAAGGAAACTACCATCAGAGTGAACAGGCAACCTACAAAATGGGAGAAAATTTTCGCAACCTACTCATCTGACAAAGGGCTAATATCCAGAATCTACAATGAACTCCAACAAATTTACAAGAAAAAAACAAACAACCCCATCAAAAAGTGGGCAAAGGACATGAACAGACACTTCTCAAAAGAAGACATTTATGCAGCCAAAAAACACATGAAAAAATGCTCATCATCACTGGCCATCAGAGAAATGCAAATCAAAACCACAATGAGATACCATCTCACACCAGTTAGAATGGCAATCATTAAAAAGTCAGGAAACAACAGGTGCTGGAGAGGATGTGGAGAAATAGGAACACTTTTACACTGTTGGTGGGACTGTAAACTAGTTCAACCCTTGTGGAAGACAGTGTGGCGATTCCTCAGGGATCTAGAACCAGAAATACCATTTGACCCAGCCATCCCATTACTGGGTATATACCCAAAGGACTATAAATCATGCTGCTATAAAGACACATGCACACGTATGTTTATTGCCGCATTATTCACAATAGCAAAGACTTGGAACCAACCCAAATGTCCAACAATGATAGACTGGATTAAGAAAATGTGGCACATATACACCATGGAATACTATGCAGCCATAAAAAATGATGAGTTCATATCCTTTGTAGGGACATGGATGAAATTGGAAATCATCATTCTCAGTAAACTATCGCAAGAACAAAAAACCAAACACCGCATATTCTCACTCATAGGTGGGAATTGAACAATGAGAACACATGGACACAGGAAGGGGAACATCACACTTCGGGGACTGTTGTGGGTTGGGGGGAGGGGGGAGGGATAGCATTGGGAGATATACCTAATGCTAGATGATGAGTTGGTGGGTGCAGCGCACCAGCATGGCACATGTATACATATGTAACTTACCTGCACATTGGGCACATGTACCATAAAACCTAAAGTATAATAATAATAATAATAATAATAATAATAATAATAATAAAAGAAAAAAAAAATCATTAAACTGTAAACCTAAAAAAAACAAAAAAAAAACAAAGCCTTCTTTGACCTAACTCCAGCCTACATCTATCTTTCCCAAAGTTTAAATTGCCTTGGTGTTGCATATGTTAACTTACTTATAGTTTGCTATGAATTATCATTCAGCTGTTTTACATGTACAGTTCTAACAGAGAAAGGCACTGCCACTCTTTTCTAAAATTGATTTTCATGCCCCATATGGCTTAGCACAGTTGCAGGAACATAGGAGACCCTTAACAAATGCTTGTGAAATTAAACTATTTAACCAGTTATAAAGTTGTCTTCGGAAAATATTTGGAAGAAAAATACTTATTCACCTATGTGAATCTGCTGTTTCCGCATCACACTTCAAAATCACTAATCTATCTACAAACTTATTTAAGTACTAGTTCCAAATATCTTATTTATTATCTTATAAAATCTATAACCTTTATGTTAGCCTAATAAGGAAATTCTTCCCACTAAAGCAATGTAAGAAAGAATGTGGGAGGTTTTTTGCATTCTAATTTTTTTTTAGTTCTAGGGTACATGTGCAGGATGTGCAGGTTTGTTACAAAGGTAAATGTGTGCTGTGGCGGTTTGCTGCACCTATCAACCCATCACCTAGGTATTAAGCCCAGCATGCATCAGCTATTTTTCCTAATGCTCTCCCTCTGCCCATGAAAGAATGTTTTTTTAAAAAAATCTTTCTCCTTTTTTCCCTTGCTTTTTGTTTTAAGAAAGGATACTGACTTCTGTGGTAGTAAATTGATCTCGAAGAAAGTCAAGGTCTTCCTCAAGGGAATCAAGATTCTTTGTGGCAGTCGATAAATTCTTTTCCAACAATGCCTGAGCTTCATCAATATCATATTCAAGCATTACATTAGCCTGAAGAGAGAAAGTCATGACAATTACTCAATATTTACACAGAGCTTTATAGGTTAGAGTAAGTGTGGGCAAACTACAGCCCTCAGGTCAAATCCAGCTTGCTGCCTTTTGTTTTAAGTTAGGTTTCACTGGAGCCCAGCTATTCTCTACTCAGGCTTTCATACCACAAAACTGAGTGGTTGAGACAGAGACCATGTGATCTACAAAACCAAAAATATTTACTATTTGACCTTTTACAGAAAGTTTGCTGACCCTTTGGTTAAAGAATATATTTACATACATTGTATCATCTAATCTTCAACCCTGCTGAGGCCAAAGTTATCTTCTTCACAGTTAAAGAAATGAACGCTCAGGTTTCCTTGGCTGGCATAGCTAGTGGGTAAATGGGAGAATCAGGATAAGAAACCAGTATGTTTAGATACAAAATCCTATCTTTCTACTACCTCCATCGTGAAACTAAATAGTGTTGTTTGTATCAATTTAAATAAATTCTGAGCTTGAGATATGATACTAATTTAAAATTTTTCAAAGACATTTATTATCATCTATATTTGACCAGGTAAAAAAGACAGCTAGCTTTTACTTGTCCCTTCCTACTACTTCTGACAGATGTTAGGGATTAAGACAAGGTAATGTGTCTGTCATTCTGAAGATATACTGTTACTGTCAATATTCAGGGATGCATGTACCCTGGAATTGGGAAGTCATACATTTTACAGCTTTGAACTCCCCCTATCACCTGACTTACCACTGGCATTTCCTAAACCACTTTCCTCATCTCACAAATGCAATTTTAAAATTACTCAAAGGATTGTTGTAAGGATTAAACAAGACAACATGAAAGTATTTGGCACAAAGTAAATGCCAAATAAATAATTATTGACTGAATAATCCAATCCATAATTAGAAAACTGTATTAAAATTCAGATAGGACAAAAATATTCAACATAAGCAAAGACTGAACATAAGTATAACAAGAATCCACAAAGAAAAAAAACCAAAGCAGGGGACCACAAAAATTTCTAAATCCTTCATTTCAACAAAATGTTTCTGAAATGTGACGCATGCACATACTACACACACACACACACACACACACACACACACACACGCACACACACTGGGTGAAATGACACGCAAAATGAAACGAAAGGGTACGTTGTATACCTGGGGGAAATTGACCTAAAAGTCCTTTGAGCATCCAGGCAAAAAGAACACATCACTCATAAAAGAAAGAAATCAGTTTGCCATCACACTTTTTGACAGTGATGCTTTACAACAAAAGAAAATGGGGCACTGTATAAGATGCTCAAGGAAATAAAATGTGAGTTTAAGATATTATATCCAGCAAAACTGAATTTCAAGTACAAAGGCCACAGACAAGTTGTCAGCAACATGAGATAACTCAGGGAATATCATTCCCATAAATCTTAAGGCAATCAATCTACTTATCAGACGAATGAGTAATATACAATCAAAATGACTGGGGGGACATCAACATAAAGACTATGATGTGCATTCAATATTTACATGAAGAACAAGGATAAATGAAAGACGAGAGAGAGAGAAAGAGAGAGAGCAAACAGTATATAATGGCTCTGTGCTCCAACAATGTGGGAACAATCTTATAAAGAATGGGTAAGGACAGGAAAAACATATGCAAAAATGTCAGTGGTAACAGTGTTGGGTGGTGTTATTCTAAGAATGCTTTGCGTGTGAATAGTAATGTTGTCTAGCTTAATTCTATCACCCTTGGTATTTCTGAAAACCAGGATTCTTGATATAGAAGAAACAGGGGGGCCAGGCGTGGTGGCTCACACCTGTAATCCCAGCACTTGGCAGGCTGAGATGAGTGGATCACTTGAGGTCAGGAATTCAAGGCCAGCCTGGCCAACATGGCGAAACCCCGTCTCTACTAAAAATACAAAAATTAGCTGGGCGTGGTGGCGCATGCCTGTAATCCCAGCTACTCAGGAGGCTGAGGGAGGAGAATCGCTTCAACCCAGGAGGCGGAAGTTGCAGTGACCCAAGATCATGTCACTGTGCTCCAGCCTGGGTGACAGAGCAAGACTCCATCTCAAACAAAAAAAAAAACAGAGGAACAACTAAAGTGAAAACTCTGTTGTCCTGAATTTGAATTGGAGATAACAGTATGAAATCATGAGGTACACAGATACTAACCTGCACCTTTGTACACAAGTTTATGCAGGTTAGCTATATCCTACTGGTTCTATTTCTCTGGTTGAACCCTGACAACAGATTCGTTCACTTACACTTTGCTTTATGCAGTTTTCTGATTTTTCTGTTTATATTTAATATTATATACATATAGAAAAGTATCCATATCATAAATATATAGCTTGATGTATTTTCACAAACTTAACACACTCATGGAACCAGCATCCAGATCAAGGACAGGTTATCACCAACACCCCAAAGCTTCCTTGTGAACACTTTCAGTTACCACCAGCACCCCCATCCCAAAGGTAACCATTAACCTGACTTAGAGCATAGTTTTGCCTGTATTACAACTTTACGTAAACAGAATGACACAGTATATGTGCTCTTCTGTGACTGACTTCTATAGTAGGCAAGAATTATGGCTCCCATAACAGCTGTCTCATTCTAATCTCTGGAATCTGTGACTCTGATGAGATATTTACATCATTTGTCAGAGCTGACCTTAATATACAGACTGCCTAGGTAGGCCTAATCTAGTTATACGAGCCTTTAAGAGCAGAGAACTTTTTCTGGCTGGCAGCAGAATGAGAAGTTTGAAAGATCTAAAGTGTAAGAAAGACTAGTCATATCACTGCTTTGAAAACAGAAAGGACCATGAGCCAAGGATTGCAGGTGGCCTCTAGAAGCTGAGACTGACTCCTGGACGACAGGCAGCAAGGAAACAGGGACCTCAACCACAGAGAACCGGATTTTGCCAACAACATGAATAAGGCTGAAATCTAATTCTCCCCCAGAGCTTCTAGTAAGGAGTACAGCCGTGTTGACAATTTAATTCTGGCTTTGTGGGACCCTGAACAGAGGACCCAGCCAAGCCCATCTGGATTTCTGACCTATACAGCTAGGAGATAATGGATATTGTTTTAAGCCTCTGAGTTTGTGGTAATTTGCCATGCAGTTTCTTTCACTCAACCTTGTTTGTGAAAATCACCCTTGCAGTGCTGGCATGTTCTGTACTGTATAGTATTCCACAGTCTGAACACATCATGATTTACTCATCCATTCGACTGTGATGAACATTTGGGTTGTTTCCAGGTTTTGGTTACTACAGAGTTATATGAACATTCTTATACCTTTCTTTTAGTTAATATTTATACATTTCTTATATACAGCAAGAGGCAGAAAGAGATAGAGACAGGCATGGAACTGCTATGGCGTAGGCAATGCATATGTTCTGCTTTAACAGATACTGCCAGTTTCCCCAGTGGCTATGTCCATTTACACCTTCACCAACAGTAAATCAGTGTTCTCACTATTCCATGTCCTACCATCACTTAGTATCACCCTACCATTCCGGTGGGTACACAGTGAGATCATATTGTGCTTTTAATTTGCATTTCCCTGTTTATTAATGAAGTGGGACAACTTTTCATATGTTTACTGGCCATTGGGAGGCCCTCTTTTTGGAAGTCACTCACCCATTATCCTGAGGAGTTGCTTATCTTTCCATGTTATCCTTAACAAAAAAGTTTTCTAAAAAATTTAAGTATATAAATATTAGGAAAAAGAAAATGTTTGCAGATTTGGTGAAAGGAGTATATTGTTAAGATACAATTATAAATATCTGATAAAGTCGATTACATTAAAATTTAAAACTTCTAAGAGGTACCACAAAAGACAAGTGACAGATGAGAAAAAGTATCTGCAATATTAAGAGAAGACTCTTCATCCGAAATACATAATATGTAAAGAAGACCTAAATGTCTATCAAAAAAAAAAAAAAGAATCCAACAGAAAAATGGAGCAACAACATAATCAGGAAGGCAAACAGAAGAGGAAATACAAATGAGCATTTTGTCATACAAAAACCTATAAGATGATACTATTTTCACCTATAAAACTAGCAAAAATCTAAAAATGTGGGTGAGACTGTTAATAAAAGGGTATTTTTATATACCGTTGGAGAAAATGAAAATTGGTAGTCTTTTCTGGAGAGCAATTTGATAGTATCCATCAGCATGCTAAATGTGCATACTCTTGGACACAATTCCATTTCAAAGCAGCATATAAAAATATGCCTTTGTATACAAGTCTATATGTGCAAAAATATTTACTACAGCACCGGTCACTGTACAAGAAATTTTAAAACAAGCTAAACACCCCTTGACTTGGGAATATTATCACATAGCCCTACCACAGAATAGTAAGCCAATAAAACCAAGGAGGCAAACTCTGTGTCTACTCACAAATACCCAAGACATCTGTGCTGAACAATATACAATATATATCCCATTTTTGTAAAAACAATTAACAAAATTCCCAATATTTAGGTACATACAGATGTACAGACATGATTAAAAGTGGGTGCATCTGGGGATGGAGCAGTAGCCTGCTGCTTTCTATCTGCTCTTTGAACCATTAGCATGTATGAACTCTGATGAAAAACCAAAAAAATGTCATTCACCCAAGAAAAATTTTTACTGAGCACTTATTATGTGTCAGGGAACTGGTAAATACACCAATCAATAACATATCAGGGAGTGCTAAGTACTTTGAAGGAAAACAATACAAGATAAACAGTACAAGTGAAACCAAGAAATGCTGACAGACAAGTCATAGCAGGTCCCTGGGGGAGCTAACAATTGGAACTGAGAACTCAAAGGATTGAGTGTGAAGAACACAGAAGTAGAAATGTGGGGCCACACTGGCAGGTTCCAGGAACAGTTAGGGGGCCACCATGGCTACAGCAGAGTGAGCAAAAGAATCAGCACAAATGAGTGCTGAGAGGGAGTAGGGCTATCTTGTGGAAAGGACACCTCTGTATTCCACCCTTGGTGACGGGGAAACCACTGGGGTCTTGAGCAGAAAAGTGGAATGATCTGACATGTTTTAAAAGCATTACTCTGGCAGCTTAAGCAGAAGAAAGAGCTAGAATAAAGGTTCTGAGGCAGGGCCATTCCCAGCATGCTCTAAGTCTGGCAAGAAGTCCAAGTGTGGCCAAGCAAGGAAGTAAGAGAAGAACAGAGAGACTGGACACGGTGGCTCATACCTGTAATCCCAGCACTTTGGGAGGCCAAGGTGGGCAGATCACCTGAGGCCAGGAGTTCGAGATCAACCTGGCCAAAATGGCAAAACCCCGTCTCTACCAAAAAATTTAGCTGGGCATGGTGGCACATGCCTGTGATCCCAGCTACTCAGGAAGCTGAGGCACAAGAATCGCTTGAGCCCAGGAGACAGAGGTTGCAGTGAGCTGAGATCACAACACTGTACTCCAGCCTGGGCAACAGAGTGAGACTCTGTCTCAAAAAAAAAAAAAAAAAGAGAGAGAGAGAAGTAACAGAGAGTACCAGGATGTATAGGAACTTGTCAGCCACTCAAAGAACTTGGACTTTTCCTCGGAATGTGATAAGAAACCATTCAAAGATTTTGGGCAGAATAATGGAATGACCTGATGGAGATTTCAAAGGATTAATCTGACCACTGTGCTGGAAAGGCTTTAGGAATTCCAGCAAGGGCAGAAGCAAGACAGTGAATTAGGGTATTATTATGGGTTAAAGAGTGTCCCCCAAAAAGATACATTTAAGTTTTAACCCCTTATACTAGTGAATGTGACCTTACGTGGAAGTAAGGTATTATGGATTGAATTCTGTCTCCCCAACAAAAAATAAGTTGGACTCCTAACCCCCAGTAGCTCAGAATGTGACTTTATTTGGAGATAGGGTCTTTCAAAAAGAGAAATTTGGACACATGCATGCACACATGTGAAGATGAAGGCGGAGATCACAGTGATGCTTCTACACATCAACATGCCAAAGACTGTCCGTGAACACCAAAGCTAAGAGAGAAGGCTAGAACAGATTTTCCCTCACAGCTCTCAGAAGGAATCGACCCTGATTCTGGGGCTCATCACAGACTTCTGGCCTCCAGAACTGTGAGACAGTCCATTTCAGTTGTTAAAGCCACCCAGTTTGTGGTAATTTTATTATGGCATCCCTAAAAACTAATACAGACATTATTCCCACAGTCCTGGCAAGAGACAAAGGTGGCCTGGACCATGGTAATAGCAGTAAGGAAGTGAGAGACAGTTGGCTTCTCGATCTATTCAGAAGAAGGAATCAGTGGGGTTTGCTGAAGGACTGGTTGAGAGATATAAAATAAAGAAGAGTCAAAGAAGACTCAAAGATTTTTGTTCTGAGCAACCAGGCAAAAGATTCTGCCATTTACTGAGATGGAGAAGACTGTGGGAAGTGCCAGTCTATGAGTGGTGAAATGAGGATTTAAACATTCAAGAGGAATGAAAGAAGAAAAACATGAAAAGAGGAAGAAGAGCTCGGCAAAGAAAACGAAGAGAAAGAGAAACAGAAGAACAGTTATGAAAGACAGAGTAAAAGCAACAAAACAGAATAACTACAAGGGAAAACACAAAGTCATGGGGAAGCAGCCAGAGGAAATCACACAGAATGAAACACATCAAATAACTGAAAACAGAGAACATGATAGGTACTGAAAACAGATAAAGGAGATCGAACATATGCATATTTATTATTCCCAAAAGATAATAAAAGAAATGGGGCAAAAGTCACATTCAAGTACACAACAGAAATTATCTTTCCTGAAATAAAGTAACACTTGAATTTGTGAATCAAAAGGTCATGCAATTTCTACAAAAAAAACTGAATACAGAAAATCAGTCAATCCTTAGACACTCAGGTGTAGTTGCTATGCTTCAAAGTTATTTTTTAAAAAGCCTTAGTGATAAATACTGAATCCTTCCTTTTAAATACAGAACTAAGTGTAGGAATTATGATTGTAGAGTGAAATACAAATGTTGTACAAACTTTGAGCAAACCTCCTTGGGCTAATCTAGAGTGCCTCTCCAGAGTGATCCTACAGGACAGCAGCTAGGGGAAATCCTCCCAGTAGGACAGCTGGTAGAAGTACACTCGGCTTGCTACTTTGTATGAGAATTCGCCTGAGGTAACAAGATCCATGGACAGGTAGCTGGATAGTCAGAGGACTGAGAAGAGCAAGATAGGTAAATCACAGACAAGCTCAATGAAATCATCTAAAACTGAAATACATGGTTTTAAAAACTAAACTCTAACCTCAAACTTTTTGCAATGCTCTTTTTCCCCTTAAATTTAGAGGGATCTTTCTAGAATTATTAAACTCTTCTGGGAAGAAGCATTTATCTAAAGTTCAGCAGTACCTTCTATTTTACTTCTATTACTCTTCCTCCATTATATTTAAGAGAGATAAAGCATTAACTGGAAGAGAAGCAGGGTTTGTTTGATCAGTTTTATCTTGATTGGGAGAGACTTCAGTATGTTTTTACTGCAATCTTCATCACACTTCTGATTCTAGTCAGTTTCTAATATGAACCACTTGAACTCTGTCCCTTTGTCCCTTCCACAATCAAAAGGAGATGAACACTTTACACATCTCAAGCAATACTACTAAAATACTAGCAAATACTAGCAAAACCAGTGTGTTTGCTACAGAAACCAGTGTGTTTGCTACAGAAAACACACTGGTTTACAAATATATCAGCTGTGGCTCTAAAATTTACTCACCCCCAACCACAGACACACTTTATCGGTAGGAGGAACTGAAGCTTTGCAATACAGGTTATCTGCCAGCAAGAATCTGGTCTCCATTGAGTTTGTGGACTCCTTCAAAACAAAAAAAAATGACAGTACCATAAACAGGCCAGTTTGATACCAAGGTTATAAAGGAGAGATTGCACAGTTGAACCTAGGACATTTAAAACAGTACCATCATGCAGGCTAAGTGTAGTGGTAAAAAGAAATGAATGCTAGACCCAGGTGGCTGGGTATGGACTCTGGCTCAGCTACTCACTAGCTGTACAGATCTGGCATCTCACTTAACTTCTGTATCTCAAGTTCTTCATCTGTAAAATGAGGATTATAACAGTCCCTACACCTATGAAGTCAGTAGTAAGCACTGAGTATACACATACACACACACACACACACACACCTCCGAATGCCTGACATACAGAGAAAGCATTATTATAAGAATTAGCCATTCTCCTATTATTTCATTGGTGCTTCATGCCCAATCAATCAGTTGCTGAAGTCTTACAAAGTTCACCACATATTAAAATGTACTAGAAATATTCTACCAGTCAAGCAAAATCATAAGCATACACACAATCTTTTAAATACAATATGCTTATGAGATTTAATCTTTACAACCTGCTTTTATTTAATGAACACTGGATTAAGACTTAGAAGACTCTCAAATTTAGTTCTGCCAGTAACTAACTACATAGACAATGGTCAAGTATAACCTCTCCATAACCATTTCCTCAACTATGAAATGAGAACCTGAAACAGATGATCTCTAAGATTCTTTCCAGCTCTATAAATCTTGGACTAACTCCTTATTCGTAGGGAGAAAGACAACAACAAAGAAAAAACCCTAGATGCTGCTAGCACAGAATAAGACATTTTCTTTGTACACCTAAAACAATTTCAAATTGCATTTAAGTTTCACAAGCACTAAAGATAAGCAAAGTAATCCAAGTGTGGGCCCTAGATTAAACTTGACTTTTGGGGGAAGGCCACAAAGCCACATTTGCTACAGAAGCACATCATAACATTAGTGTATGTGCTTAAGAAGGCAGACTGGATTGCACAGCACAGATCAAATATCAGTGACCAAAGAGTCAAAGAAGACGAGTTTCTACTGACATATCCTAGTTTGCTCATATTTACAAACAAAAATGCACTTACTTTTTTCTTCTGCATGTATTTTAGAATTTCCAAAGTCTGTTTAATTTCAGGAATCTGACCTTTTAGCCTGTGAACAAGAAAAAGACTAACTTAGTATTTTGCAGGCAAAAATAAACAACAGGACATGGTCTTACCAACTTTGCATTTTCTACTAATGTGTTCTTGAGGACTATTTATAGATATAAAATACTTAAGATATTTTTAGATATGAGATAAAATATTTAAGATATAAATATTTATAAAAATAAAATATTTAATGAAATATTTACCTAAAGAAAATATATTTAGTAAAATATTCATAAAATATTTAAAGTATAAATACTTAATAAAAATATTTAAGATATACTAGCGAATGTTTATGGAATGCCTATTCCATGAAGACAAAGCTCTGTTCTATTATGTCAAATACCCATTGTTATTTAACATTTCTAGAGCAGACTATATTCCACAGAGGTGATTCATAGGTTCTGCATTTGATTAGAATGAAATTTTAAATAGATTAATTTTAAAAATAACATGGATTCAAAAGTTACATTCTAAAATAGAAGACACCAATCCCCTATCCAGTGATACACATAGCTACTCCTGGTGTGTGTATTCGGTATACACACATGTACATCACAGTCAGCTAAATGCCAGGCAAAGCACAGTGACACCTTCTCAGTATGTGCACTTGTCACACTGTGAAAAATGTACAGAATCATCTGAATGCCAAACACACCACATTATGATACAGTATAATTTAGTGATTCTTTTAAGCTTTGGGTATTTCTTCCTTAACTTTTATGTTGATAAATGCTCTTCTTTTCAAATGAGGTAACAATCGTTCTTAAAATTATAAATGGATCACTGATTTAAACACAAGAAATTTAAAAAAACAATGATGGACATGATACAACTGATCCGACTTAATGGATAAGTTATATGATAGCTACTAGCAAAATGCTAGTAAGTGACTCCCAAATGCAATCAACCTCACTGACAAGAACATAAGAGAAAAACATAGTATGCTAAAAACATTCAATCAATTAAAGAGAGAAAACAATGACACCTTTTTTGTCACTGGGGTTTAGCTCTTTATGGTAATTAGATGCATGTGTTTTGCATGGAGATACATGCAAAACAGTTCTAGGGTCTCTGTCAAATGTAATTTCTAGCAAAACAGACTAAGGATATAAAAACAAAGCTCTGGTTCTTAAGAGGTAAATTTACTAAATATTATTAGAGACCAAAATGTAAACAAAATTTAAATACAACAATGAAAATGAACTTATTGCATCACATAAAAGAAGTCACTCCATGTGTGCAGGAGGTTGGCAGGGCAAATTTACTACACCCTGTGCTACTGACCTGGCAAGAAATGTGTTAAATGAGCCTGCTGCTTAAGAAAAAAAAATAGTGTCATCATTTGATAATATAGTCCGGTGAATAATCTAGAAACACCTAGCATTCATTTTTTCACTACAATTCAATCTGGATGCCATAGATTGCTCAAGTTTGCTTATTTTTGTATGATATGTTCATATAGGTAAACACCAGAAAGATGTTATACATTTGTAAAATATGTGATACACATACAACATAAGGAGTACGTTCAGATCAAGATTTTTTAGTCATGTAAATGACTTTTAAGATGCATTCTGTATATATAAATATTATATGTAATATGCTATAAAGCATATTAATGAATCAATCAGATGCAGCCCTAGCTAACTTAGGAACCAGACCACCAATGACATTGCACATGCTCAAGCAATACACTCCTCCCTATCCTGCTTCACCTGAAGAGAAAGTAGCTTGGCTGGGCACAGTGAATCACGCCTGTAATCCCAGCACTTTGGGAGGCCGAAGCAGGTGCATCACCTGAAGCCAGGAGTTCGAGACCAGCCTGGCCAGCATGGTGAAACTCAGTCTCCACTAAAAAAAATACAAAAAAATTAGCTGGGCATGGTGGTGCATGCTTGTAATCCCAGGTACTTGGGAAGCTGAGGCGGGAGGATCCCTTGAATCCAGGAGGTGGAGGTTGCAGTGAGCCGAGGTAGCGCCACTGCACTCCAGCTTGGGTGCCAGAACGAGACTCCATCTCAAAAACAAAAAAATAAATAAAAACAAAAGAGAAAGTAGTTTGCCTAAACTGTGTGTTTACAGTCCTGTTTTTTCTTTTTCAGTTAGTTTCACCCTATTTGTGTGTATCCCTAAACAAAATATTCTTTAACATTGGTGGTTTTTGACCTTAATTCAAATGGTCTCATGCTGTATGCATTTTTCTGGGGTTTGTTTTTTTATTATTATTATTTTATTTTTTTGAGATGGAGTTTCGCTCTTGTTGCCCAGGCTGGAGTGCAATGGCGTGATCTCGGCTCACCACAACCTCCGCCTTCTGGGTTCAAGTGATTCTCCTGCCTCAGCTTCCCGAGTAGCTGGGATTACAAGCACGTGCCACCACGCCTGGCTGATTTTGTATTTTTAGTAGAGATGGGGTTTCTCCATGTTGATCAGGCTGGTCTCGAACTCCCGACCTCAGGTGATCTGCCCGCCTCTGCCTCCCAAAGTGCTGGGATTACAGGCCTGAGCCACCGCGCCCGGCTGGGGTTTGTGTTTTAAACTCAATCAAGATCCTAAGATTTGTTCATTCATTTTCACTGCTGTGTACTATTCCATTACAAATATAACAAACACAACTTCTTTATCTACTCTTCTGTCAAAGGGCACTTCTGCCAGCTCCAGGTCATTGTTATTGTAACAACAATGGAAACCTCCAGGTCCTAGGAGGGGCTAAAGTTGTGAAAGGGGAGACAGCAGCTTAGAAGGAAAGTGAATCAAGCCTTCAAAAGAGGGATAAAACTAAAAGAAAATGTTCTAGCTGTGTTCCTTTTCTCCCTCTGAACTGCCCCCAGGGAGTCACATTACCTACCTCATCACTGCTACAGGGCAGAAAAATGAAAGAATCGGCTACTGGCAGGGGGAGGGCCAAGTTGGGAATCTGAGAATTACAAGTACTAGTCTCCAGCAGCCCACCTCTCCCGCCCTTTCCCTCCTGTGATGATAATGAAGACAGCAGAAATGGAAAGAATCCCCCAGAGGTGGAATTACCTGGTTGGGGAGAAGTATGTGTCTGATGGCTATGCCCTTAGACTGGGATACCAGCAGCATTCCTCCCACCCCTATCCACCAGGAGTGACTTAAATTACCCCCACCTCCACATACATTACTGGCCAAAGTAGCTGATATCCCTGAGGGAATCTAAGCTGACAGGGAAAAGACATTATAATTTGATCATTATAATAAATAAAGACAATAAATTCAACAACCTCTACCATATGAAACAAAATTAACAAATACCAAAAGATAAAACTATACATTAAATACTTAAAGATACCACAAAGAGAAAAGAAAGGATATTGGTAATATGAAGAAGAACCAACCAGAACTACCAGGTATAAAAATCGTAACAGCTGAAACAAAGAACTCATGGCTATCCATCTAATTGCCAAAAGATAAATGACAAAGACAGAAAAAAGGGAAATAATATAAAGAAATGGAAGGCAGAATTAGAAGTGTCAACATCTGTAAACAGGAATCCCAGAAAGAAAGAGGAAAAAAAATTAACAGATGATAAAAAAAGAAAAAGTGATAATCACAAAATTTCCAATTAAAGAAAGATAAAAGATCTCAGATTCAAGTGTCGAAAAAGAGATTAACACATGAAATACTAAGGAACTTTTACACAGCTTGAAGGTAAAGTTAAATGACAGGCTGCAAGATTTACAACATATATAAAGAAAAAGGCTAGCATCTAAACTACATAGAGCCATCTGCTGCAAAACAACTAGATCATGACACAAAAATAGTTCTGTTGCATAGCTGACATCATAGGGGTGAGAGAAATTCCAGAAAAATAAAAAGAGAAAAGTAGCCCTCCAACTACTTGGGAGGCTGAGGTAGAAGAACTGCTTGAACTCAGGAGGTCAAGGCTGCAGTGAGCTGTGATCACACCACCGCACTCTGGCCTGGGCAACAGAGAGAAAGCCTGTCTCAAAAAAATGACCAACCCACTATTAAAATAGGTAAAACTTAAGAAAATTTTCCTAACTCACTATCTCCAACTCTACCATTCTCTTTTAAAACACTACACAAACACTGTTCTCATCCAGAACACCAACGTTCACTGATGTTTCCTAAGTGCTTCGAATTTTTACCCCTTCTCCCCACATTTAGGCCTGGACCATATGTTAAGCTAGAGTGAGTATCCTGCTATATACCACAGTTGTAGAGTTAGCAATATAACTTTTTTCTTTTTTTTTGTTTTTGTCTATCATTAATTTACTAGTTAGAAGAGCAATGTAAGTTTGATACACAAATTTCCCCTCTCCCAGGACTTGGTCCTGAGGCCCATTTTCTCTTCCTTTTTTTTTTTTCTTTCTTGAGACAGGGTATCATCACTCTGTTGCCCAGGCTGGAGTGCAGTAGCACACTCACAGCTGACCGCAGCCTCAACCTCTCTGGCTTAAGCAATACTCTCACCTCAGCTTCCCTAGTAGCTGGAACTACAGGCATGAACCACCATACCTAGCTGATTTTTGTAGATATAGGGTTTTGCCACGTTGCCCACACTGGTCTTGAACTCCTGGGCTCAAGCGATCCGCCCACCTCGGCCTCCCAAAGTGCTGGGATTACAGGCATGAACCACTGCACCCCGCCCCAAGGCACATTTTCTTCTCTATCTGTAACCTCCCTGTAGGTGATCTCAAATCCAATGGCTTTATTTTTCTTTTTCAAATAAACTTTTACTATCACAAAAGCAGTACATGTACATTGTAAAAAATTAAGAAAACAGATAAGCAAAAACAAGAAAAATGCCATATTCTAACTACCCAGAGATTACCACTGTTAATATGCCTTTAGTGTGGATTTCTCCAGATATTCCTGTGCATATATACATTTTTTTCCAAAATGAGAGCACACTGTTCTTAATGTTTTCTATCTTGCTTCTGTCCATTAACACTCTCCATCTTTCCATGTCAATGACTTTTCATCTCATCTAATACTCAGTACATAATTCAACTCTGTACAACTGTCACCAAAATCAAATGAGAAAATATATCTACAAACTTCTGTACCTTTGCATAAATGGTGCCTTATGCCCAGACTACCCCTTCCTCACTTTAGTCTGCCTCCAAACTCACAACTAATCTTTGAAATTCTACACAGCTATCTGTTCCTCTTAGAAGCTTCCTCTGAACCTCCTTGGCCCCTCCAGGTTAATGAGGTGCTTTGGTACAAAGTAATGAGTTACCATCCCCCTGTACCTCTACTGTTCTACTTTGTGTGCTAATTTTATTTATATACCTATAATTTCCCCCAAATTGTGTCCCTGGTTTTTTGTGTGGTTTGTTTGCTTTTTAGACTGGGTCTCGCACTTTTGCCGAGGCTGGAGTGCAGGGGCATGATCACATCTCACTGCAGCCTCAACGTCCTGGGTTCAGGCGATCCTCCCACCTCAGCCTCTAGAGTAGCTGTAACCACAGGTCCATGCCACCATACTCAGCTAATTATTACTATTATTATTTTTGAGATGGAGTCTCACTCTGTCGCCCAGGCTGGAGTGCAGTGGCACAATCTCGGCTCACTACAACCTCCACCTCCCGGGCTCAAGCAATTCTCCCGACTCAGCCTCCCGAGTAGCTGGGATTACAAGCGCGTGTCGCCACGTCTGGCTAATTTATTTGTATTTTAGTAGAGACGGGGTTTCACCATGTTGCCCGGGGTGGTTTCAAACTCCTGAGCTCAGGCAATCCGCCCACCTCAGCCTCCCAAAGTGCTGGGATTACAGATGCGAGCCACCGGGCCCGGCCTAATTATTTTTTAATTATTTGTAGAGACGGGGTCTCCCTATGTTGCCCAGGCTAGTCTTGAACTCCTGGACTGAAGTGATCCTCCCACCTCAGCCTCCCAAAGTGCTGGAATTACAGGTTTGAGCCACCATGCCCAGTCCTGTGTCCTTGCTGAAAGCAGATACTGGATGTTATTTCACCCAAAACAGTATGTGGTATCTAGCTGGCATTCCATAAATACTTATCTTACAGAAGAATGCTGGCACATACACAAAACAGAGATCTATAAATATTTATTACAGTGAATTGACTTTATAAGCTATATAAAATAATGTAGGGAAATAAAGAGTTGAGAGTAAGGATACCGTTTTTCCTATGCCTATTAGTTACGAAATCTTGGGATTTCATAACTAATTAAGTCTTATGCCCAGACTCTGTGGGTCTCTAATCTCACTGGCAAAATTAGAAGGATGAACTAGACATATAAGACGTTATGATTTTGAAAGCTTTGGAATACAGTCTTTAACAACCATTCTATTATGTTTTCAAAACCACATTTAGACTAGCAATACCAAGTGTTGGCAAGGATATGGAACAACTGGAACTCTTGTACATTGCTGGTGGGAATTTCATATGGTTCAGCCACCTTGGAGGACTGAAAACTTGAAATCTGAATATTTTATTATATGTAAATTATATCTCAATTTTTTAAAAGTTCAAGCCATATAAGATTTTCAAAACTTAGAAATTTTTACACTTACCTTCTTTTCTTTTGAGCAAGGTTGAGTTCCATAAACTTATACTTCTGGTACTGTTCATCCAGCTTCTTTAATACTGTATCTGCAGTCTCATTCCCAGGCTGTTTCATGAAGGAATCTACATCTTCCTTTAATATCAAAAATAATACTTTACAAATTTTAGAATTCATGCCACTCAGATTTTTTGACTGCTTTGTTTTTAAAACATAAAAGAAAAAAAGCTTTGTTTTTCTCCAAAGGTTTGTTTTTAACTAAAAGTACAGGTTAAGCACCCTTATCTAAAATGCTTGGGACCAGAATTGTTTTGGATGTTAGATTTTTTTTTTTTTTTTTTGGATTTTGGAATATTTACATTATACCAGTTGAACATCCCCAATCCAAAAATCCAAAGTCCAAAATGCTCCAATGAGCATTTCCTTTGAGCATTATATTGGTGTTGAAAAAGTTTTGGATTTTAGAGTATTCTGGATTTCAGATTTTCAGATTTAGGATGCTCAACCTGTAGTTATAAAAAGTTAGAGACGATTTCAGACAGTACATATATATTATATAGCTAATTTATTCTTTCACTTTCCTCTTCATTTTTTATTCAAAAATAGGAAAGGAAGAATGACCTTGCCCACCACTTTATGCATTTCCCATGTATCCCTAGTAGTAAATATGAAAATACTAACAATCAAATACATTGCCTATTCATGCATCCTATTCACAAAATGATTTTACAGGTTGTATGTCAAGATTATCAATTTTATTACTTATTTTTAATTCAACAAGTTTTACCACAGAAATCATACTAAATATGGTTACTGGGTTCCCAAGGCAATCCACAAATGCTTCCTTCAGTATCAAATAACTGAAACAAAGTAAACCTAAAAAGCAAACAGAATAATCTTTTGTAACAGTAATAACTGATCAAAAGAAAAGCAGTAAAACTGATGTTAAAATATTTTTTATACCACATGCTGATCCTTGAAGAAAAGCTAGTTAATTAGATAAGGATCAGAAACAAGACGAAAATATATGAAACTTAAAAGAGATGCTACAAGAGCCGTCTAGTAATTTACAGAACTCTAGTTCTTTATTATAAGTAACTTCAATTATCTTATAGCTTCTAAGATCTTCACATCATTATTCTTATCCGTATTTACTAGCTACCAGAGAATATCTTAGCTGAAACAAGGAAGAAAAAGGAAGAGAAACACAGCAAGGGAGTGAACTATGAAGCCATCAAACTAGACAGTAAAGGAAATTGAAAAGGTGAGGCTGAGAGATAATGGCTGAGTTCTGTATGTTAAAGAGAGATGCCATCTTCCTAGAAGGGTCACTGCAGGGAAGAGAAAGAAGTGTAAGTTTCTGGCACATGATACATGTTATTAGGTGCTGGAGTTTAGCAAGAATTAACTACACCAGCATAGGCTGTGGTTAAGAGACAGGAGATGCCTGGTTTGAATCCCGGCTTCGCCACTCATTAGATGAGTTGACCTTAGGGAAGTTATTTAACCTCTCTTTGCCTCAATTTCCTCATCATCTGTACAAGTACCTTTTCGTCACCAGGGATTAAATGAGTTAGCTTATGTGAAACGCTTGTAAGAGTACGTGACACCTATCTATAGCATAATGTGCCATAAGGACACAAAGTGCCAGGGATTTTGTTTTGGGGTAGAGGTCAGAGAAAACTACAGGGAGATGATATCTGAACTAGATGTGGAAAGATGAAGAGGTCATGAAATGGACAAGGGTAAACCACAATTCAAGCAGAGAAAGAAAACAAATTACTGCCTCAGTGGGGTTGGGGAATGGACTGGGTCTGACTTCTAACCACTATGGTATATTGCTTCCTATCATCATGAACATTAATACCTATTCGACACCTACTACAATGCAATATTGCAAGCATGTTCTCTGTTTCCTATAACAACTCTCTAAGTATTGTCATCCCTATTTCAGTTAAACAAACTCAGGCTCAAAGTGGTAAAATAATATGCTTAAGGTTAAGCAGCAACTGGGAAGCAGAGCCAGGATTCAAACCCTGGTCTATTTAGAAGCCAATAATCTTTCTACAATACCATGTCACTTCATTTATTAATTGTTTGGAAACAGAAACAGTTATATAAAATTTGGGTTGCTTATTACATTATGTTGGTAGAAATTTTAACGTCTAGAAAAAAATAACCACGACATTGTAGGGAAAAAGCATTTCAAGACATTATAAAGTCCTCAGATAAAGTGTCTCCTCCCGAGTTAGATTTCTGACGCCATCTCTAGCTGAGCACTATGAATGTAACATTTAAGGCACTATGGAAATTCAATTAGACACTTAGTTTGAGCTCATAGTATGTGTCAGGCACTATGCTATGACCAGGAGAAGTGGGGCGATTCATGAGAACTACCTCACCTCCTCCCAGTAGCAGAGCATGAGGGGTAAGCTGCCGGTCTGGACCTCCACGGATTGCCCAAGTTCAAATCCTGGATACCTCACTTACATCCTGTGTGGCCTGGGGCAAGTTACTCAAGGGCCCCGTACCTCAGTTTTATCATCTAAAAAACGGGCATAACAGTAGCTACCACCTCGAGTTTTGTAAAATCATTAAGAAAGTGCCTGGCACTCAACAAATTTTATTCCTTGTTATGATTAGATAATAGATCAATGTAGAGAAATAAATGACACAGCTCATAAAAACACAAAATAATAACCAATTACGAAATTCAATCAGCAAATGCAAATATACAATATCAAGTGTGGTATAAATAAATGAGTCTTTAGAAGGATATAAGACGTGGTTAGTAAAAAAGGCAGAGGTAAGGTAAGGTACAAACCAAAAGATTGAGAAACTTCCATGAAGATTTTATAGTAGCTAAGTGGGGACAGACAGATGACCTGGACTGGAGGGCCAGTCAGATGTGTTCTCTCATAAGTCAAACAGTTTTCAACTACTATTTCTAAATTAAATAAATAAAATAAAATTTTTAAAAAGCCACCCAGAACAGGCAGCGCCCTCCAGAACGGCCTGTGGAGCGACCCGATCCCCTCTAGGACACTAGCGAACCTGGGACCTAGTGCCATCACGAGGGTTCAGCCTCCTCTCTCAACAATTCATTCTCCACTAAGTTATTAGAATGATGTAGTTAAAACGAAAGGCCTTCTGATGACAGCCCGTTGCCTACTGGAAAAACCTCAATTCCTTAGCAAGACACAGAAGGACTTTACACTCCCAACCTATCATCCTACTTTCCCATCGGTCTCTTCTTCCATTTCTCCCGAGGCAACATTCCCGAGACAGACAATGATATTCCCCGTTTTCACATCTTAGCACTGGCTGTTCTGCCTATTCATTGTACTGTCTCTCCAGCATCCATGCTGAGTCGAGAGCTCCTCACCACCTCCCCTTTTCCAACCAGCAGGGGGACGAAAACCGGCGGCAGCCCAGAGGTCCCTCAGGCCGCCCTGCCCTGCCACCCGCCGCCCCTCGCCCCTCGCCCCTCGCCCCTCGCCCCTCGCCCCTCGCCCCGGCCCCGCACCCTGTTCTCTTCTACGGCCTTCTCGAGCTACGTTTCTTCCGGGCGGGACCCCAGCAGAGCTCAATCTGTCCAGGTGCGAGGGGTGAGAACAGACCGAGCGCCCCCTCCCTGAACACTTAGCTCAGCTCCTTCCAACAGTCGAGGCCTGGGTGGGAGCCGGGAAGAAAGGGGCAGTCCAAGGCCTCAAGCCAAGATGCCAGGGAACAGCGTGCCTCTTACCACAAACACGGCCTCAGGAATCCCCAGGTGGAGCCGCCGCCCATTCCCTGTGGCCATTTCTCCTTTGCCACAACTGTCCTTAACGGCCGCCATCTTGGGGATGCGAGCGCGCGACTGCCTCCCGGGCCGCCGGCCGCCGGGATTCCGTGATTGGCTTGTTCGCACTTGCAGGCCCGCCTCTCCATGCACATTCATTGGTACGCAGGGAGGGTCCGCCACAAGCCCCCGTTCTCCTTTGGCCGAAAGTAGCCCAACCTGTAGGTGCTGATTGGCTGCGCTCAGGTAAGTGACAAGCGTGGAAGGGCCGCGGAAGAGAAGCTGGAGCGACAGGAAAAACCCCTACGTCCTCCTGGGAAAAGGGGTCTTGTGAGTGAGCGGTGCTAAAGCCCTAGGAATAGGGACCTAGCCTGACCCCACCCCGACCCTAGAACTGGCAGCAGCCTTCACAATGGCCTCTGGAGCGACCCAATCCCCCTCTCGGATGCTTGCGAACCTGGGACCTAGCGCCATCACGAGGGTTCAGCCTCTGTGCCTTTCTGGTTTCACCATCCCAGGGAGCTTCCTGCCCCTTGAAGGGAATTTTGTGTCTGTTTCAGAGTGGTCACTGGCCTCATTCTAATAAATACCCTGCCTGTCGCACCAGCCTTTCCTGAAAGCCACCTTTGATCAGAATGTCTTCTCTCCAGCTCAAACGTTTCCAAAACTTCATAGTCTACATACAAAATCCTAAGAACTCCACCTAGGCTTCTAGGCCCATGGACTTACCCAATGTCATCCTACACTATAACCCTTTAAAAGCACATGTGTCATACAGAACCAAGTAATTATTCTTCGGGCTCTTTTGTGTCCTTTATTTCACTGGAGTGTTTCCCAGTGAGGCAGTGCTTCATCCACTTGCACAAATTCTACCATGAGCCTAAGAATTATGCAATGGAAAGTAAGTCTCTCTTCTCAGAGGCAATCACTGTTACCGGTTTATCTCCACAGACAATGTACGATCAAGCATATAGACATAGATATGTCTTTATATATAATATGAGGAAGAAATTGGTATCGTCATATTGTGAGTGAGGAAACTAAAGCTCAGTGAACCTGTACAGCTCCTCCAAAATCCTACAACTACATAGTAGTGAAGCCGGAATTCCAAACTAGTTCTCCAGTGGCTTCTATGCGATTTGGCTTGGGAGGATGAAGACATGTTAGCTAACCATGACTCTGACCTTTTCTGGTCAGCAGCTTTGTAAGATAATGTCTCTGTTCCTGGAGAGAAAAGTATATGGGAACTCTATTCTTCACCACTCTCCCCCACCTCAATGCCTTCCAAAAAAAAATTTTTTTTTTGAAAAGTAGGTAACGTTTCTACAGAAAAACATTGAGATATCAGACACACACGCAAATTTTGTTCAACTTCACTGATCCCTATCTATATTAATAATTGTTAGAACCAATCAAGGACATACTTCAAACTTTAGGAAATATTTCTCCAAATTATCACTAATTTTAATTTGGAATAAACCCCTCTAAGAGATATATTATTTGACACTTCGGGCCAGGTTTTTCTTTTGGAGCCAAAAGCCTTATCAGCTTATCGCTCATGTTTTACTCCCTTACAGGTACAAACAGAAGATTCCCTTATTTATACTGCTGAATATATTTCCTTTCTAGTCTTCTCTTAATTAGAAAGTTGTATACCAATTCTTTCTGACTCCTCTATTTCCTTCCTGCCATGGCTGCAGCAGCTTTTCCAAGAGTACACTAAGCTTATCAACTCTATAGGTGGTCATTTTCTTATCTCTTAGCAAAAAAAAAAAAAAAAAAAAAAACCTTCCTCTTGCCAGATCCAAATCTAGCTATTACCTGACTAAATATGATTGGTCTTTAGTAACTCTTCAGTAGCCCACACCTTTTATAGCTTATCTTTAGATTGCTTTAATAAAAGCATTTTTTAAAACAGACTTTAAAAGGTTGTAGTTTTTCACCATGGACACTTTTGAAACAAAACAAAACAAAATGTAAAGAAAATACGCATACAACAGGAAACAGAACAACTTAAAAAATCATTTCACGTAGTGTTGTGCTGATAAACATTCAACTAATTCTCTTTAGAAAGGGGTACATATTTATTACAAATTGTATTGACGTAAAAGGTGTATAGCACACAATTTCATAAGTGATAATAAAATATACAATACTCTTTATCGTTAATTCTGTATAACCAATTCTGACAGGATGCTTTTGATTTTTGCCAAATACATATCTCCCTAGACAACCTACAGTTGCAATTGATGAACTAGTGTAGTTCTGACATGAATGTTGCTTGATATTTTCATTTATGTTAAGTAATAAGAAAAAAGTAATTCAACAATTATTTTTATATTGGTACTTGGATCATTCATCAACAATGTGAGTGATTTATTTGCTGAATTGGATAATGGTTTTCAAATACCAGAAAAATATTGCCTCATTTTTTGGTGCTATTCACAATAATGGCTACAGACACAACTCACTTTTAAGCTGAATCTGCATTAGTAACATTTTCTCCATTGTTTTCAAGTCTAGAGTGACAAACATAGATCAAGCCGTAGTTTGTAGCATCTACCAATTTCTGTAGCCTAGATACTCCCACAATGGCTGATTTCAATCCATGTCGAGTTGGGAAGACATGCCCAGTAGCACACAGATACAATCGATGTAAATAACCTCAAGAGCATAGGTAACATTCAAATGTCAAAAAATAATTAGAAGGTGATAAATTTTGAATATTTATTACCTTTGCCTTTAAAAGAATTTAATTGTAAATTTTTATAATTTAATTTTAAATGATGGCTGTGTTTAACAACCATCTTGCAGAATTTCTAGAAATTTAACAATTGGTTCTCACAAGCTGGTACAAGCCAGCTCTAGTGCACCACTGGCTCATAGTTTGGGAAGCCTGAGTTTAATGACTTCAGTGAATAGTACCTGCAAATGTCACACTAATGTGCTCTGCAGAGAAGGAAGAAAATGATGTGACATACAATTGGAGTCCCCTGGAAGAAGAGGGTGATATCCTTAGCAACTTCCAGAACTCAGATAATCAAGAGCTGACTTAAATTTGTACAGCCGGGAACCCACAATAACTCTCACTCCATCTTTGCCTGGAAGCTCTGTGCAGGTAACAGGTTCTGTCCCAATCTCCACAAGCCTCTGAAATTACTCTGAAGAGCTGCAAATCCTGAGGCTGGGGGAATGTGTCTCCTTTTTCCTGAGCCTGGTCACTGGGGTCATTTCCTCCCAGGAAGCCCACTGGGAAAGAGCCTAAGGCCTTCAGAGAGATGCCAAGCATTTCAGGATGTTCTAAGACAGCCTCTGCTCGACCTTCTGATTCAGTTTCTAATCCTTACTTCTGAGAGCAGAAAGTGCAGTTTCCCCTAGGGGCTTTGGAACTCCCCTGGAGGGCACTCAATTGTGATAGTGCTCCTGCATGCTAAGCCACCCCAGCCTCTTGGGGCTATTTCCTAGTAAGTCAGAATACATGTGTCTTCTATTTCCAGACATGCCAATGGGCCTCCATACTCACTACCCTGGGTTGTTGAGTGTGCTGGGAGTGTTCTCACTGGGTATTGTTATTGTATCTTCAGTGTTTATACAGGAGAGGACAAGGTAGGATTTGCCTAGACAAGGTAAAATGTGGCAATGTGATTTCCTTTTTCCTGGGACTGATGTTATTTATCCAAGGTGATGTGGAGAGGTCCTTTGTTCAGGGAACTAATCCTTCTGCAACCCCCACCCCACCATCTCATCTGCCAGAATGATGGCCCTGGGGACTCCCAGACATTACCCTGCTTTATTTCCAGAATCCATTTCTAGGCTTGCCACTGTGTAATAGGCCCTAGAATTTGGGTTCTAATTTAACCCTGTCATTTAACAGGCTGTGCCTCATTAGACAAGTGTCTTCACCTATCTAGCTCAGTGTCCTCACATGTGAAATGTGAGCTTTGGACTAGAAGATCTCCAGACTCACTTCTAGTGCTAATACATTTTGACTATGACCTCTGATGAGTCATCAGGGCACTAGTGCTTATTCTGCATCCCATGGTTGTCACTAGATCCCACTGGATCCTCCGGGTTCCTTCTGTAACTATGCAATTCTCAATTTAGAAAACCTGATCTTGGGCCCCAAGGTGAGTAATTACACCCTCCAAATCCCTCTGCCCCTATGTCCACCCAAGCTATTCCTTTCCTACCAAACCCAATAAAAAGCATGGATGTAAAAACGTTCAAACTCTGCTTTCATGTTCCTGAATCTCCTTTGGGCCAGACTCCTCAGGATACATGAAGACCTTCAGTATAAGCCATGGTAAATTCCCAGTCACAAGTTTTCCTGTATAATAATTGGGAGAGATGGTGCATTCCAGCACAATGGTTAAGGCTAAGAGCATGCACTTTGCAGTCAAGTTTGATTATTTATTGGCTATGGGATATTAGGTTAGTTACTTTAACACTGTCTCAGTTTTCTCCATTATAAAATAACCATAATAATAGGGCTTTGGGCACATATTATTAAGTAGATTGAATGGAATTACACATAATAACATACTTGATACTGTGCCCAGTACCTAGGAAGCCCTCAATAAATTTCAGCTACTGTCATGATCATTGAAAGCCATGGATATGGCACAGAATAAGAAACTCAGGGGTTTGAGACATGAGCCATAACATGTCATGATAATGGCCTCATTATGGGGAGAAATCACACAGCCTGCTCATAGCATGGGAGATCTGCAGGGTCCCTCAGATAGACATCTGTTTTAAATCCCTCACAGCCTCCTGGGGAGGAAGAAGGGCTATTCTTCACATATACAGATAAGAGAGAGCATTCAGTCCGGCTCAGGACCAACTCCTAAAACACTGGAGCCCCATGATATTGCACAGCTCACTGGGCCCGCTATTTGTGGATATGTTGAAATGCCTTGAAATATGAAAGGCCAAAAATACAACCAACTCTTTTCAACTTGACGCTAAAATGTCTGATGTCAGTACCAAAGAAAAGGAGAAGCTGAGATGAGTGCCTCTATCAGCCTATAAATACTTAAGGGTAGGGACTTGTTTCTCTTGCCTTTGCTTCTCTGGGCCTCACACTGAGCTTGATACTTGATCAGTATTTATTGATCAAGTTGATCAATATTTATTGCTTGATCATTATTTATTGACTGTGTGAATCAATCAAGCAACAAATGTTTGTGGAGCATGTACAATGTGCTCAACATTGAGGTAGTGAAGATAAGTTACACTAGAAGAATCCGATGCAGTGTATAACTGGAGATAATAAATCTAGTTAAGAAACTAAGACACTCACATGAAAAACCACCTAGCTGGGCAAGACAGTCAATGCTAAGTGCCAGAGACACTAAGTGTAGTGGGACTCCATCTTGCATGGAAGACCTGCTTTTGCCTACACATTGGAAAAAATTCTGGATTTGGAGCCAAGAAACCTTGGAAGTCATCTCTCTTAGGACCTCCATTTCCTCTTCCTAAAGAGGATTTTGGAATTGCTAATCTCTAAAAAATTCATCACCTTTCACATATTGTAGTCTCTGTTTATTTGTGATACAGATGATGGCTCAAAAATAACGGTGTGTGGGCACATTAGAGTTTCGAGAAAGCCAAGCCAGCAGAGACCAGAATACTTGATGAAATTTCCCATGGCAAGGTGAGCTTATGTTACTCAGGGATCACACTCCCTGCCCAAGACAAGGAATCACAGGCAACCATTGCTCTTGCTGTTACTTAGAGAGCAGCTACAGCAATTACATGCTGGGAGTCTGGAGAGTCCGCTCAGGAAATCAGTTTCAGCAAAATGATGCCACCAGCCTTGCTATAAGGACAGGAAGGAAGCGAATTGTCACTCCATGGCAGTCTTCAGGGGATGAGGTCCTGAGCTTTTATCTAGGGACCTGGCTCTGGATTAGATGAGAGTCATGACTAGATCTGTAGCAGTCCCTAAAGGGGCCAAACAACTGAAGAACACCTGGTACGAAGTAAGGCTTGTAATGTGGCTACTGAGGGCACTCAGAGGGCCCAGAACTGCGCCTGTATGACACAGTTTAGAGACAGGGTCTCTCTCTGTCACCCAGGCTGGAGTGCAATGGTGCAATCATAGCTCACCGCAGCCTCAAACTCCTGGGCTCAAGCAGTCCTCTTGCCTCAGCCTCCCGAGTGGCTAGGAGTATGGGTGCATGCCACTATATCCAGCTAATTTTTTATTTTGTAATTTTGTAGAGATGGGGCCTCGCAATGTTGCCCAGGCTGGTCCAAACTCCTGACTTCAAGTCATCCTCCTGCCACCTCAACCTCCCAAAGTGCTGAGATTACAAGCTTGGGCCACTGCACCAGGCTGACACATGTGCTTTTAGGAACTTGTTAGGGAAGGGGTGTGGTTGGAAGACTAGAGTGGGTTAGGTGAATTATTAACCATTAAAATAAGAAAAATAGAGTACATAACCTCCAAACATCGAATTAAAGAATTTCAAGAGTATTGAATGTCTTCCAAGTAAACACTTATTTTACTTGGAAGATGTGGAGGATTCAGTTCAGCCTGTTGAAAGATCTTTTTATTCACTTCTGAATCTGAATCTTTTTGCTTTGGGACCTCTACTTGGACTGCGTCTGAATGAGAGACAGATCTGTAAATATTTAATCATTTATACATATTTTTACTTGTAGTTATGAAATAAATTACAAATATTTTAATACAAAACTCTCGTCATTTTTCTCATTATCTAACACCTGAAGCTTTGTCACTCCTCGTAAAACAAACGTTCAGGTATCAGGGGGCTCAGCACATCAGCTGAAGACTGAAAGAAGAAACCTTGTAAAGTCTTCTAGAAAACAATACTCTGAGACAATGGACACCCGGATCATGACACTCTCCCATACACTTCAGCTATACTCACTCACATTACCACTGCCTACTTCCACTTCTTTGTTCAACCTATTCTTTCTGCCTGTAATCCCAAACTTCTTCTATCCGCTATACATCTACTATTTGAAATCTTCTTTATCATTCAGTACTTGAAAGCTTCCTTTGCTAAATTAATTATTCCCTTCTTTGAGTTCCCATGGTGCTTTGTGCTTCCCTCTCTGTGTATATGTTTATCTGGAGCGTGCTTTCTCACTCTGTTAACTCTCTGTCTATTTTTAAATCTTATCATTAAACTTAAGTATCAGTTCTCTGGTAAGTCATCCTTGAAATCTCCAGACTGAGTTAGCCACTTCTCCAATACTAATCACAGTTGGGTTTGTTGAATGAATAAACAAATGAATGAATAAAAGGATGGCTGAATAAATATAAGAAGCCAGTTGAGGCTTAACAACACAAGTTTATAGAGGTCTGCACCAGGTCTGCACAGTTCTGTGTCTTTCTATGATGACGAAAATGTTGAATTAGGCTTTCTTCTATGAGAGACCAACAGTACACAAAAGATGGATATGTTGCAAAACTCCATTATAACACTGATCCTGCCTCCAGTGACTGCCTATCTCTGCCAAGGCCCTTAGCAACAACAGCCCAAACGTACCTGATGTTCTGGGGATGGAGTGGAAGGACTACCGGTCCTTAGGCCTTGCTGGGTATGAATCATGGGTTGAGGTGCCATTAGAGAAAGAGCTCCCAATGGAGTTGGAACCTATGAATTTTGAAAGAAAACAAACAGTTAAAAATTAGTTAGTATTTAATTGCTCTCCTAATACAATAGTACCATGAGAACAAGTAGCCCCCTAGAGTAAATATTATATTAATATTTAATAAGCATCAATTGAAAGGAATTCTAAATGCCAGATGCAAAGAAAAAGACGAAAATGTTAAAAAAAAAAAAAAAAGAAAAAGACAAAAATGTATCTGTGAAGGGGCTGCTAGTGATAAAGTGTGAGAGACCAAAGAGTGTGGAAAAGCTAAAGAATAGTTATTGAAAAGCAGGGATGAATTAGCCACAAAGTAAGGCCTTGACTCTTTTCAAGTCAGATCTCCAACATCTCAAGGCCAATAATACTCATAGGAAAAAGAAAGGAAGTTCGGGTGGACATGGAACATGTTAAATATATACTGGTATGTATGTATCTTTCATGAAATACTTTAGTATGAACATATGATTTGATACGGTGATCTACAGGTTAAATGTGAAGGATGTATAGAAATTTGCCAGATGAAAGTAGTGAAGGAAGCACATCAGGTCAAGGAGGTAGGTGGAACTAGAAAGGCATTTGACATCTCTTTAGTTTGTTTTACTTTTCTAGTTACTTTATAAGCTCAGATTTTAAATTATATTCAAAAGATGAAAGAATAGCAATTAATGAAGAACAAACTAAGGAGGTTGCACAGGCCCATTAATATAAGACTGTGACCATCTCCCTCCACTGTTTAAAACCATTAAATGGACCCTCATTGACTGTAGATAGTGTGTAAACTCCTTGGCATGGCTTACCAAGCCTACTGCTTCCTCATCTTGATCTTTTCCCTCACTTCTCCCTCACTGATTAAGGAAATATGGGCTTACTTAAGAACAACTGGGTAAATTAGAAACTGTTCAAATGACTCATAACCAAAGGCTAAGGATTAATGTGTTGACCTGCTGGGAGGTTTCTGGTGATACACTGCAGGGTTATGTTCTTGATCTTCTTGTTCATCTTTATCTATCAATGAAAATGTTGTAGAGGACATGTTCACTGAGCATATGAATAACATACACATTGGAAAGGATAATGAATATATTAAATATAATCAGAAACATTAATTTTCTTGACAGACTAGAGATAGGGTCCCAATTGAATAAGAGGAAGGTTAACAGAGTCTAGCACTTGGATCTTAAAAAAATACCCACATATATATAGAATGGATGAGAAGTGAAAATGAAGTTAAAAGAATTTTGGTTGATAGTAACATTTAAGTTTTCCAGTCCTTCCTCCTGTCTTAGCCCCATGCCAGCAATTTGGAAGCAGTTCCTAGCTATCTTCAGTGTGCAGGGATGCCACTTCTGCAGTATCAAACAAAGGGCCTAAGTGAGCAAGGTACCAAGACCTCTTGCCTTACAAACCAGTGCTGCTTAGAAATCCTTGAAATTGCTCTTGCCTGAGGATGAAGATCTTGGTCTACTTCTGTGATGCTATCAGATAGTACACCCTGGAATAGCCCCATGTGGTGACTGGACTGAGCACCTAGTCCTTTTAGGAAACCTAGGTGAATATGCCTCCTTCAATCCACCTGGGTCCATAGTTATTCATGCCTGAGGAGTGGGATTCTCATTCTGTAGTCAAGTCAATGCTAGGGTCTACTTTGTACCTGATTCCTGTCAGCTTCTCTCCCTGGGAAATGGGCCCTGTTCTGTTCACCATTATTTGGAAAGAATCTGAAATAGCCTGGCTTTTTATGTAGCCCTTCATAGTTTTTTCTGCAACCCATACTTTTTGCCTCAAGCCCTGTTATACTAATAAATGGACTTTGGTTACCGATGCCTAACCTGGAATCTACCACACTCCTTTGGTACTTGTACCCTGACCTGTGGAGTGTCTCAGTTCTACTCCTTCTACCTTAAATTCTTACTAAGTCTATTTTTTCTGGGCTTGGGTTCACTCATAGTTCTAACATATATGCACACCTAGTATCATATTGTACTCTAATCCTCTTATGGAAATTAACTGGCACATACAGTATATTATTATAGAGGATGTATAGAGAAGTCCACAAACAGGACTCAAAAGAGATATGAGGGAGGAGGAAAACTAAGAGAAAATGGTGTTTCTAACTCTAGGAATGGAGAGTGTTTCCTCCTCTCTCATTGGCCACTCCTTTTCCACCTCTTTTGCAGGTTCCTTCTCATTTCCTTGCCCCAGTGACAGACGACCCTTGGGCTCATTCTCCACTCACCCCTAGTTGATTTCATCCATTCTTTCTCTCAGCACATTCTTACTTCAAGCTGTTTGCACTGATTATTCCCTCTCCTGGAATGTTCTTCCACTTGACTTGCTCCTTCTACTCTTTAAAATTTCTACTCAAGGCCAGGCACGGTGGCTTACGCCTGTAATCCCAGCACTTTGGGAGGCTGAGGCAAGCGGATCACGAGGTCAGGAGATTGAGACCATCCTGGCTAACACAGTGAAACCCCGTCTCTACTAAAAACATAAAAAAATTAGCCAGGCATGGTGGCAGGTGCCTGTAGTCCCAGCTACTCGGGAGGCTGAGGCAGGAGAATGGCGTGAACCCAAGAGGCGGAGCTTGCAGTGAGTCGAGATTGCGCCACTGCACTCCAGCCTGGGCGACAGAGCAAGACTCTGTCTCAAAAAAAAAAAAAAAAAAAAATTCTACTCAAGACTGAGTCACCTTTTCAATAGAGTTCCCACTGACCAGCCTATTTAAAACGGAAACCTACTCCAATACTCTTAATTCTTCTTCCCTGCTGCAATTTTCTCCATAGCACTTGTCACCTTATTTATTTATTTCTTCCCTCCACTAGAATGTACATCCCACAGGGACATAGGTTTTTGTTTCTTTTAATTATTGCCATATTCCTAGAATCAGAATATGTGCTAGTTGAGTGATAAGAGAGAAGGACTAAGTAAGACAAGGACAGAGAAGTAGCTATTAGATTCAGTTACATGAAAGTCATGAGAGACCTTTATGTTAGCAGTTTAGTGGAATAGTGGGGATAGAAGTCACATTAAAGTGAGTTGAAAAGTGAACCGGGGAGACAACCTCAATGTCCTTTAATACAAACATGGGTTGTTCCTGCCTTACTTCAAGAATATATACTGAGTAACCCTGTGCCTAGAAAGAACTAAGCAAGGCAAGAGTGTCAGGAGATGGAAGCAGAGAGGCAGCATGGAGGATCTTGGCTTTTGCTCTGGGAGAAATGGGGGCAATTGCAACGAAGTTGCTTGATTTGACTTAAACTGTAAGCCAATCACTGTGGCTGCAGTGTGAAGAACACTGTAGGGAGCAAGGGCAGAAGCAGGCAGCCCAGGTAGGAGGCTACTGCAGTGACCCAGGTGAGAGAAAATGGATTAGGAAAAAGTTAGGATGCATTCTGAAAATAAAGGCTGCTGCATTTGCTCATGAATTGTATGTGGAGTGAAAGAAAGATGTATTAAGGAGGACTGCAAGGCTTTTGGCCTGAGCAACTGGAAGGATGGAGATGTCATCAGCTGTGATTGGGAAGGCTGCAAGTAGAACAGCTTTGGGGAGATCAAGGGTACAGTTTTGGACACGTGCAATTTGAGATGTATCAGAAACATGGATATTTGTTATCCTCTGTATGTTCCTGTATATTTACCATTTTCTGGAATGAACCAACAGCAAAAACAACATGAGCAAATTGGTGTGTGGCTGGAGCAACTAAATGACTTCAGAGTTTCCATTACCTGTATTGCATTGCATAAAATTTATGCAGTGCACTGAAGCTACAAACAGAACTAGTGATTACAAACAATTTTTAACTAAGAAAAATTTTAAATCATGAAAATATTGCCAAATAAGCAGAATATAAATAATAAACTAAAAATGAGTTAAAAGAAAGTTGGAATCAGAAAAATTCCAGATATTCTATCTGTATTAACAATGTCTCCCATTAGAAGCTTTATACGATAACAGCAAAATCAGTTCAACTTTTTAAACCTGATTAATATAGACTAGAAGTGATCCCAAACAGCAAAATAGCAAATAAAACAAAACAAAATGAGACAACAATAAAATCCTTGAGAAGGGGAGAAAAACCAGCAGCAAACAGTAGTTCATAACTCTTGGAATAAACCAAGAATGTAACCTAAACTAAATCATATTAATACTTGAATCTCTATTATGTGCATGTTGATAATTCCTATTTTGGATTATCTATTAATTCTGAAGCAGCTTTCTCTTGACTATTCCACTTCTGTACATCTCTTTTCATCCCCATTTCCAGGGTTCCTTTCTTTATTCCTGTTAGCCATCTCACAATGCATGTGCTATATTATTTTTCAGAGAGCTGCCATTTTTTCCAATGCAAGAAAAGAATGTGGATGGATTACCTTCCATTTAAAAATATCTGTATAATTTTTTTTCTGTTAATAGTTGTAACCATATATCCAACTCTTGATATCTTAAAAGAGGCTTTTCAGGCCGGGCGCGGTGCCTCATACCTGTAATTCTAGCACTTTGGGAGGCCAAGGCAGGCGGATCACCTGAGGTCAGGAGTTCAAGACCAGCCTGGCCAACATGGCGAAACCCCATCTCTACTAAAAATACAAAAATTAGCCTGGCGTGGTGGCAAACACCTATAACCCCAGCTACCTGGGAGGCTGAGGCAAGAGAATCGCTTGAACCCAGGGGGCGGAGGTTGCAGTGAACCGAGATCGTGCCACTTCACTCCAGCCTGGGCGACAGAGTGAAACTCCATCTCAAAAATAAAATGTTTTCAAAACCCTTCTTTATGGTTCTCTAGCAAACAGCTGCACAAGATAAAGTGAACAATCATACAGTATAGCTGCTCTGTGCAGAGCCTAAATAAAACAAGCTACAAAATTGATGAATTCCTTCACAAACCATTTCTAACACATAATGCATAATCCATGTGTTACACCACAAGGTCCCATAGCTGTGCAAATCATTAGAATTTGATCTTGATCCCAGGGTTTTTCCAATCTTGTGATATAGTCTTTCCACCGTATTACTCAAACTATCCTTGTGTTATATACTTTGTATATACTATGTCCTCTTTGACTACTCATGCAAGGTATAGCATGATAAATTGGAGAAATTTAATAGCAATTGGGTGTAATTGATTCAAAATTTTCTAATAAACTCAAATGAATGATTAAAAAAGAGCATTTTTTCTTACCATTCTATACATAGGCATTTGCTGGGGAGTCACTGGAGGTAGAACCTTGACAAAAAGTAAATTTTCTACTAGTATTTAATAAGCAATATTAAAAGATACAGCACATATTCCGCTATATGTTTAACATTGAGAACAAATTCACAGTGAACTTTTTATAGCCAAGATAGTGATCTTTCCTTAAGCAATTATCTTTCCTTAAGAGGTTTAAAGACATCTAATTATTGCTGTGTTGTTTTAGAAGGCAGAGCAGAGTTCACAATAGCTCAAATTTCCTGAGGAACAGGAATTTGCTTGGAAAACATTGCACATCAGAGAATAATGTGAACTTAGCTAAGAAAGAAAGAGTTGTGACTCTTTTCTGTACTGCATAAACAAAACAATAACAACAGACAAATTAAATAAAAATTTCAACCATAATCACATTACCTCCAACAAATAAAACTTTCTCAGTTTTTCAGTTTTCACTTCCAGTCTTCGTTTATGATGTCTTTTAGATGTACACAATAATGTGAAAAATGATAAGTTGGCTTTCAACACAGCAGATGAAAAGTGGAGTAATACCAGTCATAACTTTAATCACTGTCTTGGTTTCTTTGTCCATTACTAGGTGATATAACATGAGACACAGTGACTTCTGACTTTAGAAATACTCCAGAGAGCTAGTGATCAGCTACAGGGACTTGAATAAGGAGGCAGAAATACGTTTTTAATATCAGTCTTTCTGATCCTTCCCAAAGTATTCTTACACCCTTGCTTCCAATTCTGCTATAAGAAATCCTTCATTCTTTATATATATCATGTGAGCTAAAATTGAATGTGCACCATCACACCCGGCTAATTTTGTATTTTTAGTAGAGACAGGGTTTCACCCTGTTGGCCAGGCTGGTCTCAAACTCCTGACCTCAGGTGATCCGCTCGCTTCGGCCTCCCAAAGTGCTGGGATTGCAGGCGTGAGCCACTGCACCCAGCTGAATAATTTCTGTTCTTGGTGTTAGTGTCCTGTGCATACCAGGCACTTGCCATTAGACATTGCTATTGAAAGTCTGATCCATTGACCAGAAGCATCAACATCACCTGGAAGGTTGCTAGAAATGAAGAATCTTGAAGGGAGGGGCCAAGATAACTGACTAGAAAAAGCTGCTGTCAGAGGTCCCCACCAAGAAGAACGAAAACGGAGAGTGAATCCTGCACTGGCAATTGAGGTATCCAGGTTCTTTTATTGGGAATGACAAGGCAGATGGCGCGACCCACGGAGAGCAAGGAAAAGCAGGGTGGAGCGATGGCCCACCTGGGAGCCACACAGGGCAAGGGGAGCCCCCACCCCAAGCCAAGGGAGGCAGTGAGTGATTGTGCTACCCTGCCTAGAAAACCATGCTTTTTCCATGAATCAATGCAACCCGGGGATCAGAGCTTGGCAAATTCTCAGCAGCCACACAGCTGGAGACTCCCTAAGACTTCTGAGTTTCCAGAGGAAGGAGTGGCCACTATCATGGCAGCAGCTGGCTGCCTAAGACTACTGAGCTCCCCAAAGCCATCACTGTGGCTCCCGTCTGCTGTTTTTCCCCTGCCGGTGACAGGGAGACTAGATGGTTTGGACCCAGGAGATTTTGGCCAGACTGCCTCTTTAGTTTTTATTTTGTTTTTTGTTTTTTTGTTTTGTTTGTTTGTTTGAGATGGAGTCTTGCTCTATTGCCCAGGTTGGAGTGCAATGGTGCAATCTCAGCTCAGTGCAACCTCTGCCTCCTGGGTTCAAGCAATTCTGCCTCAGCCTCCCGAGTAGCTGAGACTACAGGTGTGCCACCATGCTCAGCTAATTTTTGTATTTTTGGTAGAGACAGGGTTTCACCATGTTGGCCAGGCTGGTCTCGAACACCTGACCTCAGGTGATCTACCCACCTCGGCCTCCCAAAGTGCTGGAATTACAGGTGTGAGCCACCACGCCCAGCCCAGACTGCCTCTTTAGGCCGGACCCTAACCCAACCCTCCTCATTAGGTGGGGCCTTGCTGCAGGAATTTCAGCAACTCCAGCCGGGGGTTTATGGACAGAACTCTGATCTCCCTGGAACAGAGCTGGGGGGAGGGGCAGCCACAGTCTCCATGGATCAGCTGACTTAGTCTTTCTCCCTGCTGGCTCTGAGGAATCCAGGCAGTGTGGACAAGTGTGATTTCTCCCCAGCACAGTGCACCCCTTCCACCAAGGGGCAGCCAGAGTGCTTCCTTAAGTGGGTCCTTGATCCTATGCCTCCTGACTGGGTGAGAGCCCCCTAACAGGGGTCGCCAGACACTTTATACAACAGCATTCCCACTGGCATCAGGTTGGTGCCCCTCTGGGACAGAGCTCCCAGAGGAAGGGGCAGGAAGCCATCTTTGCTGTTCTGCAGCCTCCACTGGTGATACCTCCAGGTGCAGGACAGACCCAGGTGACTAGAATCTGGAGTGGACCCCAAGCAAACTGCAGCAGCCCTATGGAAGAGTAGCCTGACTGTTAAAAGAAAAACAAACAGGAAGCAACAGCAACAACAGCATCAACAAAAAAGTCCCCATAAAAACCCCATCTAAAGTTCGGCAGCCTCAAAGATCAAAGCTAGGTAAACTCATTAAGATGAGAAAGAATCAACAAAAAAAAATGCTGAAAGCTCAAAAAGCCAGAGTGCCTCTTCTCCTCCAAGTGATCACGACACCTCTCCAGCAAGGGCACAGAACTGGGCAGAGGCCAAGATGGATGAATTGACAGAAGTAGGCTTCAGAACGCAGGTAATGATGAACTTCACTGAGCTAAACAACCATGTTCTAACCCAGTGCAGAGAAGCTAAGAACCATGATAAATCATCACAGGAGCTGTTTACCAGAATAACTACTTTAGAGAGGAACATAAATGACCCGATGTGTTGCGGGAAGTCAGGGACCCTGAACAGAGGGACCAGCTGGAGCTGTGGCAGAGGAACATAAATTGTGAAGATTTCATTTTAATATGGACATTTATCAGTTTCCAAATAATACTTTTATAATTTCTTATGCCTGTCTTTAATCTCTTAATCCTGTTATCTTTGTAAGCTGAGGATGTATGTCACCTCGGGACCACTGTGATAATTGTGTTAACTGTACAAATTGATTGTAAAACATGTGTGTTTGAACAATATGAAAGCAGTGCACCTTGAAAAAGAACAGAATAACAGTGACTTTTAGGGAACAAGGGAAGACAACCATAAGGTCTGACTGCCTGCGGGGTCGGGCAAAAAGAGCCATATTTTTCTTCTTGCAGAGAGCCTATAAATGGATGCGCAAGTAGGAGAGATATGGCTAAATTATTTTCCTAGCAAGGAATATTAATATTAATACCCTGGGAAAGGAATGCGCTCCTGGGGACAGGTCTATAAACGGCCGCTCTGGGAATGTCTGTCTTGTGCCGTTGAGATAAGGACTGAGATATGCCCTGGATTCCTGCAGTACCCTCAGGCTTACTAGGGTTGGGAAACTCCACCCTGGTAGATTTGTGGTCAGACTGGTTCTCTGCTCTCAAACCCTGTTTTCTGTTATTTAAGATTTTTATCAAGATAATACGTGCACTGCTGAAAATAGACCCTTATCAGTGGTTCTTGCTTTTGCCCTTTGCCTTGTGATCTTTGTTGGATCTTTATCAATAGTTCTGCTTTTGCCCTTTGCCTTATGATCTTTGTTAGACCCTTATTAGTAGTTCTGCTTTTTGCCCTTTGAAGCATGTGATCTTTGTACCTACTCCCTGTTCTTACACCTCCTCCCCTTTTGAAACCCTTAATAAAAACTTGCTGGTTTGAGGCTCAGGTGGACATCATGGTCCTACTGATATGTGATGTCACCCCCAGCGGCCCAGCTGTAAAATTCCTCTCTTTGTATGGTCTCTCTTTATTTCTCAGCCAGCCAACACTTATGGAAAATAGAAAGAACCTATGTTGAAATACTGGGGGTGGGTTCCCCCAATATCTGGCATGCCAACGTGGCTTTCTTTTTTCTAAGTGTATGTGGGAACCTGATTCCCTTTGGTAGGTGCGTAGAAATGTTCATCGGTCCAGTTCATAGAAACGCTTGTTCAGCTCCCTGCCAATTGGTTAGTTGTCTGTGTATTGTCCGGGGTAACTATGGGTCATGTGGAGTCTAAACATTATGCTTATCTTTGCTATATTAAACTCCTGTTAAAAAAGCGGGGAGGTCGGGTACCCATGGAAAATATGGTCAACCTATGCAGGATGGTGGAAGAACACTGTCCTTGGTTTCCTGAAAAGGGAACGTTAGATGTGGAACTATGGGATCGCGTTGGTGCAAAATTCCGGGAACTGGTCCCGACAGGAAATTATGTTCCTGTCACTGTTTGGGTTGATTGGGCCTTGGTACGTGCCGTCTTAATGACATACGAATCCTGTGGCCCCCTGCAGTTACTACAGTTTTCTGAATCTGGTCACCCTCTACCTCTTCCTCAGCTTTCTTCTCCCACTTGGCCTTCATTATCTGCTCAGCCTCTCCCTTCGCTTACTCCTCCCCCACCTGAGGATGTTGAAGATTCAATATCTAACTCTGATGACTTTGGTTTAACGTCACCCTCTGATAATCTTATTTCTTTTCACTAGGAGCCAGTACTTGTAACTCCCGCGGCCCCACCTCGGACAGCCCAGGACCATATCTATGCTAACTCTTCCCTCTTCAAACCTTTGCAGCCTTTGCCTCTGGAGCCCTCCCCTGTCCACTGCAGCCCCTCAACCCTCCTGTCATTTCAGTCCCTCAACCGGTCACTTTGCCATCCACTGAACCTGCTTCTCTGTACCCTTCTTCATGCATGGACGTCCCTGCCACTCTGGTTGCACAGGATTGGGACAATAATCACCAGTATGCTTCTGCCTCTTCTGCTCCCCCAATGCCCCTTTCTCACACTCTTATACTGGTCCAACCTCCTCAACCTCAGTTTCCCTTATCTACACATATATTTCCTGTCACTTCTATGCCAACTCCGTCTCATGTGCCTGTTCTTGGAACTTCCATGCAACACTTATTATGCCAGAACAAAGAAACAAGTGGATTAGAGGTGTGGGCTTATCCGGTCACGCTGGAAACTCCCAATGCTCAAGAGGTACAAGTGTGTCAATATGTGCCACTCAATCTTACCTTTTTAAAAGAATTCAAGGATGCTTGTACTCAGTATGGTCCTACTTTTCCATATGTTAAAATGGTATTACAGACTCTTTGTACCGAGGTCATTTTGCTTCCTTTAGACTGGGACCTTTTGACAAAAGCTGTTCTAACTTCATCTCAGCATTTACAATTCCGTACTTGGTGGTCAGAGGAGGCCCATCTGCAGGCTCAACTAAATCGGGCTGATGGCATTTCAATTACTCAGGCTCAGCTCACAGGCTCCGATAATTACTCTGACACTACTGCCCTATTAGGCTTTGATTCTATCACCACAGAACAAGTAACAAAGGTGTGTATGAGAGCTTGGGATGAATTACGCACCCCGGACCAAGCTCCTGTTTCTTTTACTACTGTTAAACAGAGTCACAATGAATTATATCCTGATTTTTTGGCTAAATTACAAGATGCTGTTGAAAAATCTGTCTCTTTGTCAGATGAGTAGGTTGCGAAAATTTTCTCCCATTTTGTAGGTTGCCTGTTCACTCTGATGGTAGTTTCCTTTGCTGTGCAGAAGCTCTTTAGTTTAATTAGATCCCATTTGTCAATTTTGGCTTTTGTTGCCATTGCTTTTGGTGTTTTAGACATGAAGTCCTTGCCCATGCCTGTGTCCTGAATGGTAATGCCTAGGTTTTCTTCTAGGGTTTTTATGGTTTTAGGTCTAATGTTTAAGTCTTTAATCCATCTTGAATTGATTTTTGTATAAGGTATAAGGAAGGGATCCAGTTTCAGCTTTCTACATATGGCTAGCCATTTTTCCCAGCACCATTTATTAAATAGGGAATCCTTTCCCCATTTCTTGTTTTTCTCAGGTTTGTCAAAGATCAGATAGTTGTAGATATGTGGCGTTATTTCTGAGGGCTCTGTTCTGTTCCATTGATCTATATCTCTGTTTTGGTACCAGTACCATGCTGTTTTGGTTACTATAGCCTTGTAGTATAGTTTGAAGTCAGGTAGTGTGATGCCTCCAGCTTTGTTCTTTTGGGTTAGGATTGACTTGGCAATGCGGGCTCTTTTTTGGTTCCATATGAACTTTAAAGTAGTTTTTTCCAATTCTGTGAAGAAAGTCATTGGTAGCTTGATGGGGATGGCATTGAATCTGTAAATTACCTTGGGCAGTATGGCCATTTTCACAATATTGATTCTTCCTACCCATGATCATGGAATGTTCTTCCATTTGTTTGTATCCTCTTTTATTTCCTTAAGCAGTGGTTCGTAGTTCTCCTTGAAGAGGTCCTTCACATCCCTTGTAAGTTGGATAATATCCAGAATCTACAATGAACTCAAACAAATTTACAAGAAAAAAACAAACAACCTCATCAAAAAGTGGGCGAAGGACATGAACAGACACTTCTCAAAAGAAGACATTTATGCAGCCAAAAAACACATGAAAAAATGCTCACCATCACTGGCCATCAGAGAAATGCAAATCAAAACCACAATGAGATACCATCTCACACCAGTTAGAATGGCAATCATTAGAAAGTCAGGAAACAACAGGTGCTGGAGAGGATGTGGAGAAATAGGAACACTTTTACACTGTTGGTGGGACTGTAAACTAGTTCAACCCTTGTGGAAGTCAGTGTGGCGATTCCTCAGGGATCTAGAACTAGAAATTCCATTTGACCCAGCCATCCCATTACTGGGTATATACCCAAAGGACTATAAATCATGCTGCTATAAAGACACATGCACACGTATGTTTATTGCGGCATTATTCACAATAGCAAAGACTTAGAACCAACCCAAATGTCCAACAATGATAGACTGGATTAAGAAAATGTGGCACATATACACCATGGAATACTATGCAGCCATAAAAAATGATGAGTTCACGTCCTTTGTAGGGACATGGATGAAATTGGAAATCATCATTCTCAGTAAACTATCGCAAGAACAAAAAACCAAACACCGCATATTCTCACTCATAGGTGGGAATTGAACAATGAGAACACATGGACACAGGAAGGGGAACATCACACTTCGGGGACTGTTGTGGAGTGGGGAGAGGGGGGAGGGATAGCATTGGGAGATAAACCTAATGCTAGATGACGAGTTAGTGGGTGAAGCGCACCAGCATGGCACATGTATACATATGTAACTAACCTGCACATTGTGCACATGTACCATAAAACCTAAAGTATAATAATAATAAAAAAAAAAGAAAAATCTGTCTCTGATGAGCCCACTCAAGGTATTCTCCTTCGTATGTTAGCTTTTAAGATCACAGTTCATACTGGTCTCATTAATTCTGATTCCTCCGATGAGATTAAGTTTATGGTGTCTTCCAAGGTTCCTGTTTCCATTCCGGCCAGTGAGTCAATTGCTCAATGACTTCTACTACCTAATATTGTTTTAAACAAAGGAGATAAGACACGGGGCCCTGGGATGGGCTCTGGCGGTGGAAAAGCCGCTTATTGGATTAATGTAATTTCTAAACAACAGCCCACCTGCACCATACACATTCAAGGAAAACAGTTTGAGGGCCTAGTAGATACTGGGGCTGATGTTTCTATTATTTGCTCTAATTTACGGCCTTCCTCCTGGCCTAAACATCCTGCTAACATGGGACTAGTAGGGGTTGGAAAAGCTGATGAAGTTCACCAGAGCACATTTATCTGGTCTTGCACTGGCCCTGATGGTCAAAAGGGTACAATTCAGCCTTATATCACACCCCAATCCCCATTAATCTTAGGGTAGAGATTTGCTGGCACAATGGGGGGCTGAAATTAATATTCCACGTAACTCTTATAGTGCTCCCAGTCAACACATAATGGAAAACATGGGGTTTGTTCCCAGACTCAGTCTCGGTCCAAGACATAAAGAAATTACTAAACCTCTTCAAGTTACTGTAAAAGAAGACAGGGCTAGTTTAGGTTATCCTTTTTAATGGTAGCCACTGCTACACCTCCTAATCCTGTTCCTCTGCAATGGAAATCTGAAACACCTGTTTTGATTGAGCAGCGGCCGCTCTCTAAAGAAAAACTGGAGGCTTTAACCCAATTGGTTTCTGAACAGTTACAACTTGGAAATGTGGAACCTTCTCTTTCCCCCTGGAATTCTCCTGTGTTTCTAGTAAAAAAGAAATCAGGCAAGTGAAGGATGGTAACTGATTTAAGGGCCATTAATGCTGTACTTAAACCTATGGGAGCTGTCCAACCCGGCATGCCTGCCCCTGCTTTAATACCTAAGAATTGGCCTTTCATAGTTATTGATCTTAAAGACTGTTTCTTTCATATTGCTTTACATAAATCGGATTGTAAAAAATTTGCTTTTACTCTACCATCTATCAATAATCAGGAGCTTGCAGCTCGTTATCAATGGAAAGTACTTCCTCAGGGAATGCTGAATAGCCCTACCATCTGCCAGCTTTATGTTGGACAGGTGCTTTCACTAGTTTGAGCTCAATTTCCCCAGGCCTATATTCTTCATTATATTGATGATATATTAATTGCTGCCCCCACTGATAAAGAATTAATTGACTGTTATCAATTTTTAAGCCACCGTGTTACAGAGGCTGGATTACACATCGCTCAGGATAAAATTCAACAGACCACTCCTGTTCAATATTTAGGAATGGTGGTCGATAAAGAATGTATTCAACCTCAAAAGGTTCAGATTAGGAGAGATTCTTTAAAAACCTTAAGTGATTTCCAAAAACTTTTATATAACATTAATTATTTAAGACCTACTTTAGGTATTCCGACCTATGCGCTGCCTAACTTGTTTTCTATGCTGTGGGGAGATTCCAATCTCCACGGTCCCAGGACTTTGATCCCTGAGGCTTCACTAGAACTAGAATTCATAGAGGAAAGAATCCAGACCACCCAGTTGTCTAGAGTACAGCCGTCTCAGCCTTTTCAGCTTCTGGTTTTCACTTCATTGCACTACCCTACTGGGCTAAGAGTTCAACATAATGATTTAGTTGAGTGGTGTTTTCTTCCTCATTCTGTGTCAAAGACTTTGTCTGTTTATCTGGACCAAATGGCCACCCTAATTGGACAAGCTTGGTGTAGAATACTTAAAATTTCCAGATTTGCTCTGAATTTAATTGTGGTTCCTTTAAATTGGCTTGAAGTCCAGGCCACTTTTCAACATTCCATACTGTGGCAAATTCACTTGGCTGAGTGTATTGGTGTTATTGACAATCATTATCCAAAAAACAAATTGTTTGATTTTATAAAAATGACTTCTTGGGTGGTCCCTTAATTGACCAAAGATCAGCCCATTCCTGAGGCCGTTACAGTGTTCACTGATGGCTCCAGTAATGGAAATGCTGGTTATGTGGGTCCTACAAACAAGCTTATTTCTACCCCTTATACAGCTACTCAAAAGGCAGAGTTAATTGCTGTAACTACTGCCTTACAGGATTTCCCCAAACCTTTAAATATTGTCTCTGATTCTGCTTATGTTGTACATGCCACTAAAAATATAGAAACCGCTACTATCAAACATATTGATAATTCTGAATTGGCTTCTTTATTTTTCAAGGTTACAACAGGCGGGTCGCCAACGTAGACACCCTTTCTATATTACACATATTAGATCTCATACCACTCTACTGGGACCCATGTCTGCTGGTAACCATAAGGTCGACTGTTTAGTCTCTTTTGCAATCCAAGAGGCTCAGGAGTTCCATAATCTCACTCATGTCAATGCTGCTGGATTAAAAGATAAATTTGCTCTCACCTGGAAGGAGGCTAAGCTTATTGTCCACCGCTGCCCTCAGTGCCAAGTTTTTGTACTTCCAAATCAGGAAACTTTGCACTTCCAAACAGGCATTAATCCCAGAGGCCTAACTCCTCATGATTTATGGCAAATTGAGGTGACTCATGTTAGCTCCTTTGGCAGACTTTCATATGTACATGTTTCTGTAGATACCGTCTCAGGTTTTATCTGGGCTACTTGCCAAATAGGGGAAGGCACGGCCCATGTTAAAAAACATCTGTGTTCTTGCTTTGTAGTTATGGGGCTTCCATATCAAATAAAGACAGACAACACCCCTGGATATGTTAGTAAGGCTTTTGATTTATTTATGCAACAATGGGGAATTTCCCATATTACCAGAATCCTTGATAATCCTCAGGGACAGACTGTGGTGGAACCAGCCAATTGTACCTCAAAAACTCAATTGTCCAAACAGTCTGAGCAACAAAAGCATAATTTAACCACTCCCCACTCCCAATTACATTTAGTATTGCTTACTTTAAACTTTCTAAATGTTCCTAAAGACAATACTCTGACTACAGATGAACACCATTATAGAGACAAAAAATTCTCCCTAAAGGAAGGCAAGCCAGTGTTATGGAAAAACTCCCAAACCAATACCTGGGAATCTGGAACAATTATAATGTGGGGAAGAGGGTATGCTTGTGTTTCACCAGGAGATCATCAATCCCTTGTCTGGGTGCCCACTAGGAGACTTAAACTTCGTGTGAATACTGACAATGAAAACCGCAGGGAAAAGACGTCCGCGTCAGAGACTGCCCTCATACCTGGTGAGGTCTGTGCCGACTCCTCAGGAACTGGCACGCCAAATCAAAATGGGTCTGGTTCAATCCTCCCTAATGGCAACGGAGACCCCTTTAACTAATCCCACTTCTCCTAATTCCCTTTCTTTTTCTCCTTACGAACCTAAAAATCTCACCATTTCTATTAGCCTGAAAATAACATCCTCCTGTTCTTCTCTTCCTCCTTCAGCACTAGATCTCACTTACAATAGGTTTTATTTAATAATTCTCCTCCTTATACTTTCTGTCTCACCAGTTTCTCCTCAAACTGATTTACCTGCTACACAAAATTATTTTTATTGGGCTTATGTGCCTCTTCCTCCACTTATTCGACCTCTCACCTGGATGGATGCTCCTGTGGAAATCTATACTAACAATAGCATGTGGATGCCAGGAGCTACAGATGGCCATTGCCCTGCTCAACTAGGAGAAGGAGGCAGTGCATTTAATGTTACTATGGGTTATAAATACCCCCCTCTGTGCCTCGGATATGCACCTGGTTGTATCCATCTAGAAACTCAAGTCTGGGCTGCTTATCTTCCGGAGAGATCAGCCACAGGGGAACAGGGACATTTAGTCTCTGGCCTCTCCCTTTCTCCTTTAAGACAAATGAAAGCAGGAATAATAGGAGATACCCCATACTTTCAATATAAACCTGTGGGAAAACCATGCCCTAAAAATTTTGAGGGCCCATCTAAAACTTTAATTTGGGAAGATTGTGTTAACTCACATGCAGTAGTATTAAAAAATGACTCATATGGTTTAGTAATAGAGTGGGCACCAAACGGCTATTTAAAAAACAGTTGCTCCTCTGGTGGAAGGGAATGCCTGGAGGCTACTTATTTTATTTATTTATTTATTGTTTATTTATTTCTTATCGGGAGGATGAGGATCATCATCCTACTTTGCATAAGAGGTTCAGCTCGTTCTTTCCCTTAAAATGGGAAGATAAGGGCATTACCCCCCCTCCCCCACAAGGCCTCATATGATATTCCCCATTCTGAGCCCAGAACACCCAGAACTTTGGAAATTGCCTATTGCCATGTCCAGACTGTGAGTATGGGAAAGGGAAATTTTTCTGTCTGTTGTCCCCACTACTGCCCTTCACATCCATGATTCTGAACCCCATGATAAATCCCCTTTGAACCCTCTTCCTCTTTCTGATGCCGATCCTCCTTTATGGGACTCCGATTGGCATTATGATAATTTTCTCGACCCAGGTATGCCCCTCTACCTCTTCAGCATCCCCGGGCACCTCGGATTGCTTCTTTATGGCGGAGAACATCAGGCGTTGCCACTGCCGCCCTTCTCCCTCAGTATCAATGTAGATTCAAACATTCTGCTTTGTTTACCTCCAGCCTGACTATTCCTATATAGAGTTGTGTTAAGCCTCCTTACATGCTGTTAGTGGGAAATATCAAAATTTGGACAAACAATCAAACTATCCAATGCATTAATTGTCATTTATACACTTGTGTTAACTCCCGTTTTGACTTCAGGAAAAGTGTAATGTTGGTTTAAGCTCGAGAAGGAATCTGGACACTGGTAACTTTACCCAGACCTTGGGAATCTTTCCCCTCAGTACATTTAATTAATGAAGTGTTACAATGAATTATCAAAAGATCTAATAGATTTGTTTTCACTTAATCGCTGTGATCATAGGCCTAATTATAGTCATTGCACTGGCCACCACTGCCGGAGTGGCATTACATCAATCCATTCAAACGGCTCATTTTGTTAATGATTGGCAAGCCAATTCCACCCAAATGTGGAATTCTCAACAGGGCATTGATCAAAAATTAGCTAATCAAATTAATGATTTAAGACAGTCTGTTATTTGGCTTGGAGATAGGCTAATGAGTCTCAAACATCGCATGCAAATGCAGTGCAATTAGAATACTTATTATTTCTGTATCACACCATATTCCTACAACGAGACTGATCATTCATGGGAAATGGTCAAAGGACAACTTCTGGGTAGGGAAGATAATTTATCCTTGGACATAACTAAATTAAAGAAACCAATTTTTGAAGCCTCTTAAGCTCATTTATCCATTGTGCCTGGAGCTGAGGCGTTAGATCAGGTGGCAGAAAGTCTTTCTGGACTAAACCCCACGACTTGGATTAAGTCTATTGGGGGCTCCACTGTAGTAAATTTTGGAATCATGTTTCTCTGTCTAATTGGCTTGTTTTTAGTGTGCCAGACCAGTCAAGGAATCCTGCATCAAAACCGAGAGAATGAACAAGCCTTCATTTCCATGGCACATTTATATAAAAAGAAAGGGAGAGATGTGGGAAGTCAGGGACTCTGAACAGAGGGACCAGCTGGAGCTGCAGCTGGAGGAACACAAATTGCGAAGATTTCATTTTAATATGGACATGTATCAGTTCCCAAATAATACTTTTATAATTTCTTATGCCTGTCTTTACTTTAATCTGTTAATCCTGTTATCTTCGTAAGCTGAGGATGTACGTCACCTCAGGACCACTGTGACAATTGTGTTAACTGTACAAATTGATTGTAAAACATGTGTGTTTGAACAATATGAAAGCAGTGCACCTTGAAAAAGAACAGAATAACAGTGATTTTTAGGGAACAAGGGAAGACAACCATAAGGTCTGACTGCCTGCAGGGTCGGGCAAAAAGAGCCATATTTTTCTTCTTGCAGAGAGCCTATAAATGGACGTGCAAGTAGGAGAGATATGGCTAAATTATTTTCCTAGCAAGGAATATTAATATTAATACCCTGGGAAAGGAATGCATTCCTGGGGGAAGGTCTATAAACGGCCACTCTGGGAATGTCTGTCTTACGCGGTTGAGATAAGGACTGAGATATGCCCTGGATTCCTGCAGTACCCTCGGGTTTACTAGGGTTGGGAAACTCCGCCCTGGTAAATTTGTGGTCAGACTAGTTCACCGCTCTCAAACCCTGTTTTCTGTTGTTTAAGATGTTTATCAAGACAATACGTGCACCGCTGAAAATAGACCCGAATCAGTGGTTCTGCTTTTGCCCTTTGCCTTGTGATCTTTGTTAGACCCTTATTAGTAGTTCTGCTTTTTGCCCTTTGAAGCATGTGATCTTTGTACCTACTGCCTGTTCTTACACTCCCTCCTCTTTTGAGACCCTTAATAAAAACTTGCTGGTTTGAGGCTCAGGTGGGCATCACGGTCCTACTGATATGTGATGTCACCCCCAGCGGCCCAGCTGTAAAATTCCTCTCTTTGTACGGTCTCTCTTTATTTCTCAGCCAGCCAACACTTATGGAAAATAGAAAGAACCTATGTTGAAATACTGGGGGCGGGTTCCCCCAATACTGAAGGAGCTGAAAAACATAACATGAGAACTTCACAATGCAACCACAAGTACCAATAACCAAATAGACCAAGCAGAGGAAAGAATTTCAGAACTTGAAGACTATCTTGCTGAAATAAGACAGACAGACCAGATTAGAGCAAAAAGAATGAAAGGAACAAACAAAAGCTCCGAGAACTATGGGATTATGTAAAAAGACCAAACCAACGAATAATTGGGGTACCTGAAAGAGAGGGGAACAATGGAACAAAGTTGGAAGACATACTTCAGGATATCATCCAGCAGAACTACCCCAACCTAACAAGACAGGTCCAACATTCAAACTCAGGAAATCCAGAGAACCCCAGTAAAATACTCCATGAGAAGATCAACCCCAAGACACATAATCATCAGGTTCTCCAAGGTCAAAATGAAGGAAAAAATGTTAAGGACAGCCAGAGAGAAAGGCCAGGTCACCTACAAAGGGAAGCCCATCAGACTAACAGTGGACCTCTTTGCAGAAACCCTACAAGCCAGAAGAGATTGGGGGCCAATATTCAACATTCTTAAAGAAAAGCATTTCCAACCCAGAATTTCCTAACTGGCCAAACTAAACTTCATAAGTGAAGGAGAAATAAGGTCTTTTTCAGACAAGCAAATACTGAGGAAATTTGTCACTACCAGGCCTGCCTTGCAAGAGCTCCTGTGGGAAGCACTAAATATGGAAAGAAAAAACTGTTATCAGCCACTACAAAAACATACTGAAGTACAAAGACCAATGACACTGTGAAGCAACCACATAAACAAGTCTGTGAAATAACCAGCTAGCATCATGATGACAGAATCAAATTTACACCTGAAAATATTAACCTTAAATGTAAATGGGCTAAATGCCCCAATTAAAAGACACAGAACAGCAAGCTGGATAAACAGTCAAGACCCAGTGGTGTGCTGTATTCAAGAGAACCATCTCATGTGCAAAGGCACATATAGGCTCAAAATAAAGGAACGGAAGAAAATTTACCAAGCAATGGAAAGCAGTAAAAAGCAGGGGTGGCAATTCTAGTTGTTTCTTTTTTGTTTTTTTTTTGTTTTTGAGACGGAGTCTTGCTCTGTCGCCCAAGCTGGAGTGCAGTGGCATGATCTCAGCTCACTGCAAGCTCCACTTCCCAGGTTCATGCCATTCTGCTGCCTCAGCCTCCCGAGTAGCTGGGACTACAGGTGACTGCCACCATGCCCAGCCAATTTTTTGTATTTTTAGTAAAGACGGGGTTTCACCATGTTAGCCAGGATGGTCTCGATCTCCTGAAGTTATGATCCGCCCACCTCGGCCTCCCAAAGTGCTGGGATTACAGGTGTGAGCCACTGTGCCTGGCCGCAATTCTAGTTTTTAACAAAACAGACTTTAAACCAACAAAGATAAAAAAAATACAAAGAAGGGCATGATACAATGGTAAAAGGATCAATTCAACAAGAAGAGCTAACTATCCTAAATATATATGCACCCAGTACCAGAGCACCCAGATTCATAAAACAAGTTCTTAGAGACCTACAAAGAGATTTAGATTCCCAGATAATAATAGTGGGAGACTTTATCACCCACTGTCAATATTAGATAGACCATCAAGACAGAAAATTAACAAGGATATTCAGGACTTGAACTCAGCTCTGGATCAAGTGAATCTGATAGATATCTACAGAAGTCTCCACCCATAAACAACAGAATATACATTCATCTCAGTGCCACATGGCACTTACTCTAAAATCAATCACATAACAGGAAGTAAAACAGTCCTCAGCAAAGGCAAAAGAACTGAAATCATAACCAACAGTCTCTCAGACCACAGCATAATCAAATAAGAACTCAAGATTAAGAAACTCACTCAAAACCACAGCAACTACATGGAAATTGAACAATGTGCTCCTGAATGACTCCTGGGCAAATTATGAACTTAAGGTAAAAATCAAGAAGTTATTTGAAACCAATGAGAACAAAGAGATAATGTACCAGAATATCTGGGATGCAGCTAAAGCAGCATTAAGAGGGAAATTTATAGCACTAAATGCCCACATCAAAAAGCTAGAAAGATCTCAAATCGACACCCTAATATCACAACTAAAAGAACTAGAGAACCAAGAGCAAACAAACCCCAAAGCTAGCAGAAGACAAGAAATAACCAAGATCAGAGTGGAACTGAAGGAGATAGATACACACACACACACACACACACACACACAAAAACCTTAAAAAATCAACAAATCCAGGAGCTGTTTTTTTTGAAACAGTTAATAAAATACACTACTAGCTAGACTAATAAAGGATAAAAGGGAGAAGAATCAAACAGACACAATAAAAATTATAAAGGGATATCACCACTGACCTCACAGAAATACCAACAACCATCAGAGAATACTTTACAGTATTATTTATAGACACATTATTTATTTATAGACACCTCTATGCAAATAAACGAGAAAATCTAGAAGAAATGGATAAATTCCTAGACACATACACCCTCCCAAGACTGAACCAGCAAGAAGTTGAATTCCTGAATAGATCAATAACAAGTTCTGAAATTGAGGCAGTATTAAATAGCCTACCAGCTGAATTCTACCAGAGGTACAAAGAGGAGCTGGTACCATTTCTTCTGAAACTATTCCAAACAATTGAAAAGGAGGGACTTCTCTCTAACTCATTTTATGAGGCCAGCATCATCCTGATACCAAAACCTGGCAGAGATACAACTAAAAAAAAGAAAACATCAGGCTAACATCCCTGATGAACATCAGTGCAAAAATCCTCAATAAAATACTGGCAAACAGAACCCAGCAGCACATCAAAAAGCTTATGCACCACAATCAAGTTCACTTCATCCCCAGGATGCAAGCCGGGTTCAATATATACAAATCAATAAATGTAATTCACCACATAAACAGAACTAAAGACAAAAAACACATGATTATCTCAATAGACACAGAAAAGGCCTTTGATAAAATTCAACATACCTTCATGTTAAAAACTGAATAAATTAGGTATTGATGGAACATACCTCAAAATAATAAGAGTCATTTAGGAGAAACTCACAGCCAATATCATACTTTATGGGCAAAAAGCTGGAAGCATTCCCCTTGAAAACCAGCACAAGACAAGGACACCCTCTCTCAGCACTCCTATTCAACACAATATTGGAAGTTATGGCCAGGTCAATCAGGCAAGAGAAAGAAATAAAGCCTATTCAAGTAGGAATAGAGGAAGTCAAACTGTTTCTCTTTGCAGATGACATGATCCTATATCTAGAAAACCCTGTCATCTCAGCCTAAAAACTTCTTAAGCTGATATGCAACTTCAGCAAAGTCTCAGGATACAAAATCAATATGCCAAAATCACAAGTATTCCTATACACCAACAACAGACAAGCAGAGAGCCAAATCATGAGTGAATTCCCATTTGCAATTGCTACAAAGAGAATAAAATAACCAGGAATACAGCTAACAAGGGAAGTGAAGGACCTCTTCAAGGAGAACTACAAACCACTGCTCAAGGAAGTTAAAGAGGACACAAGCAGATGGAAAAACATTCCATGCTCATGGATAGGAGGAATCAATATCGTGAAAATGGCCATACTGCCCAAAGTAATTTATAGATTTGATGCTATTCCCATTATGCTACCATTGACATTCTTCACAAAATTAGAAAAAACTATTTTAAAATTCATATGGAATCAAAAAAGAGCCCATATAGCCAAGACAATCCTAAGCAAAAAAAACAAAGCTGGAGGCATCATACTACCCGACTTCAAACTACAGTACAAGGTTACAGTAACCAAAACAGCATGGTACTGGTACCAAAACAGATACATAGACCAATGGAACAGAATAGAGATCTCAGAAATAAAACTGCACATCTACAACCATCTGATCTTTGACAAACCTGACAAAAACAAGCAATGGGGAAAGGGTTCCCCACTTAATAAATGGTGCTGGGAAAACTGGCTAGCCATATGCAGAAAATTGAAACTGGACCCTTCCTCACACTTTATACAAAAATTAACTCAAAATGGATAAAAGACTTAAATATAAAACCCAAAACTATAAAAACCCTAGAAGAAAATCTAGGCAATACCATTCAGGACATAGGCATGGGCAAAGATTTCATGACGAAAATGTCAAAAGCAATTGCAACCAAAGCAAACATTGATAAATGGGGTCTAATTAAACTAAAGAGCTTCTGCACAGCAAAAGAAACTATCAACAGAATGAACAGACCACCTACAAAATGGGAGAAAATGTTTGCAAGCTATCCATCTGACAAAGGTCTAATATCCAGAATCTACAAGGAACTTAAATTTACAAGAAAAAAGAAACAACTCCATAAAAAATTGGGCAAAGGACATGAACAGACACTTCTCAAAAGAATGTCAAAAGTAATTTTATATGTTGTGGACAACATATTAAAAAAAAAGGTCACCATCACTGATCGTTAGAGAAATGCAAATCAAAACCACAATGAGATACCATCTCACCCCAGTCAGAATGGAGATTATTAAAAAGTCAAGAAACAACAGATGCTGGCAAGGCTGTGGAGAGATAGGAATGCTTTTACTCTGTTTGTGAGAATACAAGTTAGTTCAACCATTGTGGAAGACAGTGTGGCGATTCCTCAAAAACCAAGAACCAGAAATACAATTTGACCCAGCAATCCCATTATTGGGTATATACTCAAAGGAATATAAATCATTCTGTTATAAAGATACATGCACATGTATGTTCACTGCAGCACTATTCACAACAGAAAAGACATGGAATCAACCCAAATGCCCATCAATAATAGACTGGATAAAGAAAATGTGGTGCATAAACACCATGAAATATTATGTGGCCACAAAAAGGAATGAGATCATGTCCTTTGCAGGGACATGGATGGAGCTGGAAGCCATTATCCTCAGCAAACTAATACAGGAACAGAAAACTAAACACCACATGTTCTCACTTACAAGTGGGAGCTGAAGAATGAGGACACATGGACACAGAGCGGGGAACAACACACACTGGGACCTGCAAGAGGGGTTAGGGGAGGGAGAACATCAGGATAAATGGCTAGTGCATGCGGGGCTTAATACCTAGGTGATGGGTTGATAGGTGCAGAAAACCACCATCGAACACGTTTACCTATGTAACGAGCCTGCACATCCTGCACATGTATCCCAGAACTTAAAATAAAATAAAATAAAAATTTAAAAATAAATTTAAAAGTTTTTTCAAAAAAGAAATGTAGAATCTCAGTCTCCATCCCAAACCTGCTTCAATTTAAGAATTCTAGGTGAACCATATGAATATTAAAGCTTGAGAATAAGAAAGTATAGCAAGGTTCTAGAAAATTCTGTCAAGGGGGAACTATGCCCAGTGTGTTCTCAATGCCCACAGAGCATCTTAATTGTTGTTAGGGGAAATGGTTATTCTCCTTGCCCTCTTATCTCCATATCCCTCCCTGAGGACTGAGGGGATTTAATTTAGTGGTCTATGTCTCATATATTAGTGGGTGGGAGGACTGTGCCATATAATCTCCATCATCATCATCATCATCACCATCATCATATTACTAATATCTTTTGAGCGCTGTGACCTAGGCACTATTCTGAGCATTTTACATGTGTTACCTCATTTAATCCTCATAACAACTTATAAGACAGGTGCCATATTAATCCCCATCTTACAGGTAAGAAAACTGAGGCATGGAGAGGTTCTGTACTTTGTCCAAGGTCACACAGATATTAAGTAGGCTCTACCTGGTTTCCAAGTCAGGCAGTCTGCTGCCAAAGCCTGTACTCTTAACCACTATGCTACAGTATTACATAAAGTCCTCCTGGTCTAAAGCCTGCTAGCAAGTGGCATGCACTGTTACTACCTCCTTCTTAAGAGGTTGGCTCATCTTTGCAGAACTTCCTGTCCCTTTGAAGTCTCCACCATCCAGTTCTACAGTTTTCACAAGAGTGACTGGGGGAGTAAGTTCAATTTGAAGTGGTAGGTAGAAGCCCTTGCTATCTTTTCTAATCTAGCTTTACTGCAAAGTTCTATATTTTAGGTCATAAAGCTAGATCTGAATTTTAATTCCCACCTGGCTCCTTTGTGTATTTCTTAAATTTCTCAGAACTCATAGCAGGAAACATGATTAATCAAAAATGCTCCTAAAACACTAATTAATACTTTCTTGAAAAAGAAATGTCACAAACAGAAAAAAAGATGGGACACAGAAATAGTTGACAAAGGAATAGTATCCAGAATTAGTACAGAACTCATAAAGCAATAAGAGAATGACAAATAACCCAATAAAAATCAGGTGAAAACTTAAGTAGGTATTTCATTAAAAAGGGAACTTAGTGGTTAATAAATATATGAAAAGATGCTTGAACAGATGTTTTGTTTTTCTGAGATGAGCAAAAACTGAGGGAATTTGTCACCAACAGACTGGCCTTACAAGAAATGCTCAAGGGAGTCCTGAATCTGGAAGTGAAAAGATAATCAGCATTATGAAAACACACAAAAGTATTACAACTCATTAGTAGAGCAGATATAAAAAGAAACAAAAAAGAATCAACCTTATTACTATAGAAAACCAGCAAACCACAATGACAAGCAGTAAGAAGGGAAGAAAGAAACAAAGGATATACAAAACAACCAGAGAACAACAAAATGACAGGAGTAAGTCCTCACTTATCAATAATAATCTTGATGAAACTGACTTCAACTGTAAAGACACATATGGACTGAAAGTGAAGGGATGGAAAAAGATATTTCACACAAATAGAAAACAAAAGTGAGCAAGAGTAGCTATACTTATATCAGAGAAAAGAGACTTTAAGTAAAAAACTGTAAAAAGAGACAAATAAGGTTATTATGAAACTGAACAGGATGTTATGAAAAAGAACAGATCATAAGAATATATTCTTGGAAATTAAAAGCATAACTAATGAAATTAAAACTTTAACAGAAGGATTGAATTACAAGAACACAAACCTTCAATGGATGGGCTAAATTGCAAATTAGACATAGATGGAGACAGAATTCATAAAGTAGAATATAAATTTGGAGATAATATCCAAAATGAAGCACATAGAGATAAAGAGAGAATACATGAGAGAGGTCTTAAGAGATAAAAAGGAGAGTGAAAAGATATAAAAGAAGTCTAATTGGCTTGCCAGTGAAGGCACTAGATGGAAGGAAGAAAGCCAATATTTACAGGTATAACAGCTAAGAATTTTTAGAACTGAGAAAAACCATAATTCTCAGATTCCAGAAGCCCCAATAAATTTTAAGCAAGTTAAATCAGTCAATCAATCTATCAATGAACCAATCTACCTGTAGAAATATCAAGGTAAAACTACTTATTAAAAAGGCAAAACCTTAAAAGCAGCAAAAAAATTCAGAATCACTATATTAGTTTTCTACTGCTGCCATAATAAATTACCTGAAACTTATGGGCTTAAATGATACAAATGTATTATCTTACAGTTCTGGAGTTCAGAAGTCTGACATGGATCTCATTGGGCTAAAACCAACGTATTGGCAGGGCTTCCTTCCTTTTAGAAACTCCAGGGGAGAATAATTTTATTTGCTCCTTCCAGCTTCTGGAGGTCACCAACATCCCTTGGGGTTTGTGTCCCCCTTGCTCTATCTTCAAAGTCAGCAACTGTAGCATTAATCTTGCTTCCATTATCACATCTCTTTTTATGTCCCTCTTGCCACCCTCTTTGACTTTTAAGGACTTTTGTGATTATATTGGGCCCACCAGGATAATCTCCCGATTTTAAAGTCATTTCATTAGCAAACTTAATTCCACCTGCAACCTCAAGGTCCCTTTGCCATGTAACCAAGCATATTCACAGATTCCATGGATTAGGACGTTGACTTCTGGGTGGGGGGCATTATTCTGCTTACACAGCTAATATAATTAGACTGAAAGCTGTTTTATCAATGGTGGTGGTACAAGCCAGAATCTAGTAGAATGATATCTTCAGAGTACTAAGAGAAAATAACTGTCAAACTAGAAGAGTATACCAAATGAAAATTGAAATTTGACAAATGAAAATTGAGTTGACCGACAATACACTCTTACCAGTGGAAATTTTAAGGATGTACTTCAGGTGATCCCATACAGAAGGTCTAAGATAGAAGAAGGAATTATGACAAAGAAAATGGTAAATAATGTGTTTAAATCTAAACAAACACTGACTATATAAAACAATGATACTTACGCCTAATTTGTGGTGATTAAAAAAATGAACAACATACTGACTCATGAAGAAATAGAAAATCTGAATAGATCTATAATTAGCAAAGAGGTTGAATCAGTAATCAAAAACTTCCCAAAGAGAAAAGCCTGGGACCAGATGATTTTTGAAATTGATGTTTGTCGAATTCTAACAAACATCCAAAGAAAAATTAATACCAAATCTTCTCAAAATCATCCAAAAAATTGAAGCATAGAAAACATGTCCTAACTTACTCTATGAAGCTGCTATATTCTGATACCAAAGCCAAAGACAATAGAAGAAAACTGTAGAGCAATATTCTTTATGAACATTAATGCAAAAATCCTCAACAAAACACCAGCAAACCGAATCCAGCAGCTTATTAAAAGGATTATACACCATGACCAAGTGGGATTTATTCCTGGAATGCAATGATGACTCAACATACAAAACTTGATCAATGCAATACACCACATTAATTCAATGAGGGGAAAAACATTTGATAATATCAATTAAAACAGACAAAGAAGTCCATTACATAATGGTAAAGGGATCAATTCAACAAGAAGAGCTAACTATCCTAAATATATATGCACCCAATACAGGAGCACCCAGATTCATAAAGCAAGTCCTTAGAGACCTACAAAGAGACTTAGACTCCCACACAATAATAATGGGAGACTTTAACACCCCACTGTCAACATTAGGCAGATCAACGAGACAGAAAGTTAACAAGGATATCCAGGAATTGAACTCAGCTCTGCACCAAGCGGACCTAATAGACATCTACAGAACACTCCACCCCAAATCAACAGAATATACATTCTTCTGAGCACTACATCACACCTATTTCAAAACTGACCACATAGTTGGAAGTAAAGCACTCCTCAGTAAATGTAAAAGAACAGAAATTATAACAAACTGTCTCTCAGACCACAGTGCAATCAAACTAGAACTCAGGATTAAGAAACTCACTCAAAACCGCTCAACTACATGGAAACTGAACAACCTGCTCCTGAATGACTACTGGGTACATAACGAAATGAAGGCAGAAATAAAGATGTTCTTTGAAACCAACAAGAACAAAAACACAACATACCAGAATCTCTGGGACACATTCAAAGCAGTGTGTAGAGGGAAATTTATAGCACTAAATGCCCACAAGAGAAAGCAGGAAAGATCTAAAATTGACACCCTAACATCACAATTAAAAGAACTAGAGAAGCAAGAGCAAACACATTCAAAGCTGGCAGAAGGCAAGAAATAACTAAGATCAGAGCAGAACTGAAGGAGACAGAGAAACAAAAAAACCCTTCAAAAAATCAATGAATCCAGGAGCTGGTTTTTCAAAAAGATGAACAAAACTGAGAGACTGCTAGCAAGACTAATGAAGAAGAAAAGAGAGAAGAATCAAATAGACGCAATAAAAAATGATAAAGGGGATATCACTACCGATCCCACAGAAATACAAACTACCATCAGAGAATACTATAAACACCTCTACACAAATAAACTAGAAAATCTAGAAGAAATGGATAAATTTCTGGACACATACACCCTCCCAAGACTAAACCAGGAAGAAGTTGAATCCCTGAATAGACCAATAACAGGCTCTGAAATTGAGGCAATAATTAATAGCCTACCAACCAAAAAAAGTCCAGGACCAGACGGATTCACAACCGAATTCTACCAGAGGTACAAGGAGGAGCTGATATCATTCCTTCTAAAACTATTCCAATTGATAGAAAAAGAAGGAATCCTCCCTAACTCATTTTATGAGGCCAGCATCATCCTGATACCAAAGCCTGACAGAGAAACAACAAAAAAAGAGAATTTTAGACCAATATCGCTGATGAACATCGATGCAAAAATCCTTAATAAAATACTGGAAAAACGAATCCAGCAGCACATCAAAAAGCTTATCCACCATGATCAAGTGGGCTTCATCCCTGGGATGCAAGGCTGGTTCAACATATGCAAATCAATAAACGTAATCCATCATATAAACAGAACCAAAGACAAAAAATCACATGATTATCTCAATAGATGCAGAAAAGGCCTTTGACAAAATTCAACAGCCCTTCATGCTAAAAACTCTCAATAAATTAGGTATTGATGGGATGGATCTCAAAATAATAAAAGCTATTTATGACAAACCCACAGCCAATATCATACTGAATGGGCAAAAACTGGAAGCATTCCCTTTGAAAACTGGCACAAGACAGGGATGCCCTCTCTCACCACTCCTATTCAACATAGTGTTGGAAGTTCCGGCCAGGGCAATCAGGCAGGAGAAAGAAACAAAGGGTATTCAATTAGGAAAAGAGGAAATCAAATTGTCCCTGTTTGCAGATGACATGATTGTATATCTAGAAAACCCCATCGTCTCAGCCCAAAATCTCCTTAAGCTGATAAGCAACTTCAGCAAAGTCTCAGGATACAAAATCAATGTCCAAAAATCACAAGCATTCTTATACACCAACAACAGACAAACAGAGAGCCAAATCATGAATGAACTCCCATTCACAATTGCTTCAAAGAGAATAAAATACCTAGGAATCCAACTTACAAGGGATGTGAAGGACCTCTTCAAGGAGAACTACAAACCACTACTCAAGGAAATAAAAGAGGACACAAATGGAAGAACATTCCATGCTCATGGATAGGAAGGATCAACATCATGAAAATGGCCATACTGCCCAAGGTAATTTCTAGATTCAATGCCATCCCCATCAAGCTACCAATGACTTTCTCCACAGAATTTGAAAAAACTACTTTAAAGTTCATATGGAGCCAAAAAAGAGCCCACATTGCCAAGTCAATCCTAAGCCAAAAGAACAAAGCTGGAGGCATCACACTACCTGATGTCAAACTATACTACAAAGCTACAGTAATCAAAACAGCATGGTACTGGTACCAAAACAGAGATATAGATCAATGGAACAGAACAGAGCCCTCAGAAACAACACCACACATCTACAACCATCTGATCTTTGACAAACCTGACAAAAACAAGAAATGGTGAAATGATTCCCTATTTAATAAATGGTGCTGGGAAAACTGTCTAGCCATATGTAGAAAGCTGAAACTGGATCCCTTCCTTACAACTTATACTAAAATTAATTCAAGATGGATTAAAGATTTAAATGTTAGACCTAAAACCATAAAAACCCTAGAAGAAAACCTAGGCAATACTATTAAGGACATAAGTATGGACAAGGACTTCACGTCTAAAATACCAAAAGCAATGGCAACAAAAGCCAAAATTGACAAATGGGATCTAATTAAACTAAAGAGCTTCTGCACAGCAAAAGAAACTACCATCAGAGTGAACAGGCAACCTACAGAATGGGAGAAAATTTTTGTCATCTACCCATCTGACAAAGGGCTAATATCCAGAATCTACAAAGAACTTAAACAAGTTTACAAGAAAAAATCAAACAACCCCATCAAAAAGTGGGCAAAGGATATGAAAAGACACTTCTCAAAAGAAGACATTTATGCAGCCAACAGACACATGAAAAAATGCTTATCATCACTGGCCATCAGAGAAATGCAAATCAAAACCACAATGAGATACCATCTCACACCAGTTAGAATGGCGATCATTAAAAAGTCAGGAAACAACAGGTGCTGGAGAGGATGTGGAGAAATAGGAACACTTTTACACTGTTGGTGGGACTGTAAACTAGTTCCACCATTGCGGAAGACAGTGTGGCTATTCCTCAAGGATCTAGAACTAGAAATACCATTTGACCCAGCCATCCCATTACTGGGTATATACCCAAAGGGTTATAAATCATTCTGCTATAAAGACACATGCACATGTATGTTTACTGCGGCATTATTCACAATAGCAAAGACTTGGAACCAACCCAAATGCCCATCGATCATAGACTAGATTAAGAAAATGTGGTACATATACACCATGGAATACTATGCAGCCATAAAAAAGATGAGTTCATGTCCTTTGTAGGGACACAGATGAAGCTGGAAACCATCATTCTCAGCAAACTATTGCAAGGACAGAAAACCCAACACCACATGTTCTCGCTCTTAGGTGGGAATTGAACAATGAGAACACTTGGACACAGGAAGGGGACCATCACACACCGGGGCCTGTTGTGGGGTGGGGGGAGCGGGGAGGGATAGCATTGGGAGATATATCTAATGTAAATGACGAGTTAAGGGGTGCAGCACACCAATATGGCACATGCATACATATGTAACAAACCTGCATGTTGTGCACACGTACTCTAAAACTTAAAGTACAAAAAAAAAATAATAAGTTTTGCCCTTACTTCATACCAGGGACAAAAGTTAACTAAAAATTAATCAAAGACCTAACCTTAAGAACTAAAACTATAAAAATCTTCTAAGAAAACAAAGGGGAAAACTTTGATGACACTGGATTTGGCAATGAATTGTTGGATTTCAGAACAAAAGTATAGGCAACAAAAGGAAAAATAGATAAATTGGAGTTTATCAAAATTAAAAACCTTTGTATATCAAAGGACACTCTTAAGAGAGTAAAAAGGTAACTCATAAAATAAAAGAAAATATTTGCTAATTATATATCTGATATAGGGTTAATATCCAAAATATATAAAGAACTTCTACAAGTCAACAACACCAAAGCAACCACATTAAAAAATGACCAAAGGATTTGAACAAAAGTTTCTTCAAAGAAGACATACAAATGGCAAGTAATCACATGAAAAGATGCTCATCATCAATTATTAGGGCAATACAAATCAAAACCACAATGAGATACCACTTCACACCCATTAGTATGGCTATTGTTATGGACTGAATATTCCTGTCTACTCCCCCAAATTCATATGTTGAAATCCTAATGCCTAATGTGATGGTAATAGGTGATGGGGCCTTTGGGAGGTAATTAGGTTATGAGAGTGGGACCCTCATGAGTGGAATAAAAAGGACCCCAGAGAGCACTCTTGCTCTCTTTCTGCCACGTGATGGGTACAGCAAGAAGTCTGGAAACCAAGAAGAGGACCTTCACCAGACAATAAATCTACTAATGCCTTAATATTGGATTTTCTAGCCTCTAGAACTGTGAGAAATAAACTTTTCTTGTTTAAGCCACCTAGTCTATGGCAATTTATTATACCAGCTCAAACTGACTAAGATAGCTGTCATCAAACAAACATCCACTCCCAAAAAACACAGAATATAACAAGTATTGAGGATGTGGAGAAATTTGAACTTTCATATGTTGCTAGTGAAAATGTAAAATGGTACAGTTGCTGTAATAAATGGTATGGTGGCTCCTCAAAATATTAAATACGAAATTACCAGATGATCCAGCAATTCCACCTCAGGATATAGAATCAAAAGAATTGAAAGATTCAAACAGGTATTTGTGCACTAATATTCATAGCAGCATTATTCACAATTGCCAAAAGGTTGAAACAACCCAGATGTTCTTCAACAGATGAATGGATAAACAAATGTTATATATTATGGAACCATTGTTTAAAACTCAAATGTCCAAAGCAATCTTGTGCAAAAAGAACAAAGCTGTAATCATCACCCTGTCTGATTTCAAACTGTATTATAATTATAATTATATGGTACCGGCATAGAAGTAGACACATTGACAAATGGAACAGGATAAAAAGCCTACAAATAAAACTATGCATTTACAGTCAATTGATTTTCAACAAAGGTGCCAAGAACGTTGACGTGGTTTGGATTTGTGTCACCACTCAAATCTCATGTCAAATTATAATCTCCAGTGTTGGAGGAAGGGCCTGGTGGGAGGTGACTGGATCATGGAGATGGATTTCCCCCTTGCTGTTCTCATGATAGTGAGTGAATTCTCATGGGATCTGGTTGTTTAAAAGTGTGTAGCACCTCCCCCTCACTTTCTTACTCTGGCTCCGGCCATGTAAGATGTACCTGCTTCCCCTTCGCCTTCCACCATGATTATAAGTTTCCTGAGGCCTCCCCAGCCATGCTACCTGTACAGCCTGCAGAACCATGAGCCAGTTAAACCTCTTATCTTTATAAATTACCCAGTGTCAGGTATTTCTTTACAGAACTGTGGGAATGGACTAATACAAACATACAATGGGGAAAGGACAGTGCTTTCAATAAATGGTGCTGGGAAAACTAGATATCCACATGTGGAAGAATAAAATTGGACCATTATCTCAAAATTTAGTCATTTGCAACAACCTGGGTGAACCTGGAAGACATGTTAAACTAAATAAGCCAGGCACAGAAAGACAAACACTTCATGATCTCACTTCCATGTGGAATCTAAAAATTTGTCAATCTCACAGAAACAGAGAGTAGAATGTTAGTTTCCAGAGATGAAGGGTAGGGAGGGATGGGGAAAGGAGATATGTTGGTCAAAGGGTACCAAGTTTGAGTTAGACAAGAGGAATAAATTTTAGTGCTCTACTGCACTGCACGGTGAACATAGTTAATAATATATTATATACTCCAAAATTGCTAAAAGGATATATTTTAAATGTTCTCACTGCAGAAAAAAAGGTTAAAAAGGTGAAGTGATGAATATGCTAATTAGCTTGATTGACTCTTTCTACAATGTGTACATACATCAAAACATCACATCGTACTCCATAAATATATACAATTATAGTCAATTTAATTAAATAATTTTGAAAATGAAATTCTAATACATGCTACAACATGGATAAACCTTGAAGATATAATGCTGAGTAAAAGAAACAATAGGACAAATACTGTTCTGCAAGAGCCAACTATCTGAGGGAGGGAAACATTCATTCCCATTAGGTGGAGCTATGGCTCCATAAGGGCAGGGAAAAAAATGCTTTTTAATAAATCTGTCTCTGTCCTACCACCACTCAAAACCTTGACTTGTCTTTGTCAAAGAAGTGGGTGGTTTCTGACCAGGAAACTGAAAAATACCAAAGGGAAACTTTATGACTCTTGGCTCACTACCACTGCCCCCATGCATGGGTGGATTTAATCTTGAGCATAGCAAAGACTCTGATTACTAAACCAGTGAAGAAACCAATGTGCAGGTCCACAGCTGACCACTGAGTAGTGCACATGCAGGACAGACCTGAAGAACAGCACAGAGGCTGTGGAAACTGAGCTGACATTAGAACCAGGGACCAGAGAAGCAGCTAAAACTTACTGCTTAGACCTAATCAGGTGAAACACCTGTTAAAACACAAATATCAACATTTTCCATAAAATTTAATAAAAGATAGAGTCTTACAAAATAACAGTCAATATGTACAAGATGCAATCCAAAATTACTTGGCACATGAAGAACCAGAAAAATCTCAATTTGCACAGAAAAAACAATCAACAGATGCCAATGATGAGATGACACAGATATTGGAATTATCTGACAAAGACATTAAAGTGGTTGTTATAAAAATAATTGAATGAGCAATCATGAACACTCTTGCAACAAAAGTTAAAATAGAAAGCATTATCAAATAAATGGAAGATACAGAGAAAAACCAAATGGAAAGTTTAGAACTGAAAAATACAATAACACAGTTAAAATATTCCATGGAAGGACTCAATAACAGAATGGAGATGACAGAGCAAAGATTCAGTGAACTTAAAGACAGACCAGTAGAAATCATTCATGCTGAAGGACAGAAAAAAAGATTTGAAAGAACCAAACAGAGCTTCAGGCACCAGTGTTACAACATCTAAACATCTAGTATTTGTGTTATTGGAGTCTGAGAATAAGGACTGACTAAGTGCAGTGCTGAAAAAGTATTTGAAGACATAAGAGCAGAAAATTTTCCAGTTATTCCCAAGTGTGGCAAAAGACATAGAAATGAAGGATCAAGCTGAATAGACTCCAAACAGCATATGCTCCCCCAAAACCAATGTCCAGACATCATCACCAAACTTCTGAAAATGAGAGACAAAGGAAAACATCTTGAAATCAGCCCCAGAAAAAAATGATATAGGCTATAAGAGAACAATGATTTAAATGATTGTAAATTTTTCATCAGAAACCACAGAGGCCAGAATAAAGTGGCACATTTTTCAAGTGCTGAAAGAAAAGAATTATCAATCCAGAATTCTATATCCAGTGAAAATTTGCTTTAGGAATAAAGGTGGAGTAAAGCCATCCTCAAGTGAAAGAAAAATAAGAGAAGTCTTTTTTTTTTAATTTTTTTTAAAATTATTATTATTATTATACTTTAGGTTTTATGGTACATGTGCACAATGTGCAGGTAAGTTACATATGTATACATGTGCCATGCTGGTGCGCTGCACCCACCAACTCATCATCTAGCATTAGGTATATCTCCCAATACTATCCCTCCCCCCTCCCCCCACCCCACAACAGTCCCCAGAGTGTGATGTTCCCCCTCCTGTGTCCATGTGTTCTCATTGTTCGATTCCCGTCTATGAGTGAGAACATGCGGTGTTTGGCTTTTTGTCCTTGCGATAGTTTACTGAGAATGATGATTTCCAATTTCATCCATGTCCCTACAAAGGACATGAACTCATCATTTTTTATGGCTGCATAGTATTCCATGGTGTATATGTCTTTATAGCAGCATGATTTATAGTCCTTTGGGTATATACCCAGTAATGGGATGGCTGGGTCAAATGGAATTTCTAGTTCTAGATCCCTGAGGAATCGCCACACCGACTTCCACAAGGGTTGAACTAGTTTACAGTCCCACCAACAGTGTAAAAGTGTTCCTATTTCTCCACATCCTCTCCAGCACCTGTTGTTTCCTGACTTTTTAATGATTGCCATTCTAACTGGTGTGAGATGGTATCTCACTGTGGTTTTGATTTGCATTTCTCTGATGGCCAGTGATGGTGAGCATTTTTTCATGTGTTTTTTGGTTGCATAAATGTCTTCTTTTGAGAAGTGTCTGTTCATGTCCTTCGCCCACTTTTTGATGGGGTTGTTTGTTTTTTTCTTGTAAATTTGTTGGAGTTCATTGTAGATTCTGGATATTAGCCCTTTGTCAGATGAGTAGGTTGCGAAAATTTTCTCCCATTCTGTAGGTTGCCTGTTCACTCTGATGGTAGTTTCTTTTGCTGTGCAGAAGCTCTTTAGTTTAATTAGATCCTATTCGTCAATTTTGGCTTTTATTGCGGCATTATTCACAATAGCAAAGGCTTGGAACCAACCCAAATGTCCAACAATGATAGACTGGATTAAGAAAATGTGGTACATATACACCATGGAATACTATGCAGCCATAAAAAATGATGAGTTCATGTCCTTTGTAGGGACACGGATGAAATTGGAAATCATCATTCTCAGTAAACTATCACAAGAACAAAAAACCAAACACTGCATATTCTCACTCATAGGTGGGAATTGAACAATGAGAACACATGGACACAGGAAGGGGAACATCACACTTCGGGGACTGTCGTGGGGTGGGGGGAGTGGGGAGGGATAGCATTGGGAGATACACCTAATGCTAGATGACGAGTTAGTGGGTGCAGCGCACCAGCATGGCACATGTATACATATGTAACTTACCTGTACATTGCGCACATGTACCATAAAACCTAAAGTATAATAATAATAATAAATAAATAAATAAATCGAAAAATAAGAGAAGTCATAGCTAAAATTGCTAACACCAGAACTTCCATTGCTAATGGAAGCTCTTCAGGTAGCAAGGGAAATTATACCAGAAGGAAACTTGAAATATCAAGAAAAAGGAAGAGCAACAGAAATGTCAATTATCTGGGTAATTATACTAGACTATTTGTCCACTCTTTTTTTTTTTTTTTCTGAGATGAAGTCTTGCTCTATTGCCCAGGCTGGAGTGCAGTGGCACAATCTCAGCTCACTGCAACCTGCGCCTCCCGGGTTCAAGCGATTCTCCTGCCTCAGCCTCTCAAGTAGCTGGGATTACAGGCACCCACCACCATGCCCAGTTAATTTTTGTATTTTTGTTAGAGACTGGGTTTCACCTCGTTGGCCAGGCTGGTCTGAACTCATGACCTCAAGTGATCCGCCGCCCACCTTGGCCTTCCAAAGTGCTGGGATTACAGGTGTGAGCCATCGCTCCTGGCCACTCGTGAATTCTATAAAACATGTTTGATGGTTGATAACAAAAAGTGTAAGATTGTCTGCATGGTTTTTCGATGTATGTAGATGTAATCGATAGACAACTATAACATAAAGGGAAGAAGGTAAGCTGGACCCATATGGTGCTAATGTTTCTACATTGCAACTGAAGTGGTCAAATATTGATTCTAAACTCACTGTGAAATGTGTTTGGTAATTGCCAAATTAAGCACTAAAGGAAACTACACGAAGATATAATTCAAATCACAATATATAAATTAAAATGGGATACTAAAAAATGTTGTGGGCTTCCCCAGTTCCCCCGACTTTCTTTCCGAGTCTTGACAGAAAATCACAGAGTGACTTGATCACTTTGTGACCCAGCCCACTCCAGGTTTTTGCCAGGAGGCCTGAACAAAAACTGGGGCCTTGAACATTCCCAGGTGCTAATAAAGGCATCTAGGTTGTTACCCAAAACACTGAAAAAAAAAAAAAAAACTGGCCCCACGATTGAGCCAAATTTCTTAAACCCTAATAAAAACTCCATCCCCTGCCCCTGTATCTGCAGACATACCAGTCCATGCTTTGGACTGATCACCCTGGCACTTAGTGCTTCTTTCTTTGGAATCCCAAACAGTCCCATCTCAGGACAGTTTGGGGCACTCCATTGTGGGGACTCCTCTGCTCCTGCTTTTGAGGTGACTCCAGCCACAGGTCCTGTGGGACAAAACAAATGTTCAAAGAACCCAGAAGGCAGGAAAGAGGAAACAGAGGAACAACAACAAAAATAGAGGGGATAAACAGAAAATAATAAAATGGTAGACCTAAATACAAACATCAATAATGAAATTAAGTGCAATTGCTCTAAATACACCAAATAAAAGACAGAGGTTGTTAGAATGGATTTTTAAAATAATCCAACTCTGCACTATAGACAAGAGACTCACTTCAAATACAATGATGCAGGCAGCTTAAAACTAAAAGAATGGAGAGAAGATATAATACACCAACACTATTCAAAAGAAAGCTGTTACGTTAGTATCAAAGTAGACTTCAGAGCAAAGAAAATTGCCAGGAAAAAAGGGGAACATTACTTATTGGTAAAAGGATCAATCCACCAAGAATACATAATAATCCTAAATGTGTATACACCAAATAACAGAGCTTCAAATTATATGAAGCAAAAACTGACCACACTGAAAGGAGAAATGAACAAATCCACAATAACTGGGAACTTAATACTCTACTCTGACGTCTAGACAGAAGGACTTTGCAGAAATCAGCAAAGATACAGAACAATGCAATCAACCTACAGGATCTAATTGACATTTACGTAATATTTCACCCAACAATAGCAGAATATAATTGTTTTCAAGTGCCCATGGAATGTTCACAAAAACAGATCATCCCCTGTGTCATAAATCAAAACTTAGCAATTTAAAATAATTTAAAGCATACAAAATATTCTCTCTGACCACAAATGAATTAAACTAGAAATCAATAACAGAAAGATAACAAGAAAATTTTCCAACACTTAGAAATTACACAACACGGCCAGGCGTGGTGGCTCACACCTGTAATCCCAGCACTTTGGGAGGCCAAGGAAGGTGGATCACCTGAGGTCAGTAGTTCAAGACCAGCCTGGCCAACATGGTGAAACCCCATCTTCACTAAAAATACAAAAACTAGCCAGGCACGGTGCCGGGCACCTATAATCCCAGCTACTCAGGAGGCTGAGGCAGGAGAATTGCTTGAGCCTGGGAGGCAGAGGTTGCAGTGAGCTGAGATCACGTCATTGCACTCCAGCCTGGGTGACAAGAGCAAAACTCCGTCTCAAAAAAAAAAAAAAAAAAGAGAAAATAAAGAAATTACATAACACATGTCTAAATAATGGGTCAAAGAGAAATTAGGAAATATTTTAAACTGAGTGAAAATGAAAATATAACATAATAAAATGTTTGGTTTATATCAAAGCAGGGCTTAGAGGGAATTTTATAGAATTAAACACTTGTATTAGAAAAATATCAACTTGATAATCTAAATTTCCACCCCAAGAAACTAGAAAAAGAAGAGCAAAGCAAACCCAGACCAAGCAGAAGAAAGGAAACAACAAAGAGTAGAAATCGATAAAATTGAAAACAAAAAATCAATAGAGAAAATTCACTGAAACTAAAATTTATAATCCTTGTATTAGTCTGTTCTCATGCTGCTGATAAAGACATACCCAAGACTGGGTAATTTACAAAGAAAAAAGAGGTTTCATGGACTCACAGTTCCACGTGGCTGGGGAGGCCTCACAATCATGGTGGAAGGCAAATGGCACGTCTTACATAGAGGCAGATAAGAGAGAATGTCAACCAAGCGAAAAGAGTTTCCTCTTATAAAATCATCAGATCTCATGAGACTTATTCACTACTGTGAGAACAGTATGGGGGGAGCCACCCTCATGATTCAATTATCTCCCACCAGGTCCCTCTCACAATACATGGGAATTATGGGAGCTACAATTCAAGATGAGATTTACGTGGAGACACAGCCAAACCATATCAATCCTCTAAGCAAGGCAAAAAAAAAAAAAAAAAAAGAGAGAGAGAAGACATAAATCACCAATATCAAGAAATGAAAGAGTAGGGATCACTACAGATCACATAGACATTGATTAAAAGGAAAATAAGGGAATACTATGAACAGTTCTACGCATATAAATTTAAACTAAATTTTTATGTTATTTCTACATTTCATGTTCTTTACTGCAAACCCATTTCTTTGCAATACCTTTTCTAGTATTTCTTAGTCATCTGTGTCCTCTATTTTCTAAGCATCCATTTCCCTCAAATTGCCTTACCTTGTTTTCAAATCTTTCCTCAGTATGTTTCAAAGTTACTCCTTCCTTTTTCCCAAACCCTAGCAAAATTTTCATTCCTAGATATATCTCAGCTGGATATTAGAAAAAGAAAAGTCACTATCTACTCAACAGTTAATGTACAGTTTGTTATATCTATGGAATAAGGAAATTTTAAAGCAAAATCATACAAAAAATAGCACAGGTCCACAATCCTATATTTTAAATCCTTGGGATCAAAAGTGTTTTGAAATTCACAATGTTTTGTATATTAGAAAGACAATTTAGAAAATGCATACAAAACATATGATGTAACACCTCAGGGGGGATGGGATAGTACCCTATAATCAAACGCATTAATATTTATGCAGCAAAATGCAAACAAGATCATAAATAATGACTATAGACTCATTATAGTTCAGATAACATTTTGCAGCCAAAAGAGTTTGTCACAAACCTTAACTAAGTAAGTAAACTTGTTGTCCAGAACTTTTTGAATTTTAAAATTGCATATAATTTATAGGGGATCTTATCTTTCAACTTTCAATCTATTAGCAAGTCCTATTAATTCTATCTGTGTGTCTCTGAAATCTCTTTCTTTCAATGTCCACTGTCACTACTCTAGACTGGGCCACTTGAGACCTCCTGCTTGGATAACTTGAAAAGACTTTCTAATTGACTTCTTCGCTCTGTCTTACTTGCCTACTATCCATCTTCCATAATCTTCCCAGACTAATCTTTCAAAAATGTAAACATGATCATGTTATAGCTTTGGCTCCCCACTGCCAATAAGATAAACTCTTATACAAGTTCCTATGAGTTCTGGCCTCTATTAACCTCTCTAGCTTTATCTCTTATTGCATTTGTCATATATTATGCTACAGCCATGTTAAGCTATTTACATTTTTCTGAATAGCCCATGTAGTTTTCTGCTCCCTCTGCTTGTGATGCCCTTGCCCTATTTGTCAACTGGTTGGAACAGGAATTAAAAGAAATTGGCCGGGCGTGGTGGCTCACGCCCGTAATCAACACTTTGGGAGGCCGAGGTGGGTGGATCACGAGGTCAGGAGTTCAAGATCAGCCTGGCCAAGATGGTGAAACTCCGTCTCTACTAAAAATACAAAAAATTAGCCAGGCATAGTGGCACACACCTGTAAATCCCAGCTACTCCGGAGGCTGAGGCAGAGAACTGCTTAAACCTGGAGGGGTGGAGGTTGCAGTGAGCCAAGATCACGCCACTGCATTCCAGCCTGGGCGACAGAGCGAGACTCCATCTCAAAAAAAAAAAAAAGAAAAAAAGAAAGAAATTAAACAATGTGTAAGCAGAAACTCAGTTGTATGTAAGAAAACCCAATTCCCCCTGAGAAAGAGAAAGAGCTGGAGTCCTTTAAAATTAACTGCCTGTTTTTCTGTGGCTAGTGAGCGTTATCTCTCCTCCTTTCCCAGGCATTTTGAAGACCCTGTTTCTCTAGCTGTGCAGCTGCAAGGTCACTAAAAAGATAAACTCAAGTTGTAAAACATGTTTTTCCTTAAAAAGTAAGAAATGATGTAAAGCATGTCTCAATTAATTGAATAACTGTCATTGTTTCTTGCTTCTGTAATATGCTTCCCCCTGCACAGATCTCTCCCCACCCCACAAAATGCTTAAAAGGTAACTTAACTCTTTGTTCAGGGCTCAGTCCTTTAGATGTTAATCCGAACTGGGCTGGTGCACCTAAATAATAAATATCCTCCTAACTCCATTGGTCTCTCTAATTCCTTATCAATCCCACTACATGGTGACTATCAATTTACCTCATTTCCTTTCTGAAAAAATTTTTTATTGATACATAATAAATGTACATATTTCGGGGGTACATGTGATAACACATTCATATAATTTGTAAAGATCAAATCAGGGTAATTGGGATACCCATCACCTTAAATATTTGTCTTTTCTTTATCTTAGAACCACTCAAATTATTATTTTCTAGCTATTTTGAAATATACAATAGATTCACCTCATCTCCCTTTACCTCATGTTCAGTTTCCTTGTAAAATTAATCAATATACCCTCTGAAGTGTTCCACCTTAGCACTTACAATATTCAATGTCTTTATTTCATCTACCCTTACAGTAGCTCCTTGAGAGTACAACCTAGTTCCTATTTGATTCTGTGTCTTTACCACTTAGCACAGTGCATGGTACCTAATAGGTGCACAATAAAAGTAGAGAAAAATAGTGGAAGTGTAGATTCTATGATGAGAAGAGAACTGTAGGCCTTATAGAGATCCTAATGTGAATTTTCACATTTCAATTTATGAAATAGTTTAATATACTTACAAGTATTAGTGTAATACCTTAAAAATGATTAAAAAGAAAACACTTCTTGCTCTACTTACACCCTTAATACAATTTTCTATGTTATATGTATATGTCAAAAAACTAGAGTAATTATACAGCACAAATTTTACCACGTAGGGAAGAGGAGTAGCAATGGAATTCCGTATGGTTGATGTGCAGGTGAAGGTATTCAACTGCCAGTTTATTCCATCATTAATTTCCATCTCTGAAGGCTGACACCACTTCATGTCAGATCTAATGGGAAAAGAACAGTCTCTTCAATAAACGGTGCTGGGAAAACGTAATATTCACATGCAGAAGAATGAAATCGAACCCTTATCTCACACCACATACAAAAATCAACTCAAAATGCATTAAAGACTTAAACATAAAACCTGAAATTGTAAAACTACTGGAATAAAACACAGAGGAAAAACTATATGACATTAGTTGGGGCAATAATTTTTTGGATTTGACCCCAAAAGCTCAGGCAACAAAAGCTAAAATAAACAAATAGAATTAAATCAGACTAAAAAGCTTCTGCACAGCAAAGGAAACAATTAACAGAGTAAAGAGAAAACCTATGGATTGGGAGAAAATATCTGAAAGCCATACATCTGAAAAGGGGTTGATATTCAAAATACATAAGGAACTCAGACAACTCAATAACAAGAAAAGAGATAACCCAATTATGGCCAAAGGACCTGAATAGACATTTTTCAAACGAAGACATACAAATGACCAACAGATATATGAAAAAATGCTCAACATCACTTATCATTAGGTAAGTGCAAATTAAAACCACAAGATATCAGCTCATATCTATCAGAATGGCTATTATCAAAAAGATGAAAGGTAAGTGTTGGCAATGATGTGGAGACAAGAGAACCTTTGTACACTGTTGGTGGGAATATAAATTAGTACAGCCATTATGGAAAACTGTGGTTTTCCTCAAAAAGCTAAGAATAGAACTGCCATATGATCCAGCAATCCTACTTCTGGGTATATATCCAAAAGACTCGAAATCAGTATATTGAGGAGATCTCTGCACTCCCATGTTCATTGCATCACTATTCACAATAGTCAAGATACAGAATCAACCTAAGTGTCCATCAATGGATGAACTGATAAAGAAAGTATGGTATACACATAATGAAATACTACTTCATTATAAAAAGAAGGAAATCCTTCCCTTTCAGTGGGGAACTGAAGCTATAACATGATCATGTTTACATTTTTGAAAGATTAGTCTGGGAAGAGTATGGAACATGAATAGTGGGCGAGTAAGATAGAGTGAAGAAGTCAGTTAGAAAGTCTTTTCAAGTCATCCAAGCAAGAGGTCTCAAGTGGCCTGGTCTAGAATAGTGATAGTGGACATTTGCAATAACATAGATGAAACTGGAGGACATTATGCTAAGTGAAATAAGCCAGACACAGAAAGATAAATACTGTATGATATCACTTATATGTGGAATCTAAAAAATGTTGAACTCATAGAAGCAGAGAGTAGAATTGTAGTTACCAGGGGCTGTGAGGCCTAGGGAGAAAAGGGATTGGGGAGATGTTGATCAAAGGATACAAAACTTCAGCTAGATAGAAGAGTAAGTTCAGGAGGCCTATTGTACAACACATTGATTGTAGTTAATAAGGGTGTATTGAATATTCAAAATTGCTGAAAGTAGATTTTACATGTTCGCACCACAAAAAAATGGTTTAAAATGGCCAGGCATGGTGGCTCACACCTGTAATCCCAGCAATTTGGGAGGCTGAGGTGGGTGGATCACCTGAGGTAAGGAGTTTGAGACCAGCCTGGCCAACATGGTGAAATGCCATCTCTACTAAATTAAAAAAAAAAATTAGCCAGGTGGGGTGGTGCATGTCTGTAATCCCAGCTACTTGAGAGGCTGAGGCAGGAGAATCGCTTGAACCTGGGAGGTGGAGGTTACAGTGAGTCAAGATCATGCCATTGCACTCCAGCCTGGGCAACAAAAGCGAAACTTCGTCTCAAAAAACAAAAAATTAAAAATATGAGGAAACTGATATGTTAATTTGTTTAATCATTCCACAATGTATATTAAAACACCTGTTGTACAACATAAATCATAAATACATAAATTTTGTCAATTAAAAATAAATAAATGTTCAAGACACATTTTTAAAAGAAAGATTGTCAGTAAAATAAAAACTGGAATATCTTCATAGTTCTCAACATTAAATATAATACAGGCATACAATTTTTTATACCTAGGTTTACTAGTCAATCAAGCTTATATTATCTTTACTAGATACTTAAGATTATAAAACTATAAATGTATCATCCCAGGCAGGGTTTCATAGAGTATGCTCCAATATCAAAGAAGCAGTCTGTACAAGTAGTGAATTTTTAAAATATATTATTGGATTTTATTTGTTAATATTTTATGTAGGATTCTGCCAAATATAATGAATACGTGAGACCAGTCAGCAGCTTCCTTTCTTTGTTCATCTTCATTCAGCTTTGATATTAAAGTTATGTCACTTTCTACACTGAATTGGAGATCTTCCCTTTTTCTAAGGCATAGAATTGAAATTACCTATTCTTTAAGGGTTAGATAGCTCAACTGTGAATTCATGATGCACTGGTAAATCTTCAGCTACCTTTTCAAAGACTTATGTGGTAATTGGTCTATGCATCTTTCTGCTTCTTCTTGGACGGTATATAGTAATTTATATTTTACTTGGAAATCATCCATTTCCTCTAGATTTTCAAATAGGCTGTTGCCAAACGGTTGCACAATCATAATTATTTTAATCTCCCCTCCATCTGTCAGCTCTTTTATTCCCAATGTTGTAAACTTTTGCATTCTCTTTTCTATTTAATCAGAGGAGCTTATTTTATTAGACTTTACAAGGAATTTTGTATCTGTTTTTGTTGGTAGTGTTATTTAAGCTTTTAGCTTTAAAAACTTTATCTTCCTAATTATTTTCTACTTTCTTAAGATAAAAATGAAATTCTTGCTTAAAATTTATCTTTTTTAAACCATAATGATATTTAAAACCACAAATTTTTATCTGAGTTTTAGCTCTCGCAGTGCCCTATTAGCATTGGTATGAAGTTTTCTTCTTCATTACCTTTAGATAGTTAATAATTTTCCTTTTGATTTCCTCTTGGGCGAAAGAATTATATTTTTAAATTTCTAAATGGTTAAAATTTTCATGGTCGAATTTTTATTAATTAGTTCTAATTTTATTGAATTATGAGAAAATATAGACTGTAAAATTCTTCAAAATTTTGTTACGGTTTTGTTTGTGGCCAAGTATATTATTGCTTTAAAGAAAATGAACGTTCTGTGTGTGTGTGTGTGTGTGTGTGTGTGTGTGTGTGTGTGTGTGTTCTGGTTTATTATTGTTATTTATTTATTATGTTTTATTTGAATTCCTTCGTCTTTAGTTATGTTTTATCTACTAGACCTGTCTAATAATGAAAGAAGTGATCTGAAATTGCCATTATAATTATACTTTTCTCAAGTTCTCCATGTATTTCTAATAAGTTTTGCTTTCTATATTTAGCTTAGTGCTACAGCATTAATATTGTTATGTCTTCATAAATAGTGCCTTTTACCGTTATATGATATTCCTCCTTATCCTTAAAGGAGGGATTTTTAGGTAGACCTAAAAATCCAGGTAAGAAACATCCTTATGTCTGTAGGCAAAGGATCACAGAGAAGAATTTGAAGAAACAGGCCTTGCTGTTTCCCCTAGCTGATTAACATCAGATCATGCCCTTTTTGTCAGATAAGGCCTAAAATTCCTTATCCTTATCCTCTTTACCTGGCTTTTAACCTTACATTCTATATTATTTGTTGTTAATATTATCACTTCTGCCTTCCTTTGGTTTCCATTTCCCTGTTATTTTTTTTTTTCTTTTATTGTAATTATTATTATTATTATTATTATTATACTTTAGGTTTTATGGTACATGTGCCCAATGTGCAGTAAGTTACATATGTATACATGTGCCATGCTGGTGCACTGCACCCACCAACTCGTCATCTAGCATTAGGTATATCTCCCAATGTTATCCCTCCCCCCTCCCCCCAACCCACAACAGTCCCTGAAGTGTGATGTTCCCCTTCCTGTGTCCATGTGTTCTCATTGTTCAATTCCCACCTATGAGTGAGAATATGCGGTGTTTGGTTTTTTGTTCTTGCTATAAAGACACATGCACACGTATGTTTATTGCCGCATTATTCACAATAGCAAAGACTTGGAACCAACCCAAATGTCCAACAATGATAGACTGGATTAAGAAAATGTGGCACATCTACACCATGGAATACTATGCAGCCATAAGAAATGATGAGTTCATGTCCTTTGTAGGGACATGGATGAAATTGGAAATCATCATTCTCAGTAAACTATCGCAAGAACAAAAAACCCTGTTATTTTTTTTGGCTGAAATTTTAGGAGTTAACTCACTGAAGTTCACATTGGCTAACCTATGATACTCAGGAGCTCCAACTAGTTGATTCATTATTTTTGCTTGATAAAATAAAAATCAGCATTATTTATTTAATAGAGTCTATACCATAAAGTAAAGAACCAAGAATACAAAGAACTACGAGGAATGCCAATATTTAAGACATGCCTAAAAAAGAAGATCCTTCAGATGAGCCAAGAAGGATTATCAGATGGGTAGGTGGAGAACCATGTAATACTTTAACCAAGAACTTTACCTACAAAAGTTAGGATAGTGCATAATAAATAAATTTTCCACTTCAATTATTTAAGTTTAAAAAGTCCACATGTTATAGAGTTTCATAACAAGCAATTATGATATCTAATTTGAAAATTATTTTCTAGTTCTTACTCTTACAAGCCCTTTCCTCTGGCATGTATTTATTGGTTGCCTTTTTTTTTCTTTCCTGCCCGGCCCTCCCTCTCTGTCTTTTTTTAAATAATAAAAACTTACCTATTGACTGGGATTTATTCAAAGTAAAAATCTGTTTCATAAAACAAACAGAAGTTTTACCTTATTTTTGTGTAAATACTTTTTCTTAAAATGCATTTTAAAATATATTTAAAATATTAATTTAAAAATAGATGTTTACTTCCTACAAGGCTAGCAGGTGAGCCATTTAGGTTGTTTGCTGTAATCGTTCCACCTTGCTGTCTGGCTCCAATAGGTTCGTGGACTTGTGAAGGTAATGATGGTTGCAATGTATCATGCAGTCAAAATAATTTAAAAATAAGAGACAAAATGAGATGAAAACATAAACCAAGTTTATATCAATACAGTAATGACATATGTGTACCCTCCCACTACAAACTAACAGGACCCCAAATTATTAGGTAAAAGAGGAGTGATTTAAAGTTATTTACTGAATAAATTTTAATTGAGCCCTCGTTATGTGCCAGACACTGTACTAGGTGCTAAAGATACAGCAGTGAGGAAAAAAGATAAAAATCCCTGCCTTCATGTGATTTACATTCTAATGGAGACAGAAAACAACCAAGATGAAGTATATGCTATGTCAGATACTGATAAGTGCTAAGGAAAAAACATCAGGGAAAGAGACATGATATGTCAGTGGGAGAGATACGTTCAATAATAAAAGAGATGGTTTGAAATTGCCCATTATAATAGTATTTTTCTCAAGTTCTCCATGTAGCTCTAATAACTTTTGCTTTATGTATTTAGCTTGGCGCATGCAGTAATTTAAATTTTAAATAGGAATGGCTCACCGAGAAGGGTACTTTTAAGTAATGACCTAAAGGATGTGAGAAAGTGAACCATGGTGATCCTGCAGGATTTGAGTAAAATTACAATTTGTTGAATATTATAAAAGAAGAAGTACAGAATACTACATGAATGTATCAAGGAAATTTAACTTCATCTAGGGAGTCAAGAATTAGTCTTCTGTGTTAATCTGAGACTTAAAGGATAAAATATAAATTATATAGGCCATGAGGATTAGGGCCAGGGGAAGGAGAGAAAAGGATTCCAGCCTGAGAGTTAGAAAGACCCTGGGGGATGTGTAAATAAGTGAAACAACTCCAGTATCCCAGAAAGTTGAGCAAGAACAACACAAAATGAAGCTTGTAGGCTTTATCCTTGGATAACTGAAATTGTCTTAAAGGTTTTGATCAAGGGAATAACATGATTATATTTGACTTTCTAAAATATAACTCTGATTGCCATATTCAGAATGGATTATAGGAGGGCAAATGGATGTGGGGGGGCCAGTTATGTAGCTATTATAGTAATCCAAGAGAGAAATGACAGTGGTTTTAGCTAAGGTTGAGGCAGTTTGGGTAGATAGAAATGGAGAGAATTGAGAGATCATTGAGCAGTAGAATGAATAGGATTTGGTAATGTGTTGGATATGGAAGTGAGGGAGAAGGCAGTGTCAAAAATAATTCCCTGGTATCAACTGAGCACCTGAGTAAATGGATAACAGTGCCATTTACTAAGCACATGCCAAAGGAGCAAGGTTTGGGAGATGGTAAGTGAGCCATTTCATTTTGGATAAATTGAGTTTGAGATAATTGTAGAACATGCAAGTGGAAAAGTCCAGTAGACAGCTGGATATATAAGTTTGGAGCTGTAGATATAAATGGAAACAGAAATATAATTCTCTCTCTCTCTCTCTCTCTCTTTCTCTCTCCCCAGAATATACATAGTAATTAAAACCCTAAGGGAAGTATCTCCAACCAAGGCCAGAGATAGAGAAAAATCATTCAGTGAAACTGCCAAGGATAGAGCTTTTGGTTTACCATGGAATAAGTTGGTAAGAGTGATAGAAGGATAGAAGTACAAAAACAACAACAACAGCACTTACTATGGGCTAGGCACTGTTCTAATCACTCTATGTATATCAACTCATTTAATTTTGCCAGCAATCTTAAAAGGATAAGGAAGCTGAGGTACAGAGAGGCTAAATGATCTACCCAAAAACACAGTCTATGAATGGCAGAGTGAAATTTGAATCCAAGCACTCTGGCTCCACGGCCAGCATTTTTAAATTACAGTAATTTTTTTTAAATTTAATTTAATTTTATTTTATTTTTTCTTTTTTCTTTATTATTATTATTAATATTATTATTATTATTATACTTTAGGCTGTATGGTACATGTGCACAACGTGCAGGTAAGTTACATATGTATACATGTGCCATGCTGGTGCGCTGCACCCACCAACTCGTCCTCTAGCATTAGGTATATCTCCCAATGCTATCCCTCCCCCCTCCCCCCACCCCACAACAGTCCCTGAAGTGTGATGTTCCCCTTCCTGTGTCCCAGCCATCCCATTACTGGGTATATACCCAAAGGACTGTAAATCATGCTGCTATAAAGACACATGCACACGTATGTTTATTGCAGCATTATTCACAATAGCAAAGACTTGGAACCAACCCAAATGTCCAACAATGACAGACTGGATTAAGAAAATGTGGCACATATACACCATGGAATACTATGCAGCCATAAAAAATGATGAGTTCATGTCCTTTGTAGGGACATGGATGAAATTGGAAATCATCATTCTCAGTAAACTATCGCAAGAACAAAAAACCAAACACCGCATATTCTCACTCATAGGTGGGAATTGAACAATAAATTACAGTAATTTAAGATAAAAAGTGGTTTTGCTTTGTTTCTTTAGGTAGCTGGAGAAAGAGACAAATATACAAGAGCAGAACAGAGAGAAATGTAGTAATTGGGAGAGCACCAAATACCAAAGGAGATAATGTCTACATTGAGATATAAGTTTGCAGAGAGGTTATTCAGATGGAAAACCTTATATTTCATTCTCTTAAACCAATCAATTACTGTTCCTATTAATAAACTTGCTGAATAGTATATGATATATATTTGATATGTATGTATGTGTGTATGTATGTCAGGTATTTTATTTGGCAATGGAGAAATAAAGAGAAATAAGAAAAGAAAAAAAAAAGTGGTTTCAACTGGTCACAGGATTGTCAATAGAATTGGTTGAAGCAATGAGGGTGACACTACCGTGGAGATCACCAGTAGTCAGTATTGGTCTGTTGGTAATCACGCCCACAGGCCTTTAGAATACATGCACATCAAACTGAATCCAAAGCTTATTCTCTTAATCACTATGTTAAACTGTCTTGTAACATCTGTTGTAAGCACTAATAATTCCAAAAGCACAAGGACTCAGAAAAGTGACAGTTGTTATTCTTTTGGAAATGTATGTACCAAGTGTACAGTTTTTCTATACATATTGTTTTACTCAAAGAACTTATGTTTATCATAGCTTTGGTTGAACTCGCCATTAAAAATGCAGAAGATTTGTCCATTGAAAATATATATATATAAAAGAAAAATAAAAACACTTAACATAGATACAGTCTAAATATTTAAGTTAAAATAAGAACAAAATTTAATTCAAATACATATAAATCCTATGATAACACTGCTATATAAGCCCTATGATAATATTGCTCATTATTATGTGGATTTGTGTCTAGAGTAGAGATAACCAAAATATGGCTGCCTATGAGCAGTTGTGTGCCAATAAATGTATAACAAACAGCTCTCAAGAAAAAGGTGCAGTGGCTCACACCTGTTATCCCAGCACTTTGGGAGGCCAAGGCAGGCAGATCACAAGGTCAAGAGATTGAGACCATCCTGGCCAACACAGTGAAACCCCATCTCTACTAAAAATACAAAAATTAGCTGGGTATGGTGGTATGTGCCTGTAGTCCCAGCTACTCGAGGGGCTGAGGCAAGAGAATTGCTTGAACCCCAGGAGGCGGAGGTTGCACTGCATTCCAGCCTGGCGACAGAGCAAGACTCCATAAAAAAAAAAAAAAAAAAAAAGCTTAATTTGTAGTGTTTGCCCATTTCTGTAGGATAAATACTCCCATCGTGACCAATTTCAAGTTGCCAATGTGACATCAACCAGCTAGAAAAATTCCTGGAAATTTATGGCTCCTCTAAGCTAGTAGGAGTTGGCTCCAGAACACCACTTAAGTATAAGGCAAACTAAATGTAAGAAATTACAAAGGATTTCCATCTTAAGCATTACAAAGTATCACACTGTATGTATGTATATTTTTGTTTCTTTGTAAACTTTATATATTAATAATAGGTAATTATTTTCATGGTATTAATTTCAAAAGTTAGAAAATGGTATACGGTGGAGACTCACCCACCCATCTCTTTCCATGAATCACCACACTCTTTTTGGAAGCAGCCCATTTTAACTCATTTCTTATATATCCTTCCAGAAGTATTATTTAAGACATTACATACATATTCCTTCTTTTTACTATCTTAAAAAACAAAAATGATAGTATACTATACTTTGTTTCACATCTTGCTCATTTGTCACTTAACAATATAACTTGGAGATTGTTAAATTTCAGTATACAAAAACAAGCCTCTTATTAATTGTGCCATTGCTATTATAATGTTGCAATGAATATTCTTGATCATATATCATTTCACAATTGTGACTATATATGTTGAATAAATTCCTAGGAATGCAAGTGCTGGGTCAAATACTGCTTCAGGAAGAGGCAGTAGACAGAGTTGGTAGTTTAGCAGTGAAAAAAATTAAAGATTCTATCTACAATGAACTCAAACAAATTTACAAGAAAAAAACAAACAACCTCATCAAAAAGTGGGCAAAGGATACGAACAGACACTTCTCAAAAGAAGACATGTATGCAGCCAGAAAACACATGAAAAAATGCTCATCATCACTGGCCATCAGAGAAATGCAAATCAAAACCACAATGAGATACCATCTCACACCAGTTAGAATGGCAATCATTAAAAAGTCAGGAAACAACAGGTGCTGGAGAGGATGTGGAGAAATAGGAACACTTTTACACTGTTGGTGGGACTGTAAACTAGTTCAACCCTTGTGGAAGTCAGTGTGGCGATTCCTCAGGGATCTAGAACTAGAAATACCATTTGACCCAGCCATCCCATTACTGGGTATATACCCAAAGAATTACAAATCATGCTGCTATAAAGACACATGCACACGTATGTTTATTGCGGCACTATTCACAATAGGAAAGACTTGGAACCAACCCAAATGTCCAACAATGAGAGACTGGATTAAGAAAATGTGGCACATATACACCATGGAATATTATGCAGCCATGAAAAATGATGAGCTCATGTCGTTTGTAGGAACATGGATGAAACTGGAAACCATCATTTTCAGCAAACTATCACAAGGACAAAAAACCAAACAACGCATGTTCTCACTCATAGGTGGGAATTGAACAATGAGAACACATGGACACAGGAAGGGGAACATCACACTCCGGGGACTGTTGTGTGGTGGGGGGAGGGGGGAGGGATAGCATTTGGAGATATAGCTAATGCTAAATGACGAGTTAATGGGTGCAGCACACCAACATGGCACATGTATACATATGTAACAAACTTGCACATTGTGCACATGTACCCTAAAACTTAAAGTATAATAATAATAAAATAAAATAAAGTATAATAAAATAAAAAAAAAAGATTCTAATCCTATCTTCAGTTATTACTTACATAATAATGTAATAATGCCACATTACCTGCAAACCAAGCTCTGCTTGCTGAAGCTGTCACAACTGGACTATTTGGGAAGGATGTAGTCAATGCACGTTGAAGACTTAAAAGATGACGTAAATATGAGGCACACTGGATAATAAATAGAATTACATATATTCTGCCTGGCTGAACTTACATTTCTTTGATTTATCCATCTATCCATCCATCTCTCCAACTATATACTAACTATATGTCTATCTGTGATAAAGATAATTAAGAAATAGTCAATAGGCTTGTGGTCTAAGAGAAGGTGATAATATAAATAGATTACAATCACTACAACCTTAAAAAGTTTAATGAATTAATATTATGTGACCTTTGTAGTGATTGTGGACAATATAGAAAAATACAAAAAAGAGGGGTGGAGCCAAGATGGCCGAATAGGAACAGCTCCAGTCTACAGCTCCCAGTGTGAGCAATGCAGAAAATGAATGATTTCTGCATTTCCAACTGAGGTACCGGGTGCATCTCACTGGGGATTGTCGGACAGTGGGTGCGGGACAGTGGGTGCAGTGCACCGAGCCTGAGTGGAAGCAGGGTGAGGCATCGCCTTACCCAGGAAGCGCAAGGGGTCAGGGAATTCCCTTTCCTAGCCAAGGAAAGGGGTGATAGACGGCACCTGAAAAATCGGGTCACTCCCACCCTAATACTGTGCTTTTCTGACAGTCTTAGCAAACGGCACACCAGGAGATTATATCCCACGCCTGGCTCAGAGGGTACTACGCCCACAGAGCCACGCTCATTGCTAGCACAGCAGTCTGAGATTGAACTGCAAGGCGGCAGCGAGGCTGGGGGAGGGGCGCCTGCCATTGCTGAGGCTTGAGTAGGTAAACAAAGCTGCCAGGAAGCTTGAACTGGGTGGAGCCCACCGCAGCTCAAGGAGGACTGCCTGCCTCTGTAGACTCCACCTCTGGGGGCAGGGCATAGCCAAACAAAAGGCAGCAGAAACCTCTGCAGACTTAAATGTCCCTGTCTGACAGCTTTGAAGAGAGTAGTGGTTCTCCCAGCATGCAGTTTGAGATCTGAGAACAGACAGACTGCCTCCTCAAGTGGGTCCTGACCCCCGAGTAGCCTAACTGGGAGGCACCCCCCAGTAGGGGCAGACTGATACCTCACACGGCCAGGTACTCCTCTGAGACAAAACTTTCAGAGGAACGATCAGGCAGCAACCTTTGCTGTTCACCAATATCCGCTGTTCTGCAGCCTCCGCTGCTGATACCCAGGCAAACAGGGTCTGGAGTGGACCTCTAGCAAACTCCAACAGACCTGCAGCTGAGGGTCCTGAATGTTAGAAGGAAAACTAACAAACAGAAAGGACATCCACACCAAAATCCATCTGTACGTCACCATCATCAAAGACCAAAGGTAGATAAAACCACAAACACGGGGAAAAAACAGAGCAGAAAAACTGAAAAATCTAAAAATCAGAGTGCCTCTCCTCCTCAAAAGGAATGCAGCTCCTCACCAGCAACAGAACAAAGCTGGACGGAGAATGACTTTGACGAGTTGAGAAAAGAACACTTCGGACAATCAAACTACTCCGAGCTAAAGGAGGAAGTTCGAACCCATGGCAAAGAAGCTAAAAACCTTGAAAAAACATTAGACAAATGGACAACTAGAATAACCAAAGCAGAGAAGTCCTTAAATTACCTGATGGAGCTGAAAACCAAGGCACGAGAACTACATGACGAATGCACAAGCCTCAGTAGCCAATTCGATCAACTGGAAGAAAGGGTATCAGTGATGGAAGATCAAATGAATGAAATGAAGTGAGAAGAGTTTAGAGAAAAAAGAACAAAAAGAAACGAACAAAGCCTCCAAGAAATACGGGACTATGTGAAAAGACCAAATCTGTGTCTGATTGGTGTACCTGAAAGTGACAGGGAGAATGCAACCAAGTTGGAAAACACTCTGCAGGATATTATCCAGGAGAACTTCCCCAATCTAACAAGGCAGGCCAACATTCAAATTCAGGAAATACAGAGAACGCCACAAAGATACTCCTCGAGAAGAGCAACTCCAAGACACATAATTGTCAGATTCACCAAAGTTGAAATGAAGGAAAAAATGTTAAGGGCAGCCAGACAGAAAGGTCGGGTTACCCACAAAGGGAAGCCCATCAGACTAACAGCGGATCTCTCGGCAGTAACTCTACAAGCCAGAAGAGAGTGGGGGCCAATATCCAAAATTCTTAAAGAAAAGAATTTTCAACCCAGAATTTCATATCCAGCCAAACTAAGCTTCATAGGTGAAGGAGAAATAAAATCCTTTACAGACAAGCAAATGCTGAGAGATTTTGTCACCACCAGGCCTGCCCTACAAGAGCTCCTGAAGGAAGCACTAAACATGGAAAGGAATAACCGGCACCAGCCACTGCAAAAACATGCCAAATTGTAAAGACCATCGATGCTAGGAAGAAACTGCATCAACTAATGAGCAAAATAACCAGCTAACATCATAATGACAGGATCAAATTCACACATAACAATATTAACCTTAAATGTAAATGGGCTAAATGCTCCAATTAAAAGACACAGACTAGCAAATTGGATAAAGAGTCAAGACCCATCAGTGTGCTGTATTCAGGAAACCCATCTCATGTACAGAGACACACATAGGCTCAAAATAAAGGGATGGAGGAAGATCTACCAAGCAAATGGAAAACAAAAAAAGAAAAGCAGGGGTTGCAATCCTGGTCTCTGATAAAACAAACTTTAAACCAACAAAGATCAAAAGAGACAAAGAAGGCCATTACATAATGGTAAAGGGATCAATTCAACAAGAAGAGCTAACTATCCTAAATATATATGCACCCAATACAGGAGCACCCAGATTCATAAAGCAAGTCCTTAGAGATTTACAAAGAGACTTAGACTCCCACACATTAATAATGGGAGACTTTAACACCCCACTGTCAACATTAGGTAGATCAACGAGACAGAAAGTTAACAACGATATCCAGGAATTGAACTCAGCTCTGCACCAAGCGGACCTAATGGACATTTACAGAACTCTCCACCCCAAATCAATAGAATATACATTCTTCTGAGCACAACACCACACCTATTTCAAAATTGACCACATAGTTGGAAGTAAAGCACTCCTCAGCAAATGTAAAAGAACAGAAATTATAACAAACTGTCTCTCAGACCACAGTGCAATCAAACTAGAACTCAGGATTAAGAAACTCACTCAAAACCGCTCAACTACATGGAAACTGAACAACCTGCTCCTGAATGACTACTGGGTACATAACGAAATGAAGGCAGAAATAAAGATGTTCTTTGAAACCAATGAGAACAAAGACACAACATACCAGAATCTCTGGGACACATTCAAAGCAGTGTGTAGAGGGAAATTTATAGCACTAAATGCCCACAAGAGAAAGCAGGAAAGATCTAAAATTGACACCCTAACATCGCAATTAAAAGAACTAGAGAAGCAAGAGCAAACACATTCAAAAGCTAGCAGAAGGCAAGAAATGACTAAGATCAGAGCAGAACTGAAGGAGACAGAGAAACAAAAAAACCCTTCAAAAAATCAATGAATCCAGGAGCTGGTTTTTTGAAAAGATCAACAAAATTGATAGACTGCTAGCAAGACTAATAAAGAAGAAAAGAGAGAAGAATCAAATAGACGCAATAAAAAATGATAAAGGGGATATCACCACGATCCCGCAGAAATACAAACTACCATCAGAGAATACTGTAAACACCTCTACACAAATAAGCTAGAAAATCTAGAAGAAATGGATGAATTCCTCGACACATACACTCTCCCAAGACTAAACCAAGAATAAATTGAATCTCTGAATAGACCAATAACGGGCTCTGAAATTGAGGCAATAATTAATAGCCTACCAACCAAAAAAAGTCCAGGACCAGACGGATTCACAGCTGAATTCTACCAGAGGTACAAGGAGGAGCTGGTACCATTCCTTCTGAAACTATTCCAATCAATAGAAAAAGAGAGAATCCTCCCTAACTCATTTTATGAGGCCAGCATCATCCTGATACCAAAGCCTGGCAGAGACACAACAAAAAAAGAGAATTTTAGACCAATATCGCTGATGAACATTTATGCAAAAATCCTCAATAAAATACTGGCAAAACGAATCCAGCAGCACATCAAAAAGCTTATCCACCATGATCAAGTGGGCTTCATCCCTGGGATGCAAGGCTGGTTCAACATATGCAAATCAATAAATGTAATCCAGCATATAAACAGAACCAATGACAAAAACCACATGTTTATCTCAATAGATGCAGAAAAGGCCTTTGACAAAATTCAACAGCCCTTCATGCTAAAAACTCTCAATAAATTAGGTATTGATGGGACGTATCTCAAAATAATAAGAGCTGTTTATGACAAACCCACAGCCAATATCATACGGAATGGGCAAAAACTGGAAGCATTCCCTTTGAAAACTGGCAAAAGACAGAGATGCCCTCTCTCACCACTCCCATTCAACATAGTGTTGGAAGTTCCAGCCCGGGCAATCAGGCAGGAGAAAGAAACAAAGGGTATTCAATTAGGAAAAGAGGAAGTCAAATTGTCCCTGTTTGCAGGTGACATGATTGTATATCTAGAAAACCCCATCGTCTCAGCCCAAAATCTTAAGCTGATAAGCAACTCCAGCAAAGTCTCAGGATACAAAATCAATGTACAAAAATCACAAGCATTCTTATACACCAATAACTTAAGACAGAGAGCCAAATCATGAGTGAACTCCCATTCGCAATTGCTTCAAAGAGAATAAAATACCTAGGAATCCAACTTACAAGGGATGTGAAGGACCTCTTCAAGGAGAACTACAAACCACTGCTCAATGAAATAAAAGGGGATACAAACAAATGGAAGAACATTCCATACTCATGAATAGGAAGAATCAATATCGTGAAAATGGCCATACTGCCCAAGGTAATTTCTAGATTCAATGCCATCCCCATCAAGCTACCAATGACTTTCTCCACAGAATTTGAAAAAACTACTTTAAAGTTCATATGGAGCCAAAAAAGAGCCCACATTGCCAAGTCAATCCTAAGCCAAAAGAACAAAGCTGGAGGCATCATGCTACCTGACTTCAAACTATACTACAAGGCTACAGTAACCAAAACAGCATGGTACTGGTACCAAAACAGAGATATAGATCAATGGAACAGAACAGAGCCCTCAGAAATAATGCCACACATCTGCAACTATCTGATCTTTGACAAACCTGACAAAAACAAGAAATGGAGAAAGGATTCCCTATTTAATAAATGGTGCTGAGAAAACTGGCTAGCCATATGTAGAGAGCTGAATCTGGATCCCTTCCTTACACCTTATACTAAAATTAATTCAAGATGGATTAAAGACTTAAATGTTAGACCTAAAACCATAAAAACCCTAGAAGAAAACCTAGGCAATACCATTCAGGACATAGGCATGGGCAAGGACTTCATGTCTAAAACACCAAAAGCAATGGCAACAAAAGCCAAAATTGACAAATGGGATCTAATTAAACTCAAGAGCTTCTGCACAGCAAAAGAAACTACCATCAGAGTGAACAGGCAACCTACAAAATGGGAGAAAATTTTTGCAACCTACTCATCTGACAAAGGGCTAATATCCAGAATCTACAATGAACTCAAACAAATTTACAAGAAAAAAACAAAAAACCCCATCAAAAAGTGGGCAAAGGATATGAACAGACACTTCTCAAAAGAAGACATTTATGCAGCCAAAAGACACATGAGAAAATGCTCATCATTACTGGCCATCAGAGAAATGCAAATCAAAACCACAATGAGATACTATCTCACACCAGTTAGAATGGCAATCATTAAAAAGTCAGGAAACAACAAGTGCTGGAGAGGATGTGGAGAAATAGGAACACTTTTACACTGTTGGTGGGACTATAAACTAGTTCAATCATTGTGGAAGACAGTGTGGCGATTCCTCAGGTATCTAGAACCAGAAATACCATTTGACCCAGCCATCCCATTACTGGGTATATACCCAAAGGATTATAAATCATGCTGCTTTAAAGACACATGCATATGTATGTTTACTGCGGCACTATTCACAATAGCAAAGACTTGGAACCAACCCAAATGTCCAACAATGAGAGACTGGATTAAGAAAATGTGGTACATGTACACCATGGAATACTATGCAGCCATAAAAAATGATGAGTTCATGTCCTTTGTAGGGACATGGATGAAGCTGGAAACCATCATTCTCAGCAAACTATTGCAAGAACAGAAAACCAAACACCGCATGTTCTCACTCATAGGTGGGAACTGAACAATGAGAACACATGGACACAGGAAGGAGAACATCACACACTGGGGCCTGTTGTTCGGTGGGGGGAGGGGGGAGCGATAGCATTAGGAGATATACCTAATGTTAAATGACAAGTTAATGGGTGCAGCACACCGATATGGCACATGTATATATATATATGTAACAAACCTGCAGGTTGTGCATACGTACCCTAAAACTTAGAGTATAATAAAAAAAAAAGAAAAATACAAAAAAGAAAACTGAAATCAACCATAATTGTTACCCTTAGAGATAGCTAAGGCTGGTTGCAGTGGCTCACGCCTGCAATCCCAGCACTTTGGGAGGCTGAGGCGGGTGGATCACCTGAGATCAGGAGTTAGAGACCAGCCTGGCCAACATGGTGAAACCCCGTCTCTACTAAAAATACAAAAATCAGCAGGGTGTGGTGGCGTGTGCCTGTAATTCCAGCTACTGAGGAGGCTGAGGCAGGAGAATCACTTGAACCCAGGTGGCGGAGGTTGCAGTGAGCCGAGATCATGCCACTGCACTACAACCTGGGTGACAGAGTGAGACTCTGTCTCAAAAAAAAAAAAAAAGAAAAAAGAAATAGCTAATGTGAACAGTTTGGGGTGACATACCTCAAATTTTGCATTATTCAGTTTATATGTATATGCATATATAGCAGAGTACATGTATGTGTATGTGTAGATGGATGTGTGTATCTATACACACGTCTTGAACGTTACTATGTGTTCTATTCCGTGAATGAGCACTTGGACACGTCATTAAATAATCTTCTACAATAATAGTTATTCTCACTAAAGGAGCCCCTAGGTGAAGGAATCAAATTCTTAAATATTCCCATCCCAATCTCTGACTTTGCAAATCATTCAGTTTAATAAAAGATGTTCCTTTGGTAAGCATATCATCCTGCAAAGAGTATGGAATCCCACAAAAGACTGAAAACCTCGGTCCCATATCATCATTTAAAATAGCTGAATAGTATTCCATCATATTCATAGCCCATAATTTATTTAGTCGATCGCATATCATTAAACATTTAGGATGCAGGAAATTATCTAGAGGGAAACAAAATTAACCTACATTAAGACATTTATTAACTTACCAGTAAGGAGGTAAAGTGTCATTTTTGTCTTCCAAAGAAGCTAAATGCTGTTTTAGTGCTTCAAGTAAACTGTGGGGTGCCTAAAAAAGTTATTATGAAACACTTATTTTCTGATAGTTTTAGCAAATTCATACTCTTCTATATTACAGTCAGCCTTCCATATCCATGGATTCCACATCGATGGGTTCCACATCCATGAATTCAGTCAACCATGGGTTGGAAAGTATTCTGAACAAAATAGATGGTTGTGTCTCTATTGCACACGTAAAGTTTTTTTCTAGTCATTATTTCCTAAACAATACAGTTTAACAACTATTTACATAGTACTTACATTGTACTAGGCATTATAAGTAATCTAGAGACGATTTAAAGTATACAGAGGATGTGCGTACATTATATGCAAATGCTACACCATTTTATATCAGAGACATGCACAATCCCACGTGGACACTGAGGGACAACTGTATAAAAATATTTTGAACAAAAATTAAGGTGCCTCATTAAAGCTAAAATTGCTACCTGTAAATTCATTATTAAAAGTAGCATCTTGGTATCAAATCAGATTTTCAAACTATGATTTAAAACACATTGTTAGGCTAGGTGCAGTGGTTCACACTTGTAATCCCAACACTTTGGTAGGCCAAGTCAGGAGGATTGTTGGAGCCCAGGAGTTCGAGACTAGCCTGGGCAACAGTGAGACCTCATCTCTACAAAAAATAGAAAAATTATCCGGGCATGATGACGCCTACATCATGATGACGCACACCTGTAGTCCCAGCTACTTGGATGGCTGAGGTGGGAGAATCACCTAAGCCCAGGGAAGTCAAGGCTGCAGTGAGCTGTGATTGCTCCACTGCACTACAGCCTGGGCCACAGAGTGAGGCCCCTGTCTCAAAAAAATAAAATAAAATACGTTTTTAAAAACAAAAAAAAAAAGCTTCTTAAAAGATCAAAAAACTGCTAAAATATCTATCTCCTCAGAAGGCACTGGGCTTCCAACAGTCTCATTAATGATAAGCTTTATTTTTCACCAAGGCACTAATTTTTATTAACATTACAGATTTCTTTCTGTATATGTTTATTGTCTGTTTCCCTGCAATAGACTATAAGCCCCATGAAGACAGGGATTTTGTCTGTTTTGTCCACTGATGAATCTTAAGTGCCTAGCACATAGTAAGTGCTTAATTAATATTTGCTGAATGCATGTGGATGTATCTTTTTATTCTGTTTCCATTAAAAATAGACTAGAGGACTAGATTGCAGCTCCCAGGTGGACAGACAGAGCAGTGTGAGACTCTGCATTGTGAAATTTTGCTCCAGAACTACTGCAGGAATAAACTAGGAAAGCCAAGAGAACCCACAGACCCTCTGAAGGAAGTGGATTGCTCCTGCAGGATCCAGGAGACACTCTGAATACAAGTTCTCAGCCCTGCTCGCCCACTCCCTGGAAACAGACTTGGTGCCATTGGCGGGGGCACAGTGGGAGTTAGATGGGCATTTGGGGTTGTTTGGGAGCTGGGTAAGGCCTGTGACTGCCAGCTTTCCCCCACTTCCCTGACAACCTGCATGACGCAGCAGAGGCAGCCATAATCCTCCTGGGAAGATAACTGCATTGACCTGGCAACCACACCCCCATCCCCCACACAGCCACAGCAAGACTCGCCCAAGGAGAGTCTGAGCTTAGACACTCCTAATCCTGCCCCCAACTGATAGTCTTTCCCTACCCACCCTGGTAGCTGAAAACAAAGGTCATATTCTCTTGGGAGTCCTAGGTCCTCGCCCACCGCCTATTCCTTCCTATACTACCACAGCTGATGCGTTCTTAAAAGCCCCACCTCCTGGCAGAAGGCCAACCAGCACAAAAATAGTGCATGAAACAACCAAAACTAAGGACCCCCACAGAGTCTATTTCTCCCCGCTGCCACCTCCACTGGAGCAGGTGCTGGTGTCCACAGCTCAGAGACCTGCAGACAGTTCATATCACAGGACTCTGTGCAGACAACCCCTAGTACCAGCCCAGAGCCTGGTAGACATGCTAGGTGGCTAGATCCAGAAGAGAGAACAGTCACTACAGCCCGGCTCTCAGGAAGCCAGATCCCTAAGAAAAGGGGGAGAGTACTACATCAAGGGAACACCCTGTGGGACAAAAGAATCTGAACAGCAGCCTTCAGCCCCTCTGACATAGCCTACCCAAATGAGAAGGAAGCAGAAAAACAATTCTGATAATATGACAAAACAAGGTCCTTTAACACCCCCCTAAAAACATCACACTAAACTCACCAGCAATGGATCCAAACCAAGAAGAAATCCCTGATTTACCTGAAAAAGAATTCAGAAGGTCAGTTATTAAGCTAATCAGGGAGGCACCAGAGAAAGGTGAAGTCCAATTTAAGGAAATCAAAAAATGCTACAGGAAATGAGGGGAGAAATCTTCAGTGAAATAGCATAAATAAAAAATAATCAAAACTTCAGGAAATAATGAATGCACTTAGAGAAATGCAAAATGCTCTGGGAAGTCTCAGCAATAGAATTGAACAAGCAGAAGAAAAAACTTCAGAGCTCAAACACAAGGTTTTCAAATTAACCCAATCCAACAAAGACAAAGAAAAAAGAATAAGAAAATATGAACAAAGCCTCCAAGAAGTCTGGGATAATGTTAAATAACCAAATCTAAGAATAGTTGGCATTCATGAGGAAGAAGAGAAATCTAAAAGTTTGGAAAACGTATTTGGGGGAATAATTGAAGAAAACTTGCTGACCTTGCTAGAGACCTAGACATTCAAATACAAAAAGCTCAAAGAACACCTGGGAAATTTATCGCAAAAAGATCATCACCCAGGCACATTATCATCAGGTTATCTAAAGTTAAGATGAAGGAAAGAATCTTAAGAGCTGTGAGGCAAAAGCACCAGGCAACATAGAAAGGAAAACTTATCAGATCAGCAGCAGATTTCTTGGCAGAAACCCTACAAGCTAAAAGGGATTGGGGCCCTATGTTCAGCCTCCTTAAACAAAACAATTATTGACCAAGAATTTTGTATCCAGTGAAACTAAGCTTCATAAATGAGGGGAAAATACAGTTTTTTTCAAACTAACAAATGCTGAGAGAATTTGCCACTACTAAGCCAGCACTACAAGAACTGCTAAAAGGAGCTCTAAATCTTGAAACAAATCCTGGGAACACATCAAAACAGAACTTCTTTAAAGCATGAATCCCACAGGACCTATAAAACAAAAATGCAATTTTTAAAAAAAAGATATACACGCAACAAATAGCACGATGAGTGGAATAGTACCTCACATCTCAATACTAGCGTTAAATGTAAATAGCCTAAATGTTCCACTTAAAAGATACAGAATTGCAGAATGAATAAGAATTCACCAACCACCTATCTGCTGCCTTCAAGAGACCCACCTAACACATAAGGACTCACATCAACTTAAGGTAAAAGGGGAGGGAAAAGACATTCCATGCAAATGGACACCAAAAGCAAGCAGGAGTAGCTATTCTTATAAAAGACAAAACAAACTTTAAAGCAAGAGCAGTTAAAAAAGACAAAGAGGGACATTATATAATGATAAAAGGACTAGTCCAACAGGAAAATATCACAATCCTAAATATATATGCACCTAACACTGGAGCTCCCAAATTTATAAAACAATTACCACTAAACCTAAGAAATGAGATAGGTAGCAACACAATAATAGTGGGGGACTTCAATATTGCACTAACAGCACTAGACAGGTCATCAAGACAGAAAGTCAACAAAGAAACAAGGAGTTTAAACTATACCCTGGAACAAATGGACTTAACAGATATTTACAGAACATTCTATCCAACAACTGCAGAATATACATTCTATTCATCAGCTCATGGAATCTTCTCCAAGATAGACCATATGATAGGCCACAAAACAAGTCTCAGTAAATTTAATAAAATTGAAATTAGGTCAAGTACTCTCTCAGGCCACAGTGGAATAAAGCTGGAAATAAACTCCAAAATGAACCTTCAAAATCATGCAAATATATGAAAATTAAATAATCTGCTCCTGAATGATCATTGAGTCAACAATGAAATCAAGATTGAAATTTTAAAATTCTTTGACCTGAAAGACAATAGTGACACAACCTATCAAAACCTCTGGGATACAGCAAATGCAGTGCTAAGAGGAAAGTTCATAGCCCTAAATGCCTGCATCAGAAAGCCCAAAAGAGCACAAATAGACATTCTAAGGTCACACCTCAAGGAACTAGAGAAACAAGAACAATCCAAACCCAAACCCAGCAGAAGAAAGGAAATAACCAAGATCAGAGCAGAACTAAATGAAATTGAAACAACAACAACAAAAAAAAAAACGCAAAAGATAAATGAAACAAAAAGCTGGTTCTTGGAAAAGATAAATAAAATTGATAGACCATTAGCAAGATTAACCAAGAAAACAAGAGAGAAAATCCAAGTAAGCTCAATTAGAAACAAAATGGGAGATATTACCACTGACATCACAGAAATACAAAAGATAATTCAAGCCTGCTATGAATACCTTTACACATATAAACTAGAAAACATAGAGAAGATGGATAAATTCCTGGAAAGACACAACTCTCCTTGCTTAAATCAGGAAGAATTAGACACCCTGAACAGACCACTAACAAGCAACAAGATTGAAATGGTAATTTTTAAAAATTACCAACAAAAAAAGTCCAGGACCAGATGAATTCACAGCTGAATTCTACCAGACATTCAAAGAAGAATTGGTACCAATCCTACTGACACTATTCCACAAGATAGAGAAAGAGGGAATCCTCCCTAAATCATTCTATGAAGCCAGTATCACCTTAATACCAAAACCAGGAAAGGACATAACCAAAAAAGAAAACTACAGACCAATATCACTAATGAACATAGATGCAAAAATCATTAGCAAAATACTAGCCAACTGAATCCAACAACATATCAAAAAGATAATCTACCATAATCAAGTGGGTTTCATACCAGAGATGCAGGGATGGTTTAACATACACAAGTCAATAAATGTGATACATCACATAAACAGAATTAAAAACAAAAATCACATGATCATCTCAATAGATGCAGAAAAAGCATTTGACAAAATCCAGCATCACTTTATGATAAAAACCCTCAGCAAAATCAGCAAACAAGGGACATACCTCAATGTAATAAAAGCCATCTATGACAAACCCACAGCCAACATAGTACTGAATGGGGAAAAGTTGAAAGCACTCCCTCTGAGAACTGGAACAAGACAAAGACGCCCACTCTCACCACTTCTATTCAACATAGTACTGGAAGTCCTAGCCAGAGCAATCAGACAAGAGAAAAAAATAAAGAGCATCCAAATTGGTAAAGAGGAAGTCGAACTGTCGCTATCTGCTGATAATATGATTGTATACCTAGAAAACCCTAAAGATCCCTCCAAAAACTCCTAGAACTGATAAAAGAATTCAGCAAATTTCAGGATACAAAATTAATGTATGCAAATCAGTAGCTCTCCTATACACCAACAGTGACCAAGCTGAGAATCAAATCAAGAACTCAACTCCTTTTACAATAGCTGCAAAAATATAAAATACTTAGGAATATACCTAACCAAGCAGGTGAAAGACCTCTACAAGGAAAACTACAAAACACTGCTGAAAGAAATCATAGATGACATAAACAAATGGAAACACATCCCATGCTTATGGATGGGTAGAATCAATATTGTGAAAATGACCATACTGCCAAAAGCAATCTGCAAGTTCAATGCAATTCCCATCAAAATGCTACCATCATTCTTCACAGAACCAGAAAAAAAATCCTAAAATTCATATGGAACCAAAAAAGAGCCTGCATAGCCAAAACAAGACCAAGCAAAAAGAACAAATCTGGAGGCATCACATTACCTGACTTCAAACTATACTATAAGGCCATAGTCACCAAAACAGCATGGTACTGGTATAAAAATACATGCATAGACCAATGGAACAGAATAGAGAACCCAGAAATAAAGCCAAATGCTTACAGCCAACTGATCTTTGACAAAGCAAATAAAAACATCAAGTGGGGAAAGGACAACCTTTTCAACAAATGGTGCTGGGATAACTGGCTAGCCACATGTAGGAGAATGAAACTGGATCCTCCTCTCTCATCTTATATAAAAATCAGCGCAAGATGGATCAAAGACTTACACCTAGGACCTGAGTCTATAAAAACTCTAGAAGATAATGTCAGAAAAACCCTTCTAGACATCAGCTTAAGCAAGGATTTCATGACCAAGAGCCCAAAAGCAAATGCAATAAAAACAAAGATAAATAGCTGGGACTTAATCAAATGAAAGAGCTTTCCAACGGCAAAAGGAACAGTCAGCAGAGTAAACAGACAACCCACAGAGTGGGAGAAAATCTTCACAATCTATACATATGACAAAGGACTAACATCCAGAATCTACAATGAACTCAAACGAATTATCAAGAAAAAAAATCCCATCAAAAAGTGGTCTAGGGACATGAATAGACAATTCTCAAAAGAAGATATACAAATGGACAACAAACATATGGAAAAATGCTCAACATCACTAATTATCAGGGAAATGTCCATCAAAACCATAATGCAATACCACCTTACTCCTGCAAGAATGGCCATAATAAAAAAAAATAGATGTTGGCACGGATGCAGTGAAAACAGAACACTTCTACACTGCTGGTAGGAATGTAAACTAGTACAACCACTATGGAAAACAGTGTGGAGATTCCTTAATGAACTAAAAGTAGAACTGCCATCTGATCCAGCAATCCCACTACTGGGCATCTACTCAGAGGAAAAGAAGTCATTATACGAAAAAGATACTTGCTCATGCATGTTTATAGCAGCACAATTCGCAACTGCAAAAATGTGGATCCAACCCAAATGCCCATCAATCAACAAGTGGATAAAGAAACTGTGGTATAGATATACAACGGAATACTACTCAGCCATAAAAAGGAACGAATTAACAGCATTCGCAGTGACCTGGATGGGATTGGAGACTATTATTCTAAGTGAAGCAACTCAGGAATGGAAAACCAAACACCATATGTTCTCACTCACAAGTGGGAGCTAAGCTATGAGGATGCAAAGACATCAGAATGATACAATGGACTTTGGGGACTTGAGAGAAAGGGTGGGAAGGAGATAAGGGATAAAAGACTACAAACTGGGTTCAGTGTACACTGCTCGGGTGATGGGTGCACCAAAATCTCAGAAATCACCACTAAAGAACTTACTCATGTCACCAAATACCACCTCTTCCCCAAAAACCTATGGGAAAAAAATTTTAAAAAATAGAAACAATAGACTCCCTCTTATATAAGGCCAATTCCTCACCAGGATTCTATATTCCACCAACTCCCCTGAACCATTTACTGATTCTTTGTTCAAGAAATATTTATGATAATTTACCAATAAGAAATGGGGATATAACCATAAGCACAAACAACTTGATCCCAAGCTTCATAAGATTACAGTCTACAGATAAGGAGAAGATATATCAAACAATCACACAAATAAATGTAAAGTCATTTTAAGTTGTAAACAGTAGCATGAAAGAGAGGTACACAATACTCACTGTTGAAGCAGGGGAATCTAACCAAGTCAGGGAAGTCAGGGAAGTCAGGGAAGAAAGCCCTCCTGAAGAAAGTAATAGTTTGTGCTGTGTACGCCTATCCTTATGAAAGATAGCTGAGGAATAAGTAGTAGGTCAGTACGGGAAGAAAGAGCATTGTAGACAGAGGAATAACATGTGCAAAGGCCCTGGGGAAGGCATATGGCACAGATGAACCCTATTGCTAGAGCAGAAACAGCAGAGGGGAGCATAAGGGAGATGAAGCTGGAGAGTAGGAAAGGATTCAACAATGCAGGACCTTAAATTAAAAGCAATGTTGAGGAGCTTGCACTTTGTCCTAAGAATCCTGGGAGACCTTCGAGGGCTTTTAAGTGAGAGGTGAAATGATCAGATCTCTATTTTGGATGTTATCAGATCTGCATTCTGGATGCACTGTGTAAAACAAACAGCAGGGGGCAGAGTATATGGAGACAGACTGGTTGGAAGGTGAGAGAGGATGGAAGTTGAAGCTAAAAAGCAGGAAAAGAGGAGGCATTGCAGACAAAGTCGTTAGGATTCAGTGTTGGATTGTAAAGGCGAGTTGAAGGAGAGAGTATCAAGGATGAGAAGGGTACACAGAAAGAGAAGCAGATCTGGGCGGAAGATGGGTGATATAAGCTGCTGAACTAGCAGGTTTAATGTACTACTTACAGAGGTGTGGACACAGCTAAGGAACAATTCTGAGAGAATAAATAACAAAAGTTGTCAGTATTTGAACAATGTTGGAAACATTTTATTTTGTCTGATTTCCTTTGGGACAATTCATTGCCAGCTATAAATCTGTGGAAACGCTGCCACACAATCTTAGCAGACAAGATCGGCAGAAAATCGCTTAGAAACACTGAAAACATGTGACAAGGTGCTTTCCATGAAAAGGGTGGATGCGAAGCAGCAAGGACCCCCTTCATGAAGCACGCGGTCACCCTCCAGCCACCAGAACCACAGGAACGCTGTGGTAACTGAGGGAAAACACATCTAGGCACACATCACGGTGGCACCTTCCAGCAGGTCCCCCGGGTCGTGACCCTGGAGCTCTGACAAAGAGTGTGGCCCGGAAATGTGATGTTTGGACTGCAAGTTTTGGTGAGAAATAACAATGCATCAGGTTGCAGACAAAGCAGACCCTGCTATGTGCGTTTATGGGCGCCACGCCCAACAGGAACCACAGGGAATGATCGAAAGGAGAGGGACGGACACAAACAGACACACCAGAGAGAGGTTCTCAGGAGGAGGCTCTGTGGCCTCCAGACCACGTCAAAGCCAAGGCAGAAAGGATGAACTGAGGAAAGGAGGAAAATTTCCCCTTAAGGAAGGTAGTAAAATCCAGAAGGGATCCCTAAAATGGTGAGCAGTTTAAACCTAGCAGTTTTGCATTAATTCACATAAAGTATAATGAAAACTGTTGGACACACAAGGAGAGACTGACCAATCTACAGTCACAGAGGAAGACCTTCACACCCCTTCACAGGATCTCGCAGCAGATTGGCTGAAAAGTCTCCTTGAAACTGCAGACCTCTCTCAAGGAGACCCACTGAGTTGCGTAAAGGTGGGGCTGACTTAATTCTCGCCTCCCTGCTCTCCCACGTAGCCCTGCATTTCACTCCATTCCAGGGTTTCTGGGACACCCGAGAAAGCACATAGTCCAGGGAGCACGTCTGCCAACTGAAGGCCTTGACAAATGACTTTCTGTACTGGCTGAGGGCCAGGGCCCAGCGTACTGATAAGGAAGCTCTTCCAGAGAAAGGGTTGATTTACAGAGGAATGAATCTGCATGAAAGTTTACCAACAAGATCCTTGCCTGCCTTTTGAAGGCTCTCCTGCAACCATCTACTTCATTTTTGATCTCAGGAAGACCAGAGCTGAGGTAAGGAGGAGGGTGGACTGGTGGGAAATGTGGCCCTCCACTCAGGTACTCCTCCTGGCAAATGTCCCTTAGAACTCTAAGCACAGGTGCTGGTCAGTTAATGCTCATCTGTATCCTGACAATGGCTGAGACTGTGGTTCCTAGCAAAGGTCCCCTTGCTGCCCCCACCACCTCCCTTAGGGAAGAAAGGTCAATGTAGAAAAAAATCAGAGGACTACATTATAATAGATATCTAGTGATTCTTCATGTGTAATTTTTGTTCAGTCTTTTTCGGGAACTCAGGGGCCGGGATTGTGTCTCATTCATTATAACTGAAAAGGAGTCAAGCATGTTTATGAATGAATGTTGATTGAAATCAACTGGTTATGTCACCATGAGGCAATGAAACTCTATCTTCTCCCCTACTAACCCAGACATTCTCATTGTCTCTCTCTCTTTCCACCACTGGTCATCATCTGACTTCTCATTCAGGAAGCCATGCATTATTTTACCCAACAGTGGTTCCCATTGTGGACCACTTTGTGGGATTTCAGGGCTACGTACAAGCTGCCTTTGTACTTGTCTGCACATGAAGGAATATTTGTGCTGTGTATACTTGAGAGAACATTCCTTTCCTTCAAAGATTTATAAGCCATCAGCCAAAAAAATCCCTCCTTCTCTGCCACTAAACCTAACATTTTATTTGCATCTGCAACCATCCTCTCTCCCCTACATCTTCATTTTCTCTCTCTTCACAGGCTTCTTCGCATACACATGACTGCCACATGAACCAGGCACTGTCTGAGCATTCCACACGTGTTATCTCAGATAATCCTTCATTCTTCCAGTCCCAACCAAGGCAGGTCTGCCACACCAGTCCCTGATATATAGGATGAGGACAGCTGGGGGATGGCTGTGAAAGTCTTGAGTCTCCAGATTTTCCAGAAACCTCTGAGCCTCCTTTGTTGGAGATGATACAAAGGCCTCTACTCCACAAGTTACATGCCCCGTCAGGATCTGCTCCCACCTCCATTCCTGTCTTCTAGGCCTATAACTATAGTTAAGCCACAGCGAAACTCAGCTAGGGGCATGCCTCTGATATAGCCCCCAATCACCTTCCAAGCAAAACAGTAGATTAAATAACAACAAGAAAAAAACAAACAAACAAAAAAACAGGACTACCTCCCAAGAGGATGGCAGAAATTAGCACAAATCTAAATAATAGAAAAGATTATATTAGTGGTGATAGTCCCCATTCCCCATCAAAACCAGTTGGGTTCTGGAGATTAACAACTACAGCAAAATCAAACAAGTAGTACCCCAATTGTAGCCACTATGCCAGCCACGATAGCTTCTTTGGTAGAGGTGGAGTTAATGCAGCTTTAGGTACATAGTATGTGGCTGCTGGTTTGGTGACTGTGTTGCTTTCTATCACCATCAGAAGTGTGACTCAGAAAGAGTTCACAGGCACATGGAATGAACAGCACTTTACATTTTCAGTTTTATACCCATGGCTGTGTTAACTCTCTTATCTTCTGTCATAATAAAGTTAGAAGTCTAGAACATCTGGTCACTCCTCAGACCATGAAATTGATCCACTGTATCCATGATGTCATGCTCACAGGATCAGATGAGCAGGCAGTGGGCAGTATAGTGAAAGATACATGCAGTCTACATTCTTTTCACACTGATAAAATTTGGGGGGTTCCAGTGGTCAGAGGCATACCAGGACATCACATCCAAAATAAAAGATAAAGTATTGCATCTTGTACCTCCCACAACAAAAAAGGATACATGATACCTGGTAGGCTTCTTTGGGCTCTGGAGACAGCATATTCCCACATGAGGGAAAACTGCTCTCACCCATATCCCAGGTGGCCTAAAATTCAGGCCTGCCACCTAAATTTGGGGGCCCAGAGCAGGAAAGGGCTCTGTAGTAGGTACAGGCTGGGCCAGAAGCCCTGCTGCTCAGGCCCCCATGATACATCTGGGTTGGAGCACAGGCAAGTCCAGAGGGCTAAGTAGGATCCACAAGCAGGTTGCCTGGGGCCCATCTTGTCCACACCTCCAGCACTGCCACCTCTACCCCAGATCACACCTATGCCCATGAGGGGATCCCTGAGAACTAGTTGCTGAGGAAGAAAAAAAGCCTGAGCTCATTTGATTCTTATAACACTACTATGAGCCAGGTGGTGCATCATACCCATTTTGCAGTTGCAGAAATGAGGAACAGAGAATGGAAATGAGTTGCTTGAGACCATATACCTGAAAGGTGGACAGGGCAGTCCTCAAATCTAAGTTCATTATTCCAAATACCCTGGTGTTTCTACTGATAATATTAAAAGCATGGTCTAGTTTTTATACACACACACACACATACACACATAATAAGCACACATATATATGTTACTTATGGAGAAATGAAAATGCACACACATAAGTATATAGCAAAGGACAGAGAGTCTCAGATGATGATTAATATAATGAACACATAAACAAAGACAAAAACGTCACTTAAATACATAGGAGAGATACACTGACCTGAGTAATATACGGAATGTTGCTCTGGTCAATTCCAACTTGCTGAAACAAAAAAGGGGGGGAAAGTACACATTACAGCAGGGAGTGGCAACAACAAAAATGTAACTGAGAGATCATTGTGTGCATGAAAGAGAAAATACCCCAAGAGTATGATGTCTTCCTGGGCTGGTACCTTATCAGGCTAAAGTATGCCTCGCACACTTAAGGACTCCCTTATATTTATCCTAAGGATAGACTTTTTAAATTATTTTTATTTTTTTCATTATACTTTAAGTTCTGGGGTACATGTGCAGAACATGCAGGTTTGTTACATAGGTATACACGTGCCATGGTGGTTTGCTGCACCCATCAACCCATCATCTACATTAGGTATTTCTCCTAATGCTGTCCCTCCTGTAACCCCTCACACCTTGACAGGCCCTGGTGTGTGATGTTCCCCTCCCTGTGTCCATGTGTTCTCATTGTTCAACTCCCACTTATGAGCGAGAACATGCGGTGTTTGGTTTTCTCTTCTTGTATTAGTTTGCTAAGAATGATGGTTTCCAGCTTATTGAGACTTTGCTGATTTAAGAAGAGCTAAGCTGCATTTTGGATATCATACAAATGTGTTCTAATTTTTCAAGTAGTCAGAAGTCAGCCATTATTCGTATTGTCATTCTCCCATGGGTAATATGTCTTTGTTCTCTTTGGTTTCCAGAAGCTTGACTATCACTCGCCTCCGTGTGTATTTATCCTGCTTGGGTTCCTCTGAGTGTCAGGGAGAACATGGGGCTCACCTCAAATGTTTCTGTCACTGACCACAAACCTACCTATTGTTCACTACCTAAAAAGACTTATGTCATATATATTTTGGTCTACTTTTAGAGTTGTTTCTGGTGGGAGGGTAAGCTTGGTACTGGTTATCTTTATGGCTGCAAACAGAAGTCCTTGTAAGATTGCTTTTGAGTGCAAGTGCATTGGATAGTACATTTGAAGTACCTAACTTTAGTTTTAGTTTTAGTTTTACTGTTTACAAAGTAGTTAAAACAACTACCAATTTCTGTGCGTTTGTGTGGTTATGGTGGTGGAGGAAAGAGGTATAGTTTCAATGATACTAAATTATTGCAAAAAAAGAAACACCTTAAGTAGAAATGGATTTATGTACCTCTGCAACTTTCAGAATCTGTGTCAATTTGGTTGTTCCTCTAAGGAACTTGATGTAAATATCCAAACTTTCCCTGCATTGGTTCTTCCTCATGTCAAAATATTTGTCTAAAAATAGAAAAAAATTACCATAAAGGAGCCAATATCTTAGCAATTTTCAAGTTTTACTCCATTCTGATTATTCTATTTTAAGCTAATTCTGGATATGAATTTAACCTGTTCAAAACAATTATAATTTTAATCAAGTTATTTTCTGTTTTAATAACAAGAAATAGCACTGCTCAATCCCCATAATCAACAATTTTTCATGGAGTAACTACTGTATACCAAATACTGGTGCTGGGTATATGGAATTTAATAGCATGCACAGATAGTTTAGATTTTAATTTCAACGACTTCTAGTCTATAGTCTTTTTGATTAATACAAAGCTCTGCAACCCTTTGAGGGAAAGGGCTGGGTTTCCTACTCTCTTATAACCCTACAAATGTATAATACTATGTATTTCTTCAGTATAAGGAAAGTTATCAAATTCCCGTCAATAAAGTTTAGAGAACAATTGCAGCTAAATGAATCATTCATTAGGGCTAAATGATGACAGTAATTTCCTTAAAAGTCTAAAAATACATGCTTGTATATCATCAATAACAATTACTTATGTTATAGGCTTTACCTTTTTAGGAAAGTCAAAACTGTGTTATTTGAACTTGGTGGAAATGGGCCTTATTAACATATAATGAATAAACATGGCAACCTAGGTTGATTCCCTGACAAATTTCCCAGAAATATCAGTTAGCACTTACATAAAAGTGGAAAAGTTTTGTGGCTAATTAGCCAAATAATGTTTAACCAATGAAGCAATATAATATTTGTATTGAAAAGTATACATGACCCTGCAAAGATTTTCTATTTTGTATCTAAAGCAAATGTGAGTCTAAATGTAGAGACAGGGGATTTTTACAAATAAATTATTTTACCATTTTATGCTTTAAAAAGTAATCATTTAAAAACTTTATTCTTTATCCTACGTAGCAGATTAAGGATCCCTTCATTATAAGCTGCAAAGAGACGAAGAGAATCTTTAAAAAGGAGCATAAAAGCAGCCATGTATTATACCATTAGTTAGTTCATCAGGATTTGCCTGAAAATTAAATAAAAAAGTAACCAATTAACACCACAGTTAGAAAATTATTTCTCCTACCTATAGTTACAGGATGCTATTTACTATATTTTTTAACAAAATTTATAAAGCTCTTATGTTAAAACTAAGAAGAGCATTAAACTGGGTTTGAATAACTGGAAGTGTGTTTAGCAGCTCTTCAGTATTCATAGTTCTTATCACACTATCTGTCCTATAAAAGATAAAAGAAATTCATGAACCTCAATAATTAAGAGTTTGAGAAGCTCTGTGACATCAGCATCTTGAAATAGGGCTGTTTTTGACAAATTACAAAGCAGACCACATGTAAGTTTCAGTACTTCTTGCTTACAAACTAATGATATTTACTGACCCTCTCTTGGTTTTTGTGATGTCAGATGAGATCATTCTATATGCAAGTGACTTTTCATTCAAGTACTTGCTGTATCGTCTGATTAAGGTTGACACAGTATAGCCTAAAAATGAGATATTTCGATTATTTCCAATTCAACCAACAGTTCCTTTTTACAATACGTCAATAAATGCAAAGACTTATTCCACATTCACCTGTATACTTCAACAATATCTTTGAAGCACAAAAGCTAGAATGGCCTTTATTAATCACCTATTCCAACATTCTTCCAGCTTTCTGTTAAAGATTAATTTTTATTTCCTTAGAGCCTTGATATCATCCCTTAATGGGATATTGATGGTGACATTCCTGAACAGATGAAATAATTAAACTGTATCAGCTCCTTTGACATTTTCACAGAAACTATTATAAATTGTTAGCATTTTCCTTACTCTCCTCATCCCACTGCCACCATCTCTCCTCCCCTCTCCCTCCACTCAGCAAATGACCTGCCACCTACTTCATAGAGAAAAAGGAGAAGAAAGGCCATGGTACAAACTCAACTACTCTCTACTCGACCTTCAAATGTATGCTGATTCCCCTTCAATTTATTCATTCATTAAACAATCACTGAGTGCCTACTATAAGCCAGGCGATGTACTAAGTGCTGGAAGTTCAGCAGTGAAAAAAACGGACAAATATTCCTGCCCTCATAGGGCTTACATTTCAATGGGAAATGACAGACAATTATGTTAAAAAAAAAAAAAAAGGAACACAGAGACAGTCAGGGAGAAGGGGAAAGAATAAACCCAGGCAGAGAACTGGTGTAAAGGTGCTGCAATTTTTGGTAGGCTGGACAAGGCTTCACTGAGCAAAGACCTGTAGGTCTCATTAACTTTTCTGTCTCTAGCATATGGCATATTCTGTTATTCTTAGTAAGCTTCAAAATATACGTTGTATCAATGAATTTGGGGATTATTTACATTCTTAAAATGTATAGCACATCGCAGCCTTCATAACTTAGAAACTTTTTTAACTAGGCACAATTTTCAGAACTTTTCCCTCCTTGGCATATGGACATATTTCCATCAAAGAATCATCTTACCTTCTATGATACTTTTATCCAGGAAATTGTGTAAAGTGAACAAAAAGCTCCGACATGAAACGTTTAATGAAACGCTGTCAAACAAATGTGTCAAATTCTAAAATTAGTTTCTGTACACACAAAAAGTTCCTTAATGATTGTCATTATGAATGTATACTTAATTCTATCACACACCTTGTATCTATTTCAGGAGCATTGATTAAGTTGTGCACAATCATATCCTGTGCTGGCCAACATAAGGATTTGCAGTGCTGTCAACTCTCCTCTATTTATATAGCCCCCAAATAAACAAGGAGTTAAACATTAAAGTTCATGTGAATACACACTGTTTCCCTCTAAGACTTTCTATCTAGCCATGCCCCACTCTTGATTTTGAGTAATTTTAAGTTACGAAAGTATACAAATAATAATATGATACATCTGTGGATCCCACTACCTAGAAATGATAACTGCTAACTTTCTGACATATCTGCTTCAAGTCTATTATTAAAATAAGAGAAAATAAATGATCACAGATAAAGCCCCATCCCCGAGATCCATTTCCTGCTTCTACCTAGAAGTAACTGGTATCATAATTTTAATGTGTTATCTTTACAGTCTATTTTCCTCATAGTTTCACATGTATTTGTTCCATGGACAAGTACTGTGTGTATTTTAATTTTTTTTACATAAGTAGTTTTGCACTCTAAGTGTCATTCTACAATTTGCTTCCTCTATTAGCATTGCTTTTAAGATCTAGCCTTGTTGGTATACAATCCCATTTAATGTAATACAGCATTTCATTGTATAACTACACTAAATTTTATCTGTTCTCTAGTGATGGAAATTTAGGTGATTTCTAGTTTTTCATTATTATAAACATGATGTGAGAAGTGGATTTGCTGAGTCACAGGGATGGGCATTTTCAACTTGATAAATGTGTCTCAATGTTCTCCTCTCCACAGTGATAAACTGCAGCAGCTACATGTATCCACAGAGTATGTGAATTCCCATTACCTCAATGTCCTCCCAACTATTCATACTGTCAGAAATTTTAATTTTTGCTAATATGAGCTGTTCTCAGATGATTATTAGACATTCTGTTTTCCTTTTCTATAAACCCTCTGTTCATTTCTTTTGCTCATTAGTCTATTGTAGTGCCTTTTTCTTACTAATTATGTATTCTGAATATTAACCTTTAGTCTATAGTATACATGTTGCAAATATCTTCTTTTAACTATGGCACCTTCCCTACCCAAATGTCATAAGCATATTCTCCTACATTTTCTTCAATTTTATCTATTTTTTGAATTTAGATATTTCATCCATGTGGAATTTATTTTTGTATATGGAGTAACATAAGCATCTCATTCTATTTTTTCCATAGGGATGCTGCTTGTGCCAATAGGCTTTATTTTAAATTCTTTCCCCCATGCTTTTCCCATTTTTTAGTGCCACCAAGTTCTATATATATAAGTGTAGTTCTATAACCAAGCTCTCTATTATGTTCCATTTATATACATGTTCTATTTTTTACCAATACTATACTGTGTAATTACTGTTGCTTTATAATGAGTTTCAAAATACAGTCAATTTCTAAACCCTGATTTTTTAATACAAAACTTACTGAGGGAAAATGTCTGTGAATTTAAAATAGAAAATAATAAGTAATTTAATGTTATGGAGCATTCCAGTTGTTCTGTAAAATATAGAGAGATGGGTAGGTGATGAGGTAATATGCTTAGCGGTACAGTCTCTCCTGGCAAAGTAAAGCAGGTATGAGGTAACACATTTCTAAGGGGCTTTTTGGGGTCTAAATCCTCTAAAGAATTGACAGAAATATCCACTCTATTACGGACATTGTTATCCAGTGGCTATTTTATCAGTGACTAAAATGATACACCTCAAAGAATACCGATCACAAAGATATATTCATTAATAAAAACAGACAAAAATATTTTAAATACATACTGCTATTCACTTCCCTCAGTTGCCACTAATTAAAGTAAAAGGTAGTAAGCCCTTGACAAACCAAGAGCATTTTGCAATTGCATGCTTACGCTCACCTCATTTCCGTGCACCATGAGGTGATGTACAGTAACCAGGGCTTTGAACACCACCACCCAGCTACTGCTCCTAGTTTTTTCAGAAAGAACATTAGCCAGACGTTCATCGCTCATGTTAGTTTCATTGATGTACTGTATTAGATCTAAATTAGAGACAATGAGAAGCATTAGAATACAGACTGAGAAATAATTTTCAAAACCAAAATTGGTAATTTTAACTTAAGTACCGATGCAATCAAATGTCGGAGAAATGACATAGGGAATCCTCAAAAACATTTTCTTCATTACATGTATTACAATTTGCACTGTTATATGGTACATGATATTTAATGCCTTTAGTTATCTTGCATACTTGATGAGGGGAGGGAATGAATCCATTTTGGTCCTCAAGGCCCAGCAAAGCAGATGGCACATAACAGGTTTGGTCAATACTTATTAAATGAATGAACAGTACTGAAGAAGGTAACATACCCAAGATCATACAGGTAGTTAAATGGCAGGGCTGGAATTTGAAACTAGATTTGTTTGACCCTAGAGACCAAGCTATTAACCACTGTCACTACTTCTCTCAAGAAAACTGTCATTCCATGAAGGTTCAGTTAGGAACTTTCTTTGTACTGTCACCCCATCTCTGATCCTTTTATCTGCATCCTGTATCCTTTTATTTATTGCTTCTTTTTCTTGAGTCCACTACCTCACAGCTTTGTACCTAGTTTATTGTGACAGCTTTTAAATTTCTGGCCTCATGCCTATAACCATTCATGAATTCATTTCACACAGCCCCTCAAAAGTTAAGTTTCATAATTTGATTTTCACATTCAAGAACATGGCAATGATTCCCTACTTTTTACCAGTTCAAAATCCTCTTTGCTTTCAAAACTGTCTACAAACTATCATTATGCAACAACTTCATCCATGGCACTTATTCATTAATGAGCATTTCTTTAGGTCTTCAGAAGCCAATTCTGGCATATATTACATAAGTATCCAGGACTGTATAATATATACAGAGAATCTAGTATGTGGCCTGCTGAGAATATTGCTTTGCAAACATATATATATATATATATATATGAAATTAATCTCTGTTTAACTTAGTAACTTGCTGTAACACATGCACGTTATCATGATGATAAGAAGATAAAACTTCAGAAGGCAAATACAGATTAAGTCAATGAATAGTTTAAGCAAAATACCAAAATGAAGCGGTGATCAAAACAGTGAGCTAGCTATGAAGCTTTCAATAGCTGTAAAATTTAGGTATACTGCCAATAGCACACATTGTTTATCAAGTCACTGCTCACTACAAGCTCAAACAACAGGGAATGGGGCTAGACTGGGTAGAATGGGAGTCTATCCTTTGAGCAACGGGTCACTCTAGGAATCAAAAATATTCCTACTAGAAACATACACAGGGCACAAAAATTGTGCCATGGACACTCTAAAGCCTATTCATGGACGTTAGGTTAGGAATACCTAAGGGAGAATCTATTCAATAGACTTTCCTTCAGAAGACTCGCTGAATGTTATAATTTATAAGGGCACTGGGGTGAACTTGGGAAATGAGACCTTTCTAAGAAGCCTGGGTTATTATTCCACCCTCTTTGTCTCCTATCTTAGTTGAATAATTTCTAAATATTTTGGAATTTGTAGTTAAAAACACCAGAGGTCGCTGTGGGAGGCTGAGGCAGGCGGATCACCTGAAGTCAGGAGTTCGGAGACCAGCCTGACCAACATGGAGAAACCCCGTCTCTACTAAAAATACCAAATTAGTTGAGCGTGGTGGCGGGCTACTGTTGTGCCAGCTACTCGGGAGGCTGAGGCAGGAGAATCGCTTGAACCAGGGAGGCAGAGGTTGCAGTGAGCAGAGATCACACCACTGCACTCCAGCCTGCAACACAGCGAGACTCTGTCTCAAAAAACAAAAAACAAACAACCCACCAGAGGTTCCCTTCTGTGCTCAAAGATTACTAGAAATGACAGCTCCAACTCCCCCTCCTGCAGGGACGTGGAAAAGGGGAGGGCACTGAGGTGAGGGAGAGGGGGAGTTGGGGGAGGGGAAGGAGAAAAGGTGCCGCCATTAGGAGGTTCTTCCCCACTCAGACTCTGCACTAGCTGCGTGGGCTGCCCATACCCGGCCTCCTACTCACCAGCCAGTTGTTTCGGCTCAGGCTCCGTGGGCTCATCGGTGGTCGCCCCGAGGGCAGCCTTGGACGCAGATAACCCCATGCACGAGTCGAGGGTGATGGCGACAGAGTCCAGCCCCACCTCTTCCAGACCACAGAGGACCGGCATCCCTGAGCAGGGTACCGGCACCCCTGGTGTTGGACAAGGAGCCCCAGGTGACAGAAGAAATGCCTGACCCTGCAGGGAGCCCTCACCGGGCGACCTTACTTCATGCAGCCTGACGCAGACATCCAGCATTATGAGGTGAGATTTGAACTTGCGAGGAGCTCGGGCTCTGCAAGAATGCTGGGAAAGATGGCTGCCCGGCCCAAGAAGGCAGGTGCCACGCACTTGTTTGGTTTCTGAGGGCAAGTCCAGGTTTGGGGCAGGGCACCTCTAGAGGAGCTAGAGCACTTTGCATAGTACATGGCACAGTAACAAAATAAACAACAACCATTAACGAATATTATGAGGAACGGGGACATGTTGGGGACTCCATATGAAAGCTCTCGAGATCTTCAGGTCTTGGGAAGTTAGGTGATCCTATGACAGTACCTTGAAAATTCTTGACATGGCATTGCTAGGGAAGCTTCAGTCACACATTATCAGGGCTGTAGCCTGCTTGAGGTCATGTCTTCCCACTCTTCAGGCAGCATCAGATCCACAAGTCCATAGAGTTGTTCATAGTATTTCTTTATTATCCTTCTAATATCTGTAGACTCTTTACCGATGTTACTTCTGTCACTCTTCATATTGGTAATGTATGTTCTTTTTTTCTCTTGATTGGTCTGCCTAAAGAGTTAATTGTGTTGATCTCAAAGAACCAACTTTTGGTTTCATGGGATTTCTCTATTTTCTGTTTCTATTTCATTAACTTGTGCTTTTTATTATTTCCTTTCTTCTACTTGCTTTGGGTTTATTTTGCTCTTTATTTTCTGGTTTCTTAAGGTAGAAACCTAGGTTTCCGACTTGATATATTGCTTCTTTTATAATATAGCCATTTAGTGCTAAATACTGCTTTTGTTGTCAAAACACCTTTTTCTGACTTTGGTCTTTTAAAATTTGAGATTTATCTTATGGCACAGAATATGGTCTATCAAGGTAAATGTTCTTTTTTTGTTTTTTGAGACGGAGTCTCGCTCTTTCGCCCAGGCTGGAGTGCAGGGGCGGGATCTCAGCTCACTGCAAGCTCTGCCTCCCGGGTTAACGCCATTCTCCTGCCTCAGCTTCCCGAGTAGCTGGGACTACAGGCGCCCGCCACCACGCCTCGCTAATTTTCTGTATTTTTAGTAGAGATAGGGTTACACTGTGTTAGCCAGGATGGTCTCGATCTCCTGACCTCGTGATCCGCCTGCCTCGGCCTCCCAAAGTGCTGGCATTACAGGCGTGAGCCACCACGCCCAGCCGTAAATGTTCTTTGTAAACTTGAAAAGATGTATATTCTTCTGTTATTGAGTGGAGTGTTCCAATTAAATGTATATTACACTCAGTGATTTTGTTGTTGTTGTTTTGTTAGTGAGAGAGGGTTCTGCTCTGTTGCCCAGCCAGGCTGGAGTGCAATGGTGCAATCTCGGTTCACTGCAACCTCTGCCTCCTGGGCTCAAGCCATCCTCCCACCTCAGCCTCCTGAGTAGCTGGGACTACAGCCATGTGCCACCACACCCAGCTAATTTTTGTATGTTTTGTAGAGATGGGGGGTTTTGCCATGTTGCCCAGGCTGGTCTCAAACTCCTAAGCTCAAGTGCTCTGCCTGCCTGGGCCTCCCAAAGTGCTGGCACTACAGGCGTGAGCCACCACGTCTGGCCACTTCTTGATGATCGTATCACAGTTCACCAAAGCTCTGTTCATTTCCATTTTTTAAGAGCCTTCCTCCTACCCTATGCTTCAGTTTGGAGATTTTCTTTTGTTATCCCTTCAAATTCACTGATCTTTTCTTCTGCAGAGTCTGATTTGCTGTTAATCCCATCTAGAACCTGTTGCGTTTCTAATATTGCATTTTTCATCTCTAGAAGTTCCATTTGGTTCTTTTTATATTATTCAACATAATGGGAGTAATGAAAGATTTTAAAAGAATGAACATTCTCCTTTAAACCCTTGTGGATATTATAATAGTTATACTGGTTATTTTTAAATGTTTGCTAATTCCATCATCTTGGGCATTTCTTGGCCTGTTCCTATTGACTTATTTTTGTCTTGTGTATGAGTCACATTTTTCTGCTTCTTCCTATACCTAGTAATTGCTGATTGGATGCCAGATACTGTTAATTTTGCTTTGTTGAGTGTTGTATGTTCATGTATTCCTTTAAGGAATGTTGAAGTTTGTTTAGATAGGCACACACATTACTTTTAAATCACATCTTTCTAAGGCATATTTTCTTAAATGGCTTTATTGATATTTAATTCACATATATCTTCGTTATGAGAAAAGCCTGGCACTGTAACATTCCCTCAAACTGGGCCCCCCAAACTGGGAATGAGCCAAGGTACCAAAGAAGTCCATCTTAGCAGTTTATTAGGACTTACATACAGGGCACTCCTGGGCAGCAGCAGGACAACTCCAGAGATCTGCCCTGCCTCCCATCTCTAAGCTACTTTTAAGCTAATTTCCTGGCTCTTTGCCTACTGTGTGCAATGAGACTGTTTGCTGTAGTAGGTTCCCAGATACATTCCAGGATGTTTGGGTTCTCAAGGACACCTGCTCCTTGGCTGGGCACCATGGCCTTGGCTCACTGCCAAGCCTTGAAGTTTCAAGCCGTGGACATACACTCTTAAGTAACATGGTGGGGGACCCACCACACTACAACTTTTCCCTCATTTCGTGTAAAATTCAGTAGTTTTTAGTATATTCATAGAGTTGTGCAACTATCACCAAGATCAATTTATAACCTTTCCACCACTTTCAAAAGAAACCCCGTACCCATTTGTTTTGACAACCCCCAGCTAAATTGGGGTTCCAGTACCAGAGCAGCTAGCAACCCTGCCCAAACTCTGCAGCTTTGAAGAGCTCATTTATTAGCTCTAATAGGTTTTTTTGTGTGTGTGCATGCATTCTTTAGGGTTCTCCCTATATAATATCAAGCCATTTGCAAATAGATAGTTTTACATCTCCTTTCCAATTTGGGTGCCTTCCACCACCCTCAACTGCCCTGGCTAGAATCTCTAGTACAATATTAAAGTGGCAGGAAAGAACATCCTTGTCTTGATTCTGATCTTATGCAGAAATAATTAAGTCTTTCACCATTAAGTATGATATTAGCTGTGGGTTATTCATATATGGCCTTTATCAGGTTGGGGAAGTTCCTTCCTCTTTGTAGTTTGTTGAGTCTTTTTCTCATGAAAATGTGTTGGCTTATGTCAAATGCTTATCCTGCACCTGTTGAGATGATCATGTAGTTTTAGTCCTTTATTCATTTAATCTGGTGTATTATATCAATTGATTCTTGTATGTTGAACTGTCCTTGCACTCTTAGGAAAATTTTCACATGGTAATGGGGCCTCATTCTTTTTATATGTTGCTGGATTAGGTTTCCTAGGATTTTGTTGAGGAATTTTACATCTATATTCATAAAGAATATTGGTGTCTAGTTTTCTTTCCATATGATGTCTTTGTCTGGTTTTGGTATCAGGGTAGTATTGTTCTCATAGAATGAGTTGAGAAGTATTTCCTCTTCTGTTTTTGAAGAGCTTGTAAAGAACTGGTGTTAATTCTGAACTGGTATATGAATTCAAATGTTTGGTAGAATTCACCAGTGAAGCCATCTGGTCCTGGGCTTTTACTGGTGGAAAGTTTTAAAACCAGTAACTCAATCTCTTTACTTCTCATAAGTTTATTCAGATTTTTTGTTTATTGGTAGGTCAGTTTTGGTGGTTTTTTTCTAAAAATTTGTCTACTTCATCTATGTTATCTAATTTATTGTAATATAAACTGAATTGTTGAATTCAGTTTGTTAGTATTTTATTGAGGATTTTTGCATCAATATTCATCAGAGATACTGGCCTATAGTTTTCTTAATGTATCTTTGTCTGGTTTTGGTATCAGGGTAATAACCCAGGGATTAGAATAAAAAATCTTAGAACTTTACCTGATGCTCTGTTCTACTGTGGTTTAGCTGGCACTCAAACCACAAGACGAAGTACTTCCCACTCTTCCCTCCCCCTTCCACAGGCAGAGGTGCCTCTCCCTGTGGCCACGATCAACACTGTCCCTTGGGGGGCTCTTCCAGGCCACTTCCAACATTCGCCTTAAAGCCCCAGGGCTCTTCATTCAGCTTGTGGTGAATACTGCCAGGTCTGGGACTCACCCTTCAGGGCAGGGGGCTCCCCTCTGGCCCAGAGCAGGTCCAGAAATGCTGTCCAAGAGCCTCCTCATTGTTCTACCACATTGTAGCTGAGCTGGTACCTAAGGAGCAAGACAAAGTCCCCTTTACTTTTTCCTCTGCTTTTCTCAAACAGGAGTCTCTCATTGTAGCCACCACAGCTGGGAATGTGCTGAGTCTTACTTGAGGACAGCACATCTCAGAGCCCAAGGCCCACAGTATATTCCCTAGGTACTGCTGCTGGGCTCAAGGGCTCTTTAGTCAGCAGGTGATGAATCCTGCCAAAACTGGATCCTTCCCTTCAAGACAGTGGGTTCCTTCTTAGCCCAGGGTGTGTCTAGAAATGTTGTCCATGAGCTAGGGCCTGGAATGGGGGCCTCATGACTGCCCAGTGCTCTATCCTACTGTGGCTGAGCTGGTATCCAAGATGCAAGATAAAGTCCTCTTTACTCTTCTCTCCTTAAACATTTCCTTGATGCTAGCTGCACTGCTTGGTGTTGAGGGAGGGGTACTGCAAGCACTCCGTTAGGTATGTGTCTCACTAGGTCATGTGCCACCCTAGTCCACAGCTCAGCACTAGGACTCACCTGGGAATTGCAGTCCTTGTGTCCTAGACTGCCTTCCAAATTTACCTAGAACCCCAGAGCACTTTGGCCCATGGTGGCGAGGCCTGCAAAAACTTAAGGTCTGACCACTGGGAAGGGCAATTCCCCTCTGGTTAGGTCTGGTCCATATGCTCCCTACCTGCAAAGGAATGGTGGCTACCAGGGGATGGAGGAGGGGTGCTGTCTGTGAGTCAAGACTGTCTCTCCTATCCTCTTCAATGACTCTCAGAAATATTAAGTTAAAACCAGGTACTGTGATTGCTTACCTGATTTTTGGTTCTTGTGACGATGCTTTTGTGTGTGCAGATAATTGTTAAAATTTCGTGTTTCTGTGGGGGGAGGGAGGATGAACGGCATGGGCTTCTATTCTGCCATCTTGCTTTGCCCCTTTGGATATAATTCCCGTTTTCTTTTTGTAAGGTTTGTAGTATTGTCTCCTATTTCATTCCCAATTTTAGAAATTTGAATCTTTTATTCACAGTCAGTCTAGCTATAGAATTGTCAGTTTTGTTGATCTTTTCAGCAAATCAACTTTTGGTTTTATTGATTTTTCTCTATTGTTTTCCTGTTCCCTGTCATTTGTCACCACCCTAACCTTTATTATATCCTTCCCTCTGCTAGCTTTGGGTTTAATTTGCTTTTTTTCAGTTCCTTAAGCTGAGAAGTTGGGTTATTAATTTGAAATCCTATCTCTTTTTTACTGTAGGCATTTATAGATATAAATTTCCCCCTGAGCACTGCTTTCATAAGTTTTGGTTTGTTACGTTTTTATTTTCATTTATCTCAAAGTATTTTCTATTTTCCCTTATGATTTCTTCTTTGACCCAATGGGTATTTAGGAATTTATTGTTTAATTTCCATAACTTGGTGAATTCCCCAAATTTCCTTCTGTTATTGATTTCTAATTTTATTCCATTGTGGAGAGAGAACATACATTGTATCATTTCAGTCCTTTAAATTTATTGAAACTTGTTTTGTGGCCTAACATATGATCTAACTTAGATAATTCTTCATGTTTAGTTGAGGAGTATGTGTATTCTGCTGCTATTGTTGGATTAAGTGTCTTATAAGTTGTCTGTTAGGTCTTCTTGGTTGATAATGTTATTCAGTTCTTCCATGTCCTTGTTTATCATCTACCTAGTTGTTCTATCCACTACTGAAAGTGGTGTATTGAAGTCTCCAACAGTCATTGTTGAATTTTCTATTTCTGCTTTGATGCTGTCAGGTTTTGCTTCATGTATCTTGGGCTCTGTTGTTATGTGCCTATATGCTTATATCATCTTCCTGGTGGAATGACCATTGTTACTTTATAAAATGCCCCTATTTGTCTCTAACATTTTTAAAAATCTATTTTGTCTGATATTAGTTTAGCTGTTCCAGCTGTTATGGTTGCTGTTTGCATGATATATCTTTTCCCATCATCTTAACTTTATTTGTATCTGTGAATTTAAAGTCTGTATCCTGCGAACAGCATATAATAGGATTTTTTTGTGTATTCTAATAATCTCACTCATTCATTTATATCTAATTACTGATAAGCGATGATTTATGCCTGTCATTTTGCTCTTTGTTTTCTATATGCCTGTGTCTTTTGATCTTCTATTTCTCCATTACTGCCTTCTTTTGTGTTACATATTTTCTAGTATACCATCTTAATTCTCATTTCTTTACTATATTTTTGAATTATTTCCTTAGTGGTTGCCCTGGTGATTACAATTAACATCTTAACTTAAAATCATCTGGTTTTAATGAATGCCAATTTAATTTCAACCACATTAAAAAAATTTGCTCCAACATGGCTCTATTCTCTTCTCCTGTCTTTTGGGCTATTATTGTCATACATATTATATATTTTTTACATTATATGCCCATCAACACATCCTAGAATTATTGCTTTATGCAGCTGTCTTCTAAATTAAGTAGAAGAAAAAAGCGTCACAAAAATACAACCTACCATCTCTTATATTTATCTATGTAGTTACCTTTACCAATGATATTTATTTCTTTATGTGAATCTGAGTTACAGTCTACTGTCCTTTCATTTCAGCCTGAATAACTCTCTCTAGTATTTCTTCTAAGATAGGTCTGCAATGGCAGTCTCTTGTTTTTCTTTCTGGGAATGTCATTATTTTTTCTTTTTTTTTAATTCAATCCAACAGATCCACTGGTAAGGGGATGTCATTATTTTACTTCATTTTTGTAGGATAATTTTGCTGGACATATAGTTCTTCATTGACACTTTTTCTTTCAGCACTTTGAATATGTCATCCCATTGCCTTCTGGCTTCTATGATTTCTGACAACAATTTGGCTGTCAATATTATTGACGTTCAATTGTATGTGAGAAGTCATTTCTCTTGCTGCTTCCAAGATTCTGTCATTGGTTTTAGACATTTTGACTATGAAGTGTCTAGGTGTGGGTTTGTTTATCCCACTCAAAATACTTAGAGTTTCTTGAATATGTAGATTCATAGCTTTCATCAAATCTGGGGAGTTTTTGGCCATTACTTCTTTATGCTCCTTCTTTCTTTAGCTGGAACTCCCATTGTGGGTGCATTGTTATGCTTGATGGTGACCCACAGGTCTCTGAGGATGTTTGTTTTTCTTCATTCTTTTTTCTTTTTGATATTTGGGTCTCTGATAATTGACCTATCTTCAAGTTTACTGATTCTTTCTTTTGCCTGCTCAAATCTGCTGTTAAGTCTCTCTCATGAATTATTCACTTCGGTTATTATAGTTTTTAGCTACTGAATTTCTATTTTGTTCCTTTTAAAAATTTTATCTTTGTTATCTCTTTTTGGCAAGATATCATTTTCCTGATTTAATTCTTTATTCAGGGTTTCCTTTTGTTCTTTGAGCATATTTACAACTGTTGATTTAAATTGTCTAGTAAGTCCAAGACCTGGGCTTTGTCTGGGACAGTTTTTATAAACTTTTTTTTTCCTGTCAGTGGGCCGTACTTTGTTTCCTTGCATGCCTCATAATTTTTTGTTTAAAACTGGACATTTTGATGTTATAATGTGGTGGCTATGGAAATCAGATGTCCCTCTCCCCAGGGTTTGCTGTAGTTGTTGTTTAGTGAATCATTAAATCATGCTACTGCCACCAGATAGGAGAGTAAGCTACTATCTAAAATTATAAATTATGAAACCTATACAACATATTAAATTTTTAGAATTATGTTAAATGAAGAAATCCACATGCAAAACTATAAGATGCATTAATACTAGAAATGAATAACAGAAATAAGAAAGAGAAAACCAAAAGGACTACCAAAAATGATAGTTATTTTGAGGAAATTATAGGTTTCTCTTCACATTTTTCAAGTTTCCTTTATTATGTTACTTTTGTGATTTTAAAAATTGGACATTTTAATTTTGTATTAAGAAAGTAATACATACTCATTGTAGAAATTCAAAAAACAATTTACAGAAGAGTTCAAAGTGAAAAATAAGACTCCTCCCGGCCTTAAGCTCAGTCATCAGAGGTAATGAGCTAATTACCATTTTCTCATGTAGCCTTTCAGATATTGTACATTATATGTAGATTTTAAAAAGTAACTTGTTATAAACTTACCAAAAAGTTGGAGGAATAGTACAAAGAACTCCCATGTTCACTTCATCCAGATTGTTCAATTGATAACACTTCATATTTCTGCAGCGTGCATGCGTGCATGTGTGTACCACCATTATATGGCTTTTTCTTAACCATTTGAGACCAAGTTGCAGACATGTTCCATCACTCCTAAACACTCCAGTGTACAATTCTCAAAAACAAAGACACTCTTGTACATAACTACCACATTGTCAAAAAAAGGCCAAGCCCAAGAGTGATTGATTTGGCTTCTAAAGTAATGACATGTCCTTTTAAGATTCAGTTTATTACCTACATAGACAGCAAGAGGAAGATGGGGCAAAAGTGCCAGCTCCCCATGCCTGCATGTTTGCTGCACCAGTTATGGGACACTCCCTTGCTGAGGAGCCCCTTTTAGACTGCAGCTAGCAGTTTTATATTCTGTAGCTATACCCTGAGTGGGGCAGAGCAGATAGCCTCAGACCTCAACAGTACTCGGATGAGAAACTGTTTGTCTCAGTGACAGCCTCCCAGGAGAGATTAGGAGGTTAGAGATAGCCTTGAAACAGCACCTCACCACCCTCCCATCCTCTTGTGTTCTGGGAGGATCATGATACATCCTGCCAAGACTCAGATAAGTTGCAATTCAAGCCTAGCTTGCATAGATATATGCATGCCAGGTCACAAGGGCACCATGGCAGATCCACTCTCTACAGCTCCATCCCTCACTTTTCAAATAGCTAGCTAAGAATTCTCAGGAGCATAGGCCACCCCATCAAATGTACTCTAATTAATTGTGCTTATAGGGGCCTTAACCAAATACATTCTGATTGTTTTGGGCAACATATACAAGAATGAGTCTCTAATTAGGCCCACTTGGAGGATACACTGCAGCTAGGCTACCCAACTGGAGCCAGGCCAGTTAAATATTTCATTAACCCAGGTGCAGTAAGGGATGCTAACAGTTGCACATATCCTGCCTTGACTGACCAGCAGGAAGTCCTGGGTAATGTGTTATTGTCCCATTATCATGTACATTAGAGATAATAGACCAGTTTGTGTGTGGCAAGCTAGTATAGGTAGCTTCTTATTCACGTAAGTTGTAGTGACCTCAGCAGTGCCATTGTGTTGAGTTGGGATCAGGGTCCAATTCTATTAAGCTCTTGTACAAAAGAGTTTTGTTAGTTTCCAGAAAGTTACTCTCATTCTATCGTTTTGAATGGAGGCTGTTAACTACTTGAGTCAGCAGTTCCTGGGAAGTTTCTGAGAGTACTTAGATTAAGATTTGTTGGCCAGCCATTAAGTTGAAAGTGGTGGTGGCAGTCTGGGCTAAATTGTCCAGAGGCTCTGCAGACAAGTAGCTGAGATGTTAGCGGCCCCTCCTCTGCCTTCACAGAGTTTAAAGTGTGCTCTCTCCACCAGTCAGGACTGTTGCCCTCTTTTCACAGCCATGTGATTGATGTTACCAATCCTTACAGCAGTCACTTCACCCGTCTCCAGTCCTTTCCTTGTCTTACCTACACCTTGCTCCTAAATTGTGTATTAGCCCATTTTTGCACTGCTATAAAGGAATAACTGAGGGTGCGTAATTTATAAAGAGGTTTAAATGGCTCACAGTTCTGCAGGCTACACAGGAAACATGGCATCAGCATCTGCATCTGATGAAGCCCTCAGGAAGCTTACAATCATGGTGGAAGGCAAAGGGGGAACTGGTGCCTGCTGCCTGGGAAGCACAGATCTGATGAGTGTGTGGATTCCAGTGATGTTCATCCTCAGGCTCCTGGGTCTTGTGCCATCTGCTGCTGTAATGTTTGTCTCACAGAGGCTGAAACATGATCATCCAGTCATCTTGCTGAAAACTTCCTAAGTCTAGTAAGAGATTTAGACATCCAGATACAGGAAACTCAGAGATCCCCAAATATATACAATTCAAACTGTATAAGGAGTTGGGTCTTTTTTCTTTTTTAAACAAAAGCAGACATTACAATAACCAATAGCTGTTGCAGACCAGGAGCCCATTTTATCTCCTTCGCAGGGAGCTTAGGGAGCACAGGTCAGAGCAGAAGAGGCCAGCCTGCAAGGTCAGCTGGAGCTGCAGGAAAGTTTCTTCTTTTGTGTGTCTTTTAAAAAAATAAACAGTTTTATGGAGACATAATTTATATACAACACAATTCACCCATTTAAAGTGAACAATTTAATGACTTTTAGTATAGTCATAGAGCTGTACAACCATCACTGCAGTCAACTTAGAATATTTTCATCACCTCAAAAAGAAACCTCATCCCTCTTAGCCATCAACCCTCTATCCCTGCTCCCTCCTACCCCTTATTCCTTTTTATGGCCAAATAATATTCCATTAAAGAACAGACTGCATTTTGTTTACCCATTCACTGGTTGATAGACATTTGGGTTGTCTAGTTTTTGTTTAAATTTCTGTCTTCAGTTCTGTGGGATATACACCTAGAAATGCAATTGCTAGGTCTTATGGTAATTCTGTGTTTAACTTTTGGAGGAGCCATCAGCCAGTTTTCCAAATTGACTACACCATTTTATATTCCTACCTGTAGTGTACAAGAGTTCCAATTTCTCCACACCCTCACCAACACTTGTTATTCTCTTACATTTTTATTCTGGTTAGTATAAAGTCATATCTCATGATTTTTATTTCTCTGGTGACTAGTAATGTCAAGCATCTTTTCATGCGCTTCTTCGCAATTTGTAGGTCTTCTTTGGAAAATTTCTATTTAGGTCCTTTGCCCATTTTTGAATTGTGCTGTTTGGTTTTTGTTGTTTTCAGAGTTCTTTATATATTTTGCATACTAGACTCTTATACATAGGATTTGCAAATATTTTCTGCCATTGTTGTGAGTTTTCACTTTTTGATCATGTCTTTGGATGCACAAAATTTTCTAACTTTCATAAATTCCAATTTATCTATTTTTTATTTGTTGCTTGTACTTTGGTGTCATATCTAAGAATCCATTGCAAAAACCAAGATCGTAAAGATTTACTACTGTTTTCTTATAAAGTTTTTATTGTTTAAGCTCTTGAATTTAAGTCTTCAATACGTTTTGAGTTAATATTCATTTATCGTGTGGGGTCTCAGTCCAACTTCATTGTTTTGCACGTGGATATCCAGTTGTCCATTCACCAGTTGTTGAAGACTATTCTCTCCCATAGTCTTGGCATCCTTGTTGAAAATCAGTTGACTGTAGATGTGTGGGCTTATTTCTGGACTCTCAATTCAATTCCATTTTTAGTGGAGGATTTGAAAATCAGCATCTTGGTGCTAGATGTGCTCATAGCCACTGGGTGTCACTTCTAGTCCCTCTTGGTGGACGGAGCTGAGAAAGATATGTACATATACATATACCTTTCTCAGCTCTGATATATATATATATATATATAGGGTTTCTGTGTGTGTGTATATATATGTGTGTGTGTATATATATATATATATTTCCTTTGAACAAGAGTTCATATTAATGAACTCTTCCAATTTTAATCCAATACCATGAGATTCATTTTACCCTTCCTCCTTTCCATGCTTTTTTTTTTTTTTTTTTTTAGACAGAGTCTTGCTCTGTGGCCCAGGCTGGAGTGCAGTGGCACGATCTTTGCTCACTGCAAGCTCTGCCTCCCAGGTTCATGCCATTCTCCTGCCTCAGCCTCCCAAGTAGCTGGGACTACAGGTGCCTGCCACCATGCCCAGCTAACTTTTTTTTTTTTTTTTTTGTATTTTTAGTAGAGACGGGGTTTCAGCGTGTTGGCCAGGATGGTCTCAATCTCCTGACCTCGTGATCCACCCATCTCGGCCTCCCAAAGTGCTGGGATTATAGGCGTGAGCCACTGCGCCTGGCCTTTCCATGTTTTCAAATAATTTCTGACATTGAGAAACCTAGCTCCCATTTTCCTCAACAGATTTACTTCTTCGCTCAATCAACTTAGTTATTTGCTTAATGTAACACATTGCTGGCTGCCTCCTCACCCTGAGGGCACTGGCACAACATGGCTTCCACTGGATCTCTCCCACCCGACCATGGAGCCACAAAGCTGGAAACTCTGACACTTCCACGCAGTAATCCCAGCCTGCTTCCTCAACCATCAGGCACTTTGACACCTCCATGTACCTGCCCCTCCCCCAACATGCTTATCCTACAAATTACTCAGATTACTAGGTTAGAAAAAGAATTTCAGATTTTAACAAAAAAATGAGCCAGGCATGGTGGTGCGTGCCTGTAGTCCCAGCTACTTGGGAGGCTGAGGTCAGGAGGTCAAGGCTTCATTGAGCCATGATCATGCCACTCCACTCTAGCCTGGGCAACAGAGTGAGACCCTGTCTCAAAAAAAATATTTAAAAATTTAAAAACACAGCCAAGTGAAATGTCCAGTAGAGAGGTAGAAATGTAGGTCTGGAGTTCAGATAGAGGCGTGGACAGATACAGATCTGTGTGTCAACTGCATATAGGTAAGCAAAGATAGAGAAGTCTATGAATGAATTTGAGAAGGAACAGCTAAAGAAAAGAATAGCAGGAAGGATAGCCAGAGAAGAAAATAAGAGAAGCCAAGGAAGTAGATTTCAAGGAGGAGTGACCAACTGTGTCAATACTGAGAGGTTCATTAAGGACGGGAAAAGCAACTATTGACTTTCACTGTGTGGAGATCATTGGTGACTTTGGCAGGAGTAGTTTCAATGAAGCGCTGTGGGCAGAGGTCACAAGGCAATGAGTTGAAATTATAGGAGATAAGAAAACAGAAAGAACAAGTATATACAGTTACCATGAGAGTCTTGGATGTGATTGAAAATAGAGAATCTAGTGTTCATAAAGGGATACAGGGTTGTGTAAAGGTAAGCCAGATTGGTGCAGCTGGGAAAATAACGATACATCCTGTTCACACCACTGTTTCTTGTGATGCTCAACACTTTTAAAGACTGGACACTGAGCTAAAAGAAACCTTGGTGGTCAACTACTCTAATCTCATTCTATACCTAAAGAAAATGAAACCCAGAAAGGGAAAAGGACTTGTGCTAAAGGTTGGCCTGTAAAAATATTCCAATCGTTTTATTCCCCTCAAATTTTCTAGCACCCTTTTCTTATTTCATAAAATAGGTACCATACGTCCCAGTTCCTTACTTAAAACTTACAACTTTTCATTTTGCAATAATTATATACTTATAGGAAGTTGCAAAAATAGTACAGAGTCCCATGTATCCATTACCCAGTTTCCTCCAGTGGTACGGTTTTGTAACTATAGCACAACTTCATATCCAAGACATTGACAATGATATTATACTGCTATCTAGACTACAGACTTTATTCAGTATCACCATATTTTACATGCATTCATTTGTGTGTATGTAGGTCCATACAACTTCAGCACAGGTAAAGATTCATGTGCTTAACCTCATAATCAAATGTTATAATCAACATCATAATCATCATAATCATATAAAACTGTTCCATCAGCACAAAGGAACTCCTTGCGTCATCCCTTTATAGTCATACATACCCCACACCCCCTCCAGTCCCTATCCCTGGCAACCATTAATCTGTTCTTCATTTCAATAATTTTGTCACCTCAAGAATGTTATATAAATGCGATCATACAGTATGTGACCATTTGAGACTGGCTTTTTTTGTTCACCATAATACACCTGAGGTACAACCAAGTTCTTGTATCAACAGTTAGTTCCTTTTCATTCCAGAGTAGTATTCCAAGTTATGGATGGTTTGTTTAACCATGTACCTGTTGTAGGACATCTGGGTTGTTTCCAGTTTGGGGCTATTACAAATAAAGCTCCTATGAATATTTGAGTACAAGTACAATATAGGTTTTCATTTCTCTGGAATGAATGTCCAGGAGCACAACTGCTGGGTCTTATGTTTAAGTTGATTAAAAAATTATGTTTAACTTGATAAGAAATTCATAAATTCTTTTCCAGAGTGGCTGTACCATTTTACATTCCTGTCAGCAATGTATAAAATATCCAGTTTGTATCCTCATCAATATTTGGTATTTTCACTATTTTTTCTTTAGCCATTGAGATAAGTAAGTCATAGCCTCGCTATGGTTTCAATTTGCATTCCCTGATGACTTATGGAGTTTAACAGCTTTTCATATGCTTACTTGCCATCTATAGATCCTCTTCAGCGAAACATCTATTCATGTCTTTTGCCCATTTTCTAATTGGACTGTTTTTATTGTTGAGTTTTTGTGGCCTTTTTTTTGAGACGAGGCCTCACTCTGTTACACAGGTTGGAGTGTGGTGGTGTGATCAGAGCTCACTGCAGCCTCAAACTCCTGGGCTCAAGTGATCCTCCTGCCTCCCTAGTAGCTGGGACTTCTGGTGTGTGTCATGGTGCCCAGCTAATTTTTAAAAAAAATTTTTTGTAGAGACAAGAGTCTCACTATGTTGCTCAGGCTGGTCTGGAACCCCTAACCTCAAGCACTCCTCCCATCTTGGCCTCCCAAAGTGGTGAGATTACAAGCATGAGCTACCATGCCTGACTTCAGTTGAGTTTTTAGCACACTTTATATATTCCAAATTGATTAGATATATGGTTTGCAAATTCATCTCAATCTGTAGCTTATCTTTTCCTCTTCTTAAATTACAAGTTTTTAAATTTTGAAGAAGTCCAGTATATCAGTTTTTGTCTTTTATGGATGTGCTTTTGGGGCAAAGTCCAAGAACTTGTCACCTAGCCCAAGATCCTGAAGATTTTTCTCCTGTGGCTTTTTTCAAAGTTATATAGTTTTATGTATCACATTTAAGTCCGTTACACATTTTGAGTTAAATTTTATATAAGATGTGAGGTTTAAGTAGAGGTTCTTTTTTCTCCTCGCTATGGGTGTCTAATTGCTCCAGCATAATTTGTCAGAAAGGCTATTCTTCCTCCATTGAATTGCTTTTGCACTTTTTCAAAATCAGTTGAGCATATTTATATGGGTTTATTTCTGGGTTCTCTCACCTGTTCCATTAATCTATGTTTCTATTCCTCTGCCAATACCATCTATCTTGATTACTATAGCTTTATAGTAAGTCTTGAAGTCAGGTAATGTGAGTCCTCCAAGTTTTTCTTCTTCAAAATTGATTTAGCTTAAGTAACTTTACACTGGATATTTTCATATTTCCTATAGGGAAAGAAAAAGAATAGAGAAGAACAGTGGCTGTGGGAAATTAGGGACAATATAGTATATACATTCCATATGCTCAAGGCTAGTGGTTTTCAAATGTTAGTATGCCCCAGAATCAGCTGAGTAGTTCATGCAGATTTCTGGGTTTTATCCCCAGAGATAGAGTATGACCTTCAAGTGATTCTGATGCAGGTGGTTCTGGACAACACTTTGAAATGTGAAAAATGAGAAGGAGAAACAAAAACCAAAAACAGCCTTTATCACTTAACTTCTAGTATCCAACAAGCATACTTTGTTTCCAGTATGCAACAAGCACACAGAAAAGTATGTCTTTTCTGCAGACACATTTATCATTTGTGCTTTTACATGATAAGAGTAATGCAACCAAACTTTTTAAAGCATGATTTTTATTACATCCTAAATCCTAAATGTTTCTGGAGAAACACATTTTACTATAATGGAAACTCCTAGGCAGATAGGATCTGCTCAATAGGAATTTACTTCAGAGTCAAATATTCTAGAACTCATGTTTGGCTAAAAAGGGCACCCTCAGAGATTCAACGTTTGATAGGTATCTCAGAATATATATTTTAGAAATCAAGAAGGAAGACACTGCCCTCTCAATGAGGGCATAGAGGTGGGGTGCTTCCTTCCACTCACACTAGATTTATTATTTGCTTGTCCAACATAAGCATCATACCTACAAAACTGAAACATAAAATATTCTAGTGAGTGAATGTATTTGAAAATGAAAATAAAGACTTCCAAGTTAAAAGAAAGGGAAATATAAATGTTTAAAATATACTCTCCAGACATTTTATTCTAAGATATTCCTTGCCATTGTACCACCCATAGCCTTTTTAAAAATAACTTTCATATTCTACTTAAATCATCTTGCATAAGCTCCTTATTGGTCAGTTATAGGTAGGAGGGTTGAGTGAATTCTAATTAAACTGTCAGGAAGACATCCTATGCTGATTGCATGTGAAAAATAACTACTCTATTGTCTGCCTGCATGTGAGCTGTGTGCATTTTCAGACTGTGTTTAGTACACAAATTGAAAAAGAAGTTTTTTACCCCATTTTGTCTCCTGCTTTATTCTAGAGAAGAAAGTTCTTGCATAAGCTCTTCCTTTTCTTGTTGCAATTCCTGCAAATGCTGTTGGTTTTGCTCCAGTCTGTCCTCCAACCACTGTAGGAGAGGCCCGCTGACTGCCGACATCTGACTGCACAGATTCTTGGTAAACACTTCAATAGGAAAAATAAAGATGAGAATAATTGTGGAAAAGCACCATCCACTAGCATGTTTCCACTCTATCACCAACAGACCCCCAACTATGAGCACAGAAAGAAGGGGTTGGAGAAGGAAGTAGAAAAAGTGTAATAAGTAGGACTGGTAAACTATTTTCTGTGCCTAGCCAGGGGAAAAACAGAAGAGCTGAGCATAGAAAATACCCATTCTGAGGCCATCTTGAATCCATAAGCCAGAGGGAAGCCTGGCAGAAAGGGGGCCAGGTCTTTACTCCCTTAGGCAAAAAGGCTAAGAGCCACGAAAGGGTTCCTTTCCCCAGCCTTTCAGACCTTCCCTTGCTGTAAACCACCATAACCTCCTAATGGACCAGCATAACCTCCTAATGGGCCAGAAATCTGCCTTCTGCAACTTACGTTTCCAGAGCGCCCTGTAGGTATATAAACTGTGATGTACATTGCAGAAATATACATTAATTGAATACAGAACAGAGGGATGAAGAGTAAGGGAGTTACCATCTTTTATGCTTTACTGTGAATGTTCAGCTTCATGGTGAGACAAAGATTCTAAGGTACTCTTTTAAAACAAATTCCATCTAATGTAAGTATCTTTTTCTCTCTCATAATATGTGACTGTTACTTAAATGACTACCGTCCAGTTTTTTGCTATTTTAAAGATTGCAGTTAAGTGAGATTGCTAGATCTAAGTACATGTATACTTTAAAACTAATTATCCAGTATTTTCCAGATTGTACCAAATTATATCTCCAGGAACAGTGAGACTGTTCACTTCCCTCACATCCTCACCTAATTGTCTCTCAATTTAATCTTTGAAAAGGTGAAAAACTGATAATCTTATCTTAATCTATACTTCTTTTAAAGATAATAGTTAACATTTTTATTTTTGTAGGGGCCCATAAAAGTCTTTAATTTTTATTTAGTCAATCTTTCCTTTTGTGAGTTCAGGGCTTCACATTATACTTAGGCTATCACCTTCCTAGAGTCTGAAAAAAATTCTTATATTTTCCTCTTTTAACTTATAAAATGAGCTTTTGGGGGTGTAATTTACAGACAGTAAAATGAACCAATTTAAAGTATACAGTTCTATGAGTTTTGACAAATGTATACCCCATGTTATAATTTGGATATTTGGCCCTCCAAACCTCATGTTAAAATTTGACCCCCAATGTTGGAGGTGGGGCCTCATGTGAGGTGTTTGGGTCATGGGGGGTGGGTCCTTCATTAATAGATTAATGCCCTCCCTCAGGGGTGAGTTCTTTCTCTGTTAGTTCCCACAAGAACTGGCTGTTAAAAAGAGCCTGGTCCCTCCCCCATTCTCGTTTCCTCTGTTGCCACATGATGTCTGCATACACAAGCTCCCCTTTGCCTTCTGTCACAAGTGGAAGCAGCATGAAGCCCTCACCAAATGCAGGTGCCAGCACCATGCTTCTTGTTCAGTCTGCAAAACTGTAAAGCCAAATAAACCTCTTTTCTTTATAAATTACCCAGCCTCAGGTATTCCTTCATAACAACACAAAATGAACTAAGACATCCCATGTAACCAGTGCTAGTCAAGATACATACCATTTCCACCACCCTCAAACAGTCTCCTCCGCAGTTGCCTTTGCATCAAATGCCCCTTCACCCCTGGGCCCAGCCAGCTACCACACCATAGATTAGTTTTGCTTATTCTTGAACTTGGAACCATGGAGTATGTAGCCTTTTGTGTGATGCTCCCTTCACCTGGCATAATGTTCTTGAGACGCATCCTTTTTGTTCATGTTTCAGTAGTTTGTTCTTTTTATTGTTGAGTTGTACTCCATTATATGGATATATCAGAGTTTATCCGTTCACCCACTGATACACATTTGTGTTGTTTCCACCTTTTGGCTATTGTGAATAATGCTGCTGTAAACATTTGTGTACAGGTTTTTGTTTGAGCAGCTGTTTTCAATTCTTTGAGGTATATATCTAGGAAAGGAACTGGTATGACATTTGGCAAGTATAATTGCCAACCTCTTTTCTAAAGTGGTTGTACCACAATAGTAAAGTTTAAATATATCTGGAATTTATTTTTTGTGTAGGGTATTAGGTAGGAATCTATTTTCCCCCAAATGGAAATAAAAGAATCTTAACTCCATGAAGGTTAAGACTGTCTCTTTTGTTCAGCCTAGAATAGCACTCAAATGTTTCCTGAATGAACAAAGAAAGAAATGAACTGTCCCAATCCTATTTAGTAAATAATTAATGCTTTTTTCATTTATTTAAAGTAATATCTTTGCTAAATATAAATTCTTATATATACACAGGCCTATCTCTGGACTCTGTTCAGTTCCACTGTATTTATAGTATTCATGGATCCCCAGAGTTCAAAAGAAATGTTGGGCTCAGGATCAGGAAAACCCTTGGGAAAGGAAGCCTGAGGACAACTTGTACCCATCACTTCACTCACTTAAACTAAATTCGCATCTGTCAGCTGAGTATTTCAGGGAAATACTCAGAAAAAATGCTGAGTACTCAAGAAAAAATTCTTACCTGAGCCATTATGGATCTTGGTTACTGAGTCCAGATGTGTAAGGCTAAAGAATAAAATAGTTTAGGTTAGTGGCAAAGCAGCACTGAAGGGAAAGCAAAATGGTCATGGACTATACCAACCATAAACTGCATCACACCGTTGCCAACTGTATTAGATGAATATGTAGTATTTAAATCCCCAATATCAACTTCTTGATGATTTGGGGGATGTGATTTTATTCAAAGATGATTCAAAGTGATAATTTTGAAATTGCTGTCTCTCACCAAAGCTCTTAGTACAAATTTATTGGGCAAGACCTAGTGCTTGGCAACAGGATTAAGATGTTGTGGATTATCCTCTTTTCTCAACCAAAAAAGAAAGTGTCCTTGCCCTTGAAAGATCCAAAGTAGCAGGAGAAAAACAAATGTTGAAGAAATTATCATACAACATGAGAAACATTATGATTGGAGACTGCTAGAAAGCTTCCCAGAGAGGCAAAAAGAAAGGGGCCTCAAGAGTTGAGCTGCTAAAGATAAAAGGACAGAAGAAGAAAAGAGATACTAGGTCCTGAGAAGTAGAGAAGAGGAGTGAAGAGGGTCTCTACCTGTGGATCCTCCTATATGCATCCTGCTCCTCCTGGCACAGGATCTTGGGCAGCTCTACTGCTGATTCAAGGCACACTTTCCCGATAGTGACATGAGGTACAATATGGATTGGGATTTCGATTCTCTCATACCTGTGAGGCAATCAGTTCAGGTCAGTTTTTAAACCCTGAGTTGTTATAATCAGAAGTTCTCTACAGTTTTAATTGAAAGTTTGGGATATGGCATACTTTAAAGATTAAGCATTGCTGTAATTCATTTAGTGATGCAACTTCAAAGTGTTTAGAGTTCAAACTGGGTTCGTCTGGAGAGCAAACTAAAAGCCCGTCTGCAGAGCCAGTATTCCCTAGTTCCATAGAGAATCTAAGGCCACTTCTGTAAATTTAAAAGAAGCCTTGAGAGCTGAAGGTCCTTACGTCTGCTCCCCAGTTAGGGGAAATAGCTAATTAATACTGTTTTCAGTCAAGAAGTTGCCAGTGAGGTTGAACAAATTAATCACAAAAGTCTGGAGAAGAGGAACTACAGACTCTTCAATGACTCCATCACATTCATTATGTAGGTGGGATTACTCACTTGTTCTAACTCAGTGTTTACCAGTGGCCCTCACTTCCCATTTTCTCCCCTGGGGGGAAATAGGTAAGAAATTCACAAATATTCACATGTTCATGCTAGAGTGGGAGAAACAGAAATGTTTGTTACTAAGGCCCAACCAATCTACCTCTACCCACTTCTCACCCCAAATACACCTAAACTCTACCTACCAGCAGGTTCAGTGGAGAATTCAGGTTGAAGGCCCCTGGCACTGTGAGGCCCCACTGGCACATGGTGGTAAGGCAGCTTAAGATCTAGCTTCCCCATCCCAGCAGAACATGTCTAGTCCCCATACCACAACCTAGATGGAACACAAATGGTGGGGCATTACAAGCCCTCCCCTCCCCACACCCAAGTAGTCAGGGTGTGCTTCCATCTAAAATCATATTTTCAGTCTGAAGAACTTTTAATATTTCTTGTAGTAAATTCTCCAGATTAATTCTGCCTGCTTTTTTCCATAAAAATGTCTGGTTTGTCTTAATATAAAATTCTGGGGTTGATAGCTTTTTTCTTCATGCATATTAAAGATGTCACCCCATCATTTTCCAGCCTCCTAGGGTTCTGATGAGAAGTCAGCCATCATTCTTATCATTGTATTTCTCCACTATTTGTAATATATCTTTTATTCCTTTAGCTGCTATACTGTGCCTATTTTAGTTTGCTTGCATTCATATTGCTTGTGATTGGCTGAGATTCATGAATCTATGGGTATGAATCAGTTTTTAGAGAATTCTTAGCCATTATCTCTTTAGGCATTCCTTGTCTACTTCTGGTGCTCCAATTACATGTAAATTAAAATGGGTCACACTGCCTCACAGTTCTGTCACATGCCATTCTGCTATTTCATTCTCTCTTTTTTTTTTTAACTCTTTGCTTCATTTAGAGTATATTTTATCGACCTGTCTTTGTCACTGATCCCTTCTGCTATACCTGAGTCTGCTGCTAGTCCCTCCGGTGATTTCTTAATTTTAGGTATTTTCCACTTTTACAATGTCCATTTGGGTTTTTTTTTAAATTGTGGTTAAAAAAATAAAATTTACTATCAACCATTTTAAGTGTACAGTTCAGTAATGTAAGTATATTAACATTGTTATGAAACACATCTTCAAAACATTCTCATCTTGCAGAACTGAAACTCTATACCCATTAAACAACTCCCCTTTCTCTCTTCTCCCAGCCCCTGGTGACCACCATTCTACTTTGTATATCTATGATCATTAGATACCTTATATAAATAGAAAAATGCTGCATCTGTCCTTTTGTGAATAGCTTATTTCACTTAGCATAATATTCTCAGGGTTCTTTCATGCTGTAGGTTGTAACAGGTTTTCCTTTATTTTTAAGGTTGTATAGTATTCCATTATATGTTACATTGCATTTTGTTGGTCCATTCATCCATCAATGGACATGTGGGTTGCTTTTACCTCTAGGCTATTGTGAATAATGCTGTGAACATAGGTATGTAAATACCTATTTGAGATCTTGCTTTTAATTCTTTTGGATATACACCCAAGAAGTGAGACTGGTAGATCATATAGTAGACCTATTTTTAGGTTTTTAAAGGAACTACAGGCTTATTGCACCACTTTACAATGTCAACAATAATGTACAAGGGTTCCAACTCCTCCATATTCCCACCAACACCTGTTATTTTCTGATTTTGTTAGATAGTAGCTGTCATAATGGGTGTGAGGTGATATCTCACTGTGGTTTTGATTTGCATTTCTCTGACAATTAGTGATATTGAACACTCTTTCATATGCTTGTTGACCAAGAGAAATATCACTTTAAGTCCTTTGCCCATTTTAAAATCAGACTTTTTTGTTGTTGAGTGTAGGAGTTCTTTATATATTCTGGATATTAACCCCTTATTAAATATATGATTTGCAAATACTTTCTCCCATTCCATAGGTTGCCTTTTCACTCAGTTCATTGTTTCCTTTCATGCACAGAAGTCTTAAAGCTTGATGTAGTCTCATTTGTCTATTTTGCTTTTGTTAGCTGTGCTTTTGGTGTCATATTCAAGAAATTATTGTCAAATCCAATGTCATTAAGCTTTTTCCCTATGTTTTCTGCTAGTTTTGTAGTTTGGGGTCTTATGTTTTGGTCTTTAATTCATTTAAGTTTTATATACGGTGTAAGATAAGGGTCCAGCTTCTTTCTTTTGCATGTGAATATTCAGTTTTCCCAATATCATTTATTAAAGAGACTGTCTTTTTCCCATTTAGTGGTGTTGGTATCCTTGTTGAAGTTTGCTTGACCATATGCAAGGGTTTAAATCTGGGCTCACCATTCTGTTTCATTGATACCACACTGTTTTGATTACTGTAGCTTTGTAGTTACTTTTGAAACCAGGCAGTGTGAATTGTCCAAATTTGTTCTTTTTCGAACTTGTTTTGGCTATTCAAGGTCCCCTGAGATTCCATATCAACTTTAGGATAGATTCTTCTATTTTTAAAATGGCCAGCCTGGGTGACAGAGCGAGACTCCGTCCAAAAAAAAAAAAAAAAAAAAAAAAAAGCAAGCGATCCATTGGGATGTTTACAGTGATTGCATTAAATCTACAGATCACTTTGAGTAGTATGATATCTTAACAGTATTAATTTATCCAATCCATGAACGTGAGATGTCTTTCCATTTATTTGTGTCTGTAACTTCTTCCAGCAACATTTTGTAGTTTTGAATATATGTCTTTCACCTCCTTGGTTAAGTTTATGCCTAATTATTTTATTCTTTTTGATATTATTGTAAATGAGATTTTCTAAATTTCCTTTTCTGATTATTCATTGTTAGTATACAGAAATAAAATAGATTTTGGTTTGTTGATTTTTGTATCCTGCAACTTTCTTTTTGCTTATTAGTTCTAATAGTTTTGTGAGTTTTCCACATATATTTCATGTGTGAACAGAGAGATAAACTTACATCTTCCTTTCCAATGTGGATGCCTTTTATTTCTTGTTCTTGCCTAATTGTTTTGGCTAGGAATTCCAGTCCTGTGTTGAATGCTTATTTTTAAATTGAAGTGTATGTCCTTTTATTTTTGAGTTGTAAGAATTCTTTACCTATTCTGGATGCTATACCATTATCATATATGTAGTCCTCCCTTATCCTTGGTTTTACTTTCCATGGTTTCAGTTAACCTGTGGTCAACCACGGTCCAAAAATATTAGATGAAAAATTCTAGAAATAAACAATTCATAAGCTTTAAGTTGCAGACCTTTCTGAGTAGCATGATGAAATCTTACGTCATCCTGCTCTAACCTGCCCAGGATATGAATCAACCCTTTGTCCATCTGATCCATACTGTATATGCTACCTGCCCATTAGTCACTTGGTAACCATCAGATTGACTGTCATGGTATTGCAGTTCTTATGTTCAAATAACCCTTATTTTACTTAATAATGGCCCCAGAACGTAGGAGTAGCAATGTTGGCAGTTCTGCTATGCCAAAGAGAAGCCCTAAAGTGCTTCCTTTAAGTGAAATGATGAAAGTATCCAATTTAATTTAAAAAAAAGAGAACATATCATATGCTAATGCTGCTAAGGCCTATAGTAAGAACAAATCTTCTATCTTTGAAATTGTGAACAATATATTGTTATAATTGTTCTATTTTATTATTGTTGTTGTTAATCTCACACTGTGCCTAATTTATAAACTAAACTTTATCACAGGTGTGTATGTATAAGAAAACATGGTGTAATAGGGGTCAGTACTATCTGTGGTTTCAGGCCTCCACTGGGGTTCTTGGAACATATTCCCCAAAGATAAGGGGAGACTGCTTTTTGTAATTTGCCACTATTTTTTTCTGATTCTGTAGGTTATTTTCACCTTCTTGATAATGTGCTGTGATGCACAAAAGTTTTTAATTTTTATCAAATCCAATTTATCTGTTTTTTTTCCTTTCTCCCTTGTGCATTTGATGTCATATTTAAGAAACTAGTGCCAAATTGAAGGTCATGAAGATGTACCCCTATGTTTTCTTCTAAAGTTGTATTGTTTTAGCTCTTCTATTTAGATCTTTGATCCATTTTAATTTTTGTATATTGGGTGAAGATAGTGGTCTAGCATTATTCTTTTTACATGTGGATATCCAGCTGTCCCAGCACCATTTGTTGAATTGCCTCTTCTTTCCCTGTTGAATTATCATGGCACAGTTGTTGAAGATCAATTGACCAGAAATGTACAGGTTGACTTATGGACTCACAATTCTATTCCACTGATTTATATATCTATCCTTTGCTACCTTTTGTGGTTTTTCTACAATTCTGTGAAAGTCTGTCCCTTTTTTCCTAGTCTTTTCTGTCTGTTATCCAGCTTGGATAATTCTATTGATCTATCTTCAAGTTTACTGACTCTTTCCTCTGGCATTTCCACTGCATTCTCACTTTTAATCTAGAGTTTAAAATTTTTGGTTATTATATTTTTCAGTTGTAAAATTTACATTTGCTTCTTTCTATCTTCTATTTCTTATATGATACTTTCTTTTTAAATATTTGTTGCAACATTTTTGTGACTGATAGCTTGAGCATTTTCATAATGGCAGCTTTTAAAGTCTTGTCAAATATTTCCAACATAAGTGTCATCTTGCCTTTTGTATCTGTTGATTATCTACTCCCATACAAGATGAGATTTCTGTGGTTCTTAATATGTTAAATAACTTTGGTTTATGTCCTGGTTATTTTGGATATTAAGTTATGAGACTTTGGATCTTGTTTATATCCCCACTTCTGTGGTATTTTGAGTTTTGGGGCCCTTCTCCAATCTGCCTGTTATTTACATTCCAGAGTTCACAAATAGCTAGGCTTGGCATTCTTTCCAGAGTATATAGTTGAGTTCAGTGAGATATAGGGGCAGCATGTGTTGATTTCATCTTATGTGTGAAATCATCCAATGCTTTGAAATTTAATAAAATATTTCTAAGTAACACCTACATCAAAGTAAATCACAAGGGTAATAATATCACAAGGGAAATACTTTGAACTGAAGGATAGTTTTAAAAAATAAAAATTATGGATGTAGTCAAAGCAGTGCTTAAAGGGACATTTATGGCTCTTTTGAAAAGACTGATATCATTAATAAACCCCCACCAAGACTGATCAAAGTAAAAACAGAGAACACAAAAATTACTAATGTAAGGAATGAAAAAAGAGAAATCACTTCGGATCCTACAAACTTTAAAAGGATAGTAAGAAGATATTGTGAACAATGTAAACTAAAGTTCTAGGATAAATTCCTAGAAAAGCACAACTTGCCAAAACTAAAACGATACAGAAAATCAGAATAGTCCTACATATTTTAAAGAAACTGAACCTATAATTTAAAACTTTACACAAAGAAAACTCCACACTGACATTGCTAATCTGTTACATTCTACCAAACATTTAAAGAAAAAACCCAAACTTACACAAACCATTTCAGAAAATCGAGATATGGGAACATTTTCTACTTTGTACTATGCAGCCAGCAAAACCATGATATCAAAATCTAGCAAAGGTGTTTAAAGAAAAGAAAATTATGGATCAATCTTATTTATGAAAAAGAGATATAATTCCTAAAAAGATTAGCCTAGTGAATACACTAAAGAGATAATATACAGTGACTAAGGAATGCAAAGCTGGGTTAAGATTCAGAAATCAGTTCATGCGACTTACCACATTAAGGCAAATAATCATATGATTATCTCAATAAATGCAGAAGGAGCATTTGATAAAATTCAACATTCAGTCATAAAAAAGAGGCTTAGAATACTAGGAATACAAGGGAACTTCCTTAATATGATAGAGGCTAACTACAGAAAAGCTAAATTAAACACCAGAGATAACTGGAAAATTTTAAAGCATTCTCTTTTACATCTTATTCATAAATTTTACTGGAAGACTGAGACAGTATAATAAGGCATTAAAGAGAAATTAAAAGGTGTAAAGATTGGAAAAGGTGAAATTAAATTGCCCTTGTTTATGGAAGACATGACTGTTTACATAGAAAATCCCAAGGAAATAAAATCTGCAGATAAATCATTAGGATTAATAAGTACATTTATATCCATAAGGCTGCTGGATATAAAGCCAATATACATATCAATTTGCTATCTAAATAACCAGTATCAGTTGGAAAATTATGAAAAGATACCAATTACAATAACATAAAACACCAAATTCCCAAGAATAATTTAAATGAAAGATGTGTACAATCTTTTCAGATGTTTCACAGAAAAATACAAAAGATAGAGAAATTAAAATCTAAATAAATGGAGGAATACATCAAATTGATGAATGGATTCAATTCTATCCCAATCAAATCTCAGCTGACATGTTTCAGCAAGTTTTCTTGTGGAAATCAACAAACCGATTTTAAAATTTATATGGGGTTACAAAGGGCGAAGAATAGCCAAGACAGTCTTGAAGAATAACAACAAAGGGGAGAACTAATGTTACCACATATCATCAAGACTTATTATAAAGCTACAGCAACTAAGTGTGTTACTGACACAAGGATAGACACATAGACAAAACAGAATTCGCCTAGAGTCCAGAAACATAATCATATATATAGGGACAACTGATTTAAGGCAAAGTGGCAGGGCAGCAATAAATGGTGCCAGGTCAATTGGATACACACGTGGGAAAAAGGGAACATCAACTCACATCCCACATCACATCCTAAAGTTAACACTAAGTAGATTGTAGATTTAAGCATGAATGGTGAAATAATGAAGCATCTCTTTCAGATAGGGAAAGATGTCTTAAATAGTGTAGGACACTAAAAAGCACTAGATCAAAAAGATAAAAAGATAATTTGGACTATTATACTAAATAAACAACTTAGGCTCATCAAAGGATACCATTAAGAGAGTGAAAACCAGGTCAGGGTGAGAGAGTAGATACTTGGAATAGGTATAGCTGACAGCTTGTATCCAGAACATACTGGAATTCTTTTGAAGTACTAAGAAAGTTAAAGAAAAATGAATGTGACTTATACATGAGGGGATATCCAAAAAGCCAATAAACATTTGAAAAGGTGTTCAACCTAATTAGTCGCTGGGGAAATCCAAATTAAAACCACAGTAAGATACTACTGCACACTCACCAGAACTGCAAAAAAAGAAAAAGTCAGAAAATACTAATTGTCAGTGAAGCTGTTAAGCTGTGAAAACCTTCATACACTGTTGGCAAGGATGTGAATTTGTATGATAGCTTGGAAACTATTCTACTAAAGTAATAACCCAGCAATTCCACTTCTATGTAAATACTGAAAAGATACGCATTCACATGGGCAACAGGAGGCTTATGTAAGGATTATTTTCATAGCAGCTTTATTCATAAGAGCCCCAAATTGGAAACAACCCAAATGCCTAACAATAGAACATATAAGTAAATTGTGGTAAATTCCAACAATGAAATATTACACAGCAATAAAAAAGAACTACCATAACAGAGTGAAAGAAGCCATACACAAAGCTCTACTTACCGTATTTTCCCATTTATATAAAATTCAAAAACAGACAAAATTAATCTTTGTTGTTAGAGATTAGGATAATGGTTACCTTTGGGAAAAAAACGAGGGCATAACAATTGAGAGGAGTCACAAAGGAGGCTTCTGGAGGGCTGGTAAGGTTCTATTTCTTGATATGTAGTACAGTTTCACAGGCGTTCACTTTGTAAAAATTCATGGAGCTGATCTGGGTTGTGGTTGCATAGGTGTTTTCATTTTGTGAAAATTGATTGAGCTGGACACTTGTAATTTGTGTACTTTTCTGTGTTACACTTCAATTGAAAAGCTAACACCAACCAACCAAACGAAGTTTATGACAAGCTCTAGAGTATGCTAGAGCTCACAGGTCAGAATGTATGCATTAAAATAGTAGTTTTGAAATCTACAGCTGAAGGGACACTAAACAAATATTTACTGAACACCATGGGAACAGTAATAAAAAAGCATACCTTCTTTCAAGGATCTTACAATGTTAGTGGAAAAACAAAATATTAAAATATAATGTTATAAGTATTACAAAAAGGAAGTATATGATTTTATTAAGTTTCCAGGAGGAATGCTTAACTGGGATGGTATCGGGGGTTGAGAACTAGGAATCCTTTGGTATAAGGAAAAAGGAAACTGTAGGCAGAGTGAGCATATGACAGAGAGAGAACATGGCTGGAGAAATAAGCAAACCACGAAGGGCTGCAGGATTGGGGCTTTATTCTGAGGGCATTAGGGAGCAGGATCATTTTAGAATAGCTACACCACGATACCAAATTGACAGGAAGCAAAATGGGTGAGTGCTAAAATTAAAGAACTTTTAAAAAAATAACAAAAATAAAAATACTACTTAGCATCTATGGGATATATTTAAAGCAAAGATCAGTGGAAAATTCATAGCCTTAAGCATTTATATCAATAATAATGAAAGACAAAAAATATACTCATTAAATTCCAAACTCCAAATGCTAAGATAAGCACAACAAAATGACCAAAATGAAACATAAGGAAGGAAATAATGAACATGAAAGAAAAAGTAGTAAGGTTGGGAATAGAAAAAAAATAACTAAATAAAAATCAGTGTTTCAGGGAAAAATAACAAAATTGACACACCACTGGCTAACATAACCAAGAGAAAAAAGAAATAGCACAAATATACAAAATATGAAATGACAAGGGGGAGATAACTATTGAAATACAAGAGATTTAAAATACGACAGACTATCTGGCAGAGAGATCTCTGTGTAAATAAATTTGCAAACCATACAAAATGAATAATTTCTTAGGAAACTGTACTTTACCAAAATTGACCCCATTACCAGAAAGAAAGCATAAACAGATAAATTCCCAGAGGAGAAACACAAAAAGGCCTAGTTGGTTTCATAGAGGAATTGTCAAAGAACTGATTGTCTCACTGCTACATACATTTCTGTCACAGCCTAGACAGTGAAAGAAAACTCCAAACAATTCTTCTGAAGCAAGTGTAATATATATACCTAAACCTGATAAAGACAGTACAAAAAAAGAATATTTCTGATAGCACTTATGATTTTTCCTGAATACAGAATCTTTCTTAGTGAAGAAATGCTACAGGAATTTCCATAAGGATCAGAAACAAAACAAGATTATCTACTATTTCCACTACTATTTAATGTTCTAAAGAAGATATTAGGCAATGCAGTTATATTTAAGGAATCAATTAGAGGTTTAGGAATTGGGAAATAAGTAAAACTATTTGCAGATGGAGTGTGATACTTATCTGGAAAGCTCTAGAGAAATAAAAGTATAATTAAAGAACAAAAGAATTCAGGAAGATAAAAATTTACATACAGAAATAGTAGCCTTCAAATATACAAGCAAAAAACAGAGGCTGTAATAGAAAAAAAAACATTAACAAAGCAAAAAAGAAGTTAAATGCTTAAGAATAAATTTCAGTACAACATATACAAAACCTATATGAGAAAAACAACACTCCCGAAAGACACAAAAGTAGACTACAGCAAATGGAAAGACAGCCAGTGCTCTTGGATAGGATGATGCAACATCACAGATTAATTTATAAATTTAACACAATCTCAATAGAAATATCAAAAAGTTTTTATCTGGAGCTAGACAAGCTGATAGTAAGGTTCACATGAAAAACCAAACATGTAAGAATAGTCAGGGTCTTGGATGGGCGCGGTGGCTCAAGCCTGGGCTCACACCTGTAATCCCAGCACTTTGGGAGGTTGGGAGTTCGAGACCAGCTTGGGCAACATGGTGAAACCCTGTCTCCACTAAAAATACAAAAATTAGCCAGGTGTGATGGCACGTGCCTGTAATCCCAGCTACTCAGGAGTCTGAGACAGGAGAACAGCTTGATCCCGGGAGGCAGAGGCTGCTGTGAGCCAAGATCGCACCACTGCACTCCAGCCTGGACGACTGGGCAAGACTCCGTCTCAAAAAAAAAGAAAAAAAAAAAAAAAGAATAGTCAGGGAAACACTGAAACACTGAGAAAAGAAAAGCTACAATGTAGACTAGCCCTACGGATAATAAAATATACAATAAAGCCACTATAATTAATGTGATGGTAACTAAATGGACAGAGAACAGAAAGAAATAGATCCAAGTGAATACGGAGCTTTCATATATGGTAAAAGGTGGCATGTAAAATTGCTGACATGAAGATAAGCTTTTTTTTTTTTTTATTATTTTCCCTCACTCTGTCACCCAGGCTGGAGGGCAGTGGCACAATCTCGGCTCACTGCAACCTCCGCCTCCCGGGTTCAAGCAATTCTCCTGCCTCAGCCTCCCGAGTAGCTGGGATTACAGGCATGCGCCACCACACTTGGATAATTTTTGTAGTTTTAGTAGAGATGGAGTTTCACCATGTTGGGCAGGCTGTTCTCGAACTCCTGACCTCAAGTGATCCACACACCTCGGCCTCCCAAAGTGCTGGGATTACAGACATGAGCCACTGTGCCCACCTAACACAAACTTTTTAAACAATGGTTTTGTAACAGGTAGATTACCATTTAGAAAGAGATAAAATTAGATTCATATCTTAGTCTATACAAAATTAACTCTATATAGTTCTGACTTTTGACTTTTTGAACCATGCTGATGTTTCATATACTCTAAGAGGGAAAAAAGTATGGGTTAAAAAAAAATCCTAAAATGGAAAACAAGCAAACAAGAAAAACCTGTCTTTCAAATAAATCATATAACCACACTGAAGTGGTCAGGGGGAAAATAGACTGAACCCAACTAACTATTTTGAGTATACACTCTTAGGCATATGTCCAAACTCATCAAAATGTGTACATTAAATATGTGCAGTTCTGCATGTTAATTATACCTCAATAAAGCTTAATAAGAAGAACTGTGAACAAATTTTGATCTCTAGTTAGTAGGTTTGTCTTTCACGGTGATATAGATTAGCAATTCTGAAACTACTTTCTGTATATTCTAGGGCTGAGTAACAAGTAAACATATTGTGGCTAGCAGAAGCAAGGCATCTCTCTTTTGAAGGAAAAAGTTGCAAATATGGAAAAGGAGAATGCTAGGATGAACCTTAAAGTATGGAAATAGAATTGGAGTTATCAGGTTGAACTCAGAGGTAAACTGGAGAAAGTTTCCAAGCTGAAGCACAAGGAGAACCCCCAGGTAGTGCTTGGCAGATGCCGAGTTGAGAAAATGGAGCTGAGACTCTGGGAAGGCCAAGATAGCTTGTGTTTGCAAGGTAAAGTACCGTAGAGGAAAGAGCTGCATAGGAAGAGAACACTTGGAGGGTCCTCTTCAAGTGTTCAGTTGATGACTGGTCTGGACATGTGTGTGAGCAAACTACCCAGTCAGAGAAACAATAACCTAAAGGGATTAAAGGGAGCAAACTCCAAAGTATGCACAGGGGCAGGAATAGCATCTATTTTCAACAGTCCGAATGGAAAATCTCATAATATTGGAAGCATCAGAGTATTAAAAAGGGTCTTGCCTCAGTAGTGGGGAAAAAATGAACCTTATATTAAACACTGCTTTGTTTCTGCCTAACAAAGCTTAAAAGCAAGATCCAAAGGGATAGGACTGTTTCCTAATAACTTTAACAGTATCTTGAAACAAAACTCAAGAATATTTTTAGGAATACAAATATATCTAGTACCCAATAAGGTAAAATTCACAATGTCTGCATCCAATCAAAAATTATCAGGCATGAAAAGCAGCAGAAGAGTCCAACCTATAAGGAGAGGAAATGAATTGGAATTGGCCCAGAATGATGCTGATTTAGTGACAAAATTGGAGGACAAAAACATTAAAATGAATATTATAACTATTTTGTATGTTCAAGAAGCTAGAAGATTAAACATGTTAAGTATAGAAAAGAAAAAATTTAAAAGATCCAAATGAGACTTTTAGACATGAATATTACAATGCCTGAGATAAAAAGTACAGTAGAGTATTGGCACATGCCTGTAGTCCCAGCTACTCGGGAGGCTGAGGCAGGAGGACCACTTGAGCCCAGAAGTTGATGGCTGCAGTGAGCTGAGATCATGCCAATGCACTCCAGCCTAGGTGACAGAGCGTGACCCTGTCTCTAAAAAAAAAATAATAAATAAAAATTAAAACGTACAGTGGACAGGATTAATGGTAAATTTAACATTGCAGAAAGAAAGATGAGTAAACTAGAAGACAGCAATAGAAACTATACAGAACAAATAACGGATAGAAAAAAAAAAAGACTGAAAAACAATGAACAGAGCATCAGTGAACTGTGAGGTAACGTTAAGTGGCCAAATATATGGTTAGTTGAAATACCTAAAGGAGAGGAGAAAGTGGGACATAAAAAACTAGTGGAAATAATGTCTGAAGTTTTTCTAAATTTGATGAAAAAAAATACATAAATCCACAGATCCAAGCAGCTCAATGAAACCCAAGCACAGGGCACATGGAAACAATTACACCATGATACACTTATACTCAAATGGTTTAAAGCCAGTGATAAAAACAAAATCTTAAAAGAAGCCTTAAAAAAGGACACATTAAGTAGAGTAGACAAAGGTAAAAATGTCAGCCACTTTCTTGTTGAACAGTGGAGAAATATCTTTATAGTTCTGAATGTAAAAAAGGCAACCTAGAGTTCGTAATACCCATTGAAAATATCTTTCAAAAAATGAAGGCAAAGACTTTTTTCAGGTATATCAAAGTCAAAAGAATATAGCACCGGCAGAGCTACACTACAAGACACATTAAAGGATGTCCTTCAAGAAGAGAGAAAATGATATCAGATGTAAACAAAGAAACTAAGAGCACTAGAAATGGTTAAGCATATGGTTAAATACAAAGACTTTTCTTATTTAAATTTCTTGAAAAGATAATAAACTGTTTAAAGTAAAACTTATACATACAAGTAAAATGTATGACCACAATGGCACAAAGGCCAGGAGGGGAGAAATGAAAGTATGATGTTGCAAGATTCTTATACTACGTATGAACTAGTAAAATATCACTCGAAGACAGACTGTGATACGTAAAAGATGTATACTATAAACTAGTGGTTTTCAACCAGGGGTAATTTTTCCCTGCAGAAAACATTTGGCTGTGTCTGGAGATGTTTCTGATTATGACAACTGAAGAAGTGCTATTGGCATTTAGTAGGTGGAGGTCAGGGATGCTGTTAAACACTCGACAATGCACAAAATGTCACCACCCCCCCCACCACACACACACACACACACAAAAACTATGTGACCCAAAATGTCAATAGTGCCAATGTTGACAGACCCTGTGAAAAACCCTAAAGCAATCACCGAAATAACAAAAGACTACAGCTAATTAGTCTATAAAGGAGATAACCATTTGACAAAATATAACATCTGTTTTTGTTGAAAACATTTTCTTATCAATCCAGGAATTGAAGAAACTTCCTCAAACTGATTAAAGGAATCTATGAAAAATCTTCAGGTAACATCATACTTAATGGTGAAAGAGTAAATGATTTCTCCAAAGATTAGGAACAAAGTTACTATGACCGTTCTTACCAGCTGTATTCAACAGCTTATTAGAGGTTCTAACAATGCAATAAGGCAAAAAATAATAATAATAAACAGAAGGCATCCACATTGGAAAGAAAGAAGTGAAACTACCTTTAATCACAGATGACATAATCACCTGTAGATAATCCAATGGACCCTTCAAAAAAGCTATTAAAAGTAATTGAATTTAGCAAGGTTGTAGGATATAAACTCAATATACAAAAATGAATTGTATTTTTATATAGTAGCAATGAATAGGAAAATGAAATTAATACAATCACATTTACAATAATATAAATACATGAAATGTATAGGGATAAATATGACAAAAGATATGGAAGACTTGTATATTGAAAACCACAAACCATTACTGAGATAGTTAAAGACCTAAATAAATGGAGAGATATACCATGTCCATACTTTGGAAGACTCAATATTATTAAGATTTTAGTTCTCCCCAAAATGAATCTATAGATTCAACAAAATCCCAATTAAAATCCTAGCAGGCAGTTTTGGGAAACAGTCTATCAGTGTCTTAAAAAAATCAAACACACATCTACCGTATGTTCAGCCAGTGTGATCCTAGGTATTTCCCCAAGGAAAGGAAAGGCATATATCGACACCAAGACCTATATACAAATGTTCTAAGCAGCTTTATTTGTAATAGACAAAAACTATAAATAACTCAAATATCCATCAACAGGTGAATGGATAAACATATTGTGGTAATATTTATACAATTTAATATTATTCTGTAATAAAAGGGACAAACTATTGATACATGCTGCGACATGGCTGAATCTCAGAATAATTATGATGTATGAAGAGACAGACAAAAAAGTACATACTCTATGATTCCATATACAAAAAAATCTAGAAAATGAAGACCAATCTGTACTAATAGTAGATCAGGGTTTTCTGTGGTTAGAGAAGTGATAGGGCATGATGGAAGAAAAGAATTACAAAGAACCAAGGCTCCTTGGCGAAATAATGAATCCAGGCTGGGTAGAGGAAAGAATGAGACAAACCTGGAACATCTACTTGTGCTAGAAAATCAAAGAAAGATGGGAGTAGGTCAAAATAACACAGGAAAAGCTTCCACTAGCCAATTCTGAAACATTGGGTGCCTCAAAATAACTAATGATAGTAATGGATTAAAACTCATTGAATAAAATAAGGATCCAGGTGTTCACATTAATATAAATAAATAAATGAACAAATAATCAAATTGGCAGAAGAGAAAACTCTTTCTTAGAGAAGAATACCAACTAGTAAATGTTGAAGGAATGATGGAATTAGAACATTGCCATGTGACAAACATCTTAGTAATAAGTAATTTAGGAAATACTAATTGATGAATGCTAAAACTCCCCACAAGATACAGTCATCCCTTCGTATCTGTTGGGGATTGGTTCCAGGACTTCCCACAGACACTGAAATCCATAGATGTTCAAGTCCCTGATATAAAAGGGTGCAGTATTTGCATATAACCTCATCCTCCTGTACACTTTAAATTCTCTCTAGATGACTTATCATCTCTAGATTATTTATAATACCTCATACAGGCTGGGTGCACTGGTGCATGCCTGTAGTCCCAGTACTTTGGGAGGCTGAGATGGGCAGATCGCTTGAGCCTGGGAGTTTGAGACCAGCCTGGGCAACATGGCGAAACCCCACCTCTATAAAAAATATGAAAAAAAATAGCCAAGCCTGGTGGCACATGCCTGTAGTCCCAGCTACTTGGGAGGGTGACGAGGGAGGATCCCTTGAGCCTTGGAGGTCAAGGCTGCCGTGAGCCGTGATCACACCACTGCATTCCAGCCTGGGTGACAAGGCAAGACCCCGTCTCAAAAAAAAAAAAATTATTATACTGTATTGTGTAGGGAATAATGACTAGAAAAAAGTCTGTACATGTTCACCCTGTATGCAGTTTTTTTCCAAATATTTTTGATCCAGGGTTGGTTGAATCAATGGAAACAGAATCCATGAATGTGGAGGGCCAACTGTTTTATTAATATCAAAGGGAATAATTAACTTTACAGTGGAAAAACCTATCAGGCACTACCTTAAGCACATGGTCAAAGTTAAAATCACCAGTAATGGAACAAATTGACATGTGCCTCCTGATACAAATCACCAAAAGAACCAACGTAACTTCAGTGGCGTTATTGCCAAAAGTGCATAATCTACATCTAATCATGATAAAACATGAACAAATCCAAAATGAAGGACATTTTCCAAAATAACTGCCCTTTAATAGTCTTCAAAAATGTTTAGGTCACAAAAGACATAGGAACTGTTTCAAGTCAAAGGAAACTAAACAGCCAAGACAATTACATGCAATGTGTGAACTTCGACTGCATCCAGGACCAGAATAAAGGTTTTTTCTTCTGTTATATGGATGTAATTAGAAAAATTGGTGATGACATTTGAATACTATCTATGGATTAGATAATAATGCTGTATGGACTTTAATTTCCTGATACGGACAATGATATTCTGGTTATGTAAGAGAATATCCTCGTTCTTTAAGAAATGCCTACTGAAGAGGCATCATGTGTGCAACTTACTCTCAAATGGTACAGGAAAAATATCCATACAATAAAGAAAAAAAATGACAATAGAAATGTGACAAAATACCAACATTTGGGGAATCTGGGTGAGGGGTATACAGGAATCCTTAATACTATTCTTACAACTTTACTGTAAATCTAATGTTATTTCAAAACAGAATATTAAAAAACATCGAGTAATAACTTTAAAAATTGATTTAGTAAGGACAATTCCTAAAACAGAAAAATCAGACACCAGAAAACTCAATCAGTGCAAGTGACAGGAAGGGGAAAAAATTAAAAGCATAGCAAACAGAAGGCAAAACAGATAATGGCAGAAATACTGCCACATATGTCAGCAATGGTAATAAAATGAATGTATGACATTGACCTATTAAGAGACGAATGTTCTGATTGCTTAAAACCAAAAAACTCAAGATCTTGCTATATTTTATAAGAGGCATACCTAAAACAAAATAACTGAGGAAGGTCAAAAATAAAAGAGTGGAAAAAGGTATAACAGGCAAACAAATGCTAACAAGAACTATAATACATAACGGGCAGTGGCAGAGATTGCTGGCTGCCTATTCCAAATGTGCATTCTCACTTTCCTCCTTGATAACAGAATGTCCATTTTTAGCAAAGACAGCTACTTGAAGTAAAAGACTAGATTTCCCAGACTGAGTTCTGCCAGTGAGATGGAAGTAGAATTGTTTTCTGGGACTTCTGGGAAGGTCGCTTACTGGAAATCAGTTGAGCTGGGGGACAGGCCCCTTTTTGCCCTCCTACCTTTCCTCTTCCTTCTGGCCCTCAATGGAGATGTGCTGGCTGGAGCTCCAGAAGTCTCGTGGACCATGAAGGCACCTTAGGATGGAAACCACACACCAAGATGGTGAAGCAAAATAGAGGAGCCTGGGTCCCTGATGACACTGCAGAGCCCTGAGACCTGATATCCATCTCCAGACTTCTTTTACCAGAGAAAAAATAATATTTCTAATTTTATTTCTTATTTAAATTTTTTTTTCTAATATATGCTGCTGAACCTAATCCTGACGGGAACAATAATATTATTTAGAGAGAAAGAATTCAAGGCTTAAATAAAAAATAAATAGGACAAAGAGGACTATTTCATATTGTATGAAGGAAAAACACAGAGAAGTTTAATAGTTATGACCTGTAAATATTCTGCACTAAAACAAACAAACAAACAAAAAACAGCTTCAAAGGATATAAAGCTAACTCTGACTAAAATATGAAAGTGGACAAATAATTTAGTTGGGATGGGAAGTTTATACATACACATCTCTCTCAGATATCAATAATCAAAACCACAATGAAGGATATAAGGACTGGTATAACACAACTTAAGCTTATTCTGACAGGGATATAAGGAACTTGTACCCAAGAGAAAATATACATACTTTCAACCCAAATGAAAAAGCTGTGAAAATTGACTATGTTTTAAGTCAGGGATCAGCAAACTCTTGAAGTAAAGACATATTTTAAGCTGTGTGGGCCACAGGGTCTCTATTACAACACTCAGCTCTACAATCATAGCTGGAAAGGGGTCATAGACAATATGTAAATAAATGGATGTGGCTATATTCCAATAAAACTTGATTTACAAATATAGGCTCCAGGCCAACCTGGCCTACAAGCTATAGTTTGTGGACCCCTGTTCTAGGTAACAGAGGAAATATTTTAAAAATCCGTAAGGCTGATACCACACAGGCCACAATCAGTTACCATAATGTAGTGTTAAAAATTAACATACTAGTCCCTCCCTCAAATCTAAACAACTAGAAATTTCAAAATTTTAAATTTTTAAATGCACTTCTAAATAACCCTTGGGTTGAAGAGAAAATAAAAATGGAAAGTACAAGTTATTTACAAGTAAACAAACAAAAAACATCGGAACTGCCTTACTATACATACATCAAAACCTGTGGGCCCAGAGTGAAGAGGAAAATTTATGACCTCAAATGTATTTATTAGAAAACCAGGAAGATGGAAAATAAACCTGGTTTTCACCTCAAGAATTTAGAACAATACAACAAAAAAATGCAAAGAAAATAGAATAAATTAATAAAGAGAAATGCAGAATTTTTTTAAAAGGCTAAGAAACTGAGTTGTAAATAATGCTGCTATGAACATGGGTGCACAACTATGTCTTAGAGACTGCTTCCTTTTTTTTTGTTTTTGAGACGGAGTCTCACTCTGGCACCATCTCGGCTCACTGCAAGCTCCGCCTCCCGGGTTCATGCCTTTCTCCTGCCTCAGCCTCTCCAGTAGCTGGGACCACAGGCGTCTGCCACCACGCCCAGCTAATTTTTTGTAGTTTTGGTAGAGATGGGGTTTCACCGTGTTAACCAGGATGGAGAGACCCTGCTTTCAATTCATTTGGGTATATACCAAAAAGTGGAACTGCTGAATCATATGGTAATAATATTCTTGATTTGAGAAACTACCATACCATTTTCCACAGTGGCTGTACCATTTTACATTTCTACCAACAGTGTACAAGGGTTCCAATTTCTCCATGTCTTTGCCAACACTTGTTATTTTCTGGTTTTTTAAAACACCTTTTTGAGATACTGATTTCAATTTTATTGGATATACTCCTGGAAATAGGATTGCTGAATCATATGACAGTTCTATTTTTTGTTTTTTGAGGAATCTCTATACTGTTTTCTATCTTTGACTTTTTGATAATAGCCATCCTAACTCATTATGGTTTTGATTTGCATTTCTCGGATTAGTGATGTTGAGTACCTTTACATGTACTTATTGGCCATTTATATGTCTTCTTTGGAAAAATGTCTATTCAGGATCTTTGCCCATTTATAAATTATATTATTTGGGTTTTTTGCTATTGAGCTATATGAGTTCTTTATATATTTTGGATATCAGCCCCTTTATCAGATATATGGGTTGCAAATATTTTTCTCCCCTTCTGTAGGTTGCCTTCTCATTTTGTTCAGTTTCTTTTGCTGTGCAGACGTTTTAGTTTGATGTAGTCCCACCCGTTTATTTTTTCCTTTGTTGCCTGTGCTTTTGGAGTCGTATTCATAAAATCTTTGCCAAGACCAATGTCGAGTGTTTCCTCTGCTTTCCACTAGTAGTTTTACACTTTCAGGTCTTACGTTTAAGTCTTTAATTCATTTTAAGTTGATTTTTATATATACGTGTGATAAGGATCCACTTTCATTCTTTCGCATGTGGGTATCTTATTTCCCCAACATCATTTATTGAAGAGACTATCCTTTTCCCATTGAATATTCCTGACATCTTTGTTGACGGTTAGTTGACTGCATAAGCATGGGTTTATTTCTGGGCTCTCTATTGTCCTATTAGTCTATGTGTCTATTTTTATGCCAGTACCATATTGCATTGATTATTATAGCTTTATAATATACTGTGAAATCACATAGTGTGATTTCTCCAGCTTTGTTCTTCTTTCTCAAGATTGCTTTGGCCATTCAGGAACTTTTGTAGTTTCATATGAATTTTATGATTTTATTTCTATTTCTGTGAAAAATGTTATTGGAATTTTGATAGGGATTGCATTGGATCTGTAGATGACATTGGGTAGTAGTGTGTGGGAAGTAATGTCTCATTGTGGTTTTTATTTGCATTTCCCTAAAGACTAATGATTTGGGGCAATTTTTCATGTGTTTATTGACCACTTGTATATCTTCCTTGGAAAAACGTCCATTCAAATCCTTTTACACATTTTTTAAAATTTAAGTGAAATTCACATAACATAAAATTAACCATTTTAAAGTGAACAATTCAGCGGCATTTAGTACCTTCACAATATTGTACAACCACCACCTCTATCTGGTTCAAAAACATTTTCATCACTCCAAAATAAAATCCTGTACCTATTAAACAGTTACTCGACATTCTTCCTTCCCACCAGCCCAGGATAACACCAATCTACTTTCTGTCTCTACGGATTTAGCTATTCTGGATACTTCCTATAAGTGAAATCATACAATATGTGACTTTTTGTGTGGCTTTTTTCACTTATGTTTTCAAATTCTTTCAGATCGTAGCATGTTTCTATACTTTGTTTCTTTTTTATGAATAATATTTGATTGAATGGATATACAGTCATGCATTACATACTGATGGAGATGCGTCCTGAGAAATGCATTGTTAGGCAACTTCATTGTCATTAAAACATCATACAGTGTACTTACACCAAACGAGATGGTACAGCCTACTACATGTTCAGGCTATATGGTATAGCCTATTGCTCCTATGCTATAAACCTGTACAGCATGTTACCATATGGAATACCATAGGCAGCTGTAACACAATGACAACTATTTGTGTATCTAAACACAGAAAAGATACAGTAGAAATACAGAATAAAAGACCAAAATAAAGTACACCTGTATAGGGCACTTACCATGAATGGAGTTTGCAGGACCGGAAGCTGCTCTGGGTGAGTAACTGAGTGAGTGGTGAGGGAATGTTAAGGCCTAAGATATTACTGTACACTACTGGAAACTTTATAACACTGAACACTTAGGCTACACTATATTTAAAATTGTTTCTTTCTTGGCTGGGCATGGTGGCTCATGCCTATAATCCCAGCGCTTTGGGAGGTGGAGGTGGGTGAATCACCTTAGGTCAGGAGTTCAAGACCAACCTGGCCAACATGGTGAAATTTCATCTCTACTAAAAATACAAAAATTAGCCAGGCGTGGTGGTGCACACCTGTAATCCCAGCTACTCAGGAGGCTAAGGCAGGAGAATCACTTGAACCCGGGAGGCAGAGGTTGCAGTGAGCCTAGATCCTGCCGTCGCACTCCAGTCTGGGTGACAAGAGCAAAACTCCATCTCAAAAAATAACTAAATAAAAATAAAGAAAAAATTTTTTCTTTCTTCAATAATTAACCTTAGCTTACTGTAACTCTTTTACTTTATAAACTTTTTAACATTTTGAATCTGATAACACTTAGCTTAAAACACACTGTACAGCTATACAAAAATATTCTCATTCTTTATATTCTTATACTATAAGAATCAACATTACACTCAAAGAAAATGACCATTGGAGCACTGTGGAATTCATATTTTCAGATTAGGGATGCTCAACCAGTAAGTATAATGCAAATATTCTAAAATCTTAAAAAATCTAAAATCTGAAAGTATTTCATATAAAGGATACTCAATCTGTATTTGCTTTAAAGTCTTTATCACACCATTCCTACATGGGTGTCAGCTCAGTGTTGGCATCTGTTAATGTCCTTTTCTATGCAAGTTGAAATTTTCTCAGTTCTTCACATACCAAGTAATTCTGAATTGGATTCCCAGTATTTGGAATATTCTGTTGACACACTGGGTCTTGTTTATATTCTATGGAGAATGTTGTTACTTTTGTTTTGGCACACAATCCATCTAGTTAGGTTCAGGTTCAATTTTCCACAGCCTTCTGTAGGCAGCGGTTCTAATTTTTCAGAGCCTTTGTAGTGTTCTTCGGATCATACCTGCATGTGCACCACCTAGTGGGCAGTATAAGATCTATGCGGTGGTCTATTGGTTAATTCTGTTCTAAATTATGCTAATTAGGATCAGATCCATGCATACATTGCTCAAGTATTAGCCCAGAAATTTATAAGCAACTTTATGAAGTTGCTTTATCATGTTCCTCCCTTTATGTAATTTCTTGGACCCCTTTTGTTCCTCCTACCAGAAACGAGACTCCAGCTACTCTTGTGTTCCTCCATGATTTGGCCTGCGTATACACCAAATGTTTAATAACCAAGCTTCCATTCTTTTATCAAAATAATAATCATCATCATCATTATCATTTGCAGTAACAGCAGCATCAAGAATTCTTCTAATTAATAGTTAATAATGATAACAATAATGATGATAAACTGTCTGGGAGGAAGTATGACAGCAATTGCTAAGACTGGTGTCCTAGAGCAAGATATCTCAGGTCTAGAACAGAGTGATACCTGAACAAAAGAGCTGGCTCCCAGCCTATTCATCGTAAAGTGAAGCCTCATGTTGACAAGCCAAGGCCACAAATAATGAGCTACCACTTCACTTTTTGTTGCTTTATTCTTAAAGAGGGATAGACAAGAAAGATTTTAAAAATTAAACAAAAAAAAATTATCAGAGGAAACAGGTAACTGTAAAAAACAGAAGGCAATCTAACATTTCAATATCATATCAATAAAATAAAAAAGGATGCTGTGAAATGGGAGTAACCAGCAAATGTAGAAAAAACTCTTGAAAATTAAAAATATAAAATTGCCAAAATAAAAGAGTTGGAAGATAAAATTTTAAAAACCTGAAACTAGAACAAAATAAAAGACACAGAAAATATGAGTAAAAAGAAAGAGTCATTAGGTCAATTTAGGACCTTTAACTTGTGACTGATAGGAGTTCTAGAAAGAGAAAGGGAAAAAAAACAGGGAGGAATTATCAAAGAATAGAGAAAAGGATATGATATTTCTGTCCTATTAACTTAGGGGGAAAAGGAAGGAGAGAGCTGTGAGAGAGGAAGCTGGTGATGCTAGGACTTAAGTCCATGAGAAAGGATTATATTGGATAAATTAAGGAGAACACTGACCATGAGAACAAGGACTCCTACACTGACTACCATAACCAGCATGAGACTAGAAAGCCTCCTTTCCTTACAGTGTAGATTTATTTAAGTCATCTTCCCAATACTTCTGATGCCATCTTAGAGTGAACATGGGGAGTAATGGAAGTAATTGAAGGAATGAGAAGTCATTCCCCAAAGACCAATATAAACTAGAAGAAACTGTTTAAATTATGGAATTGGACTGAGTTACAAATAAGATTTCCTCTCTCCAGGAACTAGGTAGGTTGTGGATTGTTTTATCTGGGGATACAAAACAAACAAACAAACAAAAAACAACAGAGAATTGCCCAGAGCTCAAAGACAAGCACTTTCTGATTGAAGTGTACAGCAGTTTGAATAAAATATCCACATTCTAACTATATCATAGTTAGAAAATCATAGAAAATTTCACATCAAGAATAAAGAGAGATACCTAAAAGCTGTCAGAGAGAGGGGGGAAAAAACACCCTACAAAGGCTTATCATCAGTAACACTGGATGTTTAAAAACAATGAAACAATGCCTTCAAAGTTATGAGGGGGAAAATTTCCACTTCGAATTCTTTATCTAGTAAGGTTATTAAGAATAAAAACATTTCAGACAAGCAGAACTCAGAAAGTTTAGCTCAAATACACACCGTTCTTAGGAAGTTACTAGAGAGTCTTTTCCAGCAAAATGACACAGTGAACCAAGAAAGATAACATAAAATCCAGATCACAATGGATCCAACCCAGGAGAATAATGAAGGAAAGTCCCAGGATGTCAGCTGTGCAGTAGGCCTAGAGAAGATACCAGATCAGGGTAAGAGGATAGTGGGTTTCAAGGGAGCAATCCTAGGAAAAGCAAGGATTCCAAATATTTTAATATTACTTCTGAGGATGTAGAGCTCTGGGAGATGATAAAGGCAGAAAAATAAGGGGAAAAAGCCACTCAAAACCCCATGTATAAAACAAAAAGCTATGTAAGAAAGGAAGTGGAATCATAGTACACTACACTGCTTGGTTGTACAGAGAATAATCTTTACATAATAATAACAATATAAACACTTTATTTGCTACTCAGAATCAACCATAGACAAAGCACAGAAAATGCAATGATGGTTACAACACAGAACATAGATGCTTACAACTGTGAAAATATAAATGCTTACGGTAAAACTACAAGTAACAGCAGGGAGCCAAAAAATATTGTCTACTGTCAATTGTTAATAGAATAAATAAGCAAACTTTAAGATTAGAAAAGTAACCAACAGAAGAACAAAAAATAGTAACATAACTACATTGAGGAGAATGGAGATGGGGTAGTATAAGTGAGCTAAATCCTCATTTGTGAGAGCAATGTAACACAATAATAAATAAGAATAGAAAATATCCAAAATTGGTAAATCAAGAAAGAACATCATAAGTATATTATTTAGAGATATCAAAGTAACAGAAGAACTAAAAGGAAAATAAGGAGAAAGAAGTGGTTCCATTTGAGGAGTGAAACTATTATTGTAAGCCCTTCTGTACCATTCAATATTGTTATGCATATGCATGTATTAGTATGGTGAAAATTTTAAAAATTAATATTTCTTGACTAGGTATTTATTTCTCTTCCACATCTTTACACAAATCGTAGCATACTGTTCTTCTACTCTGCATTTTCCATTTAACAAAATATCTTGGAGATATTTGTGTATTACTACTAAGCTTCCTCGCTTTTTTAACGGCTGCATTTTATTCCATTATATGAATGTATTATAATTTATTTAATCAGTTCTGTACTGATGAGCATCTGTTTTTTCCCAATTCTTTGACATTTCAAACAATGCTATAATAATAAATTGATAAATATTACAAGAAAAAAGGCAATACAGTATTTGCTTCTATCTCCCAATTAGACAATGAATGAACATGGCATATAGTAGGTACTCAATTAAGATTTGCTAGTGGCCGGGTGCAGTGGCTGACACCTGTAATCCCAGTATTTTAGGAGGCCGAGGCAGGCAGATCACCTGAGGTCAGGAGTTCGAGACCATCCTGGCCAACATGGTGAAACCCCGTCTCTATTAAAAATACAAAAATTAGCCGCACGTGGTGGTACATGCCTGTAGTCCCAGCTATTCAGGAGGCTGAGGCAGGAGAAATGCATGAACCCGGGAGGTGGAGGTTACACTGAGCCGAGATCGTACCACTGCACTCCAGCCTGGGTGACAGAGTGAGACTCTGTCTCAAAAAAAAAAAAAAAAAAAGATTTGCTAATTTAGATTGAATTGGATTTCAATAAGGAAATGGATCTATGCAAACATTTAAATCAAGTTTATGACACAGCAAAGACAAGAATCTATACAAATCTAGTACTCTGCATGTTCAGTCTTTGATTTATGATTTACCAGAGAAAGGAAAAATAGCAGCTCAGTTAGGATAAGTGTACAAAAGGAAATGTCAGGCAGAACTGTGGTGATGTAATTACAGTAAAGAGACTGCTCATATGACCCTAGCTTCCTAGGTCCCCAATATCCAAGCTGCTAAAGAGATTCTAACTCATCGTAGAGCTGTAAATGAGTATAAATAAAAATGCCGAGTTCTTAGTGTCTTACCAGTGAAAGGAATAAAATGAAACAAAACAATAAATTCTCTGAATTGGAGATTAGCCCTCCAATACACACATAAGTCTCTCTCATACTTACTCTGAACTCTTTTGGGCCTGTATGGATTGGAAGCAAGTGTAGAGTACCCGGCCAGTCTATCAAAGGAAAAAAGAAAGAAAGAAATATCACACAAAGAAAGATTAATATTGAGAAAGACCCCAAAGGTCCCTCTAGAAGCAGAAGGTTAAAAGAGATTCCAAAGATGGAATATGCCATAAATTAATTTCTATAAAAAGGATCATATGCTCAGTCAACATAAGATGGTGACAACCAAACATCTGTTCATGTAACAGCAGGGAACTGTTAACAAACACAAGAACCAGGAACCTAAGAACCTGAACATTCAAACTGCCATCCTGAAAGCTGACAAACTTATTCAACAACTACTTATGACAACAATAAATAAATAAATGCATGATGACAAGGTTGAAAGCATTTCAAATGATGTATAAAGTTCAAGGTACTGAACTTTAGTGTTTCTGGAAAACTGATTTTATGGAAAATATTCATTATTAACACAGATTCTGAGAATATAACTAATGCACTAAATAAGACACTATTGGTATTCTTAGCAGAATTCATACCTACAATGTTAAGTAGTAATTTTCTTTTTGTTTGAACTGACACATATTATAACCTCTTGACATGAACATAAAATTCAAACAGAATTCAAATAAAGAATGGCAAGACTGGCCACTGATCAAACTGTTTAACCTCTCTGAGCTTCAGTTTGTTCATTCATAAAATGGGAATAATACTCCTTCTGGGTTTTTGTCAGGGTTACAGCATATTTACGTAAAGCACCTAATAAGTACAATAGGTGATAAATGGTAGTTGTTACTATTAGTAGCCATCAAACTATGTTCAGCATCCAACCACTTCTCATTATCTTCACTCTTACCTCCAAGACCAAACCTCCATCATCTTGTCTAGATTACAGCAATATCTTCCTAACAGATTTCACTGATGCCACGGATTCCACCCCCACCCTCTGCCCACTGTTCAGTCTACACAGAAGCCAGAGAGATCCCATTAAAACATAAAGTCATCCTCCAGTGACTTCCCAAGTCAGAGTCAAATCCAAGGCCTTACAAGATCCGGACCTTGTTTAGGACAACTAAATGAATTATCATTCAAACTGGGACACTTCCAAGAGGGAAGAACACTAGGATAATAGGGTAAAACTGGGACTGACAGAGGCAAACTGGGATGTATGGTCATGGTCTTCCTCACTCTGCTGCAGCCACGCCAACTTCCTTGATGTTTCCTGAACATGCCACACTCACCTTAGGGTCTTTGCACTGGCTATTTCCTCTGCCTGGAACGTTCTTTCCCCAAGAAATCCACAAGACTTGTTCCCTCACCTTCTTCAGGTCCTGACTCAATGACCCTTTTCATTGAAACCTTTCCTGGCCATCCTATTAAAATTGCAAAGAGATTTTTCTCTACTCTGTGTGTACACACACACACACAGATCTCACACACACACACACACACACACACACAATACCTTTGTGTTCTTATCTTCTATGAAACAGGAAAAAATAAGTCCTACAAAGCCTTGATCCATCATCTGGTACATGGCTTGTGTGCGAACATCTGAAAATAAATGAAAATTTAAAAATCTTCTGTCAATAAGCTGTGTCTCACAGACTTAAAGATTTAAAGATAACAGCAACATATAATCTTCCTAGGATTCAGATTGTACAGGCAAAATAGGAATATATCCTAAGGACAATGTCAAAGTAAAAATGTTTTGCTAGGTTAGGGTAATACTATCGAAAGTCTGCCATTAAATAATAAAACTTATTAATAACTCTAGCCTGCCTAGCCCAAGAGTAGCTCTGCTATGGAATGTGGTATAGAAAGAGAAATTAAAAATTTCAGTTACCCCAAAACTTGATAATTTCCTCCATGGAGAGTCAAAGAAAGGCTTTGGAAGGAGAGAAAGTATTTCCTAGAAAAAGCCTTTTGATGGACAGCTTCTAGGGAAGTGAACAGATTTATTAGGCTTGCTACTAAAGAATAGAAGTGTGGAACAATTACAGAGGAAAATCTTACAGGAAGCCATTGTATGGAAGTGGTTGTGATATAAATTCAACATTCCAGAGAGTAGAAACCCCTCCTATATGGTTACTTGATTTTTTTCTTAATTCTGCTTGATATGGTTACTGAACTTTTGAAAAGAGATAATAAACAGGCACCAAATAACAACATTAAAAAGGATTAAAATATTAAATGCCAAAAACGGCCGGGCGTGGTGGCTCATGCCTGTAATCCTAGCACTTTGGGAGGCTGAGGCAGGCGGATCACCTCAGGTCGGGAGTTTGAGACCAGCCTGACCAACAAGGAGAAACCCCTTCTCTACTAAAAATTCAAAATTAGCTGGGTGTGGTGGCGGATGCCTGTAATCCCAGCTACTTGGGAAGCTGAGGCTGGAGAATCGCTTGAACCTTGGAGGCGGAGGTTGCAGTGAGCCAAGATCGTGCCATTGCACTCCAGCCTGGGCAACGAGAGCGAAACTCCGTCTCAAAAAAAAAAAAAAAAGCCAAAAACTAAACAGAGGCTAAATTTAGTCTTCAGACCATTGTTTATAAAGGATACAAAAGATCAGCTGTCACAATGAAACACTGCAGATTACAGTTTTGCCCAATGGCTTACATTCACTTAGTTTGGCAATCTGTTCTTCAACATTCTTTGTGTGTATACCTTTTTGATCTGGATTCTGACTTCTCCCCAATGTCCTCCTAAGTAAAGACTGAGACCAAACAGTACCCAGCAATGAGTACAAAGGAAATTGGCTGAAAATATTGCTAAAAGTACATAGCATTGTAAAAATGGTCTCTGTACTGCTATATGACCTTGGTAAAATTCTTGGTACTGTTAAGCCTATTTCCTTATCAGTTAAATGAGAATAAACATCATCCCTTCTCTCATAGGATTTTTGTAATTTTTAAATTGCAAAATTTTTAACACACATCAAAGGTACTTCATAAGCATTACTTCCATTCAATTTTATGTACAACCACTGGTAACAACTACTGTCCCCATCATGTTACCCAAACTGCTTTTTGTCAAGGTCACCAGTGATTTATTCTTGGTCTTCAATTTACCTGATCTCAGCTGATCACTCCCTTCTTGAAACACTGTCTTCACTTCGCCTCACGTTCCCACTCTTCCTACTTGTCTATAACTTCCTGTCTCCATTGCTGGATCCTTCTCATCTTCCCACTCTCCAAATATTGGTGTGGCCCAGGCTCAGTGTTCAGTCCTGTTATCTCTCTACCCTTACTCTTTGGGGGATTTCATCTAGTTTCGTGGCTTCAAATCTACACCAGCCACTCCCAAATCCTGCTCAACAAACTCTAGTCCCAGAACTCCAGAACCATAGATCTAAGTGGTCGTCTGACAGTTCAACTTGGTTGTCTTAAAACAATGCTACTGAGAGTATGCCTCACGTAAGCTCAGTACCTCCACCCTGGTGCCTGCCAAAGCGAGCCGACCCTGCCCGTCCACTGGCTACCAAGAGTCCCCGACGTTTGGCCCCCAGAGGCTCAGACTGGCCTCGGTCACCCCTCCGGGGGAGACCCTCGTACCCCCATCTTCCCCCGTGGGAAGGCGTATTGTTCTCGCCGGTGAAGCTTCTCCGAGTGGGATCGTTCTGGCACCCCGTCCTAATGGATGTACCTACCCCCTCTGAGCATTGTCTACCCTTTGGGAGACCACCTGAGCTCCGAGGGACCCACTCCAGCCACCGCTGCCCGCGAGGAGCTGTCATCCTATGGACACTCATTCTCACCTCAGCAGCCTCGGACCCTGCACCACTCGCCCTTGCCCCTCAGCATCCACTCAGAAATTCTCTCAGGCATTCTGCTTCCCGTCCAAACACAACGCTATCTACCTCTGCCGGCCACCTCTCAGCCTTTCCTTCTCTGTGAGTGAAAAGCCCATTGGTGCCCTCAGAACAGCCAAAGACTTATTTCAGAAGCCTCCAACAGAGGTATGAGATGTTTTAATGACATCGGAGCATTAGCCTGGCCATCTTTGGGATATAACGGATAAGAACAGCTGCTGCTTGCTGTATGTTTTTGACGATCAGCTATATAAAGTGGAGTGAATCTTCAGAGCCGATTATTTGGCCAACACTAGGGTAATTCGAGAACAGGGATGGGGGTGCTTTGCAAGAGACTGCCCGGTTTGAATAGGCGTCTGCCCAGTCCTGCTTTGAGGAAGCCGAGAGATTGGGAACGCCTTTACTCTGGATTCTTACACAAGGATCCACCAGATGGCGCTGTGAGCAGGGGCTTCTCCTGGTTTCCTAAAGAAAGGGCCGGCCAGGCGCGGTGGCTCACGCCTGCAATCCCAGCACTTTGGGAGGCCAAGGCGGGCAGATCACCTGAGGTCATAAGTTTGAGACCAGCCTGGACAATGTGGTGAAACCCCTCTCTACTCAAAATGCAAAAAAAAATTAGCCTGGAGTGGTGGCGCGTGCCTGTAATCCCAGCTACTCGGGAAGCTGAGACAGGAGAATCGCTTGAGCCCAGGAGACGGCGGTTGCAGTGACCTGAGAGGGCGCCATCGCACTCCAGCCTGGGCAAGGAAGGGAGGGACGGACGGAGGGAGGAAGCGAGGGCAGGCGGGCAGGTGGGGTTCTCTACAAGACTGGGTGCACAATGTGGACATCGCGTGCATGTTGCTGCGAAAAGCCACTCTGGACACTGTGCTTTCTCTCGGACATGCCTTCTGACCAGATATGGCCTCCTTAAAGGATGCAGATGCCACTGTGATCAGCATGAAGTTTCCCAATGGGGCGGCTGTTAGCTTGGACGTCAGCCAGCACTGGACAGACAGCTGTGACCACAGACAGGACGTTCATGAGTCCCAAGGTGTGTTGCAGATGAATAATCAGAATCCCTTGGGCATGACCAGGCAGGGTACGTCCTATCACTCTGCTCCCAGACCCAGGCTGGCCACTACCAAAACTCATATCGAGAGCACTTCAGACATTTTGTCTGAAGAACCCTTAAAGGGAAAGAACCTCTTGAAATCAGCAAAGAGCAGTTCCTCGGAGTCATTCAGGTAGCTGTCATGGCAAAGCAGTCCTGGGGAAACCAGGTAGCCATGGACCTACCCAGCAAATTGGTAAAGATCTCCGTGGTCAAGACAGAAACTCTGTAAACCGCCCCAAGGCTCAAGCCAAGACCCTGCTTGAGATCCGATTGCCTGTTTCACTTCTCCCTGTTACTGAGAGAGGGAAATGGAACTTTCTGGTGACATTATCCTCACCAGAAATTAAGAAAGGAAAGCAATACGAAACCATGTATGTTTCATTACTGGTGTAACCAAACTCTTCAGGATGTGACTTCAGACCCAGGGATAAAAAGTTGGAGGTTGCTTATCTGTTTTCTGTTGAACTCAGGCCTGGTACACGAGAGATGCTCTTTTGGTCAGTTTCCTCTGGTTGGGTCTTTCAGGAAGAAAGCAGGTTAGGGATTGGATCACATAAACTGACCTGGAAACCAGCGGTTCCAGCTTTTCTGTATGGCAAGTACGGCAGAGGGCTGGCTAAGCTGTTAGACTAAAGGTCACATGCACTGGGCCCCTTTGTGGGCAGTTACACACACAGGTATTTAAGAAACAGTTTTCTTGAAGAATCTGTGATTTTGTGCACAGTGATATTACACAGCACCATTCCTAAGAAATATGATGAAATAACCATATGTAGTATTAAAAACCCATTTTATTATTCTTGCCTGAAATAGACATTCTCTTTTAATGTCAGTGGAGGAATGAAGTGAAACTGTTTTCCCCCCAAGGGGACATGGAAACATTTCAGAAATAGGACTTCTCATTTCATTTTAGGAGCTACGTGGTGAAAATGTTCCTGTGAAGTGGCAGACCTGCTCTGAATCCAGCCTATCTTTCCAAAATTACATGTGGAGGCCATTGGAAATGTTCTTATATATTTGAAAATAATTGACTATTTCTCATATCCTACTTTTTAAAAAAATTTTAAGAGATGAGGTCTTGCTTTGTCGCTCAGGCTGGCGCACAGTGGTGCAGTCACGGCCCACTGCCACCTCCAACTCCTGAGCTCAAGGGTTCCTCCCACCTTAGCCTCCTGAGTAGCTGGAAATACATGCATGCATCACCACACCTGGCTAATTTTAAAAAAAATTTGAGAGACAGAGGCTCGCCATCTTGCCCAGGATGGACTTGAACTCCCAGGCTGAAGCAATCCTCCCACCTCAGCCTCCCAAAGTGCTGCAATTACAGGCAGGAGCCACTACATCTGGCCTATCCTACTTTAAAAAAACTTTTTGGGGCTGGGCGCAGTGGCTCAGGCCTGTAATCCCAGCACTTTGGGAGGCTAAGGTAGGTGGATCACAAGGTCAGGAGATCAAGAGCATCCTGGCTAACACAGTGAAACCCCGTCTCTACTAAAAATGCAAAAAATTAGCCGGGTGTGGTGGCGGATGCCTGTAGTCCCAGCTACTCGGGAGGCTGAGGCAGGAGAATGGCATGAACCTGGGAGGCGGAGCTTGCAGTGAGCGGAGATCGTGCCACTGCACTCCAGCCTGGGTGACAGAGCCAGATTCTGTCTCAAAAAAAAAAAAAACTTTTTAAACAGATATTAGAACTCACCTTAGTGCTAGAAAAAAATAAAATTGAGCAGATCTTAAAATGAGGAGCATAACTACAGGTACATGTCTCCTTGCATAAGCATTTACAAGTAAAATAAAATGAATATAAGAATAACTTCTACAAACAGTACCAAGTCTTGGGAGATTTATGAAATAGTCTGCACTATTTAAATCACTTATTTTTCTTTTGCAAACGTGTACCGTATAGGTAAAATTCAGGTACGTTAAGTGTGTTTATGATGTAACAACTATATCCCTTTCCCCATCACCAAACCTATGTTTCCTTCTCCACTTCCTACTTCCATGAATAGGATTCCCACTTGTTCAATCAAAGTGAGATGCTGTAGAAATCCTAGGCTCTAGACTAATATAAACTCAATTCAGATACTGGGTCTGCTAGTTACTAGCCATCTGGTTTTGGACTGGGTATTTCAGCTTTGACCCTCAGCTTAGTTTCTTCCCCCAAAAGCCACACACTCCTCTTGATTAGCTGGGAAGTATTTCAATAGGTAGAGAGTACCTGACAGTGTCAATGTTTTATAAGATGTTTAAAAATGGTCACTAGATTTTCAACATGGATACCATTGATGGCTCTAGCAATATCCAGTTTAACATAAGCCAAACTAGAGTGTTTTTATTGTTTTCCTCAATGTGAAGTATGAACATATTTGAAAGCTCTATGAAGGCAGGGACCGTGTTTCTCTCATTCATTATCTTCAGCACTTTGACACATGGTAGACACTCAAATTTGTTGAAAGAAATAATGATGGGAAGAATCCAGTATAGTGGCAAAGTATGTAGATGTGTAAAAAAGAGGGGCAATAAGAAACAGAATAAGGTTCTTGAGAATGTAGGAGGCAAAGATAAAATAGGAGGGAAAAGGGGAAGAGAGGCACAGTGACAAGTAGGTGAATCAAGAGAAACAGATGAAATTCCTTTCTAATGGTTCCTGTTTTCTCTATTAAAGTGGGAAGCAATGTTAGATAACATTGCTGAACATGAAGGCAGAAACGGGGAATTCAGAGGTTTGAAAATGAAAGGGTTTGCCTTTGCAAAAAGTAGGAGCATACTGATCAGAGGTATCATGGAACATGCACAGCTTCCCAATTTTGGAATTGGCTTTGCAGATATTATTACAAATTGGCATGGGCAAGTCCTCGGTATCTGTTCAACAAATGGACAGGCTGAGAAGAGGCTTGTTATCACGTCTTCCCATTTGACTCACATTTGTTAATTCTGCCTCATTAGTGGCATGAAAATGTTAGTGTGAGGCAGAGAAATCACGCACGTCCTGATGGGAGACACTGAGAAAGGCCTAGCACCACATGCCAAAAGTGCATAACCTGAATCTAGTCATAAGCAAACAGCAGACAAAGTCAAATGGAGCAACATTCCATCTCCTAAAATGTCTATGTCATGAAAGAGGGAAAAAAAGTCTAAGGAGCTGGTCCAGAGGAAAGGAGACTAAACTGACATGAAGGCTAAATGCCATGCATGATCTGAGATTGGATCCTGTATTGGAAAGAAAAAATTGCCATAAAGGACAATATTGAGTTAACTGGCAAAATGTGAATAAGTTCTGTGTAGTTTGCACAATATGATCGTATTTATTAAATGTGCTTATTTTGACAATTGCACTGTGGTTATGTAAATAAATACCCTTGATCTTGAGAAATACACAATGAAGTATTTAAAGGTAAAGGAGCATCATGTCTGCAACTCACTCTCAAATAGCATGTGTGCACATGTGCATGTGTGTATATTGGAGAGGGAGGGAGAATATGATAAAGCAAATGCGACCAAAGGTTAACAATTGTTGCATCTGGTTCTTCATACTATTCTTGAAATTTTTCTGTAAGAATAAAATTCTTTTAAGATGAAATTTTAAAGTCTTTGTGTGTGTGCTTGTCCTACCTCACCCTTGCTTTTGTTCACTGTCCCCTCCACCCTCCACTGCCAACCTCAACCGAAGGCCAACTCACTTTATGTTCTTTTGAAGGAATGAATAAATTTTGAAAGTGGGTTATCAAGTTCTTCTATCTCAACTAGTTTCCATTCCTTACATGTAAAACTTTATCCTGTGTACCTTTTGTTATAGAACGAATGACCTATCTTCTCTCACTTACCGTTTAGCTGATGATGGCTGCTCTTTATGTTCCCCATACAGCTTAACCTAGCTTGTTAGTTTTTGTTCAGGTCTTTAGGTTTGCAGCTTGTCTTTAATAACATCTTATTCTTCCTTTTTCCTAATCCCAAGGCTTTTATTTGTATAGATGCTTCCCCTGTTTATATTTACAAGTACAAATGTTCTGTATGGACTACATCTCATTTCTTCTTTATCATGTTACTCATTGTTTTCCCTTTAGTACTCTGTTTTCCCCCCAACAAAATCATTAAGGTCTAGGACAGCAGGAGCCATGACCTTATTATTCCATACAGTTATCCAGTAAATTTCCTGAAGAATCGTTTTATGGAATGATCCCTTTAAATTATGTTCAAAACAGTGTTACCTAGCCCACTGGAACTTAACCTAATTGTACTAATTACCTTATCATAAAAAGCACTGAAATGGTCACATCACTCTCCCTCACCAACTAAAATTATACCTTTCCTTTAACAGAAAAAAAGATTTCACTTTCTCACTTGTCATTCTTTACCACAGCTTGGAATTCTTTTCCTGTTAAAGGTAGTTAGTTTTTATTCATTGCTCACTTTTTCTAAGGTTTGCAATGCAATACAGTGCCTCTGTTAGACTCAATTCTTTTTTTTCCCATTTATTTACTTTCTTAAATACTAGTTTTAATTGACAAATCATAATTGCATACATTTATAAGGTACTACTTCTTAAAACGCTATTTGGAGATGACTGTGAATGCCAGCTCAGTTGGGCAATTATTTTTCTTTAGTTGTACCCATAGTTTCATTACTGTACTTTTTTTTTTTTTTTTTTTTTGAGACAGAATCTCGCTCTGTCACCCTGGCTGGAGTGCAGTGGTACAATCTCAGCTCACTGCAACCTCCATCTCCCAGGTTCAAGTGAATTCTCCTGCCTTAGCCTCCCCAGTAACTTGGATTACAGGCACCCGCCACCATGCCTGTCTAATTTTTACATTTTTAATAGAAACAGGGTTTCACCTTGTTGGCCAGGCGGGTCTCCAACTCCTGACCTCAACTGATCTGCCTACCTCATCCTGCCAAAGTGCTGGGATTACAGGCGTGAGCCACTATGCCTGGCCTGTAAATATTTTTGAGATCTCAGGTGAGAGACCTGATGTGTCCTCATTGTTAATCCTTTGAATATTGTCTGCCCTTCAATATAGATATTTCATATACTCTCTCCATGTCCTTGAGAGTTTTACAAATAAATGCTTTGGTGTCTTTCTTTTGTTGTTCATTTTATAGGTGAACAGCTACCATGGTTAAGTGTGGGACAAGGTGTCGTATACATGATTTTCATACACTACTCTTAACAACTCTGAGACTATTCTTTTCTGACAGAGAGGAAACTAGAGAGGCACAGACAAGTTAAAATATTTTCTCAACTAGTAAGTGACTGAAACAAGATGCTAACACAGACCTAGTCTCCAACTAAATCAAAGCTGGTATTCCCAACCCTCATGCTATGGTAACTCTGTAAACTTTCTTTACACATAGCCCTTATTGCATACTCTAATAATTGTTCAGGAAGGATCTCTATATATCTTGAATTATTTGCACATGGCTCCTTAATCATTTCATAATTTAGAGTTGATTTTTTTCAGTTACTTTCTGCAATATCCCTTTTTTTTTTTCTAACTGCTATAAAGATTGAAATGTGCCCACTACTGTTACTGCTGCATTACAAACTCCTACCTGGGTTCTTGTTTAATGGCTCAGATCTTCTCCCCTGAGAGAATTCAATTATTCTCTGAAATCTGAAACTTTCTGGGTGCTCTGCTTCAGATACTTATAAGGTATTTTTCCTTAAATTCGTAGGGAATTTCTTTTTACCACCAAATTTTATGTATTTATTTCCCATTGTAACTTATTACTATAGTGAAAATAATTGTTCAGTAACATATGTGTCAAACTTTTCTTCATTAGTGGCTGATGGCACTACCATGGGAAAAATTTTAGGCCAATCTGATTTCAGTGTTGACAGTGACAGGAAAATAAATCAGACACTGAATTTTTTCAGTGACATTAAGGCTTTACAGGAATATATTAATAGTTATAAAAACAACTTTATTGGGACATCAGTGAGCCAATTAAAGAATCTGAATAAGGTCTGTAATTTAAATAATAGTATTATATGAATGTTAATTTCCCAATTTTTATAAATGTACCATGGTTATGTAAGAGAATTTCTTTGTGTTTAGGAAATTCATAGTGAAGAGTAGGGTTAAAAGGTACCATGTCTGCAACTTAATCTAATACTTCAGGAAAAAATTATCTTCAGACACACACACGTATATACATATATGTAAAAGAGAATGATACAGCAAATGTTGCCAAATGTTAAAATTTGGCAAATCTGGGAGAAGGTAGATCTGTCATCTCCCTTATTCTAAATCAGTATTTAACTGGGGGCGTTCAACAATATCCCCACCTAACACCTACTCCCAGAGGTTATTACAGTAGGTCTGAGTTAGGGTCTAGGAAAGATTAATTTGGGGCAGGCACATTTTATGAAAGCTTTCTCAGGTGATTCTGAGAAACATCCTCATCCCCAAGACTGAGAACTAATACTGTACTTCTTAGGACCACTCGTGTATCATTAAAGTCTGGGACTGTACCACTGATGGCTTTTTGCCATTCGTATCACAGTGTAGACGAATATAGAACTTGCTATCAACTCAAATCCATATGACTAGCAGTAGCACAGTGGGAAGAGCAGACTTGGGAGTCAGACCTGGGTTCTAACCTCAGCTCTGCAACTTACTTAATTCATGTGAGTCTTTGTTTACCCTTCTGTACAATGCGGGTAAGATCTCTAACTCACAGGTTGCCACAAGGATTAGAGAAGAAAACACTTGTAAACCATTAGCACATAGTTAAGTGCTCGTGAATATTAGTTCACTCTCCCCAAGTTATTCTCCTTCTTTCTGGAGAGGCAGATACGGACAAAAAAACCACCATGATTCTCAAAAAGGGGTAAAGGTAGAAAGAAAGCAATTTAGTTACATTACACTGATTAGAAGGGTAAAGATGTATATTGAGAGCCCCAATGGACTACATGTAAACAGCAACTGTAAAAATCAATTTTGCAAATTTTACCCTTTAATATCTTTAAGTCTGCAGAATGGGAGTGTCCTGGACAGTAATGATATTCAGCAATCAGCAATTTCCAGTTAACAGTTTAATTTTTTTATATCAACTGACAGACTTATTAAAAACAATCAATATGACATAAATCATTACTTTTAATACATAATAAAATAAATCAAAATAATGACATCTGCTAAAGGACAGTCGAATTTTGGTTTAAAATAACCATACCCTATGTAATGGAAAAGGAAACATGATATTAATTTCTGAGAATAATAAACATTGCCACCCCATGATACTTACCAACATGTGAAGGCCAAACAGTTATATGAGGATGGGAATGATACCAGCCCACAACTCTCATGGGGCGGCCTGTCAGTTCAGCCAACCTGTGTGTCTGTCAAGGTACTTTCAAAATGTAGGAACAAAATTTATGATGCTAATAAGGGCTCAGAAAGCACCCTGAAGTTTAAAATAAGCTTATTACAATTTAATGGCAACAAAAGAATGAAATAAGATTAATGCTGAGTTTCCCATAATGCCCATTTAAAGCCAAAATTTCTAAAACTAGAATCCACATGGTTTCCAATGCCGTATACACTTACATCCTCAAGTTTAATTTAGCTGATGTTTCATCACTCGAATCCTTACCACTGTGCTATCTGAAAAGCTTTTCTAAATCTTCAGAAGTTGTCACTTTCAAGACTGCTGCTGTTATCCTGTAAAATGCTGATTAGTTTTCCTGCAAATTATTTATATTAAAATATAATAATCCTTGTTATACAACTAAGTCTGAGAAACAATATTTCTAAGATATATTTTCAAGTTTTCAAATGCCAAGAGAAACTACTTAACTTCTCTTAGCCCGTTTCTTCAGCTGCAGACTGAGGCAGGGGAATAATGTTTCAGAGCAGTGAAGAGTAAGTACAATAATCCACACACGGTGTTTAGCATAGTGCCTGGCAAACACCTAGTAAGCGCTTAACAAACAGTAGTTGCAGCTGAAGTTTGCAGGCAGAGGACCAGAGAGGAGAGCTGCAGAGAGACAGCCTGCATATCTGCACTTGAGGGTCCCACTTGAGCATTCAGCAGATCACTGATGAGCGGAAGTATGTGAGGAAACTACCGGAGGCCAGGGAAATGATCCCTGTCGAAAACAAAAGTGGGATGGGGATCAGCTTCATATTCACTTACGAGGCGCTGGCCAGGACACTCAGAATCATACTGAAACAAATCACAGGAAACAAATGCCCCATTTGATCATTTTGGGGCTATATTTAACATGAAACGTTGCATTCAGTTCCCAGCATTGCATTGTTTGAGAGGATCTCTCAAGAGGATAGAGACCAACATAGTAAATGGCCTAGAAATTAAATGGAACTTATTAATTAATTAATTTAATAAATGGAAAACTGGAAGGAGGGGCAGGGAGGAATGGAAAGAAGACTAGGGAGGAAGATGGAGGGGACTTCACACAGAGTTCATTGTCACAGTGTTTGACCCTGAGATCTTTTGGCATTTAGGAGCAGGAATGTCAGAAAATTTCTCATTCTTCCAATAAAAGCCATTCAAAAGGAAAAATAGAGAGAAATTCTAATAACCAAACAATTGGATCTAAGGGAAGAAAATTTGTGAAACCACCTAAAGCAGGATGACTGCAGCAAGCAGCAATGCGGCCCAGGAACCCCAGAGCACATAAAAGCTTCTATTGACCAGTAAGGATATCTCTGCCTCTGTTGAAGCTGCAGAAAGCTGCTCTGGAGAAATTTCTACTCGGTCCTTCCTCTTATCAGAACGTCGTAAGATGATGACAGAATGAATGTGAACAATTCTGACGGCATCAACCTAAAGGAAAATCCACAGAAATGGTTACTTATGGCTCTCTCCAATAACACATCCTCTTTCAACTATAGAATTGCATTTTATTATAATATCAGACAAAATATTCCATTTTAGAAAACTGACACTTTTCTCATGAATAATGAAATGTTTCAAATAAAAGACACCCAACCTCAATATATACATTTCAGACACAAAAATATAAAATATATATGCTAATATTTAGATCAAGGAAGGACTTTTAGGATGATCAACTAGTAATTATTTGACTTACAACTATGTACAAAACACTGTATCGCACAAAGGAATATAAATCAGAGTGCTGACAAAGGGTTCAATGTGCTAACGATATGGTTGAGTGGCAAGTTGTCATTCATGAAACTCCACTAAGATAATGTAGTAAGTCAATGCCATAGGAGCTGATATGGCTGGGCTCTGTGTCCCCACCCAAATTTCATCTCAAATTGTAAACCCCACGTATCAGGAGAGACACCTGGTGAAACGTGATTGGATTGTAGGGGTGGATTTCCCCTACACTGTTCTCATAATAGTGTGAGGGTGAGTTCTCAGGAGATCTGATGGTTTAAAAGTGTGGCACTTCCCCCCTCACTCTCTCTCTGTCCTACCACCATGTAAGATATGCCTTGCTTCCCCTTCACCTTCCACCATGATTATAAGTTTCCTGAAGCCTCCCCAGCCATGTGGAACTGTGAGTCAATTAAACCTCTTTTCTTTATAAATTACCCAGTCTCAGGGAGTTTTTTTTTTTTTTTTGACACAGTCTCACTCTGTCGCCCAGCCTGGAGTGCAGTAGTGCAATCTCAGCTCACTGCAACATCTACCTCCTGGGTTCAAGCGATTCTCCCACCTCAGCCTCCCCAGCAGCTGGGATTACAGGCACACACCACCATGCCCGGGTTTTTGTATTTTTTGGTAGCCATATTGGCTAGGCTGGTCTCAAACTCCTGACTTCAGGCCTGCCTCGACCTCCCAAAGTGCTGGGATTACAGGCATAACCCACTGCACCCGGCCTCAGAGAGTTCTTTACAGTGTGATAACAGACTAATACAGGAGCTCAGAGGAAAGAACTCACTTATATTAGAAAAGTAATCTTTTACATAAGCAAAATATGAATCTAAAAAAGAAAAAAATCTTCATAGAAAAGGCAGACAAGTGTATCCATTCCTTGATTACTGTGGGAAGTGGGGGGAACAGATTTTCTACAGGTGCCGAATGGAAGTAGTAAAGTGTGAATGAGGTGCCTAGGAGACAACTTACCCAACTGATTTAGATACAGAGCTTGAGGTGAAATGGCAGATGGCAAAGCTAAGAAAGTTGGAATGAGAATGTACAAGACCTCAAATGCCAGGCCATAATTTGCAGGATGAGCTCGAAAGAAAAAAAATTATTTCAGATAAACTGTACCTGAAGTAACAATGAAGTACTGGGCTAAGCAGATGACAGAGATGGAAGAAACAGATTTGAGACCCATTAAAAAGAATGAATCTACAAGATTTGGTAGCTTATGGACCATGGGTGATGGTGGACAGGAAACGGTCAAAGAGGACTCTAAGTTTCAGGGTTGAAACTAGGTAGAACGTGTGAGGGTCAGGAAGGAAAGAAGATGAGCTTGTTTTCAAATGAGATAATCTGGGATGAGAGATATACAACATGGCAATTTTTAGCAGGCAAGTGGGATTATAGCTTAGACTCAAACAGAATCAATGCAGGAATCAATAAAGCATTTATGAGTGGACAAAAAAGGTGTGGAGAAAGGGAGCAGAGGTCTTGGCCTGAATCAAGGGGAGTGGCCACATTTAGTGTGGGGAAGAACAAGAAGGGCCAGGGAGGAAGACAAAGAAGGCAAAACCAGAACAATGAAATGGTACAAGAGTTTCAGAGGAAAGAGTGGGCTTAGCATTATCAGATGTTGAAGGGACAAGGGTGAAATCTGAGAGAAGGCTTTTGAAATAAGCTATAGATTTTCACTGTGCAACAGGTCTGATTTCAGATGTGCAGCAAGTATGAAATACACATGGAATTCAAAGACAACACAAAAGAGAAAAAAGGAATGTAAAATATCTCAACATTTCTTAATATTCACTACATATTAAAATAATAATCCTTCAGATACTTAGGTTAAACAAAATACACCCTTCAAATTAATTTCATTTATTCCTTTTTACTGTGATTACTAAAAAATTTAAAATTATGTATATGGATCACATTCGTGGCTCACATTATATTTCTTTTTTTGTGGTTTATTTTTGTTTTGTTTTTCAACTAAACACCTCACTTAAAAAGATTATCACACTGGATTTTTTAAAAAGTATTTACTGCTAACAAGAGACACAAGAGACACATTTTAAATATTAGTACACAGAAAGGCTAAAAATAAAAGGATAAAAAATACACTATGCAACACTAAAAAGGCAGCTTAACTAATAAAGTTTAATATCTAATTTAGACAGTACAAACTGACATAAAACTCAAGATGAGGGCATGAAATCTTGAATAATAAAATTGTATTGTTAAGATTTGGAATGTATCTTAGTAACTGATGCCCAGGGTGAATTGTTTCTTTCTCTCTTTCTTGCTTTAGTCAGAGATTTCAGTGCCTAAGAGGAATGAGTAATATTGAATGCATAGACAGAGAAGGAAGAGGAGTCCACAAAGGATTGTGGGAAGGGGGAAACAGGAATAAAGGCAATACAACAAAACCAACAAAAACTCATGAGAGTTCAGAGATTCAAGGAGAAAGATTAAGATAAGCACCAGGAAATAATCCACCGAAGGCACAATTAGAAACCAGACCTCAGTGGGTTTGACTGGGGAAGGTGAAGGAGTAGTAACTGTAGCCCATTCTTTTAAGAAGTCTGGCTATTAAAGGAAGGATATAAGAGTAGTGACTACAGAAAGATACAGGATTAAGAAGTAGCTTTCCTTTCTGAAAATGAGAGTAATTTAAGCATATTTTTATCCTAAAAGAACCAGGTGACAGGGAGAAGACCCAGAAAAGAGACAGAACATTTGATAAACAAGGTCTCTGAAGAAGCTGCAGCTCTGGATAGGAAGAGGACTTATTTCTTTGATATGGGAAGAGATGCAAAGTGATTAAGGTGGAGAAGTTTGTAACTAGTAGTAATAAGTAGATGAAGCTGTGGCCTGATAACTTGGTGGGAGGAGGGGAAGTAATTCATTTTTATTGTATTTTACAAAAGCATTGGTCTGTGACAGACTGGGGGAAACATTAACTGGTCCTATACCACGATTAGGTGAGAAGCATTATGCTAGACCATCAAGGCTAGAGTATGCCAGAAAAGATGGTGTAGGAGTGCAGACAGGAAAAAAGTCAAGGCAGACTAAGAACTATGATGCTATGGTTAGTTTGCCTGTTTAAGAAGAGAGGGTTGCATGAGTAGATGTTGGAATTTGAGATAAAGAGATAATAGTGATGTGAAAGTATCAAGGATGCCAAAGTATCAAGAAAAGTGGGAGAAGGGCCAGAAAACAGGCAGTGACAGCAAGGAGAGCAGCAAGAGGGTGGTACTGACAGTGATTATTAATCTTGATCAAGTAGAAACAATTTGCTACAAAGAACAGAAAATTAGGTCCCATTCCTAGTGAGTAGATTCTTCATCTGATTTTACTAGAAAGAATATCTCATCCAGCCAGAAACCGCATACTCTGGCTGAGATCACTGGATTACAAAAATCTTTCCCCAACTGCAAGTTTCCATCATGCAAAATTTTAGCACACATACCTTTTCAGCAACTGTGCGCATTTCAGTTCCAGTATATGCAAATTTGGAGTCACTCCTACTGGGAATAAATTAGAAAAAAAAAAAGGAAATGGGGTTTGGAATATAAAAAGGAATTAAAGCAAAATAACAGGATTAACTGTTTTTGCAATGAAATCTTAGCAGAGACCAAACAAGAGGAGGGAAACTGAATTGAGGCTAGAGCTGCACTCTCTATATCCGTTAGAAGCAATCTGGGACACATGCACAAGTGGCTGAGTGTATAAAGTTATAATGGACAAAGCTAAATTCCTGGAATCCTGGGAATTAAGGAGGTGGGCTTGAGAAGTACACTATGGTATGATTTGAAGTTTAAATTAAAATGTTACCGAAAGGTTTCACCACGTCAAGTATTGAAGCTACTGGGGATCTCTGAGATCACTGAGGTCCATCAGGAGGAAAGGCAATGTCACTGTCAATTTACGTGAAGGAATGGATCAATGGGGAAATGCCTCTAAACGTATATGCTCTCTGTCACAAAGAAAATTACTGATATCTCACTGGCATTTAAGGGGAGACAGAACATGAAATACACTGAGCAAGGCCAGGTGTGGTGGCTCACGCCTGAAATCCCACCACTTTGGGAGGTCGCGGTGGGCAGATTGCTTGAGCCCAGGATTTCGAGACCAGCCTGGCCAACATGGTGAAACCCCATCTGTACAAAAAAAAAAAAAAAAAAAAAAAATAGCCGGGTGTGGTGGCGGGCACCTGTAATCTCAGCTATTCGGGAGGCTGAGGCATGAGAATCGCTTGAACCTGGGAGGCGGAGGTTGCAGTGAGCAGAGATCGCGTCACTGCACTCCAGCCTGGGCGACAGAGTGAGACTCTGTCTCACCCCTAAAACGCAACAATTATGATAATGCTTATTAAGATGTTTATCCCATATCTCAACTGAATAGGAGGTAAGGCAGAAACCAAAGTTCAAGGTTGTATCATTGAGGGAGCCCCGGAGTGATAATGGTAATTAATTTAAGACACGATCCGGACACAATACTGCCAAAGTCGCCACAATTTTAGGTTAACAATGACTTAGAGATTATAAAATATGAGTAAATAAATACAGTCTTACCTTGTATCATCGTTCAACTAGAGTGGGAAAAAGCAAAAAACATTATTGATCACATTACGTTTGTTTGACATATATGGATGCAGATTATATGACAATTAGGTCATGTGTTCACGCACATGGTATGAAAGACTGGAGAATTACTTTAGACTGTAAACAGCTAAACAGTATTTCCTCATCCTCTTTGGCCCCTCCTCAACACAATGCAGCGGAAACTTTTGCTTCCTTCAAGTCCTGCACCTCCTGTTAGGCTCTTCCATACCCTTCAAATGCTTTGGTTGATATCTCTGCTCCCTAGACAGAAGACTCGAGGCGAGGCAAGGGGCTCTAACTGTGGTCAGCTGCTGCGTCGTAATACCCGGACATCCTCATTATACTCCAGTGTCTTTCTGACCTGCCTTGCAGTTTTGGTCAACGGGGCGAAAAGCGCAGATCTAAAGAGAAGCCCCAGGGTACAGGAGAAAGGGCAAGGTTCCCGGGGCCTGTACAGACCGCCGGGGGCTCGCAGGAGACTAAACAAGCGTCAGGCGGCCAGAAAAAACGGGGATCCCCGCGACAGAGCTATGTAAAGGGTGTCCAAGGACCTAAATCGAGGATGCCTGTGGCCTCCGCAGCCCTGGGAGCTGCCAGCACCCACCCCGGGGACACACTGGGACTGCTCAGCAGGGTTCCATCCAGGCTAACAGACCTACTCACCTCCCCTATGCACAGCCCCATTACTTCCTCCTTCTCTGTGCTCAGAGCGTGGTTGAGACAAACGAGGAAAGCGTCAGACTCGAGATGAACCGCCTGCACCGCCTGCACCACCTGCACCGCCATCTTGGCCCGACCCTTCTCACGTCCGCCTCGGGCCCACTTGGTCCTGACCAACCGGGTGCTGCGGCGCAGCCTCCCCAGCGCCCAGCGCTGTGCGCTCCGCCCAGGCCTGGCCTTCGGCGCGCGGGTTCCTCGGGGGCGGGGCTTAGAGAGCGGGCGGGGCTGTGGGGGCGGGGCTGTGGGGGCGAGGAGGGGGCACCGGGCGCGAGGCTGGCGCGCGGGGGCGGGCCTTGGGGCGCGGGGGCGGGGCCCGCCCAGCAGCACCTGGGAAACGCCCGCGCGGTTTGGGGCAGGCGTGGCCGTCGGGGCGGAGGGCGGTGGCCGGCCGCGGTCCGGGCGTCAGGCCGGGCGGCGGGGGCGGCAGGGAGGCGGCGCTCTGGGGCCGCAGGCGGACGTACTCTGTGAGCGGCGCCCGGGCGCCTGGGCAGGCGCCTCCCGAGTACCGGCGCCCATTTTGCCCGCCCGCTAAGGAGACCGGTGCGCGGCCTACACGCTTGGGGGACAGCCCTTTAAGACGACATCTCCGCGAACGCCGGCCTCTTGAGCCAGGGGGACGCTCTTTTGAAAGTCAGTCCCAAAACAGTTAAGGTTTTATTTTATTTTGTTTTATTTCCAAGTCACAGCCCCCGAATCTCGTACAACTCTCCCTGGACCACTTCCGGTTGCCGGCCCGCGCCTCATAACTTCGGTTCGAGTGACCTCGGCCCGGGATGCCCCTCGGCTCACCCCGGGCTCACGTCGCGATCCTGGCTTGAGTGGCCCAGGGTGGGAGACCTGGAAGTTTTAGCCTAGCTGTTCTCAAGGCGGATTAATTAGCCCAAGAAACATTATATTCATGTGAGTAACCTTTTGCAGAAACAGTGTTATACTGTATCTGAAAAAGTATCACTCTTAAGCTTGGCTGCTGCTACTTTCTACAAAGGCTTTTAGGTAGCTATTTGTTGGATACAGGGAAGGGGAAATGGAGAACTTCAGTTTTTATTCAAGTTCGGATGTATCACATTAGGTATCCAGAATGCAAGTTTCCTCGGGTCTCCTTGTCTCGATATCAGACAGTAAAAATATATGTAAAAGTAATTTTTATTTCGAGGTATGTCAAACGTGCCAAGGATAAAAGTACAGATCTTCCAACTCACAAGTCTAGGAATCACACGTGGATTTTGAAAGCGATTCTAAATCAAAGCACAATATATGCCGTGCCGCCTCCACAGCCCGTCCGTGTTCGTGTCTTTGATTTGGTTTTCTACTTTGTGTAGTTTTTAAGCCAGGCAGGTATGGCAGTACTGGAAAGGGAACATTCCCAAGGTGCTACTTGAAGTGTTGATGCTTTGCTCTTTTCTCCCAAGTCAGTTCCAACCCAAGTGTCCCCACACATAGGGTCCCCATCCAGTGCAACGATCTGTAATGTGCACGCCAGCAGCCTCCGTTTTTACCTAACGATCTGTAAGGATCACATGGCACATCTTTCTATAATTAATTTGATCATGATGAAGGTTGGAAAATTTTCGTGTGCAGTTACATTGGACCTGTCTAAATTTTCTCTTGTTTCAATTTTATATCATATGTTATTTTCAGTTACTGTTTGTGGCTAGTATGCCCCGTCCTGATGGAGCAGGAACGGTTGTTCTTATTATTATGATATTAACATTTGGTGATGGGATATAGTGCCTTTAGGCACTTTCAAGAAGAAAAATACCTTTTGTTTTCGGCGGTAGTCAATCTCATATTCCAGAATGAGGTTCACTAACTTTTCTAATGTTCATGGCTGCCTTTTACAGCTCCAGGCATTTAATTGGAGTAGAACAAAATTATTAACATTTATGGCAAGCTTATTATATGCTAGATACTAAGCATTTATATGCCTGGTACATGTAAACTGCCCCATTTGGAGTCAAGCTCAACAACTTCCCCACTGTGTGACCTTGAGCAAGTTACCTAACTTCTCTGTGCCTTACTTTTCCTCACGTTTAAGTGGGGATGATAATAATTCTGCCCACCTCATAGCGCCCTGTGAAGATTGTGAAAATTAAATGAGTCAATATATGTAAACATATAGGAAATGCTAAATAAAGACTATCATGATTAATATGTTCTTTAATTCTCATTTTACACCTCAGGAAACTGAGGTGGAGAGACGTTAACTTGTCCAAGGTTACAAAGCTAGTAAGTGACAGACTCAGGACTCATACACAGGCCTGGGCCTGTGTTCTTGGTAATTTCACTCATTGTAATTGGACGAGTTTATTAATTGACTTCTAATAAAATAAGTGTATTCAACTGATCAATGTTTAAAAACTGTTCATCAACCTGGCAATTAAAGCAAACTATACTTTTTTTTAAAAAGACACAAAAGAATTTATTCTGTAAAGGAAAAATGATAGTTTTACTTAGATTACTACCTAAGGAAGCCCTTCTATCTTATATGTCATCCATTTAAAACCTAATTTACAAAATGCCTTACTAAGAAATTGTCTGTCTTGGCCAGTGTGCTCTCTGGCCCCGAAATCAAGGTGACCCTCATGGGGACAATCTCTTCTAGTGGATGATAAAGTTATGCAGTTATCTAAACATTTTTGGAATTCATTTGTATTTGCAGCTGGCAGTATTCCTTGAGTTGAGTTGCACAAGTTTATATTCCATGTATTGTATTGCACCTTGTACCTAAGTCTATGTTGAGGTTTTAAAAGATTCGTCTTAGTTCGAGAAGTCCTGAATTTTGTAAACAAGTATCATGTGCAAATAAAATGTTCTCTAGTCAAATAAATTTGGGAAATGTTAACATAAAGTTTCTTTACTGCATAACTTGCCAGAACAGTTACTACACTAATGTGCTTTATGACTCTCCAAGATTCCCAAACTTATTTGACCAAGGAAAATGTTGGGAGCAAGTTTTCTAAGAATCACATTTTTCCACTCATAAAACCTGTGATATTATAGGCTTTGATCTGAATCCCTCTCCCTCAGCCTTTGCATTTCTCTGCTGAGGACTTTGTTCATGCTCATATGGTGACTTCTCTGTCCCTTGATCACTGCAGTTGTCTTTCTCTGGGCCTGCATGCCCTCTGAATGCTAGCACACACAATTCCAGGATACTGTGCTGAGAGGTGGTTCCCAGGCTCATCCCGCTGATGCCCAGCATGTTGACCTTTGGGTCACAGCAGCACATCACACTGCCTTTCTTCTGAGAATATTTTGTAGTGACTCATAGCCCTCTTTGTAGTGACTCAGTAACTCAGACCATCATCTCCAAACTCTTTGCCCTCTATTCCACTGGCATTATTTCCTTTTAACGTCAGTATAACCAATGCAATTTTGTTTTCCATTCAAAACAAATTTAAATGTCAACATGTTGGTTGTTGCTAGGACTTATCTATGAAGTTGAGATGGTCCTGAAACCCTTAACACATGGTTCCACTTTTTTAAAACAGTTATTGGCCACACTTAAGTCTTTTGTGCTTGAAATCCGAATTTAATATATTTTATTTTGACATTAGTATTTACCAGGTTTTTATTTGTATTTCTCTTTTCCAAAGCTCTGGGAAGGAGGAGAGGCAAAACAACTGTATCTGCAAATGGGAAAAAAAGGGGGGCTTTGGAAAAAAAATTATATATAGCCAGAGGCTTATGCCTAGAGAATCAATCTCTACCCACGTATACATAGCCAATCATGACAACCACTGTGGCGTTCCTTTGTTTCCCTTCCCTACCCACCATACATATACACCTGTTCACAGAAACATTGCTTGACCAGTACCTGAGACTTGGGGTGCCCAGAACTGTATCATTCCTGCTATTGAGCAGAATACAATACTGTGCTTTAGGGAAGACAGGACTTGTGAAATAAGCAAAGCAAATGTGTAAGGTGATTTTGTTTAAATATAAATGCTACAGTAGTCAAAAGAGACAAGAATTTTCTAAAGTTTTCATAGAGGAGACAGGCACCTGGACTCTGCTATAATAGCACTAAGATAGGCAGAGAGGCCCAGGGAGGCATTTTAGGCAAGTGGAAAGCAAGAGCAAGGGTATGGAGCTAGAAATGAGCCTGGTATTTGGGGAAAGTTGGTCTCAACTGCAGTGGTAGTTGTAGTGCCTGCTGGAATTGGTGACATATAGAATGTAGCAGCTGAATAAGAGGAAGAAATCCAAGATAACTCATAATTTTTGAGTCTGCAGGATCAGGAATGGTGGTGTTGCCATTGAGAGATATCAGGATTTGGTTAAGGAGAAAGTTTAGACGAGTTTGAAATGAGAGAGCACATATGTATGAAAACTAAGACAGGAGCTTACACCAGGCTCAGAGTCAGATGCACTCAGGGTATAATGGGTGAAGCATCTGGTTGCTCTCGACAGTCTCACTTTGAGGACTCTTAACAACCACCCTCCCACGCTGCATTTCTTTTCCCACCTAATGAGAATAGGAGGTCTTTGTTTTGCGGGGCAGCTCCCCCAGTGCTGTATCTATACTCTGGCCAAAGGTAGAAATACAGTACAACTGCGCTATGATGCTCTGAGTAAGGTCTAGAAGATTCACTCATGCAAAATGCACATCAAGTTATTGTGAGGTCCTGAAATGAGATCTGGGGCTTGGGCAGAGGATCGTTATAGAGTTTGCCCTACCACTCAAATGCTTTGGGAGGTATGCTTCCTTTCACCTCTCAAATGTGCTTCTGGTCTTCTGGCTTAGGAAGTCAAAATTTAAACCTAGTCCTCTATGGAAAAATGGGCTCCTGTAACATCCTGCAGAATTATTAAAATAAAACAAGGACCTAGATGGATAACTTTCATTTGCACTCACTCAGCTCCAAATCAGCATGATCCCCAAAGTCTCTTGCAGCTCAGAAATTCAATGAAGCTAGCTTACTTTTCCTAACAAGAAAATCCCCTTCTGGAAATGCCCATCCGCTATTTGTGAACTTTCTTAGTAAACTGATAAATAGAACATTTGCCCTTAAAACAAACTTTCAATTTCAACTCTGAAAGACATGCATATATGTCCTTCAGAATCTTACCTTTTAAAATGGAAACTGCTTGGAAGTGGCTTTTACCTGGGGAATATGACATGCATGTGTCTGTTATACTGCCTTCCTGCCAAAATAAGTGTGTCCTTAGGCACGCTCTTTGCATATTCTATTGCTAACTACATTTTGCCAGACACTGCCTGTGAATGCAGTATGTGTGAGACCACTGCCCAGCTTCCTGTAGTGCTAGTCCTACATTTCCACAGAACTCCTCACCTAGCCAAATTCTTGAGCGCTTTGCAGTCAGCAGCACTACCTGAGGCTCTGCCTGAGTGTCACTTTAGTTGTCTTGCAGAAAGCTTCAGATGTCCTTGGTTCTATTTAGGTTGTGCAAATAGACATATGAGGTTTGGTTCTGGTTAGTGGTTGCTAGTACCAGATCACCTTGCTTACTGGTGAGTTCATTCAAACCCAAAAAGTCACACCTGTGTCCTGTGCGCGGGTGCTGCAGGCTTAGGTGGAGAAAAGCAGGGCTAGAATTGGAACCCAAAGCCCAGAATGGCAGGAGAGGATGTGGGGGCTCCACCCGATCACCTCTGGGTTCACCAAGAGGGTATCTACCGCGACGAATACCAGCGCACGTGGGTGGCCGTCGTGGAAGAGGTAACTGTTTACATTTTGCTTATTTCTTTGATTTTGCTTTCAAGTAACTTGGTTTCTATTCCAGTCTCAATATTCTGAAGTCTTTGGTTTTATTTTTGATCATTCCTTTCCATTAGGAGACGAGTTTCCTAAGGGCACGAGTCCAGCAAATTCAGGTTCCCTTAGGTGACGCAGCTAGGCCAAGTCACCTTCTTACCTCCCAGCTACCTCTCATGTGGCAACTCTACCCGGAGGAGCGCTACATGGATAACAACTCTCGCTTGTGGCAGATACAGCATCATTTAATGGTACACATGTTGCTTAATTATTTTCCATTGTATTGGGACTCTCGTAACAGAGTACTCCATAAACTTTTCTTTTTCTGACAGGTCAGGGGAGTACAGGAGCTGTTGCTTAAGCTTTTGCCTGATGACTAACCTGGTATGTATTTCTATTTCTCCTCTGTCCTCCCCCTCTTTGTTTTGGCTCTATTCAGTTGTGGTGATTTTAATGATTTTTTTTTCCAGGTGCTGGGATTCTACGAAGATATGCTCCTTTGTTCTGTTCAGTATTTGGCAATCACTTCATCCACTACTGCAGTGCACCCACCCTTGGGCCTGGGGGGAGGGAGTGGGTTGAAAAACTGCTCAAGAAACAGAAGTTTAGCAAGGGTCATGAAGAATACTGCAAGTGAAACTGCAGAGAGAGGTTACATAGGCAGAAAGCAAGTCAACAAAAGCACTTAGTCAGGATCCGTAACTTGAAATTGACTCCTTTGGAAATTGCCATAGAACCCTTAATGGACATCATCGGCTGGACCTGGGATCTGATGAATCCCACAAAAGTCAGCACCTTCTACAGAACAGATGCCCTGATCACCAAGGACTTGGTACTGATTTAGAGAGAAGAGAGCAGCTCCTAGCAGCATCAACATCTATTTGTCGCTTATTTGCCCTGCAGCAATTCACCTGCCTTTCCTTCTCCCATCCTGTAAATATCCTAGGTTTTGCTCCAGTGTTTCCCATCCCAGTACTGACCTAATTTGGATCTACTGAGTATTTAGAGGGCTCTGAAAAGAGATATGCATTGATGAAATTAGCTACAAAGGCTTGTGGGCCTTTTTTCTATCTGAAATCGTGTCTTCAAATTACTGGAAGTTGCTGATCAAAATTGTGGGCTCTTGAATTCATTCTCTGATTACAGATATTTTAAATAAGCTGGTTTCTATAAGAACTTCAAGAAAAACCATTTTAGCTGCTTAACTGGCACCTTTCTCAGGAAGTAATAACACCAAATATTGCTGATTCCTAGGAAAACATTTACTACTTGTAAAGAATTTCCTGAGTTAAAGTAGTTATAACAGTTTATATACATTAAAAGTGAGGTTTTACTTTAAAAAAGAAAGTCTTGGGAATAATAGCTACCATGTATTGAGTCCTTTCCAGGCACTATTGTATGTACTTTATATACTTTATCACATTTAATCCTCCTGTCAATGCTTTGAGGTAGGTATGATTCCCATTTTATATATGAGTAATAAAAAAAGCTCAAGGAGTTTAATCATTTATCAAGGGTTTCTTCTGCGAATGATAGAGCCAGGCTGCGCCGTCGGCTCCTCTAGCCTAACGTTGGTTTACAGTATTCAAAAAGAGTTTATTGAATTCAAGGTTTTTTTTCCATGTAAAGCTATTTATATCTTCCAAGCCTAATGAAATGGATATTATAAAAATACAGTTGATTCATCCTATGTTTGGGAAGAGTATTTTTAGTCTAATTATTTTCCAGCAATTGTAAGGGCATACTGCTTGTCTCAGAAGAAAATTCCACGTAGAGGGGCTTTAAAGTCTTTATGGAAAAAAGGAAAATAAAAATCATTTTTCTTGTTTTAGTTTTCTGGATATGCCGCAGAAGGATCCGTGCCAGAAGCAAGCCTGTGAGATACAGAAATGTTTACAAGGTAGTATATTGTAAAATGCTTTAAAAATATTTTTCCACTGTGAACTAACTATAAGAGACCAATTATTCTTTTATCTGTATTAACTGTTTTTTAAGAATGTAACATATATGTAATTATCCTGAAGATTCTCTTCATTGTATCATCAAAGATGCAGAAAATAAAAAGTAATGTGATCAAAGCTAGGGGTTGTCACTCCAGGTGATTAGCATCACCTGGAGATCTTTAAAAACTTACCTAGAACAATTCAGACTTCCTAGGGCTAGGGTCTGGCTGGGAATCAGTCTAGAAAACTAACCAGGTGATTTTAATGCACAGCCAGAGTTGAAAATTAGCTAAGGAAAAGGGATTTTGTTGTTGTTGTTGTTGTTTTTTACTAAAAGGCTAGTTTTAAATTGGTTGGTTATACTTCACTGCAGCTGACAATTCACTTTTTAAAAGCAATCTGGAAGAGGTGGGGTTGGAATAACAATTGGAATGCAGGCTGCCAAAGTCATCAACTAACTCTTAAAGGCAGAAGTGAATGTCGACTAAAGCATATTTGAGGTGATTTGTCCATTTGTCCAGCTGCTAAGTTTGACCAAATGTTAGAGGATTTTAGTTTTCTAATCAGTGAATGACTGTTGCCAGAAGAGCAAATAGAAAAAACTATAAGGCTATCTGAATTTGAAAAAATTTTAATAAGTTTTCCCCACTAGTAAAGTAATAGATGGAGATGCATGGTCATGAAAATATAGAAAGGTATGAAGGAAAAATGTTCAGAATTCCCCCAAAGATTCACCACCAAAGAAATCCTTTGTTTGTGTATTTCCTTGGACTTTTAGCTTTCATTCTTGGACTTTTCATTTTTTGATGTTAGCAATATTTTATAAAATCTTTTAGATTAAAATCTGGATGTATAATAATGCCATTTTAGTCAAACTTCTTCCCTCCAACTTTAAGGAAAAGGAAAAAGTTTTTTGCATTTAATTCCTTCTCCCAAATAAATCCTTACCTTGTTTGAAATAACCCATGGCTAAGGGAAAAAATAAGTTAAAAAGAGCTGGTGACACCCCCTTGGCACAGTGTGGAAGGATTGAGAACTGGAAAGACTAAAAGATGACAAGCACCATTATAAGGACTTTATACATATTAAGCCTTTCATCCATGAGGTAGATGCTACTATGACCCCCATTTCATAAAGGGGAAAACAGACACAGAAGTTATGTAATTTGACTAGGGTCACATAGCTAGTAAGAGGTATGGTGGGAATTTGAACACCCCACCGAACCCCGCCCTTGGTCTAGCTCCAAAATCTGGACTGTTACCCACCTTGCTATACTGCCTTTCTAATCAGAATTGTCTTTCCTATCCTGAGCTAACTACCATGTACCCCATTTTAGTACTGGGGGACTCATTAACAGCAGCTGACCTAGAGCCTTTAGGTCAGGTCCTCCTTAACTTAGTGTTTATGTATAGTAGGGATCTGCAAATGTTTTATGAAAAAGGCCAAACAAGTAATATTTTAGGCTTTGGAGGCCAAAGGCTTTGTTGTATATATTGTATATGTGTTGTGTGTTTACAACCCTTTAAAAATCTAAAATCCATTCTTAGCTCCCAGCTGTAAAAACCGGCTGAATTTGACCCTAAGGCTGCAGTTTGCCAATTCCTGATGCACAGCCTTAGTAGGGGAGGTCCAACAATCAGCTTAAACTGTATGCAAAATAATGTGTGGTGTATGTGCATTTTCCTAAATCATCAAATTAGTGACCAGTAATAAAAATGATGTTAAAAACCAATGTCCTAGAAAAAGGTGCATACATGCTATTAACCTTAAAGGAAATTATATATTAAAATAGCTTTCGACCACTTTGTAAATCGTACTTTTCTTCCTAACGAACCTGTCGACAGGTCTCTAAATTAGAAAGAATTCAGTGGACTTTGGTATATCTTCTTTCTTCCAGTTCCATAGGTACTGAAAGTGAAAAGGGGTGGGAAGCACTGATCTAAACCTCCCTGTACCTTAGTCCTATGAGATCATGACTAGAATCTGCCTGTATGTTTTTCAGCCAACAGCTACATGGAATCAAAGTGTCAGGCTGTCATCCAAGAACTGCGTAAGTGTTGTGCTCAGTATCCCAAGGGAAGATCTGTCGTCTGTTCAGGATTTGAAAAAGAAGAGGAAGAAAACCTAACACTGAAGTCTGCATCATAGTTAAGTTCTGCTGAAGTGCTGCTCCATGTTTCCACCAAATGAATTTTTTTTATCCTCCTGACTTTCTTCAGGCCAGGTAGCAGCAAATAGCAAATGAAAAAGTCAGCTAGAAAAGTTAATGAATATGCCATCTATGCAGAACAGGCAGAAATATAAACACATTAAAAGACAAATATGTAGAATGTAATATACTGAGCTGCTAAAATAAACCTGTTTAAGAGAAAAATTTGGGTTTTGTACTAAATGTATTTTAAGACTATTAGATATAGAGTATTAATGAATTCTCTTGAAGTTCAAGCCACTAGTGCCATTCATCAAATTTAAGTCATATGAGGTATGTTAGGTGAAAGGACTCACTTCCAGCATCACAATTTTGACGGCTTTTTTTTTTTTTTTTTGAAATGGAGTCTCACTCTGTCACCCAGGCTACAGTGCAATGGTGCGATCTCGGCCCACCGCAATCTCTGCCTGCCGGGTTCACACAATTCTCCTGCCTCAGCCTCCCGAGTAGCTGGGATTATAGGCATGCACCACCACGCCTGGCTAATTTTTGTGTTTTTAGTAGACAGGGTTTCACCATGTTGGTCAGGCTGGTCTTGAACTCCTGACCTCGTGATCTGCCCACCTCGGCCTCCCAAAGTGCTGGGATTACAGGCGTGAGCCAATTTTGATACCTTTTATAGATTACATGCTAAACTAATTCAAAGTTTCCTTTAAACTAACTCATTACCTTTTGTACTTCCAAAAATGCAGAGCAAAAAGTGTCTTTCCAGATGCCAGTAAGAGCATTTCTTTCTGCTTTTGCATCCCCACCGCAGCGACTAACCAGGTAGGAAAGGCATAGAAATGATTCTTGTAATGCTTAATGATCCTTAATTTATCATGAAGGAACTGAAGAAAAAATTTTCATTGGAAGTCAGGTAGGCAGCAAGATAATTCAAACTTAGTTGGTTTATCTATTCTTTATATCCTGATAATAAAAATCTGTTACAGAGGATCCAGACAACATTAATACAAAGCTGCTGAATGAAGCCTGTTGACAGTTGTCAGTCACTTTAGGAAGTAGGAGGAGGCAGCATGCAACAGGCCATTTGCTTTCCTCAAATGGTTGCTTGAACCACCAAAGCCCGTCCTCTAAAAAAAAAAAAAAGATGACTAAAAGCAGGAACAATTTCTGCTAGGTCCCTGATGTTAAAATACCATGATTATTTGAGACCAACTGTTTTCTTTAAAGCAGCATTACTCAAAGTGTTTCTAGGAATTGCTGTAACCGGAAGGAAAAAAAAAAAAAGGCCTCTCTGGTCAGGTAAGTTTGGGGAATGCTAGGTTGCATACAAGTACACAAGTTAATTTCCTGTCAGACTTCAGAGCTTTCAAAAAACCTAAGTGAACCTGTTTTGCCGACAGCATCTCTGTGTGTGAATGCTCTCCAGAGAGACTTAAAGAAATGCTGCCTTAGAGACGTTTGGTCCACAAACCAGAGTGACAGAGCTAAATCCCCATGAAATTTAAATGAAGTCTTGTGTTAATAATAAAACAATAAAACATTATACAACTTTAATGTTATACCATCTACAAATCTAAATTACATTTAAAATTATCAGTTGACAGTTGTACTAGGATTTACATTAGGAATCACTACATGATCAAATAGATTGTTTTTCTGTGTTTTATTGCCAAGTTATTTTTACTGAGTTAACTACTCCAGTTTCAGACTCTTTTAAATGTTTTTATGCTAAAGTATATGTATTAGTCCATTGTTGCATTGCTATAAAAAGTGCCTGAGACTGGGTAATTTATAAATAAAAGAGGTTTAGTTGGCTCACAGTTCCATGGGCTGTACAGGAAGCATGGCACTAGTATCTGATGGGCTTCTGGGGACGCTTCAGGAAACTTACAGCCATGGCAGAAGGCAAAAGGGGAGTGAGCACTCCACATGGCCAAAGCAGGAGCAAGAGAGAGTGAGGGGTGAAGTGCCACACACTTTTAAATTACCAGATCTCATGAGAACTCACTATCATGAGTAAAGTACCAAGAGGGGATGGTGCTAAACCATCCATGAGAAACCCGCCCCCATGATCCAATCACCTCTCACCAGGATCCACCTCCATTAGAGAATACAGTTCAACATGACATTCAGTGGATCCAAACTGTATCAGTATACTACTTTCAGTTTTGAAAGGTTCAAATCAGTTCCTCCTTTTAAAGGATTGTGTCAGTTTAAGTCAACAAATCTATTTGAAGACATTAATTTAACTCTTCTTATTCTTAGGTATTATTATGACATCATAGAAGGCTTAACATTTACATGAACACTGAATCTCAGTCTTAAGGAAAGAACTCTAGGAAGGTGAAAACTATGATCTCCCATTTTAGAAACCAAAAAAAAAAACCCTGTTAAGTTGGCTGTTAGTGATGCTAAGTTTAATCACTTGGTTAGTGACTGACAGACCTTTTAGCTAGAAAGGTAGTTTTCCCTTCGTAATGGGTAAGTCATTTGTGGGTGATACCTTGTCACTCCTTTCCTTGCATTCACTCCACACGATTCCTAAGACATTTAATGAACTATAATATTACACTTGTGTTCAGTATTCAGAAGGCATCTGAAGTTGTATGGCACTTAATATAAAAGGCTTTAAAGCCCTCTTAAGGAGTTAACAGCAAAACTTAATTTTTTCAGCACCAGCTTCCAACTGTGTACTTCAGTGGTTCTCAGTCTCTGCTGCTCATTAGAAAAAGCTAAGACACTTTAAAACCTCAGGATGCCTGAACAGCACTCCAGACCAGTGAAATCAGAATCTCTAGGATGAGAGCCAGGCATTAGTAGTTTTTAAAATTTCACAGGTGATTCCCAAGTGCAAGCAAGGATGAAAACCACTGCTCTCAGGAATGTCATTTCTTACCATTTTAAAATTTAAAAAGGTAGACAGTTTTGACAAGTCAGTAAACTGACTTTAAAGCTTTATAAAAATGTGAAAAAGTGCGACACTGTTTTCTTTTTAAAAAAAAGTATTAAGATTCATGATCCCTTAAAAAGAATGCAAGCATCAGAAATATAAGCTATACCATATGACTTCTAGAAAAATCAAGCTCAGAACTAAAATAGGTTTTCTGCCCAATTACTCAGATGTTAGTGTGACCTCTTAGAGAATTGGGCAGAAAATGTATTTTAGTTCTGGGCCTGATTTCCGAGAAATCATACTGGATTTCATGACAAAGAAATGAAGCTGATAACTTGGTAGAGGGAGCAGAGGGCACCACATTTTTCTCTGGGGTCCAAAACTGGCTGTGAGCTTCCCTCTGAGAAGAAATTGAGATCATGAAACATTGATGATACTCAGAAATTTCAAATCCATCAGTATACCATCTTTTCAAGCAGAGATTCCCAAACTGTACAAAAGTAGAGGTTCCAAATAAGAGCCCAACCATTAGTTATGTCCATCTTTCTGACAACTGTGAAACAAAAGAATGATGGAGAGACTATTCTTACAATAGTTAACTACACAGTAACTCTGCTTTCCAAAACCAGAAGCACCCACCCCAAGAGCATGTTGGCTAGAATTATGCAAGAGATCATTCCTTGTAGAATCTAGTCCGCCAACTTGAATCGTCTTCTGCCAGCATCCATGAGACAGTAACTGCCCAGATCCAGTAGCAAGGACTGTCACCCCAGTGGTAGGGGAGTCAAGAACCCCACTGTCCTGTTAATCAATGTCTGGAGGCTGAGTGGCGGGAGATTGCAGCAAACAAGCGGCCATTTGGGAGGAGAGTCATGCTAACATATTATCACAATGGCAATAACACTCATGACAATGGGCTGCTCAGGCAAGGGTCCCCACCACCACATCTCTCCCCGCACCCAGCTCCCCTGTCAGCAATGAGGATACACATCCTTGGGGAAGACTGAAACATTGGACTCCATCTGTTTAGCCCGAGCAGTCAGCGGCCAGAAAGTGCCCCTGGATCCATCTCTGCTCTCCGACTCTGGGGAGAACCTTGGGAAGAAGAGACTCAAAAGTTCTACCTCTCCTGTAGCATGCTCCAAGTCCCCATCCCACCAGGTCCCATTGCGGGAGAGACGCTGGGTCAAAGGGTGGCTCAAAGTGGTGAGGACGCAGGGCGGACCCATAGTAGCCAGGAAGGGGACAGAAGGGGTCCCTGAGCCGGAACACTGTCCAGCACGCTGCAGGGCAAGGGAAGGGAAGCCTTCACTACGTAGATGCCATCCTATTGGTTGACAACTTGGAAGCCTTGAGTGCGGTGTTACCACGTCGCTGCCACAAGGGGGCGATGAAACCCCGAACACATTCCAAGTCGTTTCTGCTGACCATATACAGCGACAACGCTCTTCCCAAGGAAAAACTTCCGCCCCACCACCACTAATTAGGAAGTCCAGAGCGTCATTGGACTCTGCTACTGGAGAAAATACGTGCCTAGCTAAGCAGGCCTCTCCAGTCAAACGTAAGTAGTGCACTGAAAGGTGGAGCTGCCTGGTCCTTGAATCATCTCGGTTTTGCATGCAGGAGTGGCAGCTGTTCTTTTGGGGGAAACCTTAACTCCCACTTCACCACCTGAAACAAAACTGCTGGCACAATAGGGCCTTGATTCACAGGTACCCCTAAATGCCTGAGCCTACTTCACTGATGATTCAGCTAAACTGAAAACAAGGTGTGCAGCTGTGCGTGTTCAACCTCCATGCCAGTTCTGCACAATCCCAAGTGGTCACAGTGGCCTCACACAGTGGGCAGAACTCACAGCCGTTCTCATACTAGCAGGATGAGGCCAACCTGCAATACTGACCTCAACCATGACCCTCACAGTCCTAGAGGCAGCCAGCTGGGAAAAAACTTCAGGAGGGACCTACCTACAGATCTTAATTCAGACAATCAGAATACAGTTTGAGGCCAGACTATTTATTACAACCTACTCAAGGTAGTTTAGAACCACCTGCTAATCTTTGCTGCCCTCACCAATAATCACAGGAAAAACAGATGCACCAAAAGACAACCCCTACCCCACTGGAGAGGCATTGGGTGGCCAGTCTCCCCACATGTAACCCAAAGGGGCACAGAGCACTTTGGTTAGCTTTGCTGTTACCATCCCATTGCTGTGGGTAAGTCACACAGGTAAAGTGGCTGCAGCCACTATCACCATATATGGCATAACCCAGAGACCCAGATGTCAGGAGAGGCAGAGTGTGGGGAAGCAGGAAACAAGGAAACAGATGGCTCAATGTCACTACATATATCTATATCAATATATATATAGATATAAATATATAGCAAGCAAAAAAAAAAGAGGAGGATCTATAAGGTTAAGAGACTTATCCAAATCATGCAAATACGATGTGAACCTTGCATGAATTTTGATTCAAACAAACTAAATGTAAAACACTTGAGACGAAATTTTGAACACTGATCAGATTTTGGATATTATGTAATTACTGTTAATGTTTGATATGATGAGGTATTATATTTATGATATTTAGAAATAATTCTTACCTTTTAGAGATACATACTGAAATATGATAAAATGACATTTTGATATTTGTTTCACAATAATTGGTAAAAACCAGCAGAGCTATAATTTGATGATTGTTATAAGTGAGTGATAGATACATGGGGGGATTATTGTACTATATTCTCTACTTGTATATATTCCTGAAAGCGTCCATAATAAAAAGTGAAAAAAAAAATAAGTTCTTATAGAAAAATATGCAGCAAAGAGGCTCATACCATTATGGTTTTGAGATGATTCATACATATTGCAAGCAAAATGGCTTATGTTTCCTTAAATGTAAGGAGAAAAACACAAATAGGTGTTTTCTGTAAAGTTCCACACATCCACTGGTAGTTTTGATTTTCAAATTCAATACATCATTCTCAAGACGGGTTAAAATGCAAACATTTTTAAATGTATGGCCTTAGAAACACACTCATATTTCACGAGATCATCTCCAAGATTAACAATTCTGAGTAAAACTAACCTTTAATAGTGAGTTTTCTTTCTATAAAGTCATTATTCATATATTCAACAAATACTCAGCACCTATTAAGTGCTAGGCCCTGTGAGTATAATGGTGAAGACAGAAGTCTTGCCCTCTGAAAGCTGACTGATACTCTAGTACGGACTGTAGACATGGTAACATGCCACTACAGCAAAATGTGCTAAGATTCTGTGTGTGCGTGTGTGCGTGTGTGTGTGTGTGTGTAAGCTTTTAAAGAATAATTCTCGGGGTTGTGGTCATCATGAGACGGTAGATTACACTTGATGGAAATTTATTTCTCATGTCCTATCACTATCTTTCTTAATTCTGAATCCCTGGAAAGCTACTTCTTTAAAATTCCGGTTTAAATGTTGTATTTCATACTACCTAGATTAAAAAAAATAGTAGAAGTGGCACAGAGGAGTTATGGCCACCCCTAATGTTTTGATAAGAATACTTCATTCACATTTCAAAGCTTAAAACCTTTTCTACAAAATAAAAATCCAAAATCTTCCCTTTCCCACCTAAATCACTTGTTTTACAATAAATAAACCCTTTGGAAACAGCCATGAGATACATTATCCTGTACGGCAGAAAACATTCCTGGACAATATCAGATTTTTCAATTATAGTAATTATGCTGCCAATTTTGTCGGCATAATTATAACACATTTAAATAGCTCTTTCTGTAATGTAAAACCAACTAAAAAAGAAAGTAGACACCAAGATACCAAAATCTTTCATGCTTAAAGGCAAATGTATTCAGTTCCTTTCCATGCAGCACACAATAAGGTTATCTATGTGCTTATTTCTTTTCCAAATCAACAGTTTGGGACAACCTTTCAGGATCCACTCATCCTCCACGGTCAGCCATCTTGCAATGTGTTCTCGTAAGTGTCTTGCATGGGGGTAAAGGAACCTTCTTGTTAGCCTACAGACTGGCCAAGTAGGGGGTGTACTGGGAGGAGAGCTAAGGACTATTGTCTCTTCTGCCACCATCAAGCTCATGGTGCCACATTAACTTGTACCAGCAGATGCTTATAGAAGCCACTTGGATTTGCCATGGCAGGGAGGAAGGCATGGGAGAAGAGGAGGAGGGACTCGATGTCCTATGATGGAGTGTAGAGGCTGCTGGCTGGAAAAAACCAGGAACAATGAACATGAGGTCATCTTCCTTAGGATGCCATGCCAAGCAGAAAGCCTCCGAAAAATCCCCCAGTCACTAGAACATTCTTCTTCACAAATGACACCACCTGAAAACAGAAGATAGTACAATGGGTTGTTTTGCTAAGGATGTTAATAATATTAAGAATCATCTCTATTATACCTATGCCAGTCTTAACAATGTCAATCCCCTCATCGGTTACGTAATTTGCACTTTACCCAAAGGGCAATGGACTTACCTTAATAGTCTATTTAATAATAATTAAATAGACTTACATATGAAAATGACTACTGGCTGGTGTGGGGAGAATAAGACTAGAGGGAGCCTGATGGGAAGGAGGATGCACATCAGGAGGTAGAGACAATGGCTCTTTGAATCAAGGACAAAGAAGGAGAGTTCATGGGGACAGTTATGGGGAAAGAGTAAAGCTGCACTAAATAAACTGGTTACAGAGGCAATTCTGTTTCCAATTTTGCTCCTTCCAACCTCTTTGGCATCTACCCTCCAATAGAGGCTTCTCATTTCCTGAAGTCTCTCCCCTAAATCTCTCCATCCATGCATTCCCCTCTGAAACCTGCTCCCAGGTAGATGCTATAAATTCTCATTCTCACACTTCACCACATCTAAGATGATTAACAGGTGATGTTCTTATTTCCTTAAGTTCCCAGAGCTTCCCACCTCCCCTCTACCCTCCTGGAATAGCTCCCGGTCATCTGAGACTCAGTGCATACATTCAGACACTCTTTATGGCTCCTTAGTCTGTGCTCTACCAATCTCCTGACCACTCCCCACCCTTCCAATTTCAGAGACAATTTTGGTAAGTGGCTCAGACTTCCTCTTTCTCCTAAGTGTGATCACCACCTTAGAAAGTGTTCATATGAACAAGACATCCAACATCCTGGCCTGATCATTTCTTGAACTCAAGTACAGTGACTTCCATCCCCAAACCACCTAAGCTACTCACACCCTGACATTCCCCTAACATTTTTCACACTACCACCCCATCCTCCTAGGACCACTGTCTTCTAACCGTCCAGTAAGCCCTTACTCCAACTATGCCTATGTCTTCCTGCCTCATTTCCACTCCTCCTCCAACTCTCCTGGACCTCTACATTTCCTTAAATGAAGCACTTTTGTCATCTGCCATTGGGGTAAAGAAAAAAAATCATACAACTTCCTGAGAAAATTGGTTTCGTTTATTATTTTTACTACTCTTTCTTCAACTTGCTAATTTGGCTTTCAACTCCACTAAACTGTTCTCACTGAAGTCATCTTGTTGCTAAATACTGAACTAAATCTTCATCCTGTTTCTCAAATCCACCGGCTCTATGAGTAGGAAAACTAGCCACTACATCCCCAGGGCCTGTGACAATGAACTCAATTCCAAATTATCTGGTTACTTTATAACAAACTCCCTGTGTGAGTCAACAGTTGCTTCTAATCAAATATTAACTTTATGCTTTTTATTATATACACTTCCAGTATTATTTTAAAAGTTTTCAGCAAGGTGCCGTGGCTCACACCTGTAATGCCAGCACTTTGGGAGGCCGAGGTGGGAATACTGCTTGAGCCCAGAAGTTTGAGACCAGCCAGGACGACACAGGGAGACCCTGTCTCTCCAAAAAATTTAAAACTTCACCAGGTATGGTGGTACACACCTATAGACCCAGCTACTCAGAAGGCTGAGGTCAGAGGATCGCTTGGTTGAGGCAACAGTGAGCCATGACTGTGCCACTGCACTCCAGCCTGGGCGACAGAGTGAGACCTCTCTTACAAAATTTTTTTTTACTCACTGTGGTGAGTCACTGTGCCCAGCCATGCATTATTTTTTATAAACATTTGAATAATAAAGTTTTCATGAAATAAAAAATGTAACTTTCCTAACTTTGAGGAGAGACGGAAGAAAAGAAAGAGAAACCATCTGGGCTCTGGGCTCCTGTAGATACCCACCTCTGCCAGCTTCCCACTCCGGGTAAAGGCACCAGCTTTGACCAGCCACTTGCCAATCACCAGCACGAAGAGCCACTCACAACATGAGAAGCCTGAGGTGCACACAGGGTATTTCTCCTCCCCTGCACTCAATCTGTCTGTTTTCCCTGTGAGGCTAGAGTGAGCTAATGGGAGAATCTCTCATCACTCCAGGCTACAGAAAGTACCAGCTATCTTCTTGACACCCTGATCCTTGTTTATTTCTCCCCAGTTCAGTGTACTTATTTATTTGCAACATCTGACATATTTCTAAAGGTAATAAAGCAGCAGCAAAAAATATCCTTTTAAAAAGGAAGGACTTCTCCTGTCCCTGCAGTGCCAGGTTATAATCTAACTTGGCTTTAATGAACAAGATCAGGGGTTAGCAAACTACAGCCCATGGGCCAAATCCAATCTGAACCTGTTTTTAAATAAAGTTTTATTGCAACACAGCCACATCCACTTATTTAACATATCATCTATGGCTATTTTGATGATATACAGTGGAGTTGAATACTTGTGACATTTCCACTAGTTATATGCAGAACAAGTAGAGTATGAATGTTTCAGAGATACGCGTGTATAGCAACAAAATGGGACTCAAAATAATTATACTGGCCATATATCCTTCCCACCTACTATGATGCCCCACATTCCTACAAGAACTGGTTAAAGGGATAATCACTCCACAAATGTGCACAGACAAAGGTCACCAAACACTTAATTATCCAGCTTTTAAAAATGTTCTGAAGTGATGATATTCCAAGTTAGTTTTGTCTCATTACTCTAAGTTCTTTGTAATGCTTAAGCCCTGTCCATCACTGAGATATGGTGCAATAGGGTTAAGCCCTGTTTTTGTCTGCACTGTTCACACACTACACATGAACAATGCAAGTCTCACCTCCTCAGCTTTGCTCCTGACCTCAGTAGGTATCTGATTGCTCTTACGGATCTTCAGCTGCTCTTTGGCTTTCTTCATGTCCTTCTCCACTCGTTGCCAGTCAACTTTGATGTACCCAGTATGATTTGCAAGCTACAGTATCAACAATAATGACAACAAGAAATGAGAAACAGATTTGTTATTTCTTTTAGTCAGGATAAATCCTGAAGTAGACTCTTGAAACCCTCTGACTTTCCATTTTTGGAGACATCTGCCATTTGATTCTTTGTATCATGATGACATCCACTCAGCATCCCCCCTATATGCAAAGCCATATGCCTGGCACTAGAAATAACTACTGGCAATTCTTTTAAATTATTTATACTCTTACAACCCTTTTACAAAGAGTTACATAAGATGAAAATCAAGGTGGGGGATCAAGATGTAGGGTGAAGAAATGGACCTTAGAGCCAATACAAATGTTTCCAGAGAATGACTCTGACAATGTGCCCATGAGTGTCAGTTTCCTGACAACGTGAACAGAGCAAAGCATTCAGGCAGTTATTATTGTTGCTTAACAGGAAGAAATCTAGCATCTGGCCCCACAGAGATTTCTCATGAGCAACTTCTTATAAAGGGGTATTAAGAGAACCACATCCAAAGACACCTACAGCATATACCTATTTCCCTTGATAAAAACAACAGGCACAAACACTAAAACTCAGTGTAAATCTGATTCAAGCATGTAGTTTTTTGATGATGGATTAATATCATCCTAGGAATGACGAGAATGACTATAGCCAACCAATCAATGCCCTATCAATATCACTTCTCTCTACCAAATTTTTGGCAAGTCATATCTACCTGGATATCTCAAAATATCTGAAACTAAAAGTCTTCACCTTGCTAGAGTCTCCTCCTGCATTGTTGCTCTTCCTCTAGGCCCTATTTTAGCTAATGGCACCACCAGTCACCCAAACAGGCTAGAGAAAATACTTGTGATGTGTATCATAAACAAAACATTGATACTCAAAAAAGTGAACTTCTTATAGAGATCAGTAAGAAAGAAAATTCACTAAAAATGGGTAAGGGCAATTCAGAGGAAAGTGTCCACGAAAAGGAAAAAGTTCAACCTCACAAGTAATCAAGCCATAGTACCTTTACTTATGAGTCTATAACTGGAAATACACAAAAGTCTATCAACACATGAATGGATAAACAAATTGTATCATATTTACACAATAGAATATTACTTAGTACTAAAAAAGAACAAATTACTTACAGCAACCACATAGTTGAGTATCAACATTTGTATCTAAAAGGAGGCTCTGGTTCATTTACTCCACCCTGTTTATCCCACAAAATCCTGCTATTAAACTGAGAGAATACATGGACTAGCTATTTGTTTTTTTGTATTTTTTCTTTTTTATTATTATTATTATACTTTAAGTTTTAGGGTACATGTGCACAATGTGCAGGTTAGTTACATATGTATACATGTGCCATGCTGGTGTGCTGCACCCATTAACTCGTCATTTAGCATTAGGTATATCTCCTAATGCTATCCCTCACCCCTCCCCCCACCCCACAACAGTCCCCAGAGTGTGATGTTCCCCTTCCTGTGTCCATGTGTTCTCATTGTTCAATTCCCGTCTATGAGTGAGAACATGCGGTGTTTGGTTTTTTGTCCTTGCGATAGTTTACTGAGAATGATGATTTCCAATTTCATCCATGTCCCTACAAAGGACATGAACTCATCATTTTTTATGGCTGCATAGTATTCCATGGTGTATATGTGCCACATTGTCTTAATCCAGTCTATCATTGTTGGACATTTGGGTTGGTTCCAAGTCTTTGCTATTGTGAATAGTGCCGCTATAAACATACGTGTGCATGTGTCTTTATAGCAGCATGATTTATAGTCCTTTCGGTATATACCCAGTAATGGGATGGCTGGGTCAAATGGTATTTCTAGTTCTAGATCCCTGACGAATCGCCACACTGACTTCCACAATGGTTGAACTAGTTTACAGTCCCACCAACAGTGTAAAAGTGTTCCTATTTCTCCACATCCTCTCCAGCACCTGTTGTTTCCTGACTTTTTAATGATCGCCATTCTAACTGGTGTGAGATGGTATCTCATTGTGGTTTTGATTTGCATTTCTCTGATGGCCAGTGATGATGAGCATTTTTTCATGTGTCTTTTGGCTGCATAAATGTCTTCTTTTGAGAAATGTCTGTTCATACCCTTTCCCCACTTTTTGATGGGGTTGTTTGGTTTTTTCTTGTAAATTTGTTTGAGTTCATTGTAGATTCTGGATATTAGCCCTTTGTCAGATGAATAGGTTGTGAAAATTTTCTCCCATTTTGTAGGTTGCCTGTTCACTCTGATGGTAGTTTCTTTTGCTGTGCAGAAGCTCTTTAGTTTAATTAGATCCCATTTGTCAATTTTGGCTTTTGTTGCCATTGCTTTTAGTGTTTTAGACATGAAGTCCTTGCCCACGCCTATGTCCTGAATGGTAATGCCTAGGTTTTCTTCTAGGGTTTTTATGCTTTTAGGTCTAACGTTTAAGTCTTTAATCCATCTTGAATTAATTTTTTATAAGCTGTAAGCAAGGGATCCAGATTCAGCTTTCTACATATGGCTAACCAGTTTTCCCAGCACCATTTATTAAATAGGGGATCCTTTCCCCATTGCTTGTTTTTCTCAGGTTTGTCAAAGATCAGATAGTTGTAGATACACGGCGTTATTTCTGAGGGCTCTGTTCTGTTCCATTGATCTATATCTCTGTTTTGGTACCAGTACCATGCTGTTTTGGTTACTGTAGCCTTGTAGTATAGTTTGAAGTCAGGTAGCATGATGCCTCCAGCTTTGTTCTTTTGGCTTAGGATTGACTTGGTGATGCGGGCTCTTTTTTGGTTCCATATGAACTTTAAAGTAGTTTTTTCCAATTCTGTGAAGAAAGTCATTGGTAGCTTGATGGGGATAGCATTGAATCTATAAATTACCTTGGGCAATATGGCCATTTTCATGATACTGATTCTTCCTACCCATGAACATGGAATGTTCTTCCATTTGTTTGTATCCTCTTTTATTTCATTGAGCAGTGGTTTGTAGTTCTCCTTGAAGAGGTCCTTCACGTCCCTTGTAAGTTGGATTCCTAAATATTTTATTCTCTTTGAAGCAATTGTGCATGGGAGTTCACTCATGATTTGGCTCTCTGTTTGTCTGTTATTGGTGTATAAGAATGCTTGTGATTTTTGTACATTGATTTTGTATCCTGAGACTTTGCTGAAGTTGCTTATCAGCTTAAGGAGATTTTGGGCTGAGACGATGGGGTTTTCTAGATATACAACGATGTCATCTGCAAACAGGAACAATTTGACTTCCTCTTTTCCTAACTGAATACCCTTTATTTCCTTCTCCTGCCTAATTGCCCTGGCCAGAACTTCCAACACTATGTTGAATAGGAGTGGTGAGAGAGGGCATCCCTGTCTTGTGCCTGTTTTCACAATTAAAAGAACTAGAAAAGCAAGAGCAAACACATTCAAAAGCTAGCAGAAGGCAAGAAATAACTAAAATCAGAGCAGAACTGAAGGAAATAGAGACACAAAAACCCTTCAAAAAATTAATGAATCCAGGGGCTGGTTTTTTGAAAGGATCAACAAAATTGATAGACCGCTAGCAAGACTAATAAAGAAGAAAAGAGAGAAGAATCAAACAGACACAATAAAAAATGATAAAGGGGATATCACCACCGATCCCACAGAAATACAAACTACCATCAGAGAATACTACAAACACCTCTACGCAAATAAACTAGAAAATCTAGAAGAAATGGATAAATTCCTTGACACATACACTCTCCCAAGACTAAACCAGGAAGAAGTTGAATCTCTGAAGAGAACAATAACAGGATCTGAAATTGTGGCAATAATCAATAGCTTACCAACCAAAAAGAGTCCAGGACCAGATGGATTCACAGCCAAATTCTACCAGAGGTACAAGAAGGAACTGGTAGCATTCCTTCTGAAACTATTCCAAACAAAAGAAAAAGAGGGAATCCTCCCTAACTCATTTTATGAGGCCAGCATCATCCTGATACCAAAGCAGGGCAGAGACACAACCAAAAAAGAGAATTTTAGACCAATATCCTTGATGATCATTGCTGCAAAAATCCTCAATAAAATACTGGCAAACCAAATCCAGCAGCACATCAAAAAGCTTATCCACCATGATCAAGTGGGCTTCATCCCGGGGATGCAAGGCTGGTTCAATAGACGCAAATCAATAAATATAATCCAGCATATAAACAGAACCAAAGACAAAAACCACATGATTATCTCAATAGATGCAGAAAAGGCCTTTGACAAAATTCAACAACCCTTCATGCTAAAAACTCTCAATAAATTAGGTATTGATGGGACGTATCTCAAAATAATAAGAGCTATCTATGACAAATCCACAGCCAATATCATACTAAATGGGCAAAAACTGGAAGCATTCCCTTTGAAAACTGGACTAGCTATTTGAAGGCTCTTACATAAAAACAGCGACATTCAGATTGGAGAAGACCAGAATTCAAAGCACCACCAAACTGGTGGCGTGTTTCCTGCTTTTCCTGCAGTATTGCCTAGCCTAACCTCAAGGCAGGACTCAAGAAACATCTGACAAAATTCAACACAAATTCATGATAAAAGTCTCAGAGAAAGAGGAATAGAGGGGAACTTCCTCAACTTGATAAAGAACATCTACATAAAAATCCCTGCAGCTAACACTGTACATAATGGTGAAAGAATGAATGCAGGGAACAAGGCAAAGCTGTCCGCCCTCTCCACTCCTATTAAATATCGTATGAGAAGTGAATTCAGAGTCAGCACAGCAAGGCAAGAAAAAGAATTAGGAGGCATCCTGATTCACAAGGAAGAGGTCAAACTGTCTCCAATCATAGACATCTTTGTCTACATAGAAAGTTTCATAGACTTCAACAAAAAACAAAAACTCCTAGACTAAAAAAGTGAGTTTAGCAGGGTCACAGGATACAAATTCACACAAAACCAACTGAATTTCTATATGCTAGCAATTTGAACTGGAAATGAAAAATGTTTAAATGATTTACAACAATGGGAGCAAAAAATAATTAAATATTAGGTACAAATCAAATAAAACATACAGGATCTGTATACTGAGAACTACAAAATGATGAAGAAAGAACTCAAAGACAACCGAAATAAATGGAGAGACACATCATGTACATGGAATGGAATACTCAACACAGAAATGATGCCCAGTTCTCTCCAAATTATCTATAGATTTACTGCAATCCAAAATCACAAATCCCAGTAGGATTTCTTATAGATAATAAATAAGCCGGTTCTAAAATTTATATGGAAAGGCAAAGGATCTGGAATCACCAAAATGAATCTGAAAAAGAACAGAGTTGGGGGAATCACACTACCTGATTTAAGATTTACTATAATGCTACAGTAGTCAAGACAGTGTGTGATACTGAAGAAGAGACACACACACAGACCAACAGAACAGAATAAAAAGTACAGAAACGGACGTGGACAACTAGAACAAACTGATTTTTTACAAGGGTGCAAAAGTAGTAATGGTGGTGGTGAAGTCCCCTGGGTGGCCCAGGCCAGGATTGCGAGGTGACTTCCTGCTCTCCTTGGCATTACTGGGGGACTGTACTGCAGGGGCAAAGCAACACCAGAACTGGGAAAAGCGGCCTCTCCCGCTGCAAGGTCCATCCAGCGCCCTCTACTGACAAAGCTCAACATCCTACTTCCATTGCAGCACAACAAGTAGAGGGAGCCGAATAAACTGAAAACTGGCAAGCGTTGCTGCTGGGCTCTGAAAGCTGCAAAAAGTGCTGGAAATGATCTACAGCTTGGTAAGAAAAAGCAACTACATTCATAAAGACGTGAAGGAAAAATTTCACTGTTCACAGATGGCATAAAAAGATTTTATAGACAAAACCCAAAAGAATCCCAGACAAGTCAGAAATAAGAGACTTTTTTAACAAGGTGGCTGGCTGAAAGAGCAACATAAAATATCAACTGTATTTCAACACACTAGCATGAATCAGAATGTATAGTTTTAAAAATCGTATCATCCACAAGAGCAACTAAAGTTATAAGGTATCCAGTAATAAAACTGAATCACAGATGTACAAGATCTATACGGAAAAATAATAAAAAGTCTATTCAAAGGCATTAAAGAAGACCTAAATAATTGGAGAGAAAACCCATGTTCACAGATAGAATACTCAATATCATAAGCGATATCTACATCGTTCCAATGCAATTCCGATAAAAATTTCAACAGGATTTTTGAAAATAACTGACAAGTCTGATCTAAAATTTAGATGAATGAGCAGAAACAAAAGTAGCTGCAACACTCCTGAAGAATAAGGTGGAGGAATTTGCATTACCAAATATTAAGCTTTAGTACTGTCATAAAGATAGAAAGTTGACCAGTGGAACAGAACACAGAAACCAGAGTCACAGCCACACATACATGGGTTCTGATATATGAAAGAGACAATGCTGCAAATGTTGGGAATGGGAAGAATTTCTCACTAAATTCTGCTCAATTATCAGTATGGAAAAAAGGAAACTGGATCCCTATGTCAAACTATAACTTGTGATATAACCGATCTCCCAACATTATGCTTGCCTCTTGCTCTCACTCCTCTGGTGACAGATAACGTGAGTGCCTGCCACAGATTCTCCATGCCTCACCTTTGCAGCAAAGCAGTGTCCCTGTACGCCTTGAATACTGGAATTATCCAACACCAAAATGTCATTTTGAGGTGCCTTTCTGGCGACATTTTCAATACCAATTATTTCTGTCAGGGCCCCAAAAAGAAACAGAGGACACACTCAAATTAAGACATTTCAAAGCAATATTAAAATGTTTATGAAGTTTGGGGCAGCATATAAAGGAAACCACAGGGATAGAGCTGTTACTGCACTTCCACCTGAAGGGTCAAGGGGAAGGAGAGAGAGGTGTGAGGAGGGGCCCCACCTTGCAGGGAGTCTGACCTGTACAGCAACAGAGCCAGCACCTAACAAGCCCACAGGGAAGCAGCCAACAAAAGTGAGAGGCTTGGGCAACAAAGGAGAGTTTCTGGAGAACTGAGGTCACGGCAGTGTGAAGAAGCCTATACTGACACAGGGACCACATGGAAGAGCACTGAGACTATGGACAGGGGGGAAATAAGGAGAGGAGGAGGGAAGACAAACACAGACAGAGATACAAAGAGGCCCCACAAGTCCAGACCTACCCCAACCCTCTGATCATCTGTCCTGTAAGCACATGAGACTCTGATCCACAAGGACCTACCTTAACCCTCCCCAAACTCCTGTAACCATGACAGAGAATAAAGTGATCATGATTTGAAGCCATTAGGTTTGGGGGAATTTGTCATGTAGCAATACCACACTCAACCCAGCTACAGCCAGTTACCAGCTTCCCTCTTCAATACATTTGATTTTCACCTGACCTATCTGCAAAACTCACTCCAATTATGGTGCTAATGCAGAACTTACCTTGCAAAAGTGAGGGCTGCCAACTGTGGGAAGAGACAAACGGCTGTGAATTCAGAGACTCTGGCATGATTCAGCAAGTTATGGCTCCCACAGCACAGCAGCTCTATGCACCGCTGCACAGCAGAATCACCTCAGGAGTTTTAAGTTTTCCAATGAAATCAGACTGTGGGTCAGGAGTGGCACACATTGGCTCTTTTAAAAACTCCTAGGTGATTCCAATGTGGAGCCAAATTTGAATACCAATGCCGCAGAGCTAAGAAATGTATACCTAATACAATCAAATGTCAGTTTTCTTTTGTTTTTGGAGAAACTGCTCCCTTTTCCAAGTCTTGCTTGTTAGTCTCTCCTAAACAGTCTCAGAGAACTGGCAACCACTGGTTCTGAAACTATGGGTCAAGGAGACAGCAGACGACATCTGACTGTACTGTCACTTAGCTCCCATTTCTCATCACATGCTCAACGTCCCCTCTGTAAAAGCTAGCTATATTAGCATATGAGACTAAATCATCACAGCACACTTGTATTTTTGAAATCACATCTGCTTAATAATTCAGCTGGTCTTAAAAACTCTTTTAAGGGAGCTATGATAAGGAATTTGCACTTCTGTCCCCAAATGAGGAAATAAAATGTGACTGGCAAATAACATTTACTAGTATAATGAATAAAATTTGACTCAAAGGGTCACTAGCATTTAAAATAGTACATGAAAACAAGTGCAAAGGCTAGTCTAGTGTGACATAGCCAGGACTGTATTACAACTCCCCACACCACATTCCTTAATGGGCAGGTGGAATTTCCAAACATCTGAGAACATTTCACATACAGACCTGAAGGAGAAAAAATCCACCTCCCACAGCTGTTGCAGCCAACTTTCCAACCTTCTGGAATATGAAACCCGTGCACCTACAAAAACAAACCAACATCAGACAAATTGATGAGCTGTCAGTTACATACAAACATGCATTTCTGGCAATGTTCATATCTTACTTAGCTTAAGATGATCTAGCTCCTTCCTACCCCCTACATAAAGCCAGCCCCAAGAGGAGCATCAAAGGAAATCAAATCTTGGCTTTACGAATCTTGTGGTCTTGAGTAAGTCCCTTAAAACTCTCAGGTTATATTTTTAAAAGATGACTCTCGCTACATTGTGGAGAAGAGATTAAAGGGGGAGGACGAAGGCAGAGACTCTAGTTAAGAGGGTGAAGTAGCTACTTCCAGAAGAGAAGTGAATGCCAATGGGCCGAGGTAGAGATGGCAAGGAGGGAGCAGACCTGAGGAACTGTTTGTGAAGAAAAAAATAAAACACTCCTGAGTTTGGGACAGGATGGATGCAAGGGATAAGGCACAAGATTCTGTCCTGAATGTGGCATTTTTTACAATATAAAAACAAGGAAGAGAAATAGAGGAAAAGGTGGGGGAAGGGAGGGGAGGAGATAATGTCATTTTGAATATGTTGAATGCAAAATGTCCATATGATATCTGAGTGGCAACATCTCGTAGCCAGTTTAATACAATTATGCATTTCTTTATTATTGTCTATCTTCCTGCCCCCACCCGATACTAAAATGTAAGCTTCATGAAGGCAGAGATTTTGTTGTGTTCATTGCTGAACACATATCAGCTGTAATCATTAACCATTGTTGAAAAAATCCTCCCTAGACTCCAATTCTCCAGCCACCTTCCCTTTTCTCTGCTCTCCTTTACAGCAAAACTACTTTGAGGCCGTCTCTTTCGTCCTGTGTCCATATTCTCTCACATCTACACCATTCAGGCTCTTGTCCCATGACTTCAATGAAACCATTCCTATCAAGGTTACCACTGATCTTGACCTTACCAAATACTAGTGTTCATTTCTCAGCTTTAATCTCATCTGACTTACAGCAGCTTTTGACACAGTTGATTACTCTCTCCTTTTTTTAAAAAAGGAATTTTATTGTGTATATTTGAGGTTTACAACATGATGTTATGGGATACATATAGACAAGTAAAGTGGTCACTATAATGAATCAGATTAATATATCTATCATCTCACATAGTTACTTTTTTGTGATAAGAGCAGCTAAAATCCACTTAATTCACAGAAATCCCTAAGGCAATACAATTGCATTAGCTGCAGTCCTCATGCTGTACATTGGATCTCTAGACTTGCTCCTCTTACATATTTGCTACTTTGTATCCTTTGACCTACATCTTCCCATTTCCTCCCATCCTATCCCTGGTAACCAGTTTTATTTCTTTATATTTATTATATGATACAACTGTATATATGACTTTTTCCCCGCGCATATGAGATCATGCAGTATTTTGTCTTTCTATGTCTGGCTTATTTCACTTAGCATAATGTCCTCCAAAATCTATGCTATGGCAAACAGCACAATCTCCTTTTTTAAGGCTAAATAGTATCCCATTGTATACACATTTTCTCTATCCATTCATCCACTGATGGACACTTAGGATGTTTCCATATCTTGGCTATTATAAATTAATGCTGCACTGAACATGAGAGGGCAGATATCTTTATGAGGTGGTGATTTCATTTCCTTGGGGTATATACTCATAAGAGGAATTGCTGGGTCGCATGGTAGTTCTAATTTTAATTTCTTTAGGAACCTCCATACTGTTTTCCATAATGGTTGTACCAATCTACATTCCCACCAACAGTGTACTAGGGTTCCTTTTTCTCCACACCCTCATCAACAATTATCTCTTGTCTTTTTGATAACAGCCATTCTAACAAGTGTCAGTTGATATCTCATTGTGGTTTTAATTTACATTACCCTGATAATTGGTGATGCTAAGCATCTTTTCATATACCTCTGGTGGCCATTTCTATGCCTTCTTTGGGGAAACGTCTGTTCAGGTCTTTTCCCCATTTTTTAAATCAGGGAATTTAAATTTGTTGTTCTGCTATTGTACTCTCTCCTCCTTGACATCTTTTTGCTCTGAAATACCATTCTCTCTTGGTTTTCCTCATATATCACTGGGCATTCCTTATCAGACAATTTTGCTGAGTCCTCCTCTTTCTGACTTCTGAATGTTAGGTTGTTGCGAGGCTCAGTCCTAGAACCTCTTTGCTCTGTGTATTCTCTTTCTATCTGCTGGGTCTATACCATGATCTCTGATGTAGGTTACTGTTACAGCTCCTCATCTGGACTCCTTACCTCCACTTTTGCCCCCTAGAATCTATTCTCAATATAGCAGCTCATACAGTCCTAAAACAGGGGTCAACAAACCGCAGCCTGGGAGCCAAATCCTGCCAGATGTCTCTTTGTAAATCAAGTTGCAACAGAGATTGTGTGATCCATAAAGCCTACAATATATACCATATGGGCTCTTTACAGAAAAACTTTGCTGACCCCTGCTCTAAAATGTAAGATCAAGGTACACTTCTGCTCATAACCTTCCAGTAGCTTCCCTCCTCACTGAGAGAAAGTTAAACCTTACACTTAACATCTTGTCTCCCATTACCTCGCTACCCTCATTGTCTACTGTTCTCCCCTTATTACATTTCAGCTCAGTAAGAGAAAGAACTACAAATACAACAATGCATGGAGAACCTCATAAGACTTTTAATCTTTTTTAAACAAAAGTTAGATGTCAGGCAGTATATTTCTGAAGTGACTCTGAAATTGGAAGGGTGGTAGGACCAGTAAATAAATGATAAGGGTCCATTTTAAGAGCATTCCACTGTTCAGACTTACTAAAGTATAATCAGAGTAACTGATACATATTTAGAATGATTACAGATTTTTGCTGTTACAAAAATTGTTGCACTGTTTATAACACCTGGCTTTTTCTCTTTTTAAAACAAAACACACATTTTAAATAAAGCCTAATAATAAAGCAAGACCCAAAAAGATCAAGTGATTTCTAAGTAACTGCATCCAAGAACAAGAATCAAGCACATTTATAAGAATAAAAAATATCTAGCACCCAATGAAGTAAAATTCATAATATCTGCCATCTAATTAAAAACTACCAGGCTTGCAAGGCAGAAAAATACCACGATAAAAAAAAAATAAACTAAAAGAAACCCAGAAATGATACTGATGAAAAAATGAGTAGACAAAAGCATTAAAAGTTATTACAATTATATTCCATATGTTCAAGAAGCTAGAGAAAAGATTGCACATAATAAGTAGAGGCAAGGAAGCTCTTTTAAAAACATGCAAATCTTGGCTGGGTACAGTGGCTCATGCCTGTAATCCCAGTACTTTAGGAGGCCAAGGCAAGAGGATTGCTTGAGCCCAGGTGTTTAAGGCCAGCCTGGGCAACATAGTGAGTCCTCATCTCTCTAAAAATAACTTTTTTAAATTAGCCAGGCACAGTGGCATGCACCTGCAGTTCCACTAGTCAAGAGGCTGAGATGGGAGGATCTCTTGAGCCCAGGAGGTAGAGGCTGCAGTGAGCTGTGATTGTGCCACTGCACTCCAGCCTAAGCAACAGAGCAAGAAAGTCTCAAAAAAAAGATGCAAATCAAACTTATAGAAATAAAAACTACAATGTCTGAGACGAAAAATATAGCAGTTTAGACACTGTAGAAGATTAATAAACTTCATGAAATAGCAATAAAAACTATCAAAAATGAAACAGAAAAGAGACAAAAAAAATGAAAATGGTTGATACTGAACTATAGTTAGACAAGATGTTACCATGGGGGGAACTGGGGAATGGGTATAAGACCTCTATGGATTATTTCTAACTGCATGTGAATCTACAATTATCTCAAAATAAAGTTTTTAAAAAGTAAGCAGTATTAATGAACTGTGGAAAAACTTCACACACCCTAATAAATGTGTAATTGGAATCACTGAAGGAGGACAGAAAAAAATATTTGAAGGACGACAGAAAATATTCCAAGCTTCGTGAAAACTATAAATCCACAGATCCAAAAAGCTCAATTAAATCTAAGCAAAAGAAACAAAGAAGGCCAGGCATGGTGGCTCACACCTGTAATCGCAGCACTTTGGGAGGCTGAGGCAGGAGGATCACCTGAGGTCAGGAGTTCGAGACCAGCCTGGCCAACATGGTGAAACCCCATCTCTACTAAAAATACAAAAATTAGCCAGGCGCGGTGGTGCACACCTGTAATCCCAGCTACTCCGGAGGCTGAGGCACAAGAATCACCTGAACCTGGGAGGTGGAGGTTGCAGTGAGCTGAGATCATGCCACTGCATTCCAGCCTGGGTGACAGAGAAAGAGTCCATCTCAAAAAAAAAAAAAAAAAAAAGATAGAAAAAGAAAACTGTAGCAAGGTACAACATAAACAAACTTCTTAAAACAAATGGTAAAGAGGAAATCTTTTTTTCCTTTCTTTTTTTTTTTTTTTTTTGAGATGGAGTCTCACTCTGTCGCCCAGGGTGGAGTGCAGTGGCACAATCTCGGCTCACTGCAAGCTCCACCTCCCGGGTTCACGCCATGCTCCTGCCTCAGCCTCCCGAGTAGCTGGGACTACAGGCGCCTGCCACCACGACCGGCTAATTTTTTGTATTTTTTAGTAGAGACGGGGTTTCACCGTGTTAGTGAGGATGGTCTCAATCTCCTGACCTCATGTTCCACCCGCCTCAGCCTCCCAAAGTGCTGGGATTACAGGCGTGAGCCACCGCGCCCGGCCTAGAGGAAATCTTAAAAGGAGCCTGAAGGGGGGAAAAAAGAGGTATTAGGTACAGAGGAATAAAGTCTGAAGTGAACACATTTCTCACAGAAAATAATACAAAGCCAAAAGACAATGAAATAACATTTTTAATGTACTGAAAAAAAAGCAACAACCCTGTAAATCTAGAATTCTACACTAAGTGATCTTGCAAAAACAGAAATGAAATAAAGACCTTTTTCACAGATACAAAACCTGAAAAAAAAAAAATCCCCAGCAGACCAGCAATATAAGAAATGTTAAAGGAAGTCTTTCAGGCAGGGGAAAATGATATCATATAGAAATCAGGATCCACACAAAGGCATGAAGAGCACAAGAAATGGAAACTATGGAGTGAAATGTGAAAGGCTTCCTTCTTGTTATTAAAAACTATAAAAATTCAACATTTAATGCAAAAATAATAAGAATGTATTATGAATTTATGTAAAAGTAAAATTTATAGCAATGAAAACAAAGGGGGAAGGGGAAAATGGAAGCATACTGTTATATCATATATGAAGCGTTAGATTTCTTGAAGGCAGACTACAAGTAGAAGATGTCTCCTATAAACCCTAAAGCAACCACTAAAATTACACAACAAATAGTTATAGCTAATAAGCCAACAAAGGACATAAACGTAATTATGAAAATATCCATGAAAATAGAATTATGAAAACGGAATTGAAAATATTTGATCTAAGCAACAAAAAAAATAAATTGGACCTCATCAAAATTAAAAATAAATTGGACTTCATCAAAATTAAAAACTTTCTTGTATCAAAGAACATTATCAAAACAGTGAAAAGACAAGTTAGAGAACAGGACAAAATATTTGCAAATCGTGTCTGGTAAGGGTCTAGAATCCAGAACATATAAAGAACTCTTACAACTCAATAACAAAAAGATAAACCCAATTAAAAAATGGGCAAAGGACTTGAGTTGACATTTATCTGGAGAAGATATACAAATGGCCAGGAAGTACATGAAAAGATGCTCAAAAGTTAGGTGGGTCCTCAAAAAAGTAAACATAGCATTATCATATGATCCAACAATTCCACTCCTGGGTATATACAAAAAAATAGAAGATCTAAAAATAGGTATTGAAAAAATACTTATACCCAATGTTCATGGCAGCATTATTCACAACAGTCAAAAGGTGGAAACACTCCAGATGTCCACCAACAGATGTATGGATGAACAAACTGTGGCATATACATACAGTGAATCCTATTGAGCTATAAAATGGAATGAAGTAGCAATATATATACACTATAACATGCATGAACCTCAAAAGCATTATGCTAAGTGAAAGAAGCCAAGCACGAAAGTTCACCCATTGCATGATTCAATCTATATGAAATATTCAGAATAGGTCAATCCATAAGGACAGAAAGCAGACTGTGGTTGCCAGGAGTTGTAGGAAGGAAGAATTAGGAGTAACTGCTCAATGGGTACTCAGTTTTACTTGGAGGTGATAAAAGTATTTTAAAACCATATAGAGACAGTGGTTGTACAATATTATGAATGTACTAAGTTGTACTATTCACTTTAAAATGGTTAGTTTTATGTTATGTGAATTTCACCTCAGTATATATGTACACACATATATAACATATATATTTATATTATACACACATATATAACATATATATTTATATTATACACACACACACAAATACTTGATCCAAAAGAAAGCAAAAAATGAAAACAAAGAACAGATTAAATACCAAGATGGTAATTTTGAACCCAGTAATAACAAAAACAAACGTCCCACTTACAAAATATATACACTTATGAATAAATCTAGCCAAGAAGGCAAAAGGTCCATACACTGAAAACTATAGAAGGCTGATGAAAGAAATTGAAGACAACACAAACAAACAGAAAGATATTCCATGTTCATGAATTGGAAGAATTAAAATTGCTAAAATCTCCATACCTCCCAAAGCAATCCATAGATTCAATGCAATCCACATCAAAATTCCAATGACATTTTTCACAGAAAGAGGAAAAAAAATCCTAAAATTCACATGGAAGTACAAAAGACCCCTAATAGCCAAAGCAATCTTGAGCAAAAAGAACAAAGTTGGAGGCATCATCATACTACCTGATCTCAAAATATACTACAAAGCTATAGTAACCAAAACAACATGGTCCTGGTATTAAAAACAAACACATAGACCAACGGATCAGAATAGAGAGCCCAGAAATAAATCCATGTATTTACAGTCAACTGATTTTTGACAAAGATGCCAAGAACACACAACAGGGAAAGGATAGTCTCTTCAAAAAATGGTCCTAAGTAAACTGTTTATCCACATGCAAAAGAGACCCTCATCTCAAACCATTGCAAAAATCAACTGGAAACAGATTAAATACTTAAATATAAGACCTGAAACTGTAAAACTGCTAGAAGAAAACAGGGAGAAAGCTCCATGACACTGGTCTGCACAAATATTTTTTGGATATGACCCGAAAAGCAAAGGCAACAAAAGGCAAAAATAGACAAATGGGATTACATAAAACTAAAAAGCTTCTGTACTGCAAAGGAATCAACAGAGTGAAGAGACAACCTAAAGAATGGGAGAAAATATTTGCAAAGCATATATCTGATAAGAGATTAATATAAAAGATATACAAGGGATTAAACAACTCAATTGTAAAAATACAACCTGATTTAAAAATGGGCAAAGGACCTGAATAGACATTTCTCAGAAGAAGACATACAAACATACAAATGGCCAATAAATAAGGTATATAAAAAAAATGCTCAACATCACTAATCATGAGGAAAATGCAAACCACAATGAGATATCACCTCACACCTGTTAGGATGGCTATCATCAAAAAGACAAGAGATAACAAGTGTTGGTGAGGATGTAGAGAAAAGGAAATCTTTGTACACTGTTGGTAGGAATGTAAATTAGTAGAGCCATTATGGAAAACTGTATGGAGACTCCTCAATAAATTAAAAATAGTAGAACTAATAACATATGATTCAGCAATCACACTACTGGGTATACAGCCAAAGGATATGAAGTCAGTACATTAAAGAGGTATCTGCATTCCGATGTTCACTGCAACTATTCACAATATGCAAGATATAGACAACTTAAGTGTCCATCAAAAGATGGATAATGAAAATGTAGTATATTACATAATGGAATACTGTTCAACCCTTAAAAAGGAAATCTTGATATTTGTGACAACATGGATTAACCTGTAGGACATTATGCTACGTAAAATAAGTCAGGCACAGAAAGACAAATACCAAATGGTCTCACTTATATGTGGAATCTAAAAAAGTCAAATTCATAGAAACAGAGAATGGTGGTGACCAAAGGTTGTGGGGTGGTTGGGGAAATGTTGGTCAAGGACACAAAAATTCCAGTTAGGAGGAAGAAGTTTAGGATATCTACTGTATATCATGGTGACTACAGTTAATAACAACATATTATATATTTGAAAATTGCTATAAGAGTAGGTTTTAAGTGTTCTCACCACAAAAACATGGTTAGTATGTGAGGTAATACATGTTAAATAGCTTGATTTAGCCATTCCACAACGTATACATATATCAAAACATCATGTACGCCACAAATAAATACAATTTTGGTGTTGCTGTTTTGTTTCCTTTTTGAGACTGGGTCTCATTCTGTCACCCCGGCTGGATGGAGTACAGTGGCATGATCTTGGCTCATTACAACATCCCCCTCCCAGGTTCAAGCCATCCTCCCACCTCAGCCTCCCAAGTAGCTGGGACTACAGGTGCACACCACCATGCCCGGTTAATTTTTCTATTTTTTGTAGAGATGGGGTTTCGCCGTGTTGCCCAGGCTGGTCTCAAACTCCTGAGCTCAAATGATCCACCCACCTCAGCCTCCCAAAGTGCTGGTATTAAAGGTGTGAGCCACTGCACCCAACCTACAATTTTTACTAGTCAATTAAAAGAATTTTTAAAATAAACTTAAATGTAAATAGTCTAAGCACCCTAATTTAAAGGAAGAGACTGTCAAATTGGATTCTAAAAAATTAACAACCACCTATATGGAACCTACAAGAAACCTACTTTACATGTAAAGACTCAGCTGGGTGTGGTGGCTCACACCTATAATCCCAACACTTTGGAAGGCTGAGGCAGGCAGATCATTTGAGGTCAGGAGTTCGAGACCAGCCTGGACAATATGGTGAAACCCTGACTCTACTAAAAATACAAAAATTAGCCCGGTGTGATGGTTCACGCCTGTAGTCCTAGCTACTTGGGAGGCTGAGGTGGGAGAATTGCTTGAACCCGGGAGGCAGAGGTTGCAGTAAGCCGAGATCACACTACTGCACTCTAGCCTGGGTGAGAGAGTGAGACTATGTCTCAAAAAAAATAAATAAATATAAATATAAAGACTCCACAGTACTCTATTCCATGTGCCTCTTCCCTTGGCTGAGTTAATCTGTATCATTTTCTGTTAAAAAAATAAAAAATAAAAAAATAACCCTGAGTGGAACAGCTCTGAGTTCTGTGAACTCTCCTAGAGAATTATCAAACATGATGGTGGTCTTGGGGACCCCTGAACTCTGCAACTAGTAGGTGGCTTTAGCAAGACTACAATATACAAGATCAATATACAAAAAAAAACTATTGCATTTCTATATACTATACAAGCAATGAACAATGGCAACTTGAAATTTTAAAAGTAATACCATTTATAATGGTATCAAAAATATAAAATACTTAGGAATAAATCTGATATAAGATGTGTAAGATCTACAAAGCATTGCTGAGAGAAATTAAAGAAAACCTAAACAAATTGGAGAGATACACCAATGTTTATGGATCAACGCAATCCCAGTCAAAATCTCATCAGGTGTCTGGCAGAAACTGGCACCAACCTAATTCTAAAATTCATATAGAGGAGTGTATAAAAACAAGATAAAATTCAGATGGAAATGCTAAATACCTAGAATACTCAAAATAGCTTTGATGAAAAACAAAATTTCAAGACTTACATTACCTAAGTTACCGTAATCAAAACAGCATGATAATGGCACCTAGATCAATTTGGCAGTACAAAGAGCTCAAAAACATATAGTCAACTGATTTTCAACATAGGTGTAAAGACAATTCAGTGGAAAAAAAGACAGTCTTTTTTACAAATGTGGGGACAACTAGATACCCATACGCAAAAAAACTTGGATTCCTACCTTATACTATATACAAAAAGTAAATCAAAACGGATCACAGAACTAAATATAAAATCCGAACCTATATACCATCTAGAAAAAGCGAGAGAAAATCTTGGTGACCCTGGATTAGGCAAATATTCTCAGACATGACACCAAAAGCTGGAGCTACAAAAGAGTTGCACTTCAAGATTAAGAACTTCTGCTCTTTGAAAGGTACAGTTCAGATAACGAAAAGCTACAGAGAAGTAATATATTTGCAAATCACATATCTAAGAGTTCTATCCAGAATACTTAAAGAACTCTCACGATTCAGCAATGAAAGAAAACCAACAACCCAATAAAAATATGTGGAAAAGATTTGAACAAATAAGTCATCAAAGATATATGAATGGCAAAAAATAAGCCCATGAAAATGCTCAACATCATTAGTCATTAGAGAAATGCAAATTCAAACCACAATGAGATACAACTTCATACCCACTAAGATGGTTGTAATCAAAAAGATAATACCAAGTGTTAGTGAGGATGCAGAGGAACTGGAACCCTCACACATTGCTGTTGGAGATGTAAGATGGTACAGGCACTTTAAAAACTGGCAGGTACTTGTAAATTTAGAACATTCACTTACTACGTGACTCAGCCATACTATTCCTAGATATTTACCCAAAAGAAATGAAAGCATATGTTCATACAAAGACTTGTACACTTGTACACAAACTTGAAGTTTTATCTGTAATAGCTAAAAAGTGAAAAAAAAACTCAAATGTCCATCAAAGGTGGATGGAGAAACAGATTGTGGTACATCCATACAATGGAGTACTACTTAGCAATAAAAAGGAATGAACTGTTGATAAACAGAAAAGCACAGATTATCTCAAAATTATTATGGTGAAGGCTGACGCAGGAGAATTGCTCGAACCCAGGAGGCAGTGAGCCAAGATCGTGCCACTGCACTCCAGTCTGGGCAACAGAGCAAGACTGTCTCAAAACAAAAAAATATATTATTATGGTGAATAAGAGAAGCCAGACAAAAAAGAATATATACTATGTAATTCCACTTCTAAAAAGAATCTAGAAAACATAACCTATAGTAATAGAAAGCAGATCAGCGGTGGGAGGATGGCATGAAGGAAAGAGCGTGGAATTACAAAGAGGTACAAAGCAGCTTTTGAAGTGATAGGTATGTTCACTATCTTGACTGTGGTGATGGTTTTATGGGCATGTACATACGTAAAAATTATCAAATTGTATACTTTCAATATGTGCAACTTATAATATACCTATTTATTAAATTTAAAAACTAAGAGATAAAGAAAATAGCCAAGATGTTCCTAAAGAACAAGATAGCAGACACTCACATATGCATGCACACACACACTCACATAAAGCAGCGGGGAAAGGGATAGCTTTCACAATAAATTAAGTTGGGACAAATGGATATTCCACATGAGGAAGAAAAGAAGGAATCTACCACATACTGAGCACAAAAACAATTCCAGGTGGATAATAAATCTAAATGTTAAAGGTCAAATAATAAAAGTTCTGAAACATGGGGTAGGCAAAGATTACTTAAATAAGTCACAAAAATCACTAACCATTAAGGTTAAGATTGATAAAATTGACTATATTAAAAATAAGATCTTCAGTTCATCAAAAGATACCATAAAACAAAAAGATAACCACAGAATGAGTGAAAATATCTATAATACACACAACTAACAAAGGACTGAGAATATTCAGAATATATAAAGAACTCTTACAGCTTAACAAGGGAAAGAATGACAACTTCAGAGGAAAAACACTAGAGTGGAACTGAAAGAGGAGATCCAAATGGTCAACAAACATACGTAAAAGTTGATCAATGTCACTCCTACTCAGGGAAATGTAAATGAAGCCACCATGAAACGCGACTACCTAACTACCAGACTGGCAAAATTTTAACAGTCTGGATTTAACTTGATTACCTCGCTAAGGAAAAATTAACTAATTTTTTAAAAATTTAATAGCCTGGCAAAATCAAGTGCCACCATGTAGAACAACAGGTTCATTCGGTCGTTGCTGGGACTGTAAACTGTTAAAAACAGTTTTGGAAGGTGGTTTGACATTATTTAGTGAAGGTGAAGATACCTATACCTATTACCTAGCAATTTCTAGGTACAGACCCTACAGAAATGTATGCACATATACACTGGGAAATCTAATACTCATATCAGCATAGTATTAGCCAAAAATGGAAACAACTCCAATATCAGTCATCAACTGGATATACCATGGTATATTCACATAATGGAACTCAAAATACAGTGAAAGTGAAGAAACTACAACTATACACAATGTAGTTGAATATATGAAACATCAGGTTGAGCGAAAAAAGCAAGACTCAAAAGAATACATACTGATTGCATTTACTTTAAGTTGGAAACCAGGTAAACCACAGTATGTTATTTAGTGACATAACTGGTGTTAAAACTACAAAGAGAAGCAATGAAATAACTGCTTAATAACCTCCCGAGTTTCTAGGGTGCTAGCCATGTTTTTTTTAACCTTAGCAGTTGTTACATAGGTGTTCACTCTAAGTATTTGCTAAAATGTACACCTGTTAAATGTGCTGTTCTATATTTGCTATATGGTGCTATAAAATTTTTCAAATGTAAAAAGACTATGAGATTAATGGATTCAATATTCACCTATGAAATCTGCTATTATTTTTTGAATTTATTACAAATGAAACCATAAGCTGTGTCACATTAAGTTATCATCCGACATAGCTAATAAGTAGTTAGCTCCTTATTCTACCAGTTACCAGCTATGTGGCCTTGGGCAAACTAACCTTTCTGAGCCTCAGTTTCTATAAAATGAGGTTAGAAAATAACAGTACTAATTCCAGAGTTGTGAGAAGGAAATGAGATATCTATGTAAATACTTCAAACAGAACCTGGCATATAGGAAACAATCATTATGTGTAACCATTAAATGGTACTTTTTGATGATGTTTAGATACATGCTACACATTAAGTGACCAATTTCACAGAAGCCAATGTGTTTTCATTGGTTAAAGGAGATGATGGTACCTATAACTGCAATACTAAATCATGCACAAAAGACAGTGGACATCTTTCACATCACTTACCATCCAGTGACACCTCCAATGAACAGCTGGGTTGCCACGCTATACTTTTCTGCTGAAGGTCCAGATTCCTGCCCGAACAGCTTACGCCACCATGGCTGCTTCTTAGCAAATTCCGCAAGGTCCAGTGACTCAAAATTTCCCTCAAAGTTTCCTACAAGAAGTAATACGTTAAATAAGAAAATATTTACTTTTATAATAAATCGCTACCATACCTAACTAGATTAAGAGATATTTAAAGAAACAGACATAGATGTAATAAGAAACCTCCAAATATTCTATTTTAAATAGTAAATTTATTCTAAGTTGCAATTTTGGAAAATCAGACTAAAATCAGCAAACACTAATGTCTACATTAGAGGGAAAAACCTAGAAAATCTAGAATTAGTCCTCTAGTTTGTCCTCTCAAATTTAAAAATAACAAAAAAGGCTGGGCGCGGTGGCTCATGCCTGTAATCCCAGTGCTTTGGGAGGCCGAGGTGGGCGAATCACCTGAGGTCAGGAGATCGAAACCAGTCTGGCCAAAATGGCAAAACCCCATCTCTACTACAAATACAAAAATTAGCCAGGCGTCGTGGCAGGCACCTGTAATCCCAGCTACTCAGGAGGCTAAGGCACAAGAATTGCTTGAACCCAGGAAGCAAAGGTTGCAGTGAGCCGAGATAGTGCTGCTGCACTCCAGCCTGGGCAACAGAGCAAGACTCCATCTCAAATAAATAAATAAATCCAAAAAGACCTACAAAAAACTGCCAGTAATGCATCCCAAATGAAACAAATTTGCCCCTTCTCTTCAGAAGTAACTCAATGCTATTCAGTAATCCACAAATTTTCTAAGTACTACATGGATCTCCTGTGATAATGAAGATGAGAGGTAATGTTTAATTGAGCTCTTACTATTTACCAGGCAATGTGCTAAACATTAATCATGTACATCTAATTAAATCCACAGAATAAGGTAGGTACTACTTATTAACTCAATTTTATAATTAAGAAATGAAGGCCAGGCACGGTGGCTCACGCCTGTAATCCCAGCATTCTGGGAGGCTGGAGGCAGGCGGATCACCTGAGGTCAGGAGTTCAAGACCAGCCTGACCAGCATGGAAAAACCCCATCTCTACTAAAAATACAAAATTAGCCGGGGGTGGTGGCACATGCCTGTAATCCTAGCTACTTGGGAGGCTGAGGCAGGAGAATCACTTGAACCTGAGGGGCGGAGGTTGCAGTGAGCTAAGATCGCACCATTGCACTCTAGCCTGGGCAACAAGAATGAGGAGACTCCATTCCAAAAAAAAAAAAAGGAAGGCACCGGGCATGGTGGCTCACGCCTATAATCCCAACACCTTGGGAGGCCAAGGCAGGCAGATCACCTGAGGTCAGGAGTTTGAGGCCAGCCTGGCCAACATGGTGAAACCTCGTCTCTACTAAAACTACAAAAATTAGCTGGGCATGGTGGCATGCGCCTGTAATCACAGCTACTTGGGAGGCTGAGGCAGGAGAATCACTGGAACCGGGGAAGTGGAGGTGGCAGTGAGCCGAGATTGCGCCATCTCACCCCAGCCTGGGCAACAAGAGTGAAACTCCGTCTCAGAAAAAAAAAATGAAATGAAGGTTCCAAAGTTAAGTGATTTGCCCAAGCATGGAGAAAGAATTAACAAAATGTCAATCCCTTTCTCTGTGGGAAGATAATGTCAGGCTCCCCTACTACACCTAGCCCTGTTTCCCTGGAAACACACCGCACTAAGAAATGTCTGATATGAAATGTCAGCAATGTACCATTCAAAGCTGTTTACTGTAAAATTGACCTCAAATGATCAACTTCATCTGGCATGGAGTGTGTAGAATCTTTTCACACATAATGTAATAAACAATAGAAAATTACTACTACCCATGCAAAGGCAAAGCCATATAAAGGAAACAAAATTTGTTTAAATAAAAGAAATAGAAGCAGGCCAGGCACGGTGGCTCACGCCTGTATCCCAGCACTTTGGAAAGCCCGGGGGACGGATCACTTGAAGTCTGGAGTTCAAGACCAGCCTGGCCAACATGGTGAAACCCTGTTCCTACTAAAAATACAAAAATTAGCTGGGCGTGGTGGCATGCGCCTGTAGTCCCAGCTACTCGGGAGGCTGGGACAGGAAAATCACTTGAACACGGGTAGCAAAGGTTGCAGTGAGCCAAGATCGCACCACTGCACTCCAGCCTGGGTGACACAGCGAGACTCAGTCTCAAAAAGAAAAAAGAAAAAGAAACAGAAACAGAACCAGTGATGATCAAGATGCTGAAGTAAGCAAATAACAATGATCAAAAACTGCTCAAAAGATTAAACATATATGTAATTGGAGTTCCAGAAGATTAGAAAGAATGGGATAGAAGTAATATTCAAAGAGGTACACAAAAGTTATTCAGGCCGACAAGAAATGATGCCACATGGAAGTATGGAAATGCAGAAACGAATGAGACACTGGAATGGGCAAATAGGTGGATAAATCTAAATGAATACTTACTGTACAAAATAATAATTACAGAAATTTTATACTTCAAAATCAAAGAAAAAAAACAGAATAAAAAGTAGAAAATAGGGGCTGGGCGTGGTGGCTCATGCCTGTAATCCCAGCACTTTGGGAGGCCGAGGCGGGTGGATCATGTGAGGTCAGGAGTTCGAGACCACCCTGGCCAACATGGTAAAACCCCATCTCTACTAAAAATACCAAAAATTAGCCGGGCATAGTGGCGGGCGCCTGTAATCCCAGCTACTCAGGAGGCTGAGATGGGAGAATTGCTTGAACCCGGGAGGCGGAGGTTGCAGTGAGCTGAGATCAGGCCATTGCCCATTTTCCTGGGCAACAAGAGCAAAACTCCATCTCAAAAAAAAAAAAAAGTAGAAAATAGGAATAGAAGGGAATTTCTTCAATCTGATATAGGACATCTATGAAAAATATACAACTAACATCATACTTAATGGTGAAATATGGAACACTTTTCTTTCCCTAAAATCTATTCAACTGTTTTTTGTTTTGTTTTGAGACAGGGTCTCACTCTATCACCCACATCGGAGTGCAGTGGCACTATCACAGATTACTGCAACTTCAAACTTCTGGGCTCAAGCAATCCTCCCACCTCAGCCTCCCCAGTAGCTGGACTATAGCTGTGCACCACTGTGACCAACTGATTTTTTTTTTTTTTTTTTTTTTTTTTTGTAGACAGGAGGTCTCACTTTGTTGCCTAGGCTGGTCTGGAACTCCTGGCCCCAAGTGATCCTCCCTCCTTAGCTTCCCAAAGTGCTGGCATTACAGGTGTGAGCCACCTCGCCCAGCACTGTACTGGAGTTCCTAGCCAGTGCAAAAAAAGAAAAGAAATAAAAGTCAAAGAGATTGGAAAGGAGGTACAATAATAATTCTGTCTTCATTGGCAGATAATATAACGGTGTATATAGAAAACCCAGAAAAATCTACAAAAAGGTACCAGAAGCAAGGTCACACATTATAAGACCAATATTAAAAAGTCATTTGAATTTTTATGTAATAGAAATGATGAACTGGAAAACAAAATAATTTTAATTGCAAAAATTATATTGTAGTAAATTCAATGAAAGATGCACAAGACCTGTTCACTGTAAACTAGAAAACACTGCAAACTACAAAACACTGCAAAGAAACTGAAGATGACCTAAAATAACAGTGATATACTGTTTATGTTTTGCAAGACTCGATATTTTTAAGATGTTCATTCTCTCCATATATTGACCTATATATTCAATACAATCTCAATTAAAAAGTAGGTTTTTTCTTTTTCTTTTTTTTTTTTTTTGTTTTTGAGATGGAGTTTTGCTCTTTTTGCCCAGGCTGGAGTGCAATGGCGCAATCTCGGCTCACCGCAACCTCCTCCTCCCAGGTTCAAGTGATTCTCCTGCCTCAGCCTCCCAAGTAGCTGGGATTACAGGCATGCACCACCACGCCTGGCTAATTTTTTGTATTTTTAGTAGAGACGGGGTTTCTCCATGTTGGTCAGGCTGGTCTCAAAATCCCGACCTCAGGTGATCCGCCTGCCTCAGCCTCCCAAAGTGCTGGGATTACAGGCGTGAGCCACCACGCCTGGCCAAAAAGTAGGTTTTTATGTAATTGACAAACTGGTTCTAAAATTCATATGAAGATACAAAAAAAACCAGCAGTGTTCCAGTTACTTTGGCTGTACTACAAATTACTCCAAAACTTCATGAAGCAAAACAATCATATATTATGCTCTCAGATTTTGTGGATCAGGAATTCAGCCACAGCACTGTGGTTTGTCTTTGTTTCATGTCTGAGGCTTTAGCCAGAAGACTTACAGGCTGGGTCTGAAGACTCTACACTCACACAGATAGATAGGCTGCTACTCTATGTGAGTCAGTCTAGGCTTCCTTACAGCATAGGAGCTGAGTTCAGGAGGTGAAAGTCCCAAGAAAAGGAAAGAGCAAATGCAGTGTTACTTCCACTGCATTCTGTAGGAACAGGCAGTCAGTCACAAACTCCCATCCAGATTCATGAAGAGGGAATACAGATCCCACCCCTGGGTGGGAGGAGTGTCAAAGTCACTAGGAAAAAGACCATAAGGAACGGTAAATATTGCTGCAATCAGGAAAATACAAACTGCCACAATAATCCTGGGGGCGGGGGCGGGCAAGAGAAAGAGGAGGGTTCAAGGAATTTCAAGGCTTATTATAAAGCTACAGTATAATATACAACTATCTTAATTTCAAGACTTATAAAGCAATGACATTCAACACTGTCAAACTGACCCAAGGATACCCAAATATAGCAATAGAAGAGAATCCAGAATCCAGAAATAGATCCACACATATAGTCATTTGATTTTTAATAACACAGCACCAAGGTAATTCAATGAAGGAAACAACAAATGATGTTAGAACTACTATATATTTGTGTTTCAAAAAAAACTACTCTCAACCTCTACCTTAAACCATACACAAAATATAATTCAAGAATTCATTCAGGATACATCACAGATGCCCATTTAGCAGAACAAAATATGGATGTCTGAGTACCTGGGTACTCCATGGCCTCTCAAGTAGTTAAATAATTTATTTTTCTAATGTAACAACAAAACATTACAGTTTTGTTTTAACGTAATTTGACCAAGCCCCTTAGATCAACAGGTGGCTCCATTGGGGATGCAGTGAGCTATGATTGTGCCACTGTGCTGTAGCCTGAATGACAGATCTAGTCCCTAAAAAAGGGAGTAGGGGGGAAGGTAGATTAAATGCGAGACATTTGGTCAGTCATTGGTCAAACACTGCTAAGCACTATGATAGACAAAAGTCAGCCAATAGCTACGTTTATGAGCTCACAAAATCAATGATCACAGTTATTATGTGATCATCACTGTGATAACAATTGAAATTCATCTTAACCTCAAAATTTCTCACAACAATTTCCTAGGTGCAAATACCTGATCAACCTATAAGAGCAGTCTGCTCTTATAAAAGTCAATAAGAGCAGTCTGCTCTGCAGGAAAATACATAATTATCACATTGCACATTCCACCTTCCCAGAGTCATCTAAAATTTAGTGGTGTGCTGGTAAAATGCTTAACAGTCGGCTTTAGGCAAGGGCTGATTTGCAGTGTAGCCAATTTCCATTGTGTATTCATTCATCGTGAGCGTGACATTATTGAATTGTGACACTACTGAACCCAGAGTTGGGAAGAGATGCACAGTAGAGCACCATAGTATAGTATCTCCTCCACAAAGATACAATAGATGTATAAATAACCTCAAAAGTAAAACATGGTAAATAATAAAAGTGATGAGTTTTTAGTATTTTCACTGCCTTTGTTTTTAACATAATTTACGTAATTTTACGTTTATATGATTGAGTTTTCAATGATGGCTGTTTAGCAATGGGATCCTGTGAGTCAGTACTAAATTAAATACAACCTAAACATTCAAAATAGGGTAAGAAGCATAACTTAAAGACGCGCTCCACTGCAAATTACACGGAATATCTGACTATGCCGACTAAACAGGCTATTCCTAAGTACCATCCCATATGTGCTAGTTTTTCAAAACCAACAATAAAGCAGTTGGGGAGGTGCCTTGTACACAGAATGACGCCACGAGGCATTTGAGATGAACGTCCAAAGGGACAAAGAAGCCAGACCGCTTCCGAGAACAGGGACAGAATGTCTTTGGGCTTCTGCTGCCGGGGGCGGCGCCGGAAGGCTGGGTGAGCTCCACTGGAGACGACGCCCCGGGGTGGTTAGGCCCCAGACACGCGCGTGACCTTGACCGGACCCTGGGAGCGGCTGAGCCAGGGACGAGCCCCGAGCGCCCTCCCTGTCCCCGCGCCGCTTGGACTCCCCGGGGAGCTCGGTCGCGACTGGCGGGCGCTGAGCCCTTCCCCTTCCGGAGCCCAGGAAGGCGGCTCCCCGCGGCGCCGGCCGCGCGCGCGCCCGCCCTTACCTTGACTGGACGCGGCCATTTCGGTGAGCTTGTCTCGCGAGGACACACGTAGCGGATCTGCGCGGTAGGCCGCGGAGTGGCGCGCAGTTGTCGCCACCACTTGGCTTCCGGCACGTGGGGCAGATGTTTCCATTCCCACGGCGGCAGCGGAAGAGGGCGGGCCGCGCCCGCCGCGGCTGCTTGCAGTCTCCGCAAGCGGCTACATCACAGAGCTCAGCGTGCGGTGTCACAGGCCTCCGCAGCCCCGCCCAACAGATGCACCGAGATGCGCGTGCGCAGAAAGCGTCCCGGGGGTGAGGCTCCCTCCCTCACTCTCCCTCTACTCCCCCCCCAACTCTTCCTCACTTTCCCCCCTCCACCCACTGCGGCCGTCCGGGCTCGCTCGCTAAGTACCTGGAGGCGAGCTCCTGACGCGACTGCGACTCAATCGTCGCCTGGTGAAGAATATTTTACCTATGACTCACTGAAAATAAAGACGGCTGAGTGACCGTGTTTGTTCATGTAAACACTGAACAAATATTTATCGGCTTCTGCGATGTGTCCTACTCTTTTAGTGGAGGAAGACACATTTTATTTATGTATTTAATTTTACATGCGAGTTATATTTAATACAACTCACTTCAAAATATACCTTCAACAGAAAATCCAGCAACAGTTTCTATTATGTTAGTTAAAACAGCCAGTCTTTTCCTTTACTTTTAAAAATTATTCATAAATGTAATTAGTGAATTATAATAAACATTGACATCTGATCCACTGCTTTAGGAGTGACACAAATGAAGTAACTCAAGCTATTTTCTTTATAATAATTGTGCTATTGTTTTCTTTTTCTTTTCAATTATACTGCTTAATATAGGATTTTGTGGCACCATAGGAGTTGAGTAAAAATAAAAGGAATAAAAATATACCTTATCTGGCCGGGCGCAGTGGCTGACGCCTGTAATTTCAGCACTTTGGGAGGCTGAGGCGGGCGGATCACGAGGTCAGGAGATCGAGGCCATCCTGGCTAACATGGTGAAACCCCGTCTCTACTAAAAATACAAAAAATTAGCCGGGCGTGGTGGCGGCCGCCTGTAGTCCCAGCTACTGGGGAGGCTGAGGCAGGAGAATGGCGTGAACCCAGGAGGTGGAGCTTGCAGTGAGCCGAGATCACGACACTGCACTCCAGCCTGGGCGACAGAGTGAGACTCCGTCTCCAAAAAAAAAATAAATAAATACGTTATCTATGAAGATTTCCAATTTGATTTCTATTTATCACAAATGGCCACAGTACTCTTTTGTACTTTACCACATACCATATTGTATGCTGTAATTATTTGTGAATATGTAATTGATAATATTATAGGTTTTAGAGAATCCTTGAAAACATGAAAATTTGGTAATGGGGTCTATTTTGATTATTTATTTATTTATTTATTTTATTTTTGAGACAGAGTCTCGCTCTTGTTGCCTAGGCTGGAGTGCAATGGCGCGATCTCGGCTCACTGCAAGCTCCACCTCCCGGGTTCAAGGGATTCTCCTGCCTCATCCCCATCCCAGTTAGTCAACTTTATTCCAAAAAACTTGGTGTTCCAAATTTTTCCTTCTCAAAGCCCACAGATCCAAAATTCATCAGCAGTTCCCACAAACGTTACCCTCACAATGAATCCAGCCATTTTTCACCCTCTCCAGTGGTACCATCATAGCCCAAGCCGCCACCATTTCTCACCCCCGGTTAACAGGCCACCCTCCTTCTACCCTTATCCTGCTAGAGTTTGTTTTATCTACAGTGATCAGAAAGATCAGCCTAAAAGATAATTCTGATCACCACCCTCCTCTACTCACAACCCGGCCATGTCTCCCCATTGCCCTCAGTGTAGAAGTCAATGTCCCTTTGCTGAAATGCAACCTTAGTGAAACTTTCCATGACTAACCTCCTTTAAAATTGCAACCTGGTCCACCCTTACTCCCCCTTACCCCACTTCTCTTTTTTGCACAGCACTTATTTTACCTTCTAACATACTGTATAATGTACTCATGTATTGTAATTATGGCCTATCATCCCTCTTTCAGTTGCTTATATTTTTCATCAATGTGTACCCAGTGCCTAGGACAATGTCTGTCTAGGACAAATGGGTAGTTATGTGGCTGTAGGCAAGCCAATTAACCGCTCTGTACCTCAGTTACTTTATCTGTATCCACTTTGCAGTGTTGTCATGAGGATTAAATCAGATAGCCTATGTGGAGCACCTGGCAGTGAATTTGTCACCCTGTACTGTAACTGTCTCTACTGTTCTGTCTCCTCCATTGGACTGTCATTCCCAGGGGGTTGGGAACTGGGATTTCTTCATTTCTGAGGCATAGAAGTGTAGCATAGTGGTTAGGAGCATGACTTCTGGAGCCAGAGTACATAGGTTTGAATGCTACCACTCACAAGCTGTGTGGCCATAGAGAAGTTGCCTAACCTCTCCGTGCTTCAGTTTCATCACCCGTAAAATGAAGGTGAGAATAGTACCTGTATTTAAAAGCACCTAGAACAGTTCCTGGCATATAGTGTCAGCTGTCATCTCTGCATCCTCGTACCTGTCAGAGAGGAGTGTTTATCAAAGGGGATTCTTGCTGCCTGTTTCCAAACCAGTCAACAATATACCAATTGCTCCCTAACACATTCTTGTTTGTGCAGAACTGAGCTCAATGATAACATTTTTATAGCAACCCTGATCAAGTTTCTTCTCATAATCTCTTACACTTTGAGGCCCCTGCAGGGGCCCTCACTCTCCCTAATACACATTAACCTGAGTAGGGTGTTTGAGCTCACCATGGCTACATTCTGATGTAAAGAGATATATCCTATACCTGGGCCAAATGTAAACAACCTGGAAAAGTGTTAGGTTAAAAACAAAACAAAATAAATAAATGAATAAATGCCAGGTGGTTATGAGTGCTATTGAGAAAAATGAAGCCAAGAGGGATATCAGTGATGCAGGTGGGGGTAAAGAGCTTACAACATAAATGTGGTGTTCCATATTTAAACCTCATTCAACAGGGAAGATTTGAGCTGAAATGTGAAGGAGCTGTGGAAGTGGAACTATGTGGAAATCTGGGGGAAAGGTGTTTTGGGTAAAAGAAATAGCAAGTGTTGAGGTCCAGAGAGTGTGCTTGATATTTTAGGGAAGAGTAAGGAGACCAGTATAACCAGAGTGAGATGAGACTACAGAGGTCAGGAGAAAGGGCAGACCATGTGGGATGCTCTAGGACCTAGGCCATGGTAAAGATGTAGGGTTTTACCCTGATGGAGGTCAGAAGCCATTGGAGGATTCTGAGAAGAGGAGTGACAGGACTTGCTTTATAGTTTTAAATTATAACTATAAATTATAGTTTTTAAAACAATAGTTGCCTAACCTCATGTTATATGTAAAACTACAGTTTTAAAAACTATAAATTCCTCACACTGGCAGCAGTATGAGGGGCAAGGGCAAAAGCAGAGAGACTAACAGGTTGCTGGTTACTCTTGCTAGTGCAAGTGAATTCTAGAATCTTCGACAACATCCAGAACTTCTCTTGCTGGTGCCACTCAGGAAGAGGGCTGGAGTAGGCTAGGAATAGGAGCACAAATTAAAGCTCCTGTTCACTTTGACTTCTCCATCCTTCTCCTCCTTTCCTTAAAGGTTCTGATTAAAACAGACTTCTTATGCCCCTACTGCTCTCAGAAGTGAATGGGTTAAGTTTAGCAGCCTCCCTTTTGCTACTTCAGTTCTTCCTGTGGCTACTTCCCACTGATAAAAAGGAAGCAATCCTATCGGTTACTGCTTAGTGCTAAGCACATCCAGTGGGTAAAGTTCCTTAAAATGCTCTGCAAAGAAATTGGGACTTATCATTAAATCAAAAATTTTACTTTTTTCCCCTCCTGGGAGCTAAAGATATTTTAGAGAAGAATTAACCTTTTGCTTCTCCAGTTGAACATTTATAGCAGTAAGTCATGCAAATAGAGCTCTCCAGCTGCTTCTTTCTGTGCCTTTTGCAATTCTGCTTTAGTGCCACCAGAAGATACTACCTGGGTGCAGTGGAACTGTCATGGGACTATATGCAAAGTGATCTCGGTGAGCTGCCTGTGGACACAAGGTAAAGGCATGTCCTGTAGGGTCTGATCGGGGCCAGGATTGTGGGGATGTAAGTCTGCTTGGAGGAAGGTGCAGACATCGAGTTAGGATGGTTGTGATGCTACCTGGGCCCCAAAGAAACATTTCTGGGTAAGGTGTGCACACATCTGTGTTATTAGCAGAAATGCTAACTGCCAATTCTTTTCATAGGTCTGACCTATTTGTTGATATTTTGTTCTGTTTTGTCCATTGCTTCTCTTTGTCACATGCTGCTCCTCCAGAATCTAGAGACTGGAGTAGAGGGAGGGTGAAGGGACAAAGACAAAACTTCCCTCCGCCTGCCCAAGCTTCCATAGAGAGAATCAAGGCAATGAAATCCAATCAATATCACACACAAGTTTCATGTCTGGTTCTCTTGTGTGTACATGTGATGTGTGTTTTTATAATATCTTTTCCTACTTTGGGTGTAAGGATAATATGAGCCTTGAGTTCAGAAGCTTTTCATGTTTTGGGGGTTCTGGTGCACTTAGGCAGAGTATTAAATAGCTTTATCAATATTGTCTATGGTCATCAGATGATTCAGATTTTTCTACCTCTTCTTCAGTAAATATTGGTATATTTTGGTCTATATTTTGGTCCATATTTTCATAGAAAGCAATCTGCTATCCCTAGATTTGATAATGTATTGGTATCAAGTTATGTAAGAGTCTCCTGTGATTTTGTTAAACTGTTCTGTGTCTGTAGATATATTTCCTTTTTCATTCCTTATGTTGTATATGTTCTCTTCCTGTCTTTTAAAAATAATATTTCCAGGAGTTTTCTTGATTTTATTGCTCTTGTCAAGAATTTTCTTTTGGTTTGATTTGTCAATCTCTTTTTTCTTTCTGTTGCATCAGTTTCTGCTTCTACTTTCATTGATTCATTCCTTCCTTCTAATTTCCTTTGGTTCATTTTGTTGTTAGATTTTTGCTTATTGAGTTGAATGCTGAAATCATTTATTTTATATTTTGTTTTGTCTTCTTTAAATGTGTATTATAAAGATTTAAATATAATACATAGATTGTGGCTATGTAAACATTAAATGTGGTCATGTTGTACATACTTTATAGTCTTTTTGGTTCTTTCTGTTTGGCTCCCCACCCTCTTTCCACATCAGTCCCCTTCTCCCCCACCTCAACTAGGTAACCCCAGTATGATAATATATATTCACATACACATAAACACACACAAAGGTTTTCTTGGACATTGTTTGTTTTATAAAATTGGGACATTATACACACATTTCTCACTCATTAACACGTACTAGAACTCTAAGTCAATTGGTATAGCTTTAATTCATTATTTGTGTTGGCTATATAAGATTCTATGGTATGGCTGTATCATAATTTAGTCAATATGTTCACTTTATTCCAGTTTTTGGCTACTATATCTTATATCATTACATACTGGTGCTTTTACTTCTGTTGAACAAATTTGCAAGAGGAATATTAATGGAACGAAGGGAATGTTTCCTTCTAAGTTTTAATTTCCAAAGAGGCCAGAACTTTTCAAACATTTCTACCATCGAAGTATGAAAATGGCCTTCTCTCTGCATTCACATAGCGATAAGTTTTATCCTGTTCTTAAAATTTGCCAATTTTACAGGTGTAGAGTGATATTGCATCATTACTTTCATTGTGTTATTTTTATTTCTAATAAGTTGAGCATCTTTTTAAATGCTTGTTGGCTATTGGATTTATTTGGGGGATTTAATTAGTCATATACTTTGCCCATTATTCTTTGGACTCTTTCATTTAAAAAAAATTATGAGAACCCTTTTATTATTACAAATATTAACTCTTTGTCATGTATATTGCAGTTTCCCCCAAAATCTATTGTTTGTCTGTTGACTTTCTTATAACTTTTACCAAAACAATTTTTAATTTTTATAATCAGAGATATCTTTTGTTTGATATCTTCAGAGTTGGCAAGGTTGGTTAAAAATGTTTCCCACACCTCAAGATTGTACGTGTAGTCTCCCAGATTTTCTTGCGAGATGTTTACTGTTTCGCTTTTTATATGCATTGCTTCAATTATCTGCTAATTACTTTTGTCATATGGCATGAGAGAGGGATTTGTCTAGTTTTATTTCCATCCAGATCAATAGCGTATTGTGATGGCACCTTTTGCCACTGATTTGAATCAACACATTCATCATATAAAGTTCTCATATATATTAGCATATATTTCTGGATTCATTAGGCTGTTTCACTAATCTACTGTTATCTTGCTATGCCAGTACCATAGTGATTTGATTACAGTGAGCCTACGATATCTTCTGATATCTGGTGGGTGAAAGCAATCCTCACTATTCTTTTTGTACCTTTCTTAGCTATTCTTAGACACTTTATTCTTCCACATAAAACTGTTAAGATATTTTTCAAATTAAAAAGATCCAAGCCCTGTTGTGATTCTAACTGAAATTTCATTAAACTCATACCTTAATTTTATTAATGTAATAAATTTAAATATTTTTCTTATTACATTTATCTCTGTTTTATAAGTGTGATGCTATTGTTAATAAGATAGTTTTCTCCTATTTCCATTTATGAGTGCTTAGTACCAAATAGAGATAAGCTATTGGTTTGTGTATTTTCAGCTTTTTCTTTTGAGGCTGGGTCTCATTTTGTCACCCAGGCTGGAGTGCAGTGGGGTGATCTCACCTCACTGCAGCCTCAACCTCCTGGATTCAAGCAATTCTCCTGTCTCAGCCCCCCAAGTAGCTGGGACTACAGGAGCAGGCCACCATGCCCGGAAAATTTTTGTATATTTTTTAGAGATGGGTTTTTGCCATGTTACCCAGGCTGTTTTCAACTCCTGAGCTCAAGCATTCCCCCCACGTCAGCCTCCCAAAGAGCTAGGATTACAGGTTTGAGCCACCGCACCCAGCCATTGTATATTCATCTTAAATCTAGCTACCTTACCAAATTTGCCTATTAATTCTAGTAATTTTACCCTAAAGTCTCTATGAGTATTGAATCATATCATCAGTTAAATGAGACAGATTTTAGCTCATTTCCAATGTTTATAGCCAGTTATTTCATTTTCTTATCTTATTGAATTTATTAGAAAACAAGAGAAAATGTTAAATAAAAACAATGAAAGTGAACATTCCTTCTATTCTATGATTTTACTTGAAATAATTTTTGTATTTTGCTATTTAGAGTAACATTTGCTGTTTTGGTTTTTGTAAATGGTGTTGGTTACTTCTATTCTCATTTGCCACAAAATGTTTATCATAAATAACTTTTCAGCAGCTGGTATCATCTGAATTGTCTTCTTTCATATGTTGATAAACAAATTATGTTAATAGATGTCCTGACACTAAATACCCTTACATTCTTGGAGTAAAATCTACTATTCATGTAATTTGATTATTAGTGGGTTCTATGTACTACTATTTCTTTAGACACTGTGTGTCTTTAAATGTGGGATTGATCTATAGCTTTTTTTCTTTTTTTTTTTTTACTATTCTTAGTAGATTTTCACTGCTTAACCTACTAATAATAATAAACAAAGTTTTGTTGGCTTTATCAAATGAATTGATGAGTACTCCATCTTTTTCTATTGCTTAGAATAGCTTAAGTAACATTTGAATTATCCATTGTCTAAAAGTTAGGTGAGACTCACTTCTGAATCCATTTGGTCCTAGTGGCATTTGCAATATCTTTAATCACCCCTCCAGGCTCTTCTATGATAATCAGTCAATTCAAGTTTCAACTTCTAATAATTATATACCTTTCTAGGAAGTAACTTTATTTATTTTTTCAATTTTGTTGCCACAGTGTTGCATGTAGCACTCACTCATGATTCTTTTACTCCACATTATCTGTAGTTATGTGCCCTTTCTTATTCCTAAATTCCTCTATCTTTGCTATTTATCTTTTTTCCTTGAATAAGCTTGCCAATGACTTGTCTATTTTGTTGCTGGTGGTGCTCTTTTCAAAGAATGAGCTTTTGGATTTTTTTTTTTCTAGTTGGTATAAAGCATTTTTATTTTCACTGAGCAGAAAAAAAGCTATTGATTCATTAACTGTGCTGCTTTATTGGCATGTAGCTATGCACTGTTCACACATTAATATATAAAACTCGTCAGTCTGTTTTATTTTGTCCAATGGGAAAACATGAACAGTGAGATTTCTTATGCAAAAAGTGAACAGTTCAACTATGCTAGCTCCATATACCTTTATTAACATTCCAGAGACTTATCCTCTCAACATGATCTGACTTCTGTAGGATAACTTTTCAGGAAAAGTATTTTCTGATCAGTGAAGCTTGGAGATATAAATAAGCAATCGGCCAGGTATGGTGGTTCATGCCTGTAATCCCAGCACTTTGGGAGGCCGAGGCAGGCAGATCACCTGAGGTCAGGAGTTTGACACCAGCCTAGCCAACATGGCGAAACCCCGTCTCTACCAAAAAAAAAAAAAAAAAATTAGCTGGGCATGGTGATGCTCACCTGTAATCCCAGCTACTCAGGAGGCTGAGGCAGGAGAATTGCTTGAACCTAGGAGGCGGAGGTGGCAGTGAGCTAAGATTGTGCCACTGCACTCCAGCCTAGGTGACAGAGTGAGACTCCATTTCAAAAAAAAAAAAGCAGTATCTCTCATATTCATTAACTGGACCCTGACTTTCTTAAAGCTCACCCCAAAGCTGAAGTCCATGAAGGCACTAGTTCTCAAACTTCAATGTGCATAAGAATCACTTAGGAAGCTTATTAAAATTTACATTCCTAGGCCCCATCCTCAGCAAACTAGTCCCCACGTGATTCTATCCCACCCCACCCCAGCTTTATTGTGGTATAATTGACAAATAAAAGTTGTATATATTTAAGGTGTACAACATAATGTTTTGATATAAGTGTACATTGTAAAATGGTATAGCATGAAGGGTTTTCTTTTCATTTTTTTCAGAATAGTTTGTAATATCTTCTTTGATTTCATCTTTGATAATCTAGACGTATGATTTTAATTTTTTTAATTTATTTATCAAGTTAGTTTGTAGTATTTGGGTCAACATTGAATATCCTGTTAATTTCCTATTGCTGTGTAACAAATTACATCAAATGTATCAGCTTATGACAGCACCCATTTACTGTCTCACAGTTTCTGTGGGTTAGAAGTCCAGGTGGACTCAGCTGGATACTCTGTGCAGGGTCATACAAGGCCAAAACCAAGGTGTTAATAGGGCTGCACTCCTTAGTGAAAGCTCTTGGAGAGAATCTGCTTACAGGCTCATTTGGAATGTTAGCAAATTCAGTTCCTTCTCTCACTTTCCATGTAGTGCCCTCTACCAGCAATGGTGCATCAACACTCTCTCATGCTTGGAATTGCTCTGACTTCAATTTTCCATGCATATCTCTGGCCTTTTTTGCCTCTCTCTTTTACTTTTAAGGACTCATGTGATTACATTGGGCCGACCTGGGTAATTCAGAATACTCTCCCCATCTCAAGGTCAGCTGATCAGCACCCTTAATTCCATCTGCAAAGTTTAATTTGCCACATAATATATTTTTGGACATGACACCAAGGAGCAAAGGTGATATGGGCCAAATTTTTACCTGCCACAGGTATAGTTTACATACAATGAAGCACATCAATTTTAAATGTGCAGTTTGATGAGTTTTGATAAATGCATACACTTGCATAACCACCACCCTAATCAACATGCATTTACATCAACCCTCCTGCACTTTTTAATGAGTCTCTCCCACTGACCTGGCCTCAGGCAATAAACTGCTATCTGGAAGTTACAGATTTGTTTTCACATGTTCTAGAATTTTACATCAGTGGAATCATACGGTATGCATTCTTGTATGGCTTTTTTTCTTCAGCATCATGATTTGGAAATTCATGCAGGTTGTTGTATAAAGTATTTCTATCCTTTTTATTGCTGATTACTGCTCCATTATGGGATTATATCATAATTTTGGATTATTTCCAGTTAGAAGCAAATACAGATAAACCTGCTATGAACAGTGCTCCACATGTTTTGTGTGAACATCTATTTTCATTTATCTTAGTTAAATATCTAGGAGTGGAATTGCTGGATCATATGGTAAGTGCATGTTTAACTTTAAGAGAAACTGCCAGACAGATTTCTTGAACGTACCATTTTATACTCCCACCAGCAATGCATGAGAGTTCCAGTTGCAATATATCGTGGACAACATTTGATGTTGCCAGTACTTAATGACTGCACAGTGGTATCTCACTATACTTTTTTTTTTTTTTTTTTTTTGAGATGGAGTCTCATCCCATCACACAGGCTGGAATGCAGTGGCGCAATCTCAGCTCAACATCTGCCTCCTAGGCTCAAGCAATTCTCGTGCCTCAGCCTCCTGAGTAGCTAGGACTATGGTCACACGCCACCATGCCCAGCTAATTTTTGTATTTTTAGTAGAGACAGGGTTTTGCCATGTTGGCCAGGCTGGTCTCAAACTCCCGGCCTAAGTGATCCACCCGCCTCGGCCTCCCAAAGTGTTGGGATTACAGGCTTGAGCCACTGCGCCTGGTTATACTTTTAATTTGCATATCTCTGATGACTAAAGATGTTGAGCATCTTTGCATGTGCTAATTAACCATTCCTATATCTTCTTGGAAGTGTCTATTCAAATCATTGATCCTTTGTTTTTAAACGTAGTTTCAACTTTTATTTTAGACTGAGGAGGTACATGTGCAGGTTTGTTACATGAGTATGTTGCATGATGCTGAAGTTTGGGTTATGAATGAATGATCCTGTCACTGAAGTAGTGAACATAGTACCCAATAGGTGGTTTTTCACTCCTTGCTACCCTTCCTCCTCCCTCCTTCCTCTAGTAGTCCCCAGTGTCTATTATTCTATGTCCATGTGTTCTCATCATTTAGCTCCCACTTATAAGTGAGAACATATGGTATTTGGTTTTCAGTTCCTGTGTTAATTCACTTAGGATAATGGTTTGCCAGTTTTTAATTGGGTTGTTTGTCTTGTTATTGTTGAGTTTTGATAATTTTTTATATATTCTGGGTACAAGACTTTTCAGAGGTACCTGTTTTGAATATTTTTTTCCAATCTATGGCTTGCATTTTCATTTTCCAAATGGTGTCTTTCAAATAGTGGAAATTTATAGTTGTAGTTAAGTCCAATTTAGCTTTTCTTCTTCTATGATTCATGCTTTTTTTTCGCCTGTCCTAGGAAATCTTTGCCCACCTCAAGTTCACAAAGCCTTTCTTCTGTTTTCTTCTAGAACTTTTATCATTTTAGCATTAGTATTTAGGTTTATAATACATTTTGAGTTAAATTTTCTGTATGGTGTGACTTTTCTTTCTCTATTGAATTCCCTTGGCACCTTTGTAGAAAATTAAATGACTGTAAATAGGCAAATCTGTTTATGGATTCTCTAGTTCCATAGATGTGTATATCTGTGCTTATGCCAGTACCAAATTGTTTTGATTGTTGTAACTTTATAGTAAGTCTTAATATCAGACAGTCTAAAACCTCCAACTTACTTTTTTATTGAAATTGCTTTTGATATATTTAGGCTTTTATATTTCTGTATTAATTTTATAGTCAACTAGCCAACTCCACCAAATAGCCAACTGGGATTTTGACTGGAATTGAATTGAATCTGCAGATCAATTTGGGGAGAATTGACATTTAAACAATATTGAATCTTTCAATACAACAACATGGTATGGCTTTGTTTCTTTAAATTTTCTTTAATTTCCCTCTAGGATATTTTGTAGCCTACAGAGTAGTTCTTGCAAGAATTATATTAATTGTATCCCTAAGTATTTTGAGGGATTCCATGCTATTGTTAATTGTATCATTTTTATTTGTTTTCGTTTTCCAATCATTTGTTACTAAAATATAGAAATTCAATTGATTTCTGTATATTGACCTTGTTCACTCTAATCTTGTTAATTTGCATTTTAGCTCTAGTAGCGTTTTGCACTTCTTGTAGAATTTCTACATGTACAATAATGTTGTCTGCAAATAAAGACAGTTTGCTTCTTCCTTTCCAAACTGGATGCTTTTTATTTTTATTTTTTTTCATGCCTTACTGCACTGGCAAGGGCCTCCAATACAATGTTAGATAGAACTGATGATAGCAGAATCCTTGTCTTGTTCCTGATTTCAGAGGGAAAATATTCATTATTTTACCATTAAGTACAATTACTTGTAAATTTTTTCATAGATGCCCTTTGTCAAATTGAGGAAGTTTCTTTCTATTCTTGGTGTGAGAGTTTTTATCAAGATTTGATGTTGGATTTTGTCAAATGCGTTTTCTGCATCTATTCAAATGGTCATACGGTTTATCTTGTTTATTCTGTTATGGTGAATTACCTTGATTGATTTTTTAATGAGGAACTAGCTATGTATTCCCAGGGAAAAAATCCACCTGGTTGTGACATATTATATTGGTAATATTTTCGCTATAGACTGAATTGTCTCCACCTCCCCCCACCCCAAATTCATATGTTGAAGTCCTAACTCTCAAGATGATTATATTTGGAGACAGGGCTTTTAGGAGGTAAACAAGGTTAAATGAGGCCATAAGGATGGAGTCCTAATCTGATAGGATTGGTGGCCTCATAAGAAGAGAGAAAGTTCTCTCTCTACACTCATGCACTGAGGAAAAGCCATGTGAACATATGGCGAGAAGGCAGCCATCTACCAGCCAGGAAGAGGGCTCTCACTAGAAACTGACCATGCTGGCACCCTGATGTTGGATTTCCAGCCTCCGGAACTGTGAGAAAATAAGTTTCTGTTGTTTAAGTCACCCAATCTCTGGTATTTTGTTATGGCAGCCCTGGCCAACTAAAACTGTTTTGTTAAGGGTTTTGGTGGTGATGGTGGTTTTTTAGTTTTTGCGTCTGTGTTCATGATGGATATTTGGCTGTGATTTTCTTATAATGTCATTGTCTGGTTTTGATATAAGAGTAGTATTAGTCCATTCTAATGCTGCTATGAGGACATACCCGAGACTGGGTATTTATAAAGGAAAGAGATTTAATGGACTCACAGTTCCACATGGCTGGGGAGGCCTCACAATCATGGTGGAAGGCAAAGAAGGAGCAAAGACACATCTTACATGGCATGGTGGCAGACAAGAGAGGATTGTACCAGAGGACTGCCCTTTATAAAACCATCAGCTCTCATGAGACTTATTCACTGTCATGTGAACAGCATGGGAAAAACCCACTGCCATGATTCAATTACCTCCCACCTGGTCCCTCTCACAGCACATGGGGATTGTGGGAGCTACAATTCAAGATGAGATTTAGGTGGGGACACAGCCAAACCATATCAAAGAGTAAGACTATTCTTTTTTTTTTTTTTTTTCTGAGACGGAGTCTCGCTCTGTCACCCAGGCTGGAGTGCACTGGTGCAATCTCGGCTCACTGCAAGCTCCGCCTCCCGAGTTCACGCCATTCCCCTGCCTCAGCCTCCCGAGTAGCTGGGACTACAGGCGCCCGCCACCACACCCGGCTGATTTTTTGTACTGATAGTAGAGACGGGGTTTTACCGTGTTAGCCAGGATAGTCTCGATCTCCTGACCTCGTGATCCGCCCGCCTCGGCCTCCCAAAGTGCTGGGATTACAAGCGTGAACCACCGCGCCCGGCCGACTATTCTTATAAAATTAGTTGAGACGTGTTCACTCTTCTATTTAATGAAAGAGTTTGTGTAGAATTGGTATCATTTCTTTTTTAAATGTTTAACTATATTCACCAGGGAAATCATCTTATCCCAGTGTTTTTTGTTTTGGTTTGGTTTGTTTTTTTTAAGGGTCTTAATTATGAATTCTATTTTTAATAGGTAAAGGGCTATTTGAATTTTCTATTTCTTATAGGATAAATTTTAATAATTTCTTTTAAGAAATTCCATTTGAGACTGGGCATGGTGGCTCACACCTGTAACCCCAACACTTTGGGAGGAGGCAGCAGGATTGCTTTAGGCCAGGAGTTTGAGATCAGCCTGGCAACATAACAAGACTTGACTTCTACAAAATTTTTTTTAATTAGCCAAGTCTGGTAGCATATGCCTGTAGTCCCAGCTACTTCGAAGGCTGAGGCAGGAGGATCACTTGAGCCCAAGAGTTCAAGGCTGCAATTAACTATGGATCATGCTGCTGCACTCCAGCCTGAGCATCAAAGCAAGGCTGTGTCTCAAAAAAAGAAAAGAAATTCCATCTGAGCTGTTGAATTTAATAGTATAAAGTTCAGAATATTTCCTTACCATTTTTTCGCTCCTTGGAGGTATGATTTACATACTGTAAAAATCACTTATTTTCAGTGTGGAGATTTTTTTCCTTTCCTAAATCTCCACATTTTTATTCACATATAATTGACATATCATAAAATTCACCATTTGAAAGTGTACAATTCAGTGGTTTTTAATGAATCCGTAAAGTGTGCAACTATCATCTTTATTTAATTCCAGAATATTTTCATCACCTCAAAAAGAAACCCTGTAATCATTAAACAGTCACTTCTAATTTTCTTCCTTTCCCCAGCCCCTGGCAACCATTAACCTACTTTCCATCACTGTGGTTTTGCCTATTCTGGATATTTCATGTAAATGAAGGGATAAAATATGTGGCCTTTTGTGTCTAGCATCTTTTGCTTAGCATGTTTTCAAGATTCTTCCATTTTTGCAGAATGATAGAGGAGTTAAAATAAGAAAATAAAGGTATAGTAAGAATGAAACTATTTTCATTTTTTAATTTAAAAAAAATCTTCCATGTTGTAGTATGTATCAGAATTTAACTCCTTTTTATGGCTGAATAATACTCCATTGTATGGATAGACCACATTTTGTTTATCCATTCATCTGTTGATGGACTTTTGGATTGTTTCCCCTTTTGGCTATTATGAATAATGCTGCTATAGAACATTCATGTACAAGTCTTTGTGTACATATGCTTTTATTTCTCTTCGGAATATACTCAGGAATATAATTGCTAGGTCACATGGTAATTCTATGTTTAACTTTTAGAGGAACTGCCAAACTTTTTCAAAGCAGCTGCACCATTTTACATTTTCACTAGCAAAGTATGAGTGTTCCAATTTTTCCATATTCTTATCAACACTTGTTACTGTCTGTCTTTTTAATTATACTCATCCTAGTGTGGAGAAAGTGATATCTCATTGTAGTTTGGATTTGCATTTCCCTGATGACTAACGTTGTTGAGAGTCTTTTCATGTGTTTATTGACCATTTGTGTATCTCCTTTGGAGAAATGTCTATTTAAATCCTTTGCATATTTTTAATTGGATTATTTGTTTTTTAGTACTGAGTTGTATAAGTTCTTTATATATTCTTAATATTATACCCTTATCAGAGCTATGACATGAAAATATTTTTTCCCATTCTGTGGGTAGTATTTTCACTTTCCTAATAGTACCCTGTGATGCACAAAGTTTTTCATTTTGATGAAGTCCAATATTTATTTATTTTACCCCTTTGGTTGCTTGTATTTTTGTTGTCATAGCTAAGAAATCAATGTCAAATCAAAGATCACAAAGATTTAAACCTATATTTTCTTTTGAGACTTTTATAGTTTTAGTTCTTACATTGAGGTCATTGATCCACTTGGAGTTAATTTTGGTATATGGTGTGAGGAGGGAATCCAAGTTCGTTCTACAGCCTATATAGCCTGCAGATGAGCAATGTTAGTGACCTTGAAAGTAGAGGCCCAGATTGTCAGTAGCCTGGCATCTAACTAAACAACCATTTATCCATTAAAGTTAGCCTTGTTAACAATTAATATTGAGATAATTTTACTTAATACACTGTGTATATTTTAGTGTCCATCTAGCATGCAGCCTGAGGCACAGAGAATAAAATTGAATTGAATGGAATACATCATTAATTTATTATCTAGCTTTCTGTTATTGTATAGGCAGTCACATGTATTTACCAGAAAAAAGTTGATAGAATTTTTATTTTGATGAAACTCTTTTACACTTTAGATTATTTTGATGCTGATTAACAGGATAAGCTGACTCTGGACACATCCTGACAGCCTCTGCCAAGGTTTGAAATAAACAGCTGGGAAAATTCAGTTTTATATTATCTGTTCCCGCAGCTGCTCAGTTTCTTCTAACCACGGGTCAGGGAATATAATAGGTTTTCCGATTAGTTTTAGATAAAATGTGAAAGAACAGTTCATGTCAAGGACAATGGTTGCCAAATATATTTGGCAGTATTTCTATATTGAATCCCAAAGGAAATACACAAACAAAACCCCACAAAAGTTAGGAAAGAGTAAAACCCAGGAACCCTGGAACATTTTGTCACTTACTATGCAGATTTGCCTGAAAGTGAGACAGGCAAATAAATCACATGTTTCTGCCAGCGTGGAAAATATTCACTCAAATGGCAAAGGTCTCAGGCTGGGGAGCTGGAGGTAGTAGGTTCATCTCAGAACTGAACCACACACTTGGAGAGTGTTAATGCTCTTAGGAACATCTAGTTATTCCCTTTGAATAGAGTCCTGTCCTGAATCACATATACTTGACCTAGGGCCTAAGCCTTTTTGTTTTTCTGTCTCACAATCTTGTTTCTCCATCAATTATGTGTTTTCACTCTTCCCTCAGAGAGGGAAAAAGTGTTTCTGTGTGCTCTTGATCCTGTTCCCTCTCTAATCTTCCAATCTCTTGCTCTATAACATATTTTATATGTGTCTTATATCTTCATTTTAGTCAGAAACATTTTATTTATTTATTTATTTATTTTTCTTGAGACAGAGTCTAACTCTATCCCCCAGGCTAGAGTGCAGTAGCGTGATCTCGGCTCACTGCAACCTCTGCCTCCCGTGTTCAAACGATTCTCCTGCCTCAGCCTCCTGAGTAGCTGGGATTACAGGCGTGCCCCACCATGCCCAGCTAATTTTTGTATTTTTAGTAGACAGGGTTTCATCATGTTGGCCAGGCTGGTGTTGAACTCCTGACCTCAGGTGATTCTCCCGCCTCGGCCTTCCAAAGTGCTGGGATTACAGAGGTGAGCCATTGCGTCTGGCCTTTAATCAGAAACATTTAAAGTGAAAGTACTGTGGTAACTTATGTTGAAATACCTTAGAAATCAATGGAAACTCTACAGAGAGGGGGTAGGATAGACGTAGTGGAACCAAGGATATGATATGGAAAAAGGAGAAAGGTAGCAAACTAGGGATGAGTTGGTGAATGTGGAAGGGCATAATAATGTTAAATGACTAAAAGCTACATAGGCTTATGTTAAGACTAGTGCCATGGAAATTTTTAGAGGTAGATGACATTAGAGTATGTTTAAATATAAATTAATGTTACCGGTTGTGTTCCCTAGATGTAGACTCTGAGATGAAGATTAACATGCAGGAATTTTATTTGGAGTGTTCTTGGGATCAACACCTGAGGAATCAGGGATAGGCAGAGGGAGAAGCGCGCTGCCGGGTGGGCTCCAGGACAGCCTTGCTGGACCTTACAGGGAGCTCTGGAGCTGGAATGAACCTTCCAGGTTGGACCAACATGTCCAGGCCTCTGTGTCCCTGCACTGAGCACTCATGAAGTGCTGTCCATCCTGGGACAGGGCAGATTCGGCCCTGGGAAGAGGCGTGGTCTGCCCAGAGAGGGGGTGGGGCCTGCCCTGGAAATGGGCGGGGCATGCCCTGGTAGAGGGGCGTGGTCTGTCTTGGGAAGGAAGGTGTGTGGCCCCCACAGGCAACATTCCTCTGGGGCAGTCCCGGCACACACCTCAGTGGAGGTGAAGGCTGACTTCCCACACCCGGTGGCTGGGACTGGGGAGTTCTTTCCTAGACTGCCATCCGGGCGCCCCTCACCCTCGTGCTGCTCAGCTCCAGGTCGTTGTGGGTTCAGGGCTCAGCTGCACGCTCCTGCCCGCGCCCTGGGCATGATGGCACCCCAGCCCCTGCCATTCTTCCCCCTCACCCCCTCTCCCTGCCACTGCTCTGCATTGCCCTGGGTTAGCCCGGCGGGGCCAGGTGGCACCCGCCGTATACTCTTGCCTTTCTGCTGCAGGGGCCTTCTAAACCGCGGGTCCCAGAGCTGCAGGGAGAGGCGGCACAGACTCCCCACGTGGCTCATTGGCGGGGGTGCTAATCAGAGTTCTTTTGCTGCCACTCTTTGATTCCCAAACCCCATGTAATCTTCTTACTGGGGACACAGAATCATCTTTGAATTCATACATATACAGCACCTTGGAGGCTGGCCCTCCATCCTCACAGAGACCTGCCTCCAAGCTGGAGTTTTACCTGTGCCTGGTTGTGGACCCACTCCCTCATCTCTTTTGCTATACAGTGATTCCCCAGGTCTACACGGTGCTATATGGAATTCCACATCAGTGAATCAAATCCTCTGTAAGATTTCAGATAGTGGTGCTGGCTAAGGCCCTGAAGGGAGGAAAGGCTAAGTTATGCCAAGATTAGGTATCATAATGAAGTCCTGTCCTTTCTAGGATGGAAGGAGTCCAGTGTGTCTGGCCACCGAGAAGCTGGTTTGTCTCTGTGATGGACAATACCATATTGCAGCAGGGACTGTTTCGTAGAAGATAATTTTTCCAGAGACTGTGGGGTTGTTGGGAATGGTTATGGCATGAAACTGTCCACCTCAGATCATGAGGCATCAGTTAGGTTCTCATAAGGAGCACAAAACCTAGATCCCTTGCATATGCAGTTCACAGTAGCATTCGCACTCCTATGAGAATCTAATGCAGCAGCTGATCTGACAGGAGGCAGAGCCCAGGCAGTAATGCAAGTGATGGGGAGCCGCTGTAAATACAGATGAAGCTTTGCTCCCTGCCTGCTGCTCACCTGCTATGTGACCCCATTCCTAACAGGCCACAGACCAGTACTGGTCAGGGGCCCAGGGGTTGGGCCCAATATGGCATATTGGGAGCTCAGCATTGATTTTTGTTGCTGGCAGGTTGGACTTTGGTGGCAACAGTAGCTAGATCAGCCTTAGTCAGTGGGAAGCCACACTTTTGGGTCCATGCATAAATTCTCTCCCTGCTGCTATAGCCACTTAGCTCATGTCTTGCCAGTACTGCGATGGCCTATGCAGAAGCTAGCTGATGTTAATTGCCAGAGTCATTTTTATCTGTGTTGTTGGTTTGTGCTTCCTTCAAGGTGGATGCTTTCTGTTGGCATTAACTTATTACTTGGAGATTTTTCTAGTTTGTGTCCACTCACTAATATGCCTTTGTCTCAACTTTTTACTGGAAGAGCTTCCTTATCAGTACGTTGGGCCCTGGCCCTCAGCCAGTACAGAAAGTCATTTGTCAAGGCCTTCAGTTGGCAGACGTGCTCCCTGGACTACGTGCTTTCTCGGGTGTCCCAGAAACCCTGGAATGGAGTGAAATGCAGGGCTACGTGGGACAGCAGGGAGGCGAGAATTAAGTCAGCCCCACCTTTACGCAACTCAGTGGGTCTCCTTGAGAGAGGTCTGCAGTTTCAAGGAGACTTTTCAGCCAATCTGCTGCGAGATCCTGTGAAGGGGTGTGAAGGTCTTCCTCTGTGACTGTAGATTGGTCAGTCTCTCCTTGTGTGTCCAACAGTTTTCATTATACTTTATGTGAATTAATGCAAAACTGCTAGGTTTAAACTGCTCACCATTTTAGGGATCCCTTCTGGATTTTACTACCTTCCTTAAGGGGAAATTTTCCTCCTTTCCTCAGTTCATCCTTTCTGCCTTGGCTTTGACGTGGTCTGGAGGCCACAGAGCCTCCTCCTGAGAACCTCTCTCTGGTGTGTCTGTTTGTGTCCGTCCCTCTCCTTTCGATCATTCCCTGTGGTTCCTGTTGGGCGTGGCTCCCATAAACGCACATAGCAGGGTCTGCTTTGTCTGCAACCTGATGCATTGTTATTTCTCACCAAAACTCGCAGTCCAAACATCACATTTCCGGGCCACACTCTTTGTCAGAGCTCCAGGGTCACGACCCGGGGGACCTGCTGGAAGGTGCCACCGTGACGTGTGCCTAGATGCATTTTCCCTCAGTTACCATAGCGTTCCTGTGGTTCTGGTGGCTGGAGGGTGACCGCGTGCTTCATGAAGGGGGTCCTTACTGCTTCGCATCCACCCTTTTCACGGAAAGCACCTTGTCACATGTTTTCAGTGTTCCTAAGCGATTTTCTGCCGATCTTGTCTGCTAAGATTGTGTGGCAGCATTTCCACAGATTTATAGCTGGCAATGAATTGTCCCAAAGGAAATCAGGCACAATAAAATGTTTCCAACATTGTTCAAATGCTTACAACTTATGTGCTTCCTTGGGTGATTTTACAACTTTTTAAGCACATGAATAAAAATTATTGTCTGCTTTTTTCTCCTTTTTTCTCTCTTTCTTTTTTTTCTTGCATGCAGAAAGTTTATAGGAGGGGGATCCTCTGGATCAACACCCATGGGGGAGTGAAGGAAGCAGGATTGGGTAAAAGAAGTTGAGGTGATACAGTCTGAACAAAGGTCAATCCCACAGGGAGCTTAAGCTAGGATGGCTCTACAGAGATGTTCTCTATTGAGGCAAGTTGTCTGGACCTATATAGTCCCACATTTACCAGGAATAAGGCATGAGTTTGGGTGTGGTGACTGACTTCAGCCAAAATTGGTTCCCAGAGAGGAATTCAGATTAGAGTTGTCAGCTGTCAGCACACCCAGCAGCTTAGGAAATAAGTGCTTTAGTCCTGAAGTGGTGAATCTGGACACCAGCCTCCACTGTGGTCCACCCTTTCTGCTGCTCAGATTCATTTGCTTCATAAGTTCTGGAATGGTTCCTTCAGGATTCTGATGGGCTCCCTTTCCTGGGGAAACAAAAGAGAAAGGTTTGGAACAGAGCACAACTCCTGCTGCTTTAGCTTTTCTTGAGTCTGCAACTGGTACTCATCATCTTCCCCTTCTACTACCCATTCTAGATCCCTCCCCCCACCACCCTCTCAATTCATACTTCTGCTGGTCCAAGTGGGTTACCAGATAAGGTACCTGGTCATCATGCCCTTTGTAAGCCATGACTGTACTTGTCCATTTATCATCAACATTGAACAAGGGAATAATACTAAGAGATACCCAAGCAGATGACCTGGCTGCCAACTATATTCTCCTCTGTCTCCATTGTGTAATGTCAGCCCTTCCTCCTAATGATCAGGATCGGTTACACTTGCCAGGATAGTGACTCTTTTCCTTACCTCTTGGTCTCTTAATAGTGATCTGAAGTAATATGATGGCAACCATAGTTTCAAGTTCAATGAGACTCTTGATGTGTCCACTGGCAGACATATTCCCCTTTTAAGAACCAGTACTTCTAAACTCTCAGAGCCCAGAGTTGGGATAAGAGGCATAGTTTCCCTAATTGGGTCACTGGGAGTAATGGTAGTGTGAGGCTGCTCCTACTTCCACTCCTTGTTTCCCAAAACCATATATTTTACTTCGGGACACACCCCACTAAACGATGGCCATTGATCTAGAGTATATACTGCATCCTCCAGGATGGTGCCTCATTCTTACGGTATTATGTCTAAGCTAGTGCCTCAGCTGTGCCTTCAACAAGCTGTCCTACCACTCTATCAAGTGGGTAGCTTCTGCGTAGTGGATTCCATGGTCATGTATCTTCTTGCTTTAAAGTAGGTCTCTTGGTCTGATGCAATGTTATGTAGGATCAAATATTCTGTGAGGCCTTGAATGGTGGTGTTTACTGAGGCTCACCAAGCGACTGAATGATTTTCTTGAGAAATGGTGACATATCAGAGCCTTAGCTTTGGTCTCTGTTACTGGCAAGTTGAACATTAACAACATCAGTAGCTAGATCTGTATTGATGAGTCCATGATGTTGGGCCCATGCATAGCCTCTGCCATGGCTCCTCCTTTCATACATCCATTTTGTAAGAATTGGGGCACCAACAGCAGAGGCTGGTAAGCATCAAGTGGCTAAGTCATTCAGTCTACTTGGTTGTTTAGTGCTGTTTCTGTGGCTGATGTTCTTTTCATTTATTCATTCTGTAATGCGTGTCCTTTGCAGATTCAATTTCCTTCTCTCTGAACAACTTATTTGGATATTTATTGAAAGGCAGGTCTACTGGCAATACATTCCTCAATTTTTGTTGTCTGAGAAAGTTTTTATTTCTCCTTCATTTTTGAGGGATACTTTCACAGAGTTCAGAATTTTAGGTTGATTGTTTTTTCTTTCTCTCAACACTTTAAATATGTCAGTGCACTCTCTTCTTGTTTGCATGGTTTCTGAGGCGAAGTTGGATGTAATTTTTATCTTTGCTCCTCTATAGATAAAGTGTTTTTCCCCATCTGGTTTCTTACAACATTTTTTGTCTTTGATTTTCTGGAGTTTGAATATAATATGCCTAGGTGTAGGGTTTTTTTATTTGTTTGTTCGTTTGCATCTATCTTTTTTTTTTTTTTTTTTTTTTTTTTTTTGAGACAGAATCTCACTCTGTCACCCAGGCTGGAGTGCAGTGGCATGAACTCGGCTCACTGCAAGCTCCACCTCTTGGGTTCACGCCATTCTCCTGCCTCAGCCTCCTGAATAGCTGGGACTACAGGCGCCCGCCACCACAGCCAGCTAATTTTTTTGTATTTTTTAGTAAAGATGGGGTTTCACCATGTTAGCCAGGATGGTCTCGATCTCCTGACCCCGTGATCTGCCCGCCTCGGCCTCCCAAAGTGCTGGGATTACAGGCGTGAGCCACCACGCCCGGCTGCATCCATCTTCTTTGGTATTCTTTGAGCTTCCTGAATCTGTGGTATGGTGTCTGGTGTCTGACATTAATTTGGGGGAAATTCTCAGTCATTATTGCTTTAAAAATTTGCTCCTATTCATTTCTGCATTCTTCTTCTGGCATTTCCATTATGTGTGTGTTACAACTTTTGTAGTTGTTGTTCCACAGTTTTTAGACATTCTGGGCCCATGCATAGCCTCTGCTATGGTTGTTGCTTTTTTTTTTTTTTTTTTCAGTCTTTTTTTCTCTTTGCTTTTCAGTTTTGGAAGTTTCTATTGTCATGTCCTCAAGCTCAGAGATTCTTTCCTCAGCCATGTCTCGTCAACCAATGAGCCCATCAAAGACATTCTTCATCTCTGTTACAGTGTTTTGATCTCTAGCATTTCTTTTTTATTCTGTCTTAGAATTTCCATATTTTTCCTTACAATATACATCTGTCATTGCATGTTGTCTACTTTTTACATTAAAGCCCTTAGCATATTAATCATAGTTTAAAAAATTCCTGGTCTGATAATTATGACATTCCTGCCATATTTGACTCTGATTCTGATGCTTGCTTGTTCGGTCTCTTCAAATTTTGTGGGTTTTGCCCTTTAGTATGCCTTGTAATTTCTTGTTAAAAGGTGGACATGATGTACTGGCTAAGAGGAACTGCAGTAAATAGGCCTGTAGTGATGTGGTGAGAGGGAAAGCGTTCTATAGTCCTATGATTAGGTTTCAGTCTTTGGGTGAGCCTGTGCCCCTGGACTGTGCCCTTCATCGGTGCTTCTCTGATTCCCCAACCCCCCGTAGGTTGTACAAGATAGGTAGAGGATATTTCCTTTTCCCTAAGTAGGTTAGGCGCTGATAAAAGAGCAGAATGTTTTGGCATATTTCAAATGGTTACTTCTCCCTTGCTCCTGACAGAAACACAGGGCATTTTTCTTCAATATTTATTATGAGGATCTGGTAGAGCTCCTAGAGGTAAAACTCACAACAGCATGGGAACCCATCTATTGCTGGGTCCCCTGAGGTTGTTGTTTTTTTTTTTGAAATGGAGTCTTGCTTTGTCACCCAGGCTGGAGTGCAGTGGTGTGATCTCGGCTCACTACAACTTCTGCCTCCCAGGCTCAAGCGATTCTCCTGCCTCAGCCTCCCAAATAGCTGGGATTACAGACACATGCCACCACTCCCGACTAATTTTTGCATTTTTGGTGGAGACGGAGTATCACCATGTTGGCCAAGTGATCTGGCTGCCTCCCAAAGTGCTGGGATTACAGGTGTGAGCCACCGCACCTGCCCCCCTCCCCAATGGAGTTTTAAACTCTCAGACTTGTCCACACTGAGCTTGCAGCAATTTGTCAATTACAGTTCAGATTTTCCTACCCTGACACTGGTTCCCACGGAAGTTTCTGCGCTTAGGTTTTGGCTTCAGTAAGTTGTGATTCTCTGTATTCACCTGTCTGTCTTTCCAATTTGGGGGGGCAGCAGATTGACCTGTGACCTTACTTCTCTGACTTATTTAAAGAAGAGTTGTTGATTTTTCAGTTTACTCAGATTTTTACTTGTTAGGATGGAGCAGCAACTTCTAAGCTCCTTACCTGCCAGACTGGAAACCAGAAGTCTGATTGTCTACTTTTTAAGTTATGTTGCCTTCTCAAAATTAAAAATTACTCACACCAATCCTTCTCAAACTTTTCCAAAAAATGTAAGAGGGAACATCTCTCAACTCATTCTATGAGGTCAGCACTACCCTGATCCCAAAGCCAGACAGAGACATTATGAGAAAACAAAAACAAAACAAAACAAAACAAACAAAAACTACAGGCCAATATCTCTTATGATGCAAAAATCCTCAACAAAATACTAGCAAACCAAGTCCAGGAGCATATTAAAAGGATTATACAACATGACTATGTGGGATTTACTCCTGGAATGCCCACTTTCACCACTTCTACTCAACATAGTGCTGGAAGTCCTAGCCAGTGCAATTAGGTAAGAAAAAGAAACAAAATACATCCAAATTGGAAAGGAAGAAGTAAAGAATGAAAGACAAAATGTGATTATCCCAATTGATGCAGAAAAATCTTTTGATAAAATTCAATACCCTTTCATGATGATAACATGCAACAAACTAGGAATAAAAGGAAACTATATCAACATAGTACAAGCCATATATGAAAAACCCACAGTGAACATCATACTCAATGGTGAAAAACCGAAAGCTTTTCCTCTAAGATCAGGAACAAGACAAGGATGCCCACTTTCACCACTTCTACTCAACATAGTGCTGGAAGTCCTAGCTAGTGCAATTAGGTAAGAAAAAGAAATAAAATACATCCAAATTGGGAAGGAAGAAGTAAAATTATCACTGTTCACAGATGATGTAATCTTTTTTGTAGAAAACCCTAAAAATCACATACACAGACAGACAAACACGCCACACACACACACACACACACACACCTGTTAGAACTAGTCAACCAATTCAACAGAGTAGCAGGATACAAAGTCAACACAAAAAAATAAATTGTGGCTGGGCATGGTGGCTCACACCTGTAATCCTGCACTTTGGGAGGCCAAGGCAGGAAGTTTGTTTGAGGCCAAGAGTTGGAGATCAGCCTGGGCAACATAGCAAGACCCTGTCTCAAAAAATTTTAAAAATTTAGCCAGATGTGGTGGTGCAAGCCTGTAGTCCCAGTTACTTGGGAGACTAAGGTGGGAGGATCATTTGAGCTCAAGAGTTCAAGGCTGCAGTGAAGCTATGATTGTGTTACCGCACTCCAGTGACAGGCAGTAAGCTATGATTGTGCCACTGCACTCCAGTGGCAGACCATGATCCTGTGTCTTAAAAAAAAGTAAATAAAAATTTAAAAAATCAGTTGCATTTATATGCACCAAAAATGAACACTTCAAAAGGAAATTAAGGAAAAATTCCATCTACAATAGCATAGAAAAGGATAAAATACTTAGGAATTAACCTAACCAAGGAGGTGAAACACTTGTGTGCAATGAAAGCAACAAAATATTCCTGAAGGAAATTAAAGGAAACATAAATGAATTGAAAGACATCCTATGTTAATGGATTGGAGGACAATATTGTTAAGGTGTCAATATTGTTAAGATGTCAATTTATAGATTTAATGCAATCTCTATCAAAATTCCTATGACATTTCTTGCAGAAATAGAAAAACTCATCCAAAAATTCATATAGAATCTCAAGAGGCCGGGCACGGTGGCTCACGCCTGTAATCCCAGCACTTTGGGAGGCTGAGGCGGGTGGATCACGAGGTCGGGAGATCAAAACCATCCTGGCTAATACGGTGAAACCCTGTCTCTACTAAAAACACAAAAAATTAGCCGGGCGTGGTGGCGGGCACCTGTAGTCCCAGCTATTTGGGAGGCTGAGTCAGGAGAATGGCATGAACCCGGGAGGCGGAGCTTGCAGTGAGCTGAGATCGCACCACTGTACTCCAACCTGGGCGACAGAGCAAGACTCTATCTCAAAAAAAAAAAAAAAAAAAGAATCTCAAGGGACACTGAATAGCCAAAATAACTCTAAAAAGAACAAAGTTAAAGGACTCATATTTCTGGATTTCAAAACTTACTACAAAGCCACAGTAATCAAAACAGTGTGGTACTGGCATAAAGACAGACATGAAGACCAATGGAATAGAATAAGGAGTCCAGAAATAAGTCCTTTTGTATATGGCCAAATGATTTTCTACAAGGGTGCCAAGACCATTCAATAGGAAAACAATAGTCTTCAACAAACAGTGCTGGGAAAACTGGTTATCTACATGAAAAAGATGAAGTTGAACCCTTATCTAACACCATATAAAAATTAACTCAAAATGGATCCATTTCCTAAATATAAGACCTAAAATTATAAAACTCTCAGAAACATAGGCCAAAACTTTGTGGCGTTGGATTTGGCAATTATTGTTTGGATATGACACCAAAGGCATAGACAATGAAAGAAAAAGACAAATTGGACTTCATGAAAATTAAAAAAATTTGTTTATCAAAAGACACCATCAGCAGAGTTAAAAGACAACCCATAGAATGGGAGAAAATCTTTGCAAATCATATATCAGATAAGGGATTACTATCCAGAATATATGGAGAACTCCTAAAACTCAACAACAAGAAAGCAGATAACCTGATTTAAAAATGGGCAAAGGACTTGAGTAGGCATTCCTCCAAAGAAGATATACAAATGGCCAATAAGTACATGAAAAGATGCTCAGGTGTGTGATGTTCCCCTTCCTGTGTCCATGTGTTCTCATTGTTCAATTCCCACCTATAAGTGAGAACATGCAGTGTTTGGTTTTTTGGCCTTGCGATAGTTTGCTGAGAATGATGGTTTCCAGTTTCCGGGGACTGTTGTGGGGTGGGAGGAGGGGGGAGGGATAGCATTAGGAGATATACCTAATGTTAAATGACGAGTTAATGGGTGCAGCACACCCACATGGCACATGTATACATATGTAACAAACCTGCACGTTGTGCACATGTACCCTAAAACTTAAAGTATAATAATAAAAAAAGAAACAAGCAAAACAACTAATAAAAACTCTATATTGCCATTCTTTAAAAATAAATAAATAAATAAATAAATAAATAAATAAATTCCTAACCTGGAAAAAAAAAAAAGAAAGAAAAGATGCTCAACATCACTAATCATTAGAGAAATATAAATCAAAACTACAAAGAGATACCGCCTCACACCCATTAGGATGGCTACTATCAAAACTAAAACAGAAAATAATGAATGTTGGTGAGGTTGTGGAGAAATTGGAACCCTTGTGCACTATTGCGAATGTACAATAGGGCAGTTTCTCAAAAAATTAAACAGAATTACCATATGATCCAGCAACTCGACTTCTGGCTATATATGCAAAAGAACTGAAATGGGGTCTTAAAGAGATATTTATACATCAATTGTATTAGTCAGGGTTCTCCAATGAAACAGATCCGTGTGTGTGTGTGTGTGTGTGTGTGTGTAAATATATGCCAATGGTAAAAGTACAGGGTCTGAGTCAGAAGGCAGAACCAAGAATGCTTATGTCCAAGGGCAGGAGAAGATAGATGTCCCAGTTCAAACAGGGAGAGTGAATTTGCCCTTCCTCTGTCTTTTTGTTCTATTCAGGCCCTCGGTGGAATGGATAATGCCCACCCACATTGGTGAGAGTGATCTTCTTTACCAATTCAAATGCTATTCTCTTCTGGAAACATCATCACAGACATACCTAGAAATACTGTTTTACCATGTATTTGGGCATCTCTTAGCCCAGTCAAGTTGACATATAAAATTAACCATCATATCCATGTTTATAAGCAGCATTATTCACAATAGCTAAAATGTGGAAGTACTGCAAGTGTCTATTGACAGATGAATGGATAATCTAAATGTGGTATATACACACAAAGCATTATGAAAGAAGGAAATTCTGACACATGCTACAACATAGATGAACCTTGAGTATATTATGCTAAGTGAAATAAGCCAGTCACGAAAAGACAAATGCTGTATGATTCCACTTATATTGGGTACTTAGAGTAGTCAAAATGATACAGAAAGTAGAATGGTGGATGCCAGAGACTGGAGGAGGTGAGAATTATTGTTTAATGTTTATACAGTTTCAGTTTACAACATAAAATTAATTCTGGAGGTAGATGGGAGCATATTACACGTTTTCTTTTTGGAGATGGGATCTCACTCTGTTGCCCAGGCTTGAGTGCAGTTTTGTGATCATAGCTCACTGCAGCCTTAACTATCTGGGCTCAAGTGATCCTCCCACCCCAGGCACCAAAGCAGCTAAGACCACAGATGCACACCACCACGCCTGGCTAATTATTATTATTTGTAGAGGCCAGGTATTGCTATGTTGCCCAGGCTGGTGTTGAACCCCTGGGCTCAAGTGATCATCCTGCCCTGGCCTCCCAAAGTACTGGGATTACAGGTGTGTGCCACCACACCTGGCCAGAATATTTAATGCCACTGAACTGTACATTTAAACATGGTTAGGCTGGGCGTGGTGCCTCATGCCTATAATCCCAGCACTTTGGGAAGCCAAGGAGGGTGGATTGCTTGATCCCAGGAGTTCGACACCAGCCTGAGCAACATGGTGAAACCCTGTCTCTACAAAAACATTAACCAGGCATGGTGGCACACATTCGTAGTCCCAGCTACTCTGGCGGCTGAGGCGGGAGGATCGCTCGAACCCAGGAGGTGGATCTCGCCTCTGCACTCCAGCCTGAGCAACAGAGTGAGACCCTGTCAAAAAAAAAAAAAAAAAAAAAAAAGATTTAAGATAGTAAATTTTATGTGTATTTTACCACGATTATTAAAATTGAAAAAAAATCCCCATGGGTCACTGGTTTACCAATTTAGCCATTTTCACCATTTTTAGATTGCATTTTCCTTCTCTATCTCAGCATTCTGACTAAAGGAAAAGCAAAATTTCTTACAAGAATGAATGATTCTCCAGTGTGGCTGCTCCTGAAAGGAACAATGAGACTTTTGTTATTTCACCACAAGATTGAGAAAGAAATAAGTGATAAATGCCCAGACCCCTTCTTATTCATTCCACATCCTGGGTAATCTGAGACATGGTGTGGCTTTTACTCCAAGCATATGAATACTTACCATCAGAAGCTGCCTCTCCTTTCCCTCACTTTATCATTATTGCCATCATTTATGACAATGGAGGGAGTGTCTCACTGGATGATATTTGGGGTTCTTTCTTCAGTGGTCCGCCATACCGAGCATTTATTTGTGCTGTTCTCCATCTTTCACATCTACCACTTTTCAAAAGTACCTGAGAGTCAATAAGACATGAGACTTAAACAACTGCTTCACATCTAAGTGTATGTCTTTAAAAATCTCTCCTTTTCCATATTTATGTCTGATGTGTTTTGTTATGGCACAGTGGCATGTAGTATATGGTTCATAAGTGAATCAATGTACATCTGTGGAGGGCGAATGCTCAATTTTAGATCTACACATGAAAGCTTTTTTCCAGGGCAGGAGCCTTGCTTTCTCCAACTAAGCCTTAATTACCCAAATGCCCATGTGTTGTGCCTTTGGCTTGTTGAAATGATACCAACTGGTAAAATCTGATTGGAGATAAAAGTTAGATGTCCAGAAGCATAAAAGTCAGGAAGAGAAGCTCTTTATGGCATAGAGAAAGCTGCAGAACTGCTCCATGGTGTGCAAAACTCATCAGCACATGAAACTAGTGAGTGGAGATAGTCACCTTCAACCACTTTGTAATTTCTACCAATTCACTTGGGGCCAGTGTCCCTTATTCACCAAGATTCACATTGGTCCTTTTGATTATTTGGCGTGAGGAGGCCCCCATACATGCTAAACTGTCATGCAGGGAGAGAGGAAAAGTTGGGAACCAGCCTTTGCTTAAAAGGGCTTTGACAATGGAGGCAAATAATAACATTTTGGGAACATTTATATAAGTAATTATATAATTTCTGATTCAGTAGCTGGCTCATGAATAAATGAGTAATTGGGATTATCTGAGTGGAGACAAGAATGAGCAGTAATGTAGGACTGATTCTGAATTACAGCTCCTGGCACTAGTAGGATTCAATATACATAGTCTGCTGAAAGGTAACTTTCTCTGTGATATTCCTGGTATATCCCTAAGGAGGGAAGTATAATTTTAGGTACATACTGACAAAATTTGAACACAAGGTACTTAGATGAAAGTTACAGTCTGTTTTAGAGATGAAATTGAAGGATGCAGTAGCTATTGCTTTGGCAAAGGATTTTTGGCTGATGCAGTGTATGGTTATTGATTTTATGATTCTTATCATATGGCACCTAATGTATCAGTTGACTTGTGAAAACAGTGTTTCAGTTTAATGGATGTTAGGGATTTATATGCAACTTCAAATTTGCCTCCTTGTTAATAGAAAAGAGTAGTATGGAAGCATTACTTCTAGCTGCTTTTTGAAGCGTCCACCAAAATGAACGACTTTTTCCTCTCTTCACACAGATTTCCTCCTAGAGTGCCAAGATCTTTTCCATTCAACACCTCAGTCGTGTACAAAAAGACTGTGTTTGTAGAATTCACGGATCACCTTTTCAACATCGCTAAGCCAAGGCCACCCTGGATGGGTAATAAAAACAATGTTGAATGCTAATTATGAAATTGGGTATCTTATTTTCTATCACAGATTCCCCAATCTTGAGGTTGCAGTTAAAAAGCGCAGCTGCCAAAGAGATTGCTTCCCTAACTGCTACCTATAGGGAAATACACTGACTGCATTTTCTGTCTTTTTGCTGGGCCGTCTGCCTCTGCTTGGTCTATGCCAACTGCTTACCTCCACTTAGATGTCAAATAAAGTATGTAACAACATGTTATGACAGGACATTTTCTGTCTTAGAATTGTTGCTGAGAATTATAGGTGGGAAGTATCCCCTTATTCTAAAGAGAGATATCAGCCTATCGATTTAGAACTTGTTCAGATAGTAGTCCAAAATTGGTTCTGCAACCCTTAGGCCCTGACTCACCTCCAACCTTGTATAGAAAAAGGCTAGGAACTTATGAAAGACTTTAGATTTGAATATTTATTTGGAGAGCCTCTTTGGTGTTTTATGTGTTGCTTACCCCATGGGGGGTGGGAGTCCTGTCCCTCATGTCAAGGTATAATGAAGGAGACTTCAGGAGAACCACTTAGAAGACTGGACAAGGTACCTATGGAACTTGGGAGACACTGACCACTGCCTGGTTTTTATCTGGAGAAGTTTTCAAGGTCAGAGGCCAAAAGGACTTCTCCTGATGGAATAGCAGGGGGAGTGGGCAATAGTGGGAGCTCCCATGGGTAGTGCAGTACCATTGTTAGGTGTAAGGCCAGGAGGGTCACTGGATGGGACTTGTCTTACAAGGACTCTGCCTGAGAGGTCTTCCTGCCAGGATTAGATAACCCCAACAGAAAAAGCCTGTATGGGTTGTACTGCCAGAAGCAGAATCTGAGAGGAGAGATACAAGTGACCAGCTGGAGAAGGTATATCCCATGCCAAGATCAGGAGCAGTGGGGTGTCTCCATGTTGGCAGGGAGAGGTCTCCAAGAACTCATAAGTTCCCTAAGAAAGAAAGGCAGAATTTTGGTATGTGTCACAAGTAGGGAGTTCTAATGCCACATTATCACTGCTCCTTCCAAGAAAGACTTTGTCATTGTGCCTATTTTTTTTACCCTCCCCCCTCCTTTCCACTTGCTCCTACATTGGAGGGTCCAGAGACAGAAAGGTGAGTTGGGGAGGAAGATTAGGAGAGGAAGGTGGGAAAGCAGCTAAGCTGCCAAAAAAAATTACCTTTACATATTGCAGATTTCTGGGGCTGTCAGAATGTAGCTGGAGAAGGAAGGGAACTTGCAATTGCAGAAGACATCAAAAATTTGGTATTAGACTGGACTGGACTTGTTAGAACCTAAGAGTGATACTGTTGGTTAATACCTGAAGGTTACTGGAAAAGATTTGGGATCAACCAAGTGCAAGAAAAGGGAGATCTCACATAATGTAATTAAAAACAGTGGTCTAAGAAAAATAAGGCTATTTTATGTTTTTATCCCACTAAATCCAGTTCATTCAACACACTGTTTATAGGCATTTTATACTCAGTGTATTCATAAAACAGAGCTCTTAATTTTCCTCTTGATTTTCTGTCATGGCCTGACTAACAACCCAGTTGTACAAGCCAAAATCATAGGAGTTTTCTTTGACTCCTCTCTTTTTATCTATCTCCACATCATATTTATGGGCAAGTCCTGTTGACTGTTCCTCCAAAACAAGTTCCAAGTCTTCTTATTTTACTTCTTGTAAAATCCAAATGCATCCAAATTCCTGTGGCCTACAAGATCCTACATGTTATGTTTCCTTTTTGACCATATTTTCTGTTACTCTTCTGCTGATTCACTGTGCTTCAGCCACATTTTACTTGACTATACCAAGCTTATTTCTGCCTCTGGACGTTTGCATTTGTTTTATCTGTTTTCAATGCTCTTCCACTAGATCTTTGAAAATCTTGCTTCTTTTTCATTAGTCAGACCTCTACTCAAATGTCATCTCCTCAGAGAGGCCCTTCCTGACTACTACACTGAAAGTATCCTCTACCTCCTGCCTCATCACTTTCTAGCAGACCACTATCTTTTATAATATTTATAACAACTTGAAATTTATTTATTTATTTATTTATGTGCTTAATGTCTTGAGGATATGATCTCCATTATCTGTCTTGTTTGCTACTGCACCTCCAGTGCATAAGACAGTTCCTAGAATATAGTAGGAACTCTAGTTGAATGAATGAATGAATGAATGAATGAATGAATTGAATTATTGCCAGAAATCTTTCCTCAGAGCAACCATAAGGTTAGGCTGATGTTGGCAGCAAGCAAATACTACTTTTTATCAATAATTACAGGGGCATGCTTCTCCACTGTGACCTTGACTCTAAGTTTTGTAATAACAGGTTTTCTGGAGTACTATCCCCAAGTGACCTTTGGCGGACATCTCATTCTTACAGGTCTGCTGGGTCCTACCATCCAGGCTGAGGTTTATGACACAGTGGTCATTACACTTAAGAACATGGCTTCCCATCCTGTCAGTCTTCATGCTGTTGGTGTATCCTACTGGAAAGCTTCTGAAGGTGAGTCAAATACCCTCCTATTGTCCTGTCATTCTATGAATAGAACAGTGAGATGTGTGTGCTTTGTAATGGTGGCACACCTGGAGTTGGATCCATTCTCTTAAATACAAACTTACTGAAAAATAATAATAACAACAATAATGACTAATATGTATTGAGTTGAAGGTTGTATAGCTAGTAAGTGGTGGAATCAGGATTCAAACCTAGCCCCATCTAACTCCAGAACTTATACTTGGAACCACTGTGCTACAGTGCAAGCATTCATATAAATAATGTTGAATTTGGTTCATGTAACTGAAAAGTTCCGTGGAGTCAGTCAAGTATGGCTGGATCCAAGGATTCAAGTGATGCTGTCAGCATTGTGGCCATTTTTCTCCCACCATCTCAACTGGGCTGTCCTTTTTGGTTTCATTCTAAGGCAGGCTTTTCTAATATGATGGCAAAGATAGCCACTGGCAGCTCAAGGCTTATCTCATTCTTACAGATTGTGATCCAGGAGTGGGAAGGAAGCCTCTATCCCAGTATTCCTTGATGTTGAGTGGTATGGGAGAGTTAGAAAGCAGGAGGCAGCATCAGTCTCACCCAATCCAATGACAATGGCCAGGATGATGGAGTTCTTCAGCACTCTTTTGAGAAAGGGTTCTGGTAGAAGGAGCAAACTGAGAGACCTAGTGGTCTCCACACCAAGGACATATTGTTTTATGAAGCCCAGTAGAGTTGCAGTGTTAGTTATTTGAGAGGTAGTTAAAGTTAATTTGCTTGTAGGGCATGTTGATTTGAGACAGACAACTATATTTTTCCACCTGTATGAAAATATCTCCCTGAATTTCCAAATCTCCAAAATTTCTGCTTTACCTGGGTCACACAGACCTCTTTGATACAAATGAACATGGTCTGGAGATTGATGTGGGCAAGCTAGAGTGCAAAATCGATTCCTATAGTAGACCCCGTTTCCAGGTAATCCAAAACCCAGGGAAGTCAATAAAGGGTAGAAAGCATAAACCGAAGCAAGCAAAGCTAGATTGGCCAGTAATTACAACCGTGTTCTGCCTACATCTCTGCTCATTTTTAGAAATTGAAAATTCTTTCAACTCTTTTAAGGTCCTAACTGAACATTATGTGTGTTTCTTAACATTTACTAGATTATAAATATCTCAAGATAGGGAAATCCATCTTATTTATTGCTGTGTCCTTAGCATACAACATATTGCCTACCCTATAGTAGATACTCAATAGAAGAATGAGGGTGTAGTGGACACCAGTCATTTTTTCTTCCTAAAATTAAACATTTCTCACCTGTGTACCCCCTAGGAATTGCTTTCCTGAATATACTTCAAACAGAACCTGCCATTTTCTTAAAGCCCGTGCCTCCCTAGCCATAGCAGTTGATCTAGGAGTGAGCAGTTGACATGGGTATCCCACCTCCTTGGCCACAGTTGATTGGTCCAGAGATGGGCACCTTACCCAAGCTAGGCCAATGAGAGTACTTGCGCTAGCATTTTGAAATTTATGAGAAAAAGGACCTACTATTACCAGGTAATCCTATACTTAGGGGATGGAGCCCAAATATATGATAAAATCAAGATTCTACTACTTCATGTATATCATGTGGGCCATGGATCTTATAGGAGTCTTAAGGGGGTGTTGGTCTTGTCCTTTTCTTAGTTGCCTAGCTCTTTGCAGGCATGGTGCAAAGGTAGGACAACCTACCTTTATGTCCTCCTTCTATACCACTGATCCTACCCTAAACATGTAGCTGTATAATCAGAGACAGGAAGCCATGGCAAATCTGGAGGGTCTGGACTTGGCTATATCTTAAAGAGTTACATGTAATCGTAGTTCAACATTGGGGAAATTTTCCAAAAATTGGTGGAGAAAAGAGTGGCCAATGCAATTTTATCTTTTTCTTTTCTGCTGACATCAGGGAGAGATAAGAGCTTTAAAATCACCATTATGGGGAGATAATATTTTAAAATCCAGCTCAAGTTAAACCCATCAGAAAAGGTAACACCTTTTGGGACCCCCAAATGGCCACATCTTATCCAATGAGGGGACACCAACCGTAGAGTCTATACTGCACTGTTCACATGGTAGCTACCAGGCACTTGAAATGTGGTGAGTCCTACTTGAGACATACTGTAAAATACACACCAGATTTCAAAGGTTAAGTACAAAAAGACTAAAAATATCTCATTCATTGTTTATAAGTACAAGTTGAAATGCTTATATTTGGATATACTAGGTTAAACGAAATACATTATTAAAATAATTTCACCTGTTTCTTTTTACTTTTCTTAATGTGACTACCAGAAAATTTAAAATTACATATGTGGTTTGCATTATATTTCTATTGAACAGCACTCATCTGTACACTTCCAGTGAAATGTTTAGCATATGTTGAAGTTGCTACTCCTGATGCAGTGGCTTATCTCAGATTTGGCCAAGTTCTTCTGTCCAAGGAAAACTAGGTTCAACCCATTCCTGGAGAGGAAGAGACTCAAATCTTTCTGGGCTGGGTCACTTACCTTGGTTAAATCTGTTCTCCACCTATTCTACCAACAACCAAAGGGATGGACATAGCTGAAATAAAAATCACGCAATCACACTGAATGGTATCTCACCTCAGGTGGACCTTCAGCATTGCCTAGCCATTCTACTGCTACATTTCCCCTAATCCATTTACTCTCCCTTTCCCCAAGACAGCTATAATGTTTCACACATTCTTAACCTCTCATCGAACCTCCTACATGTGCTCCCGCCCCTGCCCCCACCACAACCTGAGCCTTAGGAAAAAGGGTATTTTTTTCCTCATGAAATATTTCAAACAAAGATAGATACAGAAAATAATATAACAAACAAACATGTTCCCATCACCTCACTTTGCCAAATCTTAACATTTTGTCATCTTTGCTTAATTTATTTTACAAAATTAAGCATTTTACATACAGTCTGTATGTAATAATGATCACATTAAAAACAACACTTATATAATAGAGATACATACTGAAATACTCATAAATGAAATGATATCCTGTCTAGGATTGGCTTCAAACACATCCAAGCTGATGTTACAATCATTAGGTGAATTCCTGATGTGGAATTTGACATTTGTATTGTGCCAAAATAATATCCCAGAGATTTTTTTCTGATTGTAAGTGGAAATGTTAACTTTAGAATGGAGGTATCAGGCTAATTCACCGGTCAATTTTAGTGTCACTAAGGATGGGACGGCCAGATATTATCTGCCCCGATATGGCACAATATGAGGGACTCAGCATCATCTTTGATATATTTTAGCCAAAAAACTTATTTAACTTGAATCTAATCAGAACTTAGGCATATTCAATAGCATGGGATATTCTACAGGACTACAAGCCAAATTTCTTTCACCAAATGAGTATCAGAAAAAAAGGGACTACTCCATACTAAAAGAGACTATGGGCCTAAACAAACAGATGCAATGTGCAGTCTTAGGTTGGATTCTGATTTGGACCAACTAGCTACAAAGGATGCCTTTGAGGCAATTAAGAAAATTTGAATATTGCATTGATATTAGGTGATATTAACTGGATCAGGTGTGCTAGTGTCATTTTGTTTATGTGGGCAATTTTTTTTAAAAGATGACTTCTGAAGTATATAGGAGTGGACTATCATGAAATTTGTAATGTACATTAAAATGCATCGTCATAAAAACTGTGTTGAAAGAAAAAAGTGAAAGTAGCAATGCAATTCTAAGAATGATTTTCTAACATCCACTCACAAAAATATTAAATTCTTTATATTAAACACATGAAAAAGAACGCAAATATATCTGTCTTTCAAGATTCATCTCAAATTCCACCTCCTTCATCAAGCATTACTGAAGAGTAGGAAGCTTGTTTACTTTTTTTATCCACTGGGTTGCTCGCTCCAAGAGCATAGAGACTTCTATCTTGATCTTTATATTTTCAGCTTGTAGCTGAGTCTGGTAAAGAATAAGAACTCAATAAATATTTGTGAATAAATAGGTGAATATTTCCACATGGTATTATAATTATATCTTTATATGTCTATGTCCCCCACCAAACATAGTGTTGTACCACTAGGAAAGAACAAAGTTTAAGAAATTTCTTACCCTTCCCTGACCCTCACTAGTGCCTACCAAAGAGTCTGTGACAAAGTGTATTTGTTGTTGAATTGAATTAGGCAAAAAGATGCAATAATGGAAGCAATTTATTATTTAACAGAATGTGGAGATATCAACCAGAACCTAGTTTTTACTGCTCATAGTAGGGTTAGTAATCTCAAGATCCTCTGGAATATATGAAGCTTCTCCCCATTTGTGGCTGCTGCTTGTTAGTTTTTCAAATTAAGATGCAGAAAGTAGGCCGGGCGTGGTGGTTCGCACCTGTAATCCCAGCACTTTGGGAGGCTGAGGCGGGTGGATCACGAGGTCAGGAGTTAAGACCATCCTGACCAACATGATGAAACCCCGTCTCTACTAAAAATACAAAATCAGCCGAGCATAGTGGCATGTGCCTGTAATCCCAGCTACTGGGGAGTCTGAGGCAGGAAAATCACTTGAACCTGGGAGGCGGAGGTTGCTGTGAGCCGAGATCGTGCCACTGCACTCCAGCCTGGGCAACAGAGTGAGACTCCATCTCAGAACAACAACAACAACAACAAAGATGCAGAAAGTCTGTTTCTTATGTAGAACCTATTGGTGACAATAAACTTGACATGTTTCTTTGAGTGCACAATGGATATAGAAAGGACAATTTTATTTCTTCCTGCTATAGGAGCTGAATATGATGATCAGACCAGTCAAAGGGAGAAAGAAGATGATAAAGTCTTTCCTGGTGGAAGCCATACATATGTCTGGCAGGTCCTGAAAGAGAATGGTCCAATGGCCTCTGACCCACTGTGCCTTACCTACTCATATCTTTCTCATGTGGACCTGGTAAAAGACTTGAATTCAGGCCTCATTGGAGCCCTACTAGTATGTAGAGAAGGTAAGTGTATGAAAGCGTAGGATTGAGATGAAATAAGCAGAGAAGTACAAACAACTGAATCTATCTATAACAGTTAGCATTTGTGTTCCTTCACCTGAAAGAGGCTTTTTTACTCTAGCATCATGCTCATGGAAAGGAGAATAACCCAGTTTCTGAGAGAAGCAGATATGCATTCTATATAACCACAATAAACTCTAAGCTGGGATCAGGAGGAGCTGAGTTCCAGAATTAAATCTCTCTCCTCAAAGCATTGCTATTTTACTCTTCAAATCTGTGGACTTTATCAGTAGTGATTTGTACTATCCTCTGCCTTTTGCAAACTTTGAGCTAGGTTCCTTGAAAACTTCATAGAGGTAAACACATCCAAGTGTGTGATCAGTGGCATATAGACTGGTTCAGGTGGTTAGTTTGTCATCTGTAAACCAAAAGTATATAAAAATCTAAGAAAAGTCAGAATTTATTTATATGTTACTGAAAATTAATTAATTTGGATTGAATTAATATATTCTAAAATAATTCTAATCAAACTTGTTTTTAATTTATACCTTAGCATAAATTTAATTAGGGAAGTAAATTTTGCATAATTTGTTTTTATCCTATTTTTTATGGTGAAATCAGCTTCACTGTACCTTTTTCTTGTTCCAGTTATCTTTTACTGTATAACTCCACAATTTAGTGGCTTAAAACAACAATAATCACTTATTATCTCTCATAGTTTCTGTGAGTCTCATGGAATTTGGAAGTGTTTTGACTTGGTGGTCTATCTAAGTGTGTCTCATGAGGCTGTAGTCAAACAGTGGCTAGAGCTGAAATCATCCCAAAGGTGACTTTATTCACATGTCTTTAACCTTGGCTTGATGGTACTCTCCACATGGTCTCTCTCACATGGGTTTTACAGGGTAGCCAGACTTCTTATATGGTCCTGAGATAGCCCATTAGAAGCTGTTTCACGATTTCTAATGTAACCTTGGAAATCACTCACATAACATACATTCTATTAGTTAGAATGCATCACTAAGACCAGTCTATAAAGGGAGACTCCACCTTTTGATGGGGAATAGGCAAAGAATTTATTAACAGGAGTCACCATACTCTTTCTGAATGGTGATGATGAATGTGATTCAAAAAAAAGATGGGAGCGGGGAGTGGAGAAGATGAGAAAGGTTTGTAGTTTATAATAGTTTCAGATAAAAGTATGATTTCTCATATACTGAGTTCAGTTTCATAGTCATAATTAATGAGAAAGTGCCAAAACCACAGTGTGTTATTTATGGGATGTAAAGGCTAATGGAACAATGAGATCATCAAAACAGTAGTGTTTACATATGACATATAAAGAAATAAGTTAAAAACCCAAATAATTCTTTGACACAGAGTTGAACTAAAGAGTCTACAGAGGTTCTAGTTCCAGGTAAAATGGAAAAACACACGCCACCCTTTATTTCCCATTGAACTTAACTATAAAACCTTGACAAAATGCAAAGCGCAGATATTTAAAAATTTCTAAAAAGCAAATAGAACAAGTATATAGAGAAAAGACACTAGAATTCAAAGTATTACCAAACTTGTGGGGGAGTATACCTTTTTCCCCACTCTAGTATGCCTTAACCTGAATTAAAACATAACTGGAGACTTGGAAGTGAGTACTATGTTGCAAAGAGAGCTCCAGGACAAACCCTCTAGGGTTTCAAGGAGTGAGAAAGGTAACTCTAAATGCTCAGAGAGCATGGGAGGGGAAATCCCCTAGGGTTTTTGTCCTCTTTTCCACCATTCTCTCAAGCTTCAGTCCCAGGTTTCCTGTGGCAATGACAGTGGCTGGCAACAGAAACCTGCAAGAGTAAAAACTTAGGGAGGGGAACATTATTCTTCATTCAGTACAGCTACAGATCTAAGACATTGGGGGAAAAGCACATTACTTTTCTCTCTGTCTTTCCCCTTCCATTGCTTGACCTTAGCTATGATGTAGTTGTGGAAATTGGAAGCTTCTGGTTAGAAAACCAAAAAAGGGAGCTCACAGAACTGGAAAGTTTATAGATGACAGAGAGAAAAGATCCCAGGAAAGTAAACCCATAAAGTTGTGCATTAACTCCTGGATTCACCCCCAACCTACATATCCAGGTATGTAGTTTCAGTGTCAGATCTGTTTTAAACCCTTAGCAGTGCCATTGAGTCCAACCCAGTGGCCAGTCTGGTGCTTGAGGGGAAATCTCAGTTTCACAGTCTTCAGCACGTTCCATTAGCCTTTACATCCCATAAATAACACACTGTGGTTTTGGCACTTTCTCATTAATTATGACTATGAAACTGAACTCAGTATATGAGAAATCATACTTTCATCTGAAACTACAGCCCACAGAATTCCTTAAAACATGTCTGATGGCTGAAAGCAAAGATAGAACATTGTGAGATAGGTTTTTTAATGTATGGTAGATACAATACATAAAAGAATCATAGCATAACAAGAGGAAGGTAAGGAAAACTTTATGGTCCATTCAACTTCATTCCAATTCAAATGGTAAAATGTTGACTCTAAGTAGATGATAGTGAAAGGTTAAGTATGTATTTTGTAATCCCTAGAGCAACCAATAAAAAATTATACAAAGAGACATAGTAAAAAGTCACAATAAACTAATTACAATGGTATATCAAAAATGTTCAAATAACTCAAAAGAAGGCAAGTAAGGAGAGATGAAAATCAGAGAGAAGAAGAAGTAAAATAATAATAAAATGATAGGCTTAAATCTAAACATATCAATACTTATATTAAGTGCAAATGGCTAAAACACACCAATTAAAAACAGAGATTAACACACTGGATAGAAAAGCTTGAACCAATTATATGTTGTTTACAAGAAACTCATTTCAAAAAAATGATATAGGTAGGTTACCAACATAAAGATGGAAAAGGATATATGATTCAAACATGAATATGAAGAAAGTTGAAGTAGTACAAATCTGTAATCAAAACACTGATTTTTGCCAGGAGTGCCAAAACCATTCAATAGGGGAAAGAATAGTGTCTTCAATAAACAGTGCTGAAACAGGTGAATATCTGCATGCAAAATACTGATTGAGTATCCCTTACCTGAAATGCTTGGAACCAAGAATGTTTCAGATTTCAGATATTAGAATATTTGCACATATATAATGAGATAGCTTGGGGATGGAACTTAAGTCTGAATATGAAATTCATTTTGGATATAAATCCCTTGCCAGTTATGTGATTGGCAAATATTTTCTCCCACTCTATAGTTTGTTTTTTCATTCTTTTAATGGTGTCTTTTATAAAGCAAGAGTTATATGGACAAATATATGAAAAGATGTTCAACATCATTAACCATTAGGGAAATGCAAATTCAATCAACAGTGATGTATCTATTAGAATAGCTAAAATAATAATATAAAATTGCCAAGAATACTGTCAAGAATTCAGAGCAACAGAAAGTCTCACAGTGCACAATGGTATAGCCATTCTGGAAAACAGAATGGCAGTTTTGCTGCTTGGTAGAGAAACAGTCTCTGGCAGTTTCTTATAAAATTAGATGTACACTATAGAGGGATAGCAGGAGGGAGTTCTTTTTGGATATTGAAATGGATCTGTATCTTGACGATGATGGGGTTTCATGAGCTTATATCTTTGTTAAAAGTTATAGACCTATACACCAAAAGAAAAAGAAAAGTCAATTTCACTATAATTGAAAATTTATATAAAAGTAATTAGAATGTTTTAAGACAGCTTTATACGTATTTTAAACGTGTCTCTAAAGTTTTTAATCCAGTACTTCTGGTAAAGATGGCACAGGGTCTTCATACTTAGCCATTTTTCCATCCTCCACCTCAACCCCAACCTCGCTGAAAACCAACAGCAAAGATAGGTAAACCATAAATAGAGAAAATCGAGTAGGCATGGTCAAGCTGAAAAAGAAGATAAATATTTGTGGACCAGAAGCAGAACAGGAACTATGAGTAGTAAAAGGGGTAGAAATTACAGGCCAACTGAGATCTGGGTCAGGAAGCCAGCTGCGGTAGCCAAGGAGTCAGGATGACAAGGATAAATAGTGCTCCCCACCAGAAGGACCTGGAACCAGGTGGACTGAGAGCCCATATCATAGAGTTGGGCTCTTCTTCACTTGAAAGAGAGCTGAACACAGCTGCTGCTTGAAAGAGAGCTGAACACAGCTGCTGCTCACTCTTTGTTTAGGACCATGGCTTTGTGGAAACTCAGGGTCCTAGAAGAGGGGAAAGCAAACCCAGTCCTGGAATAGGAGCTGAACTAAGTTTTCTCGGTTCAGTGGGGGAATCTGCAATATCCCCAAGGTTTCCATTGGCCAGTATCTCCAAAATTCCATTCTAGGGTATGATTTGCTAGATAGAGAATAGTGAACATATCCTTTGCTTAATCAACCAATGATCACAAGGGACAGCAAAGATCACTATAGTTCGACAAAGTCAGATTTATTGGCTCATGGCAACAAGAGACTGTGGACACCTCCCTAAACAAAGGGAAATACTGTATAGAGTTAGTAAAGAATTTTGGGGAAGGGTGGAGGTTAGATGATATTTAAATGAAGCAAAGTAGAGTTGTGTGTAAAGAAATAACCATGAGATCTAGACTGTGAAGTGTCCTGGTTAACTAAAAAGTTAACATAGACATGAAATGTTAAGTCAAGGCACCCCTTACCTGAAGCTTGAGCTTTAAATTGAGCTACTTCTTTGTGTCAAAGTAATTTAGATGACCTAGGAAAGAATGAGATGTTTCATTCTTGTTGCTATTAGTTCAAACATTTCTGGCAGGCTGTGAATTCAGAGAACAAACAACTTAATTGAGTAAGAAAGCAAGAGATAATCAAAGCAAATAGTTGGCATTCAGTGAGTTTATACAGTGGCAATGTGTCCTTGGGAGAAATGGTGTTGTTAACTCTGCAGTTAGCTTTATCTATGTCTCTTATCCCAGCCTGATGAGTAGCAGCACACATATTGTTGCTTTCTTAGTCCAAGCTAATTTTTATTTCTAAGCATTAAGGGTGCGAGAGAGAGAAAGAATGGCAAAATGTCATAAACAAAAATCTTTCTACTCAAAATAAGCCTGCAAACAAAAGTTTCCAGTCAAATTAAAAAAAATATAATTCTAAGAAAGATAGTCAACAAGCTCAACAGTTAAAGCATGAAACAAGCTAGTTTGTTCCATTAAAAACTTTAGCTATTGATATACACAGTATTCATTTAAAATGTGAGTATAATTAGAAGCACTGTGGGCTATTGAAAAAAAATCATGAGTATAGATGTTTAATATGGACAATTGTTATTTTACTCAAAACTTTTAATTTACAATTGCAGAAGTATAAAAAGTTACAAGAGTGACAGAAATTATCTATAATTTCACTATTATCACACAGTGTGTGAGGGCTTGTATTTTGTAAATGTTTTTAATTTTTTTCTTTAGTAATTCATTTTTATCATATTTTACACAAGTAGTAGTCTTCATCAAAGTTGAAATAAAAAAATTCTTTGCTCCAGATAGTTTTAGAAACACTGATATAGGAGACCTGACATCAAAGCAAAGTTAACAAGAGACAGAAGACTACATTTGTTCTTACTGTCAAGTAACTGATGAAGAACTGTCTCCTCCTAGTGACAATTTCCTACAATGAGATTTTTTAAATAGAAGATAAATGTTCTCACTTCTTTTTCAGGGAGTCTGGCCAAGGAAAAGATACAGACCTTGCACAAATTTGTACTACTTTTTGCTGTATTTGATGAAGGTTAGTGAGTCTTAATCTGAATTTTGGATTCCTGAAAGAAATCCTCTGCTACTATTAAGAGGAGGTGATTATAGAAAGATCATAAATTACATTACTGTTCAGGAATGAAGGAGATGGGGTTAAAAATGAATTCCAAGAAAACAAAACGTAACCTCAGTTCCACTGGCAGCTATGAGGTAAGAAGATAGAGGAGCTGGATAACGGACTGGCCTCATCCCCCTCATTAGGACTGTCAACAAATACTTTGGGCTCTACTTTCTAAATACTTTCTCTTATCTTCATCTATTATTAAGTGCACAACCTTTGGCAAGTTATTTAACCTCTCTGTGTCTCGGTTTCCTTAATGGAAATAATAGTACATTTTTCAAAAGATTGTTGTGAGTGCTGAGTGATTTCACTTAAGTAACCTAGAGCACTGTGTGGCATAGTGCTATGCCACAATAGTGTTAGTACCTCCGCCTCCTCCTCCTCCTCCTAATGTAATCACTATGTAATCAATAACAATAACATAATATTCTTCTTGCCCCCTTATCAATTTACATTGCAATCTTCTTGATTGAGGCCCTCATGATCTGTCTCATAACTCTCAAAGGAAGCTTACTGAAGTGAGTATCTGATCTTGTCACTCTAGCCTCTAAAATACTTCAGTTTGCCAGTTTCAGTGGCTCATGCCTGTAATCCCAGCACTTTAGGAGGCTGAGGTGGGCAGATTGCTTGAGCCCAGGAGTTTGAGACCAGCCTGGGCAACAGGGCGAAACCACATCTCTACAAAAGAATTAAAAAATCAGCCGGTCATGGTGGCGGGTACCTGTACTCCAGCTACTTGGGAGGCTGAGGTGGGAGGATCACTTGAGCCCAGGAGGTGAAGGTTGCAGTGAGCTGTGATTGCACCACTGCACTCCAGCCTGGGTGATAAAGCCAGACCCTATCTCAAACAACAAAACAAATAAAATAATTCAATTTCAAGGTAAAGTGCAAAATGCATTATCTATTCCCTGGTGACGTTTCCAGCCTTGTTGTGCTCCATTTCCTGCCTTATCTTCCATGTCACCCAAATATGTAATGCTTTTTGTTGCATGAGACCTCTTCTTATGCAGTTCCCTCTGCCTAGAAAAACCTGTCTCCCTCTTTACACTAAGTAAGCTTCTCCTTTTTCTTTAAGTCTGACTTACTTCAGTTATCCCCTTCCTTAATTCCTTCTCCCAGGGTGACCTCTAGTCTGGATTAGATGCCTGCTTATATTTCCACAGCATCTTGAGCTTACTCCTTATCATACTATATCAGTATTTTCTACTTTACTTATTTAATATTTATCTTCTTTGATCTCATATCTTTTTCCCTTCAAGCAAAGTGAAATTTCTTCTCCTCTCTGCTCCCTGTAACACCCTACTCTCATCTTTATTATATCACTCTTTACTGTGTATTATAATTATCAGCTTCTCTGACTATTCCAGCTAGAGTGTAAGCACCTTGAAAGCAGAGGCTGTATCTTCCTCTCTATCATCAGTGCCTACAATCAGTAGTGCTCAATAAATATGTGTTTGAATGAATGAACAAATGAATGGCTGCCTCATAAAGTTTTAGCACTAGCTACCAGTCCTTCATACAAAGGGGTAACTCCAGGGAGTCACTGTTCAATAGTATTTCCAGTGCTTCAGCCCTTATCAATTTCAGAGACAGTGTTAGGGAGCTTTCAGGTTCCTGGGGTTTCATAAATATAAGCTGGGATGAAGCAACTATAACGGAGACAGGGACTGACAGACAGCCTTTTTCCTAGGACAATTTTCTTTTTTCTTTTTTTTTTTTTTTGAGATCGAGTCTCACTCTGTTGCCCAGGTTGGAGTGCAGTGGCACAATCTTGGCTCACTGCAACGTCCACCTCCCAGGTTCAAGTGATTCTCCTGCCTCAGCCTCCTGAGTAGCTGAGATTACAGGCACATGCCACCATGCCCGCCTAATTTGTGTATTTTTAGTAGGGATAGGGTTTCACCATGTTGGCCAGGCTACTCTCAAACACCTGACCTGAAGTGATCCACCTGCCTCAGCCTCCTAAAGTGCTAGGATTACAGGTGTGAGCCACCGCGCCCAGCCCCTAGGCTGATTTTCATAAGCTTTCTTTTAAATAATTCAGCTAATAAAAATAATTGAATCCTGATGCCTCAAGCTAACCAATATTCTGTCTTCTATTATTATCCATTCCCACTTATTGTCATGGACAAATGGAGGGAGAGAAAATCAGTTCGAGCAAGAGATATCTGCCTTTACATAATTATCTTCTCCCTCCCTCACAGTGACTTTGAGAAGATAAGTGCTGTGTGCCTACTTTGCTGACAAAAATGCTTAAGGTGTGAGCACACCGGGAGCAAGGAAGGAGAAAGGGGAGGCGGTCATTCATGAGACACATGCTTAGCTGACTCTATCTTTGCCTTCTCTCTCATCAGGGAAAAGTTGGCACTCAGAAACAAAGAACTCCTTGATGCAGGATAGGGATGCTGCATCTGCTCGGGCCTGGCCTAAAATGCACACAGTCAATGGTTATGTAAACAGGTCTCTGCCAGGTATGTACACACCTGCTCAACAATCCTCAGGGTCTTCCAAATTCAGCACCAGAGTTCTGTACTTCAGTTCACAAACAGCTCTGCATCCCAGAGGATATAGCCCACTGAATACTTTAAGATCTCTGGCCTCTGGGGATCTTAATGTATAGTAGGCAATTCCTCTTTTGGTCACCTGAAAATGAAGACTTACCCATGTACATACAGCCCACAGTCAGATTTTTCTTTCCTTTTCTTAAATGTGAGTGGGCAACCAAGGATGAACAGACATTTAAAAAGAACCTAAAATATGGAAGGGATATGCAAAGATGAACAAAGAAAATAATAATCCCAGAATAAAAAAAGCTATGGCTCAGAACAGAACTCATCCGAAGCTCTTACTACTATTTTCATAAAGATTCAAGAAGATACTGCATCAATAAAGTAACAATAAGATGACTTCCAGTTTTAAAATAGGGGCATAGAGGCAGGCTGGCTTTACTCCCTCCCACAGAAAACCAAAACCAAACATACAGCACCAATATCTACACCAACAACAACCCAGAGCTCACATGTGAGGATGAGACAGTTCCCGGAGCCACAGAGAAGTGAAAAAACTTTGAGAATCAGACTCTCCTTCCTCCTATTCTGCCCGGCACTAAGTGTATGGAAAATCTCCCCTCAACTCATGGTTTCTACAATGGAAAAAGTGACATTGAGGTGTTCAACCAGCTTCTCCACCTTCTTGGGTTCCCTGGGGGGAGATTTGTCCTTGCCTTAACCCACAGAAAACATCATGACTGTCTGAAGGCAGAAATATCCCAGAGTACAGGCAGAGACAAATGAGGGAGGAAGGACTAGCATCCCCAGCCCTGGAAACTCTGCTCTATAACTTGGCCAAAGGACATGCAAATTCAGAATGGCCGTGCAGCAGCACCATGCTGTAGCAGGTTTATCCTACAGGTCACCTTGGCATGAATCACTAGCCGGCCTTCCAATACTGCTAAGATAATCCCTTTGGGACCTCACCCACTTGGGACAGGCAGGGCTCTGACCACTTACTAGAGCTGAGGTGGCCGGGTGCGATGGCTCACACCTGTAATCCCAGCACTTGAGCTCACCACAATAACAATAGGAGATGACTACTACTGTTGATTTTATGCAGTTACGATTTAATACTGGATCTTTACATTTGTTTACATTTGTCCCAACTGGCACCTTCATCATCCCCACCCTCCCCACCCCAGACTATGGTAACCACAATTCTACTCTCTATTTTCACAAGATCCACTCTTTTAGCTCCCACATATGAGTGAGAACATGTGGTATTGCCCTCCAGCGCCACCTATGTTGATGCAAATGAAAATATTCTTTTTTATGGCCAAATAGTATTCCATTGTGTATATATACCACTGAACTGTACACTTAAAAATGGTAATGATGGCAAATTATATATGTATATTTTACATCAATAAAAAGAAATTTAAAAATAAAGTAACAATACGATTCTATGAAAAATAATCATAACAAAACATGCTCATAAAAATTAGAAACACAATGGTCAAAATAGAAACTCAATAGAAAGTACTAAGAACAGATAAAATCTTTCATAAGGTCAAACAAAATGTGGTTGAGAATATAGTTGACCCTTGAACAATGTGGGGGTTGGGGTACTAACCCCCTGCACAGTCAAAAATCCATGTATAACTTTTGACTCCCCCCAAATTCAAGTACTAATGACCTATTGTTGATCAGAAGCCTTATCAATAACATAAACAACAAATATTTTGTATATGTATTATATGCTGTATATTTTCAATAAAGTAAGCTAGAGAAAAGAAAATGTTATTTAAAAAAGCATGGGGAAAATACATTTACAATACTGTACTGTATTTGTAGACAACATAAGTTTATCATCTATTTATAAGATGAATCATCAGTCTGAAATGGTGGGCAACCACAGCTGCAGACCTCAATCTATGGTACATATCAAGCAATTCAATGTTTTCTTGTACAGTCATGACTTTGCTTCTTGGGAGTACTTCTAGCATCACTAGTGGCACTTTATATGGGTCCCAAGTATCATTCAAAGTTTATGGAGAGATGAAATGCTTATGCAGAGATTATTAGCATCATTCAGAGTTTTAAGTGGATGCCTGCAACACTTGAGCTCACCACAATAACAATAGGAGATGGCTACTACTGTTAATTTTATGCAGTTACGATTTAATACTGGATCTTTACATTTGTTTACATTTGTCCCAACTGGAAATGGTGCCATGTATGTTGTAAGTATGTAAGTTTTTATAAATTTCAACTTTTTATAATAGATTTTTGTATATTTTATGGTAATAAATGATAAAATAGTATCAACATATATATGTATATATAAGTGTGTATACATATATATATATATTTTTTTTTTTGAGACGGAGTCTCGCTCTGTCACCAGGCTGGGGTACAGTGGCACTATCTTGGCTCACTGCAACCTCCACCTCCCAGGTTCAAGTGATTCTCCTGCCTTAGGCTCCCGAGTAGCTGGGACTACAGGCGCCCGCCACCTCGCCTGGCTAATCTTTTGTATTTTTAGTAGAGACGGGGTTTCACTGTATTAGCCAGGATGGTCTTGATCTCCTGACCTCGTGATCCGCCCACCTCGACCTCCCAAAATATTTTTTTTTTTTTTTGAGACGGAGTCTTGTTCTGTCACCCAGGCTGGAGTGCAGTGGCACAATCTCAGCTCACTGCAACTTCCGCCTCTTGGGTTCAAGCGATTCTCCTGCCCCAGCCTCCCAAGTAGCTGGGATTACAGGCATGTGCCACCACACCCACCTAATTTTTGTAGTTTTAGTAGAGACGGGGTTTCACCATGTTTGCCAGGCTGGTCTTGAACTCCTGACCTCGTGATCTGCCCACCTTGGCCTCCCAAAGTGCTGGGATTATAAGTGTGAGCCACTGCATCCGGCCATCTACATATATTTTTTGTATTCATAACATACCTTTTTCTTAATTTTTTTGATATTTTTACCCTATGTGGTTCATCTGAAAGTTTTTTCAAATTGTCATAAATTTCCAAAAATATCTCAGTATATTTATTGAAAAAAAACTGCATATAAGTGGACTCATGCAGTTCAAACCTGTGTTGTTCAAGAGTCAACTGTATGTTTTAAAGCAGATTTTAACATCAAGAAATGATAGAAAAATGATGAGAATTAAGAGATAAATATTCATATTAAAATTGCCCATCAGGAGCTTCTGAGTAGCTGAACGCATGGAGGTTCCTGGAGAGTGGCTGGCCCCATGCCCCTTCCCACATACCATTCCTTATATATGCATCTCTTCCATCTGGCGTTTATCAGAAAAGGTGCTGACTGCTGAATTATAAGGACACTGTGGTCTACTAGATAAAGGTTGAGGAGAGGGGTTTGGGCTTCTATTGTCTTCTTTCCAGGCTTTCATCTCCAGATGTCTAAATTAAGTAGTGCATGCTGAGTGGAGCAAAGTGGTGGAATAGGACTCTTCAGCAATAATCTCCTCACAGAAACATCAAGGTAACAACTCGATGCGTGAAATTACCTTCAGAAGAGTTAAGAAAACCCGAACCCATGAGCAAGACTGTGAAGCCCTTTTGGACTGCAAAGACGAGTAAAACCATAGTTGGACATAAAGGGGATTGGTTCTTTATGACTGAGACCACACCCGCAAGCCACTGCAGTACCACAGGCAGAAAGTCACCATGGACCCACGGTTTTTACACCGGAAAAAAAAAAAGTGAGCCGGAGGCAGACATTTGGCTTCTCCACCATCCTAGGTCCTTCTATAGGAGACTCACTCCTGCATCAGCTCATGGGGAGCACTGCGAGTATCAACTGGGTTGAACCACCTGAGGCCAGCTATGGACGAAGCAAGGGGGCGAGGCTAGTGGCAGCAAGCAAGCAGAACTTGGCAGTGGCTCTCCATCCCTGAAGAGGAGATGCCACACCAGGCCGTGGGAAGCATGGTTCACAGATCCTGTGAGCATGACCGGCTCTCCCGTATGGCCTGGGTGCCCTCTGTGGATCTCCCATGGGCCCATCCAGGCTGGACACTGCATTAGTAGCAGAGCCAGCATGAGACTTGCGTGTAACCTGGGCTTAGGGCGCCCTCTAGTGATAAAAGGAAATACAACAGCCAGTCCATTCACTTTCTTTTTGATATGGTCTCTGTTACCTAGGTTGGAGTGCAGTGGTGCGATCATAGCTTACTGCAGTCTCGAACTCCTGGGCTCACGCGGTCTTCCCACCTCAGCCTCCAGAGTGGGACTACAGGTGTGTGCCACTATACCTGGCTAAATTTTGGGGTTTTGTGTGTGTGTGTGTATGGGGAGATTGGGGTATTGCTGTGTTGCTCAGGCTGGGTCTCAAACTCCTGACCTAAAGCAATCCTCCAGTCTTAGCCTCCTAAAGTGCTAGATTACAAGTATGAGCCACCACACTCAGCCCCACTCAATTTCTAAATGAGCTCACTGAAATAGAGCAGTCACAAACAAACCCAGACTGTGAACATGAGAATAAATACCTAATTCTTCAATGTGTAGACAGGGATGCACGTCTGCAAAGAATAAGAACAGCCTAAGAAAGATGGCCTCACCAAATGAACAAAAAATCATGCCAGTGACTAATCCTAAAGACATGCAGGTGGATGATCCGGTAGACAAAGAATTCAAAATAGCTATTTTAAGAAAACTCAACAAACTTTTATAAAACACAGAGAAACAATTCAGAAATTTATCAAAGAAATTTAACAGAGAAATTGAAGGAATAAAAAAAGTCAGAGAGAAATCCTGGAACTGAAAAGTATAATAAAAAATGACACATGCAATACAGGACATCAGCAACAGAATTGATCAGGCAGAAGAAAGGATCAGCAAGCTCAAAGGCTATCCAAAAATACAATCAGGAGGGGCTTCAGGATGGTTGACTAGATGCATATAGTGCTCATCCCTTCCATGGAGAGGAACCAAAGTAGCAAGTAGATAATTATACTTTGAATAGGTCATCTAAGAGAGAACACTGGAATTCAACAGATAAGTGACAGGAAGCATTGAAAGCAAGGGAGGAGAGAGAAAGAAGGCCTGTTTGCCTGGGATTGGCTGGGAGTCTGGAACAGCTTCCTAATGTGGGAAAAAGGTAAGAGACCCTTAGCGTTCCTCATTTTCACCAAGGACTCTTGCAATCCTAGCCACAGGAGAGCCCCTTATTCCTTGACAGTGCAGAGACTGGCATAGGGAGTTGCCTAAAGAGCATGTGAAGGCATTGCAACAGAGCTCTCATGCTGGGTTCTGCAATTCTCCCAAGCAGCTGCAGCACAGCACCATTTTGAGAGCACAGCCCACACATCCTGCCCTGCTATGATGGCCGTGACTTGGAGCCCTGAGCAGTGATCCTGCCCCACCCAGCAGAGGAGTGCCCATACATTTTCACATATTCCAAGAACAAATTCCACTACCTACAACCACTGCTGCTGCACGCTGCTGTGGGGCCAAAACACTAGTGAACCTTGTGCTCCCAAGCTGCCTGCCTACAGCTGCTCCCTGAGAAAGCAACCCCACCTTCACCAAGAGCAGGGCTATATAGCACAGCTACTGATGCACCCCAACCTGAGCATTTTGCTAGTGATCTGGGTATCACCCCACCCCTGCATAGCACAACCAGCACCTCACACACCACCAAGGAGCCTGAGGGCAGGTTCACCTAGCCCAGCTGTACCTGCCCCCAGTACCCAAGCATATCATCCAGGGGCCTAGGGATCACTTAGCCCTGTCCACCACTGATGGCACGTGAGCACCTCCTGGGGTCTGAGGTCAGGCCCCCTCAACCCGCCACTACTGCCACAGTTAGCACTCACTGCATGCACCACTTGAGGGTCTGGGGACTGGCCATGCAATCCATAGCAGCCACCACCAACGCCAGCACAGACCACTTGAGATTCAGGTTGTTTCATTACTATGATTGCCATCAACCATGCCACTTTGCTGCCCAGGAACTTGAGAACCCACCCACCCACGTGATCCATCAATACCACTCCTGGCACCCAAGTAAACCACTTGGAGGCCCACAAATCAACCTGCCTGGACCTAAAACCAGTGCAACCATATGCCACCATGGTACACCAAAGACAAGCATACTCAGCCCACTGCTGCCACCATTGGGGCCTGAAGACAGGCCTACCTGGCATTCCAGTTCTCAGAAAAACTTCACCACAGCCTCCACTAATAACCACACCCTAAGCCATTGAGAAAATCACAAATATCACTGATGCTGTTTAGAGTCTTATACAGAGGCTACTACATTCACCCAGAATCAAAACCAAAGTGCTCTACCCAAGCAACACCACAGATACATCTTCAGGAAAAGGTTCTTTCCTACAAAAGCAAATTTTAAAAATTGGAAAAAGTGATTATTACACCAGATGTGCAGATATCAATGTAAGGACACAGGAAACATGAAAAATCAAGGAACTATGACACTCCAAAGGAGCACAATAATTCTGTAGCAAGAGATCCAAATAAAAAAAATTTAAGATGGGTACAAAAAAATAGAAAGAATTAATAAGACCTGCTATTTTATAGCACAACATGGTGACTATAGTTAATAATAACTTAATTGTACATTTTAAAATAAAGAGTGTAATTGGATTGTTAATAACTCAAAGGATAAGTGCTTGAGGGTATAGATACCTCATTCTCCATGATGTGTTTGTTTCACATCACATGCCTGTATCAAAACATCTCATGTGTTCCATACATATATACACCTACTATGTATCCACAAAATAAAAAAATCATAGTTTACAAGCAAAGCAGTATATGTGACCTTTGGTTTTTAAGTAAACTGGCCAACATCTCTTTAAAAATTTATGAAATCCTGGAAAAATAATTCCAAATTTTGATACTAAATAAACTCAGTGAGATACAAGAGAATTCTGAAAAAAATACAAAGAACACAGAAAAACAATCGAGGATATGAAAGAGAAATTTACCCGATAGATATCGAAAAAGAACCAAACAAAAATTCTGGAACCAAAGAATTCATTGAATGAAATACAAAATATGTTTGAAAGGTTCAACAATAGACTGAACCAAGCAGAAGAGTATCAGAACTAAAATACAGGTCTTTTGAAATAACCCAATCAGACAAAAATAAAGAAAAAAGAATTTAAAAAAATGAGCAAAGATTTCATGACATATTAGGCACTATAAAGTGACCGAATATTTGAATCTTCAGTGTCCCAGAAGGCAAAGAGAAAATGAAGAGGTTAGAAAGCCTATTTAATGAAATATTAGATGAAAAATTTCCAAGTCTACCAAGAGATTTAGACATCCAGATAAAGAAGGCTCAAAAATACCCAAATAAATACAATGCAAAAAGGTCTTCTCCAGGGCACATTATAGTCAAACTATCAAAAGTCAAAGAGAAAAATTTAAAAACAGCAAGAGAAAAGCCTATAGTCACCTGTAAAGGAGCCGCTATCAGACTAACTGTGAATTTCTCAGCAGAAACTTTACAAGCCAGGAGAGAATGAGAGAGAAAAAAAAAAAAAAACAAAAAAACACCTGCCAGCCAAGGATACTGTACACAGCAAAATTATCCTTCATAAATGAAAGAGAGATAAAAATATTTTCAGACAAAAAAAAAAAAACTGAGGAAATTCATTGCAACCTGATCTGCTTTACAGGAAATGCTAAAGGGAGTTTTTCAAACTGAAAGAAAAAGGTCCTAATGTGTAACATGAAAACATCTGAAGGTATAAAACACACAGGTAAAAGTAAGTATCCCGACAAATTCAGAATTCTCTAACATGGTAATTGTAGAACATAAATCACTTATATCCTTAGTAGGAAGATTAAAAAGCAAAACACATAAAAATAATTACCATAACCTGTTAAAGAATAAGCAATATAAAAAGATGTAAATGATGACATCAAAAACACAAAATTTGGGAGTAGATTTTTTAAAAAATTTTCTTGCAATCAAAATTAAGTTGTTATCAGTTCAAACTAACTTGTTATAACTGTAAGGTATTCTGTGTAAGCCTCATGGTAATTACAAAGCAAAACTTTTTATAATAGATACACTAAAAATAAAAAGCATGGGATTAAAACATACTGATTGAAAAATCACTTAACCACAAGGGAAGAGATTAAGAGAGGAAGAAAGGAACAAAGGATCTACACAACAACTAGAAAACAAGTAAAAATATGGCACTACCAAGTTCTTACCTATCAAAAATTACCTTGAATACAAATGGGTTAAATTCTCCAACTAAAAGACATACAGTGGCTGAATGAATTTTTTTTTAAAAAAAGATCTAAATACATACTGCCTAAGAGAAAGACTTTACCTGTAAGGACACACATAGACTGAAAGTGAAGGGATAGAAACAGATATTCCATGCAAATGTAAACAAAAAGAAAGCAGGAATACCTATACTTATATCTGATAAAATAGACTTCAAGTCAAAAACTATAAAAAGAGACAAACAGCCAGAGGTGGTGGCTCATGCCTGTAATTTCAGCACTTTGGGAGGCTGAGGCGGGTGGATCACCTGAAGTCAGGAGTTCGAGACCAGCCTGGCCAAATGGCAAAACTCCATCTCTACTAAAAATACAAAAATTAACCAAGCATGGTGGCGGGTGCCTGTAGTCCCAGCTACTCGGGAGGCTGAGGCAGGAGAATGGCGTGAACCCGGGAGGCGGAGCATGCAGTGAGCCGAGATTGCACCACTGCACTCCAGCCTGGGCACATAGCGAGACTCTGTCAAAAAAAAAATTGACAAACAAGGCCATTATATAATAGTAAAGAAGTTAATACAACAGGAGAATGTAACAAGCATAAATATATGCTCCACCCAACATTGGAGCACCTAAATATATTAATGTTTGATCTTTGTATTTTCTAGTCTCATTAAAAGTAAGGGCAAAAACTGCAATTACTTTTGCACCAACCTAATATAAAGCAAACATTAATAGACCAAGGTGGAAATGAAGACAGCAATGAAATAATAGTAGAAAACGTTAACACCCCACTTTCACCAATGGACAGATCATCCACACAAAAGATCAACAAAGAAACACTGGACTTAAACTGCACTGTAGACCAAATGGAGCAGACAGACATTTACAGAACATTCCATCCAACAGCTACACAGTTCACATTCTTCTCAACTGCACATGGAACATTCTCCAGGAGATTATACATTAGGCCACAAAGCAAGTCTTAACTAACTTTTTTAAAATGAAGTATTTTTTTCCTGCCAATAATGGAATAAAACTATAAATCAACAACAGGAGGAACAACTGTACAAATACATGGAAATTAAAGAACATGCCCCTAAACAAACAATGGGTCAATGAAGACATTAAAGGAGAAATTTAAAAATTTCTTGAAACAAATGAAAATGGAAACATAACATGCCAAAATTTATGGGATACAGCAAAAGCAGTCCTTAAAGAAAAGTTTATAGCAATAAATGCCTACATCAAAAAAAAATCTCAAATAAACAACCTAATGATGCATCTCATGGAACTAGAAAAACAAGAACAAACAAAACCCCAAATTATTAGAAGAAATGAATGAATACAGATGAGAGCACAAATAATCAAAATAGAAACTAAAAAATACAAAAGATCAGTATAATGAGTTAGTTAGTTCTTTGAAAGGATAAACGGGGGAGGAGCCAAGATGGCCGAATAGGAACAGCTCTGGTCTACAGCTCCCAGCGTGAGCGATGCAGAAGACGGGTGATTTCTGCATTTCCATCTGAGGTACCGGGTTCATCTCACTAGGGAGTGCCAGACAGTGGGCGCAGGACAGTGGGTGCAGCGCACCGTGTGCCAGCCGAAGCAGGGCGAGGCATTGCCTCACTCAGGAAGCACAAGGGGTCAGGGAGTTCCCTTTCCTGGTCAAGGAAAGGGGTGACAGATGGCACCTGGAAAATCGGGCCACTCCCACCTGAATACTGCACTTTTCCGAGGGGCTTAGGAAACGGCACACCAGGAGATTATATCCCGCACCTGGCTCAGAGGGTCCTACGCCCACGGAGTCTCGCTGATTGCCAGCACGGCAGTCTGAGATTAAACTGCAAGGCGGCAGTGAGGCTGGGGGAGGGGCGCCTGCCATTGCCCAGGCTTGAGTAGGTAAACAAAGCAGCCAGGAAGCTCGAACTGGGTGGAGCCCACCACAGCTCAAGGAGGCCTGCCTGCCTCTGTAGGCTCCACCTCTGGGGGCAGGGCACAGACAAACAAAAAGACAGCAGTAACCTCTGCAGACTTAAATGTTCCTGTCTGACAGCTTTGAGGAGAGCAGTGGTTCTCCCAGCACGCAGCTGGAGATCTGAGAACCGGCAGACTGCCTCCTCAAGTGGGTGCCTGACCCCTGACCCCCGAGCAGCCTAACTTGGAGGCACCATGCAGTAGGGGCAGACTGACACCACACACGGCCGGGTACTCCTCTGAGACAAAACTTCCAGAGGAACAATCAGACAGCAGCATTCGCGGATCACGAAAATCCACGGTTCTGCAGACACCGCTGCTGATACCCAGGCAAACAGGGTCTGGAGTGGACCTCTAGCAAAATCCAACAGACCTGCAGCTAAGGGTCCTGTCTGTTAGAAGGAAAACTAACAAACAGGACATCCACACCAAAAACCCATCTGTACATCACCATCATCAAAGACCAAAAGTAGATAAAACCACAAAGATGGGGAAAAAACAGAGCAGAAAAACTGGAAGCTCTAAAAAGCAGAGCGCCTCTCCTCCTCCAAAGGAATGCAGTTCCTCACCAGCAACGGAACAAAGCTGGACGGAGAATGACTTTGATGAGTTGAGAGAAGAAGGCTTCAGATGATCAAACTACTCCGAGCTACAGGAGGAAATTTAAACCAAAGGCAAAGAAGTTGAAAACTTTGAAAAAAATTTAGACGAATGTATAACTAGAATAACCAATACAGAGAAGTGCTTAAAGGAGCTGATGGAGCTGAAAGCCAAGGCTCGAGAACTACATGAAGAATGCAGAAGCCTCAGGAGCCGATGCAATCAACTGGAAGAAAGGGTATCAATGATGGAAGATGAAATGAATGAAATGAAGTGAGAAGGGAAGTTTAGAGAAAAAGAATAAAAAGAAACGAACAAAGCCTCCAAGAAATATGGGACTATGTGAAAAGACCAAATCTGCGTCTGATTGGTGTACCTGAGAGTGACTGGGAGAATGGAACCAAGTTGGAAAACACTCTGCAGGATATTATCCAGGAGAACTTCCCCAATCTAACAAAGCAGGCCAACATTCAGATTCAGGAAATACAGAGAATGCCACAAAGATACTCCTTGAGAAGAGCAACTCCAAGACACGTAATTGTCAGATTCACCAAAGTTGAAATGAAGGAAAAAATGTTAAGGACAGCCAGACAGAAAGGTCGGGTTACCCACAAAGGGAAGCCCATCAGACTAACAGCGGCTCTCTCGGCAGAAACTCTACAAGCCAGAAGAGAGTGGGGGCCAATATTCAACATTCTTAAAGAAAAGAATTTTCAACCCAGAATTTCATATCCAGCCAAACTAAGCTTCATAAGTGAAGGAGAAATAAAATCCTTTACAGACAAGCAAATGCTGAGAGATTTTGTCACCACCAGGCCTGCCCTAAAAGAGCTCCTGAAGGAAGCACTAAACATGGAAAGGCACAACCAGTACCAGCCGCTGCAAAATCATGCCAAAATGTGAAGACCATCAAGACTAGGAAGAGACTGCATCAACTAACGAGCAAAATAACCAGCTAACATCATAATGACAGGATCGAATTCACACATAACAATATTAACTTTAAATGTAAATGGACTAAATGCTCCAATTAAAAGACACAGACTGGCAAATTGGATAAAGAGTCAAGACCCATCAGTGTGCTGTATTCAGGAAACCCATCTCATGTGCAGAGACACAGATTGGCTCAAAATAAAAGGATGGAGGAAGATCTACCAAGCAAATGGAAAACAAAAAAAGGCAGGGATTGCAATCCTAGTCTCTGATAAAACAGACTTTAAACCAACAAAAATCAAAAGAGATAAAGAAGGCCATTACATAATGGTAAAGGGATCAATTCAACAAGAAGAGCTAACTATCCTAAATATATATGCACCCAATACAGGAGCACCCAGATTCATAAAGCAAGTCCTGAGTGACCTACAAAGAGACTTAGACTCCCACACAATAATAATGGGAGACTTTAACATCCCACTGTCAACATTAGACAGATCAACGAGACAGAAAGTTAACAAGGATACCCACGAATTGAACTCAGCTCTGCACCAAGCAGACCTAATAGACATCTACAGAACTCTCCACCCCAAATCAACAGAATATACATTTTTTTCAGCACCACACTACACCTATTCCAAAATTGACCACATAGTTGGAAGTAAAGCACTCCTCAGCAAATGTAAAAGAACAGAAATTATAACAAACTGTCTCTCAGACCACAGTGCAATCAAACTAGAACTCAGGATTAAGAAACTCACTCAAAACCGCTCAACTACATGGAAACTGAACAACCTGCTCCTGAATGACTACTGGGTACATAACGAAATGAAGGCAGAAATAAAGATGTTCTTTGAAACCAACGAGAACAAAGGCACAACATACCAGAATCTCTGGGACACATTCAAAGCAGTGTGTACAGGGAAATTTATAGCACTAAATGCCCACAGGAGAAAGCAGGAAAGATCCAAAATTGACACCCTAACATCACAATTAAAAGAACTAGAAAAGCAAGAGCAAACACATTCAAAAGCTAGCAGAAGGCAAGAAATAACTAAAATCAGAGCAGAACTGAAGGAAATAGAGACACAAAAACCCCTTCAAAAAATTAATGAATCCAGGAGCTGGTTTTTTGAAAGGATCAACAAAATTGATAGACTGCTAGCAAGACTAATAAAGAAGAAAAGAGAGAAGAATCAAACAGACACAATAAAAAATGATAAAGGGGATATCACCACCGATCCCACAGAAATACAAACTACCATCAGAGAATACTACAAACACCTCTACACAAATAAACTAGAAAATCTAGAAAAAATGGATAAATTCCTCAACACATACACTCTCCCAAGACTAAACCAGGAAGAAGTTGAATCTCTGAATAGACCAATAACAGGATCTGAAATTGTGGCAATAATCAATAGCTTACCAACCAAAAAGAGTCCAGGACCAGATGGATTCACAGCCGAATTCTACCAGAGGTACAAGGAGGAACTGGTACCGTTCCTTCTGAAACTATTCTAATCAATAGAAAAAGAGGGAATCCTCCCTAACTCATTTTATGAAGCCAGCATCATCCTGATACCAAAGCCTGGCAGAGACACAACCAAAAAAGAGAATTTTAGACCAATATCCTTGATGAACATTGATGCAAAAATCCTCAATAAAATACTGGCAAATTGAATCCAGCAGCACATCAAAAAGCTTATCCACCATGATCAAGTGGGCTTCATCCCTGGGATGCAAGGCTGGTTCAATATATGCAAATCAATAAATATAATCCAGCATATAAACAGAACCAAAGACAAAAACCACATGATTATCTCAATAGATGCAGAAAAGGCCTTTGACAAAATTCAAGAACGCTTCATGCTAAAAACTCTCAATAAGTTAGGTATTGATGGGACGTATCTCAAAATAATAAGAGCTATCTATGACAAACCCACAGCCAATATCATACTGAATGGGCAAAAACTGGAAGCATTCCCTTTGAAAACTGGCACAAGACAGGGATGCCCTCTCTCACCACTCCTATTCAACATAGTGTTGGAAGTTCTGGCCAGGGCAATTAGGCAGGAGAAGGAAATAAAAGGTATTCAATTAGGAAAAGAGGAAGTCAAATTGCCCCTGTTTGTAGATGACATGATTGTATAAGTAGAAAACCCCATTGTCTTAGCCCAAAATCTCCTTAAGCAGATAAGCAACTTCAGCAAAGTCTCAGGATACAAAATCAATGTACAAAAAGGACTATAAATCATGCTGCTATAAAGACACATGCACACGTATGTTTATTGCGGCACTATTCACAATAGCAAAGACTTGGAACCAACCCAAATGTCCAACAATGAAAGACTGGATTAAGAAAATGTGGCACATATACACCATGGAATACTATGCAGCCATAAAAAACGATGAGTTCATGTCCTTTGTAGGGACACGGATGAAATTGGAAATCATCATTCTCAGTAAACTATCGCAAGAACAAAAAACCAAACACCGCATATTCTCACTCATAGGTGGGAATTGAACAATGAGAACACATGGACACAGGAAGGGGAACATCACACTCTGGGGACTGTTGTGGAGTGGGAGGAGGGGTGAGGGATAGCATTAGGAGATATACCTAATGCTAAATGATGAGTTAATGGGTGCAGCACACCAGCATGGCACATGTATACATATGTAACTACCCTGCACATTGTACACATGTACCCTAAAACTTAAAGTATAATAATTATAATCATAATAAAAAGGATAAACAAAGTCAATAAACTTTTTGCCAGACTGTGATAATAAAGAAGAAAAACAGAAATAAATCAGACATGAAAAAGGAGACATTACAACTGATAACACAGAAATACAAAGAATTATAAGAAACTACTATGAACAACTATATGCCAACAAATTGAAAAGCCTAGAAGAAATGTCATTCCTAGAAGAAATGGATAAATTCCTGGACACATACAACCTACCAAGGTTGAATCAAGAAAAAATGGAAAATTTGAAGAAATCAACAATGAGCAACAAGATTGAAGCAAAAATAAAAAGTCTCCCATCAAAGAAAAGTTCAGTACCTGATGGCTTCACTGCTGAATTCTACCAAACCTCTAAAGAACTAATACCAATTCTTCACAAACTATTCAAAAAATTGAAAAGGAAGAAACTCTTCCAAAATTATTTTAGGAGGCCATCATTATCCTGATCCCAAAACCAGACAAGAGCACAATAACAACCAACAACTACAGGCCAATATCCTCGACAAAATACTAGAAATGGAATTCAACAGCACATTAAAAGATCATTTACCATGATCAGGTGGGATTTATCCCAGTGATGTAAGGATGGTTTGACATATGCAAATTAAGAATGAAGGACAAAAATTATATTATCATTTTAATAGACACAGTAAAAGCATTTGACAAAATTCAATATCCCTTCATGATAAAAACTCTCAACAAAGTATAGAAGGAGCATACCTATATGATAAACCTGCAAACAAGATGAAACTGAGTGGGGAAAAGTTGAAAGCTTTTCCTTTAAGAACTGGAATAAGACAAGGATATCCACTCTCACCACTTCTATTCAACACAGTACTGGAAGTCCTAGCCAGAACAATTAGGCAAGACATCCAAATTGGAAAGAAGGAAGTCAAATTGTCCCTGTTTGGCCAGGCTCAATGGCTTATGCCTGTAATCCCAGAACTTTGGGAGGCCAAGGAGGGCAGATTACTTGATGTCCAGAGTTCGAGACCAGCCTGGCAATATGGTGAAACCCCATCTCTACTAAAAATACACACACACATACACACACACACACACGCTAGCCAGACATGGTGGTGCGCTCCTGTAGTCCCAGCTACTCGGGAGGCTGAAGCAGGAGAATCACTAGAACTCCAGAGGCAGAGGTTGTGGTGAGCCAAGATCGCACCACTGCACTGCATCCTGGGCAACAGAGTGAAACACTGTCTCGAAACAAAAACAAACAAACAAAAAAAGCAAAACAAATTGTCCCTGTTTGCAGATGACATGATCTTATATATAGAAAACCACCAAAACTACACCAAAAAACTGTTAGAGCTAATAAATGAATGTAGTAAACTTGTAGTCTACAAAATCAGCATACAATAATTGATAGCATGTCTATGTGCCAACAGTGAACAATCTGAAAAAGCAATCAAGAAAGCAATCACGTTTACAATAGCTACAAAAAATATCCGGAAATAAATTAACCAAGGAAGTGAAAGATCTCTCTAATGAAAACTATAAAATATTGATGAAAGAAATTGAATAAGACACAAATAAATGGAAAGATATTTCATGTTCATGGATTGATGAATTAATATTATTAAAGCCAAAGCAATCTATAGATTCAATGCAATTCCTATCAAAATTCCAATGTCATTCTTCACAGAAATAGAAAAACAATCCTAAGATTTGTGTGGAACCACAAAAAATCCCAAATAGCCAAAGAAGTTTTGAGCAAAAAGAATAAACCTGGAGGCATCACACTACCTGATTTCAAATTATGCTACAAAGTTATAGTAACCAAAACAGCATCGTGTTGACATAAAAACAGACATATAGACCAATAGAACAAAATAGAGAGCCCAGAAATACACCCAAACATTTAAAGCCAACTGATTTTCTACAAAGTTGGCAAGAACACATGATGGGTAAAGAACAGTCTTTTCAATAAATGGTGCTGGGAAAACTGGATATCCATATGCAAAAGAATGAACCTAGACCCCCTATCTCTCACCATGTATGAAAGTCAAATAGGCCAGGCACAGTGGCTCATGCCTGTAATCCCTGCACTTTGGGAGGCCAAGGCAGGCAGATCACTTGAGGTCAGGAGTTTGAGACTGGCCTGGCCAACATGGTGAAACCCCGTCTTTACTAAAAATACAAAATTAGCCAGGTGTGGTGGCACACCTATAGTCCCAGCAACTTGGGAGGCTGAGGCAGGAGAATCACTTGAACCCCAGAGGTGGAGGCTGCAGTGAGCCTAGATCGTGCTATTGCACTCCAGCCTGGGCAACAGAGTCTCAAAAAAAAAAAAAAAAAAGAAAGAAAGAAAAGAAAAGAAAAATAGATTAAGGAATTAAATTTAAGACCTGAAACTGTGAAATTATTAGAAGAAAACATAGTGTAAGCATTTCATGACATCAATTTGGGCAAGAATTTGTTAGAAAATACCTCAAAATCATGAGTAACAAAAGCAAAAATAAAGAAATTGGATTACATCAAACTAGAAAGCTTCTGCACTGCAAAGGAAACAATCAACAGAGTGAAGAGACAACCTATAGAATGGGAGAAAATATTTTCAGATTATACATCTGACAAGGGATTGATATCTAGAATATATAAGGAACTCAAACAACTCAATAGCAAAAATCCAAATAATCCTATTAAAAATGAACAAAAGACCTGAATAGACATTTCTCCAAAAGAGACATACAAATAGCCAACAGGTATATGAAAAATGCTCAACATCACTAACCATCAGGAAAATTAAAATCAAAACTACAATAAGATATCACTTACCCCTGTTAGAATGACTATTATAAAAAAGACAATAAAATAACAAATGCTAGCAAGGATGTGGAGACAAAGAAACTCCTATACACTGTTGGTGGGAATATAAATTAGTTAAGCCATTAGAGATAATGGTATAGAGATGCCTCAAAAATTAAAAATAGATCTATCATATTTTCTAGCAATCCCACTACTGGGTATATACCAAAAAGAAATGAAATCAGTATGTTGAAGAAACATCTGCATCCCCATGTTTATGACAGCATTATTCACAATAGTCAAGATATAAAATCAACTTAAATGCCAATCAATGGATGAATGGATAAAGAAACTATGGTATAGATACACAATGGAATACTATTCATCCATTTAAAAAAGATGAAATCCTGTCATTTGCAACAACGTGGATGAGCCTGGAGGACATTATGTTAAGTGAAATAAGCCAGGCAGAGAAAGACAAATACTCCATGATCTCACTCCTATGTACAATCTTTAAAATTTGATCTCATAGTAGTTGAGATTAGTGATTCTAGGAAGATAAGGGGGAAGTGGGAGATGGGAAGAGGTTGGTCAATGGGTACAATGTTACAGGTAGATAGAAGGAGTAAGTTCTGGTACTCTATTGCACAGTAGGGTGACAATAGCCAACAATAATATATTGTATATTTCAAATAGAAGAGAGGATTTTGAATGGTCTCACAACAAAGAAATGACAAACATTTAAGGTGATGGATATGATAATTACCCTGATTTGAATAATTACACAATGTATACATGTATTGAAACATCACATTGTACCCATAAATTTGTACAATTATTTATGTGTCAATAAAAAGTAATACAGTTAAAAAAATAAAATTGCCCATTAGGATAAATAAAAAGACCCCCACACAAAATTATCATTGTGGCATTTCAGAGCACAGAGAGAAGATACTTAAAGCTTCTTCTGAGAGAAACAGGACGCATACAAAAGAATGGGAATTAGACTGACAATATAATTAAGCAATATTGTAAAAGATCTAAAGGAAAAATTATTTTGAACCTAGAATTTTTAGTCAAACTATGAATCAATTTTGGGGGAAGAAAAAAGATATTTTCATATATAGAGGGCCTTAATAGTCACTGAATGTGTACTATAGTAAAGCCAGAAACTACATAAAAGAGTAATTTGGGAGATTCAGCAACCCAAGAGAATAATGAAGTATGAGGGGGATGTTTTCTCCTTAGTTCTTTTCTGTATTTTTCAATAATTTGATAATAAACATGCATAATTTTATAATTAAAAAAGAAATTAATTTTGACAACATGCAAGTTCCTGTTCTCACATACTTTATAGTGGAGAGACAGATTGTAGTCAAATAAGCATAATAATACATGCAAAATTACAAACTGACCATTACTCTGAAGGAAAATTACATAATTCTATGTAAGCCTATAATACAGGAATCTGACCTAGACTGGGGAATCAGAGAAGGCTTCCCTAAGCAAGTACCCCTTGAACTTAGCTTTGAAACTGGGAAAATGAGGCAATGTGAGATGAAGCTGTTAGAGGTATTAGGAATCAAACCTATTGGGGCCTTCTAGTCCTTAGTAGAGAGTCTGGACTTTATTCTATGTGGAATGACAGCCTCCAGTGGGTTTTAGGCTGGTGGATACTACAATCAGATCTGGAATGCAGAAATAGTACACCAGTTTCTTTGTGGGTAAAAGTCTTAGAGGGGAGAATATGACCAGCTATAGGGAGACCTGTAAAAAAGTTTATCAGTAGCTCAGACGAGATAATGGTAACTTGGATTAGGATAGTGGTAGTAGTAACAGTGAAAAAATAGATACATTTGAAAGCTTTTAGAGCCAAAATAGGAGGCAGCTGTGCCCTTGTAGTTACCAGTGTGGGATCTGAACACATGACTACTTGGGTTCAAATACTGAGCAAATTAATTAACCTCTCTGGGCATCCGTTTCCTCTCCTGCAAGACATGGATGATAATGGTTTCTACATTCATAGGGTTGTTATGAGGAATGAATGAATTAAAACTTGTAAAATACTTTGGACAGTGCTTGACATAAAACAAGTGCTCAATACATATTAGCTATTATTGATTATATTGCCCTGGTCAGTGTCAAACTGCATATGGGAGATGAGAATGGTAACACGGATAACTCTCACTTGCATATTCAAATGCAGGATGCTGCCATTCACTGTTATAAAAAACTCTGGAAGAAAATGAAGTGATGAAAATTGTAAATTTGGTTTTGAACATGTGGGTTTTTTGAGATATCTAGGTGGAGATGTTGAGAAAGTGATTGGCTGTATGAGCTTGGAGTTCCAGAAGAGGTCAGGAGGGGAGACAGAAGAAGGAGCAGTCTGAGAAGTAGGAGAAAAAAACCCAGAGAGATGTTGGCACAGAGGCCAAGGGAAGAGAGAGTTTTGAAAAGAAATGAATGGTCAACAGGTGCAAATAAAGACTGAAAAATGTCCATTGGATTTAGCAGCTGTTGGTGATTGGTGACCTTGGCAAGAGCTGTTGGTTTGATAGTAGCCCAATATTCTTCATAAATTTGTTTACAAGTCAAGGTAGCAATAAAGTGTCTAAGGTCAATTTGTCCATTCTGTCCTAGCAAGTGTTTTCCATTTCAAATTCTCTACTTCATAGCCGTAGGTGTCTTATTCCTACTTTACAGGTCTGATTGGATGCCACAGGAAATCAGTCTATTGGCATGTGATTGGAATGGGCACCACTCCTGAAGTGCACTCAATATTCCTCGAAGGTCACACATTTCTTGTGAGGAACCATCGCCAGGCGTCCTTGGAAATCTCGCCAATAACTTTCCTTACTGCTCAAACACTCTTGATGGACCTTGGACAGTTTCTACTGTTTTGTCATATCTCTTCCCACCAACGTGGTAATATCTTGGATCTTTAAAATGAATATTATAAATATCCAGTCCTACTTTTAATAAAATTTACTGGACAATGTACAGGAATATAGTGTGTTGCTGAAGGGGACATTATAGAGTTACTGTATTAGACCTCAACCAAGATCTCCTAGTTTCTAGCTTCCAGTGTAAAGTTTTTACCTTGACTATAAAAGGGCTTGAGTATTAGTAGGACTCATGGATTTTTAGTTAAATGTCTGTGATGGAGAAAAGATGGCTTATGGATGACTGAGGTGGGAAAATGAGGAGAATAGTATGCCCTTGGTTTCTCAGCCTTATCCCATTAACTACGCTCCAATATTATGGAGAGAGGAACTGCAGGTTGTAGCTGAAGAGATTTTTTTTTTGAAGAAATCTAGGGAAATGGAAAAAAAAGGCATTGCCCAGGTTGCAACTGTAAGGGCTCCACTATATCATTACTAATGCCCAGAGCAGTAAATAGCAAATATGACAGGCTACTGTAGAGCTTGACTTCAGACACCAGACAGCTAGAGGCACTCTGTAGATACCTGGCAGTGGATGAGAGACACCTGTGAAACTGAGGGCAGGTCAGAAGCTAGTGAATTTTAGGAGAAGTAACATGGGATTGAAAGGACTATTTGGTGGGAACTTTGCAAAGGGTCAAAGGTTCTATGTAAGCAAATTAGGACGATGGTAACTACAGTTTTAAATTATTGTTAATGTAACTTTATTTGTAACTGCTAGTTGTGCAAAGTCAGATTGCATCATCATTTCACCCCAATTTTCCTTACTTTTGTATTTATTCTGCTAACTCTTAATCTTGGATCAACCTAATAACCCTCTTTCTCTACCCCTCTTGTGGCCATTGAAGGCTCTTAGTCAGTTTGTGCTGCAATAACAGTATACCACAGAATGGGTAATTTATAATGGGCAGAAATTTATTGGCTCACATTTCTGGGGGCTGGGAGGTCCAATATCAAGTTGCCAGCAACTAGCAAAGGCCTTTCTGCTGCGTCTTAACATGGTGGAAGGCATTATATGACAAAAGGGAAAAGAAAGCGTGAGAGAGAGAGAGAGAGCAAAAGGAGGGTGAGCTCACTTCTGTGATAACAAATCCACTCCCATGAACCCTTTCCCCAGATAACTGCATTAGTCCATTCATAAGGGTGGAACGCTTATGACCTAAACACCTTTTATATGTTCACCTCTCAATACCATCACGATGATAATTAAATTTCAATATGAGTTTTGGAGGGGACAGACATTCAAACCATAGCAAGAGTTATTGGAGAAAAATGTCGGAGTGGCCTAATCTTTTATATTTAATAGCATTTCTTTCTTCCTATTACTCTCATATTAACCTTCTCCTCAAGTTCCTTGGTTGACTTAGAAAAGAGATTTGATCTTGCCATGTATCCACCATTTTCCTCCTTATGTTCTATTAGTGACCTTGTTTATAGTCTTCTGTAGTGATTAAGAATAGAAATCTCTTTTCCCCATGTGTCACATAATATTTATGGAATTTTGACAAGACCTTAGTGGACAAAAAGTGTCATACTGAATGAGTAACAGGAAGTTGATGCACAAACAACATTCTTGCAGGCACAGAGGAATAGGTCATTTACTTGTATATGATCATTGTCAATCAATCATTGTCCAGTTGGACCCTGATTCAGTTTATTTTTTGTTTTGTTTTTTTCCTTTTCACAGATTCTATCCACTAATTTTAATCTTTATTTTTCAGAAAAAAAATGCTTTTTCTTATTGAACCTCAGACAAAACACTTTGTTTTTCAATGCAGACTGAATTATGTTTAAGGCTACATGAACCCCAGACTAGTTGTTTGCTGCTCCTAAAACCTGCCCTGTTCCTCATAATCAAGTAAACAGGTCTCCCTTCTTAGAAGTATTTGATATTCAAAATTGCCCTGTGGTATAAATAGGGCAGGAATTATTATTATCCATTTTACAAAGCATAAAGATGAGACTGAGAATGTTGAATACATTTGCCATAGGGTTTACAACTAGTCACAGGCAGACATGCTCTTAAAATATATATCTCCTTGATTTTAAGTTGTATCTTGTCATGGTTTTATGAACTTGGAACATGTCTTAAAGTTTATATCTACACTAACATTTTTCCCAATAAGCTGTTATTAAATCAATGATTTGTGGCAAGAAGGGATAGTGATGTGGAAAGGGAGGTACTTAGGGGAGAGCCTGGAAGGCCTAATAAGAGAGAAAGAAGTCATAAAAGTTAAGGCAAGTGATATGGTTTGGATATTTATCTTCACTGAAATCTCATGTTGAATTGTAATTTCCAATGCTGGGGGTGGGGTCTGGTGGCAGATGTTTGGATCATGGGGGTGAATCCCTCATGGCTTGTGCTGTCTTCATGATAGTGAGTTCTCATGATATTTGGTCATTCAGAAGTGTGTGGCAACTTGCACTCTCTGTCTTGCTCCTGCTTTCACCATGTGACATGTCTCCTCCCCCTTCACCTACCCCCATGATTGTAAGCTTCCTGAGACCTCCCTGAAGCCAAGCAGATGCCAGCACCATGCTTCCCATATAGCCTGCAGAAACATGAGCCAATTCAATCTCTTTTCTTTATAAATTACCTAGTCTCTGGTATAGAACAGCCTAATATAGCAAGACACTCTGACATTGTTTGGTTTGTCTGACTCCAGATGGCATGGAAGCTTATGTCAAAGTAGACAGCTGCCCAGAGGAACCCCAACTACGAATGAAAAATAATGAAGAAGCGGAAGACTATGATGATGATCTTACTGATTCTGAAATGGATGTGGTCAGGTTTGATGATGACAACTCTCCTTCCTTTATCCAAATTCGCTCAGTTGCCAAGAAGCATCCTAAAACTTGGGTACATTACATTGCTGCTGAAGAGGAGGACTGGGACTATGCTCCCTTAGTCCTTGACCCCAATGACAGGTAAGCACTTTTTGACTATTGGTACTCTCTCTTCCCCATACTCAAAAAGTTCTTACCAGTTATTCAAACCAACAAATCCTGAAGCCATGTTTAAGGTTAGGTACAGGTATGGAATCAAATGGCAAGGGTATTAACATTTGGAAACTAACATAGCTGAGCATCAGAGAAGCTTGTATTTTTCTCACTCCTTGCCTTGATTGAATCATATAAGCTGTTTTAGAGTTGGATTTGAGCCTACCTAGAATTTTTCTTCCCAACCTCTCATCTTTTTTTCTCTTATACAGAAGTTATAAAAGTCAATATTTGAACAATGGCCCTCAGCGGATTGGTAGGAAGTACAAAAAAGTCCGATTTATGGCATACACAGATGAAACCTTTAAGACTCGTGAAGCTGTTCAGCATGAATCAGGAATCTTGGGACCTTTACTTTATGGGGAAGTTGGAGACACACTGTTGGTAAGTTGAGGAAAAGATTTAAGGTCAGGTAAGAAGAAAAAGTCTGGAGAGTTTTGAGTTTCTAAAATACTTCATAATTCAGCCTTGTCTCCAATGGACATGATCTTTTAAAAGCTATAAATGTTACACAAATAATAGCTGATTGTATGTATTTAAAGTTTGAGTATATAGCAAAGACTTGGAACCAACCCAAATGTCCAACAATGATAGACTGGATTAAGAAAATGTGGCACATATACATCATGGAATACTATGCAGCCATAAAAAATGATGAGTTCATGTCCTTTGTAGGGACATGGATGAAATTGGAAATCATCATTCTCAGTAAACTATCGCAAGAACAAAAAACCAAACACTGCATATTCTCACTCATAGGTGGGAATTGAACAATGAGAACACATGGACACAGGAAGGGGAACATCACACTTCGGGCACTGTTGTGGGGTGGGGGGAGGGGGGAGGGATAGCATTGGGAGATATACCTAATGCTAGATGACGAGTTGGTGGGTGCAGCGCACCAGCATGGCACGTGTATACATATGTAACTTACCTGCACGTTGCGCACATGTACCATAGAGCCTAAAGTATAATAATAATAATATTAATCATAATAATAATAATAAAAAAAGAAATTCACTGTCTTGTCAAAAAAAAAAAAATTTAATGTCACCCATTAAACTCGACACTCCTTTGAAATACTGCTTAGACTTTGATACATATCCTTCCAGATCTTTCTCCATTAATTATGTCATATAGGAGTCAGCAGACTATGGCCTATGAACCAAATTTGGCTTGTGGCCTGCTTTTGAACAGTCCATGAGCTTAGATGAGATTTTACATTTTTAAAATATTGCAAAGAAAAGAAAGGAGGATGGGAGGAAGGGGAGAAGAAGGCAGAGGAGGAAGAGAATATGTGACAGAGGCTAGATAGGGCTCACAAATTTTAGAGTACTTACTATCCAGCCTTTTCCAAAAAATGCTTGCTTGCCCCGATCTAGGATATTAAGAATGAGTATGGTGTAAGTAACAGAATACTCAATGGACAGTGGTTTAAATAAATAAGGGTTTATTTTCTTCACAAGAAATTTGAAGATAGGTCGTGGGTTCCATAAATTCAGCTCCTGAAGAATGTCATGAAGAACACTGGTTTTTAGATGTAGAGTTTTGTTAGATACTGCCAAACTGACTTTCAGCAATTTTGTACCAATTTATATCCCCTACCATAAGTATATGACTGCCCTTTTCCCCACACCATTGCCAACAACATATATTATAAACCTTCAGAAAATTTTCCAATTTGATGAGCAAAATGTTTATATGTTGTCTTCATTTGCATTTCCCTGGTTAGTAGTCAAATTGTATATTGTTTCATGTTTGTTGGCTATTTGTATAACTCCCTCTGTGAATTGCCTGCTTGTAAATTTTGTCCAGTTTTCTATTTGGTCAGTCATCTTTTGCTTATGTATTTGTAAAAGGCCTTTATAGATTATGGATATTGACACATTGTTATTTATCTTTCAAATGTTTTCTTCACATTGTCACTTGTACTTTAACTCCTTTATGATATTTTTTGTCCTTCAAAGATTTTTCATCTTTATATAGTCAAAACCTCCTATCTTTTATCAATCTTTTCATTTATATTTCTCTGGATCTTTTTCACTTATGTTTTCTGCCTGAGAATGTCTTTGCCACCCCCAAGACACTACAAAAATAGTCTATATTCTATTCTCTTACTTGTATAGCTTTATTTTTACAGTGAGCAATCTAAGTGCCCTGGAAGTTACTTTTGGATGTAGTGCATAATTCAAATAGAAATTTTCCCAAATGGCAGCTGACACAACCAATCCTTTTTTCATTAATTTGAAAATATCTTCTTTATCATATACTAAATTGCTAAAATCTGGGATTTTTAATTCTCCTTAACTAATCTGTTACCACACTGTTTTAATGACTTCAACTTTGTGATATGTTTGATATCTGTGTGACATCTTCTTTCATTGTACTTCTTCAAAATTTTTATTAGCTATTATTGTACAATTTTTCTTCATAAATTTTGTTTATGTATTTTTCTTTTTTCATTTTTTGAAGATTGTATAATTTTATTTTTTATTCATTAATTTTTAAAATGCATAATGACACAATAATTGTACATATTTATAGGGTACTTTTGTGTATTTTGAGTTACTTTTACCGGCTAATTTAAAAATAGATAAACAAGAGCATACAATAAAATGTAAATTTTCCTCCCTCTTGGACTTCCAACCCCATAGTCTGACAGACAGTCATTGCTGTGGGTTTGTATACTCCCCTCCAGAAGTAGTGCATACATGTGTGAATGTGTGTGTGTATGTATGTGTGTGTGTGTGCATTTCACACAAAAACAAGAGCAGTGTAAATTGGTCTGTACCTTGATTTTTAAAAAGTAACAATATATTTTGAATTAGCCAGGCATGGTGGTGCATGCCTGTAGTCCCAGCTACTCTGGAGGCTGAGGCAGGAGAATCACTTGAATCTGGGAGGTGGAGGTTGCAGTGAGCTGAGATTGCACCACTGCACTCCGCCCTGGGCAACAGAGTGAGACTCTGTCTCAAAAAAAAAAAAGTAACAATATATTTTGGATATCATTTCATGTCAACATGTATAGATCTACCTCATTCTTTGATTTATTCAGGTTATGCTCTGGATACCATGCTGAATCCTACACTTAAACATTACCTCAAAATGGATCAAAGATAAAATGTAAGAGCTAAAACTACAAAATTATAAGAAAACAACAGGATAAATCTTTGTGATCTTGAATTAGACAATAGTTTATTGGATAGGACACCAAAACCAACAAGCAACAAAAGAAAAACCATTTGACCCAGCCATCCCATTACTGGGTATATACCCAAAGGAATATAAATCATGCTGCTATAAAGACACATGCACACGTATGTTTATTGCGGCACTACTCACAATAGCAAAGACTTGGAACCAACCCAAATATCCAACAATGATAGACTGATTAAGAAAATGTGGCACATATACACCATGGAATACTATGCAGCCATAAAAAATGTCCCTGTTTGCAGATGACATGATTGTATATCTAGAAAACCCCATTGTCTCAGCCCAAAATCTCCTTAAGCTGATAAGCAACTTCAGCAAAGTCTCAGGATACAAAATCAATGTACAAAAATCACAAGCATTCTTATACACCAATAACAGACAAACAGAGAGCCAAATCATGAGTGAACTCCCATTCACAATTGCTTCAAAGAGAATAAAATACCTAGGAATCCAACTTACAAGGGATGTGAAGGACCTCTTCAAGGAGAACTACAAACCACTGCTCAACGAAATAAAAGAGGACACAAACAAATGGAAGAATATTCCATGCTCATGGATAGGAAGAATGACTGGGTTTTAAGACAAGAGCAGAAGTGGAAGTTGCATTTTTATCCTCATATCACACACCTCAGATCTGGAGGTGGGATTGATATTTTCAGGGTTCTTCGCTGCAGCTTCCATGTTATTGCTCTTCCATTCTCTCTCTCTCTCTCTCTCTCTCTCTCTCTCTCGATAGGTCTCATTCTGTCCCCCAGGCTGGAGTGCTGTGGTGTGATCACAGCTGACTACTGCAGCCTCAACTTCCTGGGCTCAAGTGATCCTCCCACCTCAGCCACCCAAGTAGCTGGGACTACAGGCATGCACCACCATGCCTAGCTAATTTTTTTATTTTTTGTAGAGATGAGGTCTCACTGTGTTACACAGGCTGGTCTTGAAATCCTGGGCTCAAACGATCCTACTGCCTCAGCCTCCCAAAGTGCTGGCATGAGCCACTACACCTAGGCCTTTGTTTTCTTTTAAAGCTGGTGCAATCAGGCAATACCATCTGCTACCCTTGCTTAATACTGTAATCAACTGTCCTCTTGGTCATGCCTGCTCATTCACTGAAGATTTAATCTCCTGAAAAATGTCTCTTTCTCTATTATCAGTGAATTTTATGCCCAAATAGTGATAAAGGCTGAGAGGAAGCAGTGTCCTCACCAGACATCCAAATTTCAATTAGTGTGAGAAGGTGCAGAGAATACTTCCTGAAGCAATTGAAACAATTTTTAAAGAAGTGGAAAGGGGCCTTTAGAGAGAAACCTAAGTAGTGTCAGCCCTCCACATTGTCAACTGAAGAATCCTAAGTTTGCAAATTTGGAATGGAAAGGGTTGCAGGCTGGGAAGTGTAGCCTCTGGCAGCAACTGGAAGCAAGCACTTTGAAGAAGGAAGGATGAGATAGGAATTTATGCTGAATGAGTTGGCTAAGTATACATATTTAACAGGTTCCAGGAGGAGCTGTGAATATTTATGATGGGGCACCTGCAACCATACATGTTACATACATTCCATATTCACTTTGGGGTGGAGACTTAACATTTAGATGCATGAAAATTAGGCTGTATATGTCAAAAGATGAAACAGAGGACACAGAGGCAGCCTCTGTAAACTGGCCAGAGCCAGTCCATGGTCAGTGGTCTCTCATCAGGAAGGAATGCTGGTCAGTTGTTATGTCAAAACTGCACAAAGGGAGGGGAACCCACCACGTCTTTAGAAAGGACTGGTTTATGTTTAACCCTTAAGAAAGAAAGTCTAACGGCAGATTAGGGAGGGAGGGAATGTAACAAGGCATGCCTGATCTCCCATCCCATCATGGTCAGAAACTCAGTTTTTAAGCCATCTCTGGGGTCTCCTTGGCCGAGGAAGGGGTCTCTTCAGTCGTTTGGGGATGCTTAAGATTTTATTTTTATTTTTCAGTATCACTGGGTTTCTAGTCTCATATTCAAACAACCACTGATTGAAAGTATTCAAAAAACAACCCCAAAACAATAAAAGATAATAATACAACAATAAATAATAATACAAAGAAACAATATGGTAAAACAACTATTTACATAGCATTTATGTTATATTATGTACTGTAAGAAATCTAGAGATGAGTTAAAGTACATGAGAGGATGTGCATAGGTTATATGCAAATACTACATCATTTTGAGTAAGAGACTTGAGCATCACAGATTGTGGTATCTGCGGGGGTCCTGGAACCAATCCTCCATGCATGCCAAGGGACAATTTCATGAAAAGACCAAATATTTTGAGTTTTATCTAGCCTCAAATTACTGTAATGTAGATAGAGGCCGCTTTTATTTATCTGGAGTTAGACCACAGTTTTCTTGTTGATCCTAGTTGTTTTAGGATTTGATCTTAGATCTCACTTATACTTTCAGATTATATTTAAGAATCAAGCAAGCAGACCATATAACATCTACCCTCACGGAATCACTGATGTCCGTCCTTTGTATTCAAGGAGATTACCAAAAGGTAAATATTCCCTCGATTTATAGCTCTTTTTTACCTGTAGATACAGATGAGATAAATATCATCAGTAACAACTAAAATTATGTTGGTCCTTTCTCCAGCTGTTGACCGGACCTCAAGCTCCAGTCTAAAGTTATAAAAATCAATTATAGGAATCCTCAGGTGATGTTTCATGTAAATTCGTGAAGAGTCGCCTGACATGTTTTTCCTATTACCTAGTGGTGATGCTCAAATATTGCACAGCCAATTAGATTGGCACCTTTCCACTGCAACTACTGTAAATGCCCTAAAACCTTGAAGCTGTTTCTTCTGGCACTTAAGATAATTTTTTTTTCTGAGTACAGTTTTCAGCTACATTCCACACTTTTGGTATCTAGTTTGATATTTTCCGGATTCTTTGCTGCAGCTTCCATGTTATTGCTCTTCCTTGCTCTCTCTCTCTCTCTCTCTCTCTCTCTCGACAGGGTTTCACTCTCACTTTTGGTATCTAGTTTGATATTTTCAAGGTTCTTCGCATATTCATTTCTAAATAGTTCACAACTCCAGTTTTTATTTACTATATTGTTTGCTGTTTAAAGATTTATTTTTTCTTTTAGTAGATTGGATGTTATGTATATTCTTTCTATTATTTAATTTTGGATGAATATTTATCAAAATAATAGATGTGTATGCTTAAAACTACAAAAGGGCTGCCTCCCTAGAGGCATCCATTTTTAAGAATTTCTGTTTTTGATTTTTGGTGGTTATCTCTACATCTCTAAAAAGTTACTTATACTGCTAACTCTTTGTTTTTCAACTTTAGACATTATATACTTACTTTGTTTTGTGTTTTTTTCCATTCAAGTTGTTTCAGTTTTATCAGTGTTTTCAGTTGGATTGGCTATCATTAGAACTTTAAAAATATACTAAACATCAACTTTTAGTAAGATATTTTCCAATCATGGATTGAAACTACTTTTGACTCCATACTTCATAAATTAAGGATATTAAAAACTGTACCCCTCACTTTTCCTTTCCCCAAACCTTTCTTTTCTCTACTGCTGCTAGCCATTCCTTTACTTTTACAAAACTAAACTTGATAACATTTACATTTTGCACTGTAATTTGAAATAACTCTTCCTTGCTTTGTCTATATATTTTCTCTAAAGCTTAAAAAATTAAAAAACAGCATTTGTATTATTTTAGTATGCAAGTTTCTTTTTATAAATGTTAACTGCAGAACTAGGTAATATGCTATGATTGCTCTCTTTTCTACAGCTCAAGTGAATTTTACTATTAAGATAAAAAAATAATATGTGGAAGGAAAAAAGTTGATCTCATAGAAGTAGAGATAAAATAGTGGTTACTAGAGGCTAAAGAGGGGAGGGGGGGGAAATAGGGAGACATTGGTTAATGGATGCAAAATTCCAGCTAGATAGGAGGCATAAGTCCTAATGTTCTATAGCACTGTGGGGTGACTGTAGTCAACAATGACATATATTTTCAAATAGCTAGATGAGAGGATTTGGAATGTTCCCAACACAAAGGTGTATCCTGAAGTAAGACTTTGTTTTCTTTTATTAGGAAAAGAAATGTAGGCTTCTTCAACCCCATTTCTTAGGCCTTTCAGCTTCTTAATCATTCTATTTATTGCTTACTATCCAAATCTTTTATTTTTTTTTTTTGAGACAGCGTCTCGCTCTGTCACTCAGGCTGGAGTACAGTGGCACGATCTTGGCTCACTGCAACCTCTGCCTCCCAGGCTCAGGCTATCCTCCCACCTCAGCCTCCTGAGTAGTTGGGACCACAGGCGCACACTACCATGCCCAGCTAATTTTTTTTTATTTTTTTTATTTTTTGTAGAAATGGGGTGTTAACTTGTTGCCCAGGCTGGTCTCAAACTCCTGAGCTCAAGCGATCTGCCTGCCTCAGCCTCCCAAAGTGCTGGAACCAAATCTTTTTCTTCTTAAAGACATTCTTGTAGTGAATAGCATTAACTTCTTTTCTCTTGTACATTTCTATTTTTTGATTTCTTCTTTTGTTTTTCTGGAAGTATAGTCTCAAGTAATTTCTAAATATGTGGTACATAGAGGGTGAACTTTCTGAATCCTTCAGTATCACACGATGGGCAGACAGACTGGTTATAAAAATTTTCCCGCTGGGTGTGGTGGCTCACGCCTGTAATCCCAGCACTTTGGGAGGCTGAGGCGGGCAGATCACTTGAGGTCAGGAGTTCAAGACCAGCCTGGCCAACATGGTGAAAACCCATCTCTACTAAAAATACAAAAAAAAATAGCCGGGCATTGTGGCGTGTTCCTGTAATCCCAGCTACTCAGGAGGCTGAAGCAGGAGAATTGCTTGAAACTGGGAGGTGAAGTTGCAGTGAGCCAAGATCACACCACTGCACTCCAGCCTGGGCAACAGAGCAAGACTGCATCTCAAAAAAAAATTCCTTCCCCTGTTTTCTAATATTCATTATTGCCGATAAGAATTCTTTATTTGCATTTCTTTATGGAAGAAGGGCATAGTGACAGAGTTCTGGGGAGATTTTGAATGTGTATCCTGAAATTTGGAGGCATACGTGGATAGTTACTGGTAACCTGATTTTTCCATGGAGAATTTTGAAGGCTGTAATGCCCATAATAGTGGGCAAGAAGAGAGGGCAAGAGTAGAGCAGTTTACTTTTCTGCTGTTTGACATGAGTTTATTCTGTAACAAGTGAATACTGTTGAAAGTAGCTGGGCTTTATCCCTTTTGAAGATATTCTGCCCAAGAAGGCAGTTAGGCAGGCTGAGGGGATAGCAGAACCAGTAGAGTCTTGGATATATCACTGAAAGTAAGAAGAGCTGATGGGGAGAGGAGAGTTGCAGAAGGATAGCTGAAAGAAACATCTCTCATGTCATGGAACTATGTAATGCTGAGGTCCCCATGGTAACTCTAAAGAAACCATACATGTGTCCTATGAAAAGACCAGCATTTGGGCACCTCCCACACAGAGAACATTGATGACCAAATAGTGTTGTCAAAGATAGAGCAGCAGGACCTGTTAAACAAGAGTCTGTTTGCCCTTTCTTCTATTACCTACCCTCCCTCACCCCCAGCTCCTGGAAAAGGGAAGAGAAGGCTCAGAAATATTGAAAGAACATACTACACCATTCCCTTTCTTTCTTCTTCTTTTTTTTTTTTTTTTTTGGAGACAGAGTTTCACTCTATCCCCCAGGCTGGAGTGCATTGGCATGATATCGGCTCACTGCAACCTCTGCCTCCCAGGTTCAAGCGATTCTCATGCCTCAGCCTCCCAAGTAGCTGGGATTACAAGTGCCTGCCACCACACCTGGCTAATTTTTGTATTTTTAGTAGAGATGGCGTTTCACCATGTTGACCAGGCTGCTCTCGAACTCCTGACCTCAACACCATTCCCTTTCTATGGGTCCTCTAACCATAGGTCAGGCATAACTTACTGAGGTGAGGAAGAGCTTAGAATGAATATAAAATTAAAATTTTGATTTAGATTGGATCTTCAGGTATTAAACATACCTAAAATGAGACTTAATTACTAAAATCAGTTCTTGTCCTGATGTCCCATTACCCTGAGGGCAGATCTCAGTTCTTGCTCCCTTTCCTCACAGAAGTCAGAGACTACATCTTAAAACTCCAATGCCAAGCTCTTTGGCATATATTCAGGCCTGACACTTTCACAGTCAACTGGATAATCAATTACAGCTTTTTACTTTTTTAAAAAAATTGTTTGAATCTTAAAATTATAACAGGTGTGACTTTAGCTTCCACTTGCTCAGAAACTTCATATGTACATACAGATTTGTAGAACCCTTGCAGCAACAACATGATTACCAATATGTGGCTTGTTGTACTCTAATTGAGCTATTTCTGGTTTTGCTTGTGGGTAGGTGTAAAACATTTGAAGGATTTTCCAGTTCTTCCAGGAGAAATATTCAAATATAAATGGACAGTGACTGTAGAAGATGGGCCAACTAAATCAGATCCTCGGTGCCTGACCCGCTATTACTCTAGTTTCATTAATATGGAGAGAGATCTAGCTTCAGGACTCATTGGCCCTCTCCTCATCTGCTACAAAGAATCTGTAGATCAAAGAGGAAACCAGGTGAGTTCTTGCCTTTCCAAGTGCTGGGTTTCATTCTCAGTGTATGTCCCCTTATAATCTGAAGAAAATATAATGGTTTGCAATATAGGTCAGTAAAAGAAATGAGCTTAGCTTTCACTGAATTTGAGTTTCGTGTAGTAAACGTGCCTGCTGGATGGATAGGCCATAGAATGTAGGCCCTAGATTTTTCCTATAGTACACATTCCCATTCTGGGCTTTAGCTTTCTCTAGCTGATCCTCCCCATTTTTATATGTCCAATTACCACCTATTTTCAGATGACCCACAAATTTATATCTACAGCCTAGATTTCTTCCATGGGCATCTCATTATGGGTGACTCAAAAGTACCTCAAAATTAACATGTCTGCAGCATGTAGCACTGTTGCAGGAAGTCAGGGACCCCGAATGGAGGGACCAGCTGAAGCCACGGCAGAAGAACATAAATTGTGAAGATTTCATGGACATTTATTAGTTCCCCAAATTAATACTTTTATAATTTCTTATGCCTGCCTTTACTGCAGTCTCTGAACATAAATTGTGAAGATTTCATGGACATTTATCACTTCCCCAATCAATACTCTTATAATTTCCTATGCCTGTCTTTACTTTAATCTCTTAATCCCGTCATCTTCATAAGCTGAGGATGTATGTTGCCTCAAGACCCTGTGATGATTTCGTTATCTGCACAAATTGTTTGTAAAGCATGTGTGTTTGAACAATATGAAATCTGGGCACCTTGAAAAGAACAGGATAACAGTGATTTTCAGGGAACAAGGGAGATAACCATAAAGTCTGACTGCCTGCGAGGCTGGGCAGAACAGACTCATATTTCTCTTCTTGCAAAAGTGAATAGGAGAAATATCACTGAATTCTTTTTCTCAGCAAGGAACAGCCCTGGGAAAAGAATGCATTCCCAGGGGGAGGCCTCTAAAATGGCTGCTCTGGGAGTGTTTGTCTTATGCAGTTGAAGATAAGGGATAAAATATGCCCTGGTCTCCTGCAGCGCCCCCAGGCTTGCTAGGATTAGGAAATTCCAGCCTGGCGAATTCTAGTCAGAGCGGTTCTCTGCTCTTGAACCCTGTTTCCTGTTAAGATGTTTATCAATGACAATGCGTGCACAGCGGGACATGGAACCTCATTAGTAATTCTAATTTCACCCTGGCCTTGTGATCTTGCTCTGTCCCCATTTGCCTTGTGATATTTTATTGCCTTTGAAGCACGTGATCTCTGTGACCCACACCCTATTCGTACACTCCCTCCCCTTTGAAAATCGCTAATAAAAACTTGCTGGTTTTGCAGCTCGGGGGCATCACAGAACCTGCCGACATGTGATGTCACCCCTGGAGACCCAGCTGTAAAATTTCTCTCTTTGGTACTCTTTCTCTTTATTTCCCAGACTGGCTGACACTTAGGGAAAATAGAAAAGAACCTACATTGAAATATTGGGGCTGGTTCCCACAATATAGCACAGTGCATGGCACTTAGTAAGAGCTCAATAGGCTATGTGCGGTGGCTCACGCCTGTAATCTCAGCACTTTGGGAGGCCGAGGCAGAAGGATTGCTTGAACTCAGGATTTCAAGACCATCCTGGGCAAAATAGTAAGACCTTGTCTCTACAAAAAAAAAAAAAAAAAAAATTAGCCGGGCATGGTGGTGTGTGCCTGTAGTTCCACCTACTCAGGAGGCTGAGGTGGGAAGATAGCTTGAGCCCAGGAGGTCGAGGCTGCAGTGAGCCTGGGTGACAAAGCAACACCCTGTCTCAAAAAAAAAAAAAAAAAAAAAAAAAAAGCTTAATAAATACTTTTGGGCAAAACATAGGGAAAGATATAAAATATTTCAAAATATGGCTAGAATTTGGACGATTTCTACTGCTTTAAAAAGTAAAGCTAAATTCTCTGAACAAGAAAAGCTTAGTTCTTCACAAAAACTCATTGCTCGGCCCCAGAATAACTCAGTGCCATATTGCTGAGGCTTGACTACATGTCCATTTGATTATATTTATGATACATAAGATATCTACTAGTCTGAAAACATTTCGTATGTTTAGAGAGTAAAGTATATGAACTTTGGTGCCAATAAAACACATGGCACATAAACTCAGAGAAGTATAAATTTTGCCAAGTACTTGTCCTGACCGATTTTTCCTAACTATAGTTTTTTCGTCACTTTTGGGAAGAGAACTGAAATATTATTCTATATTCTCCAATCTCCTCTCTTCAGTATTTTGGTTTATATAGCTATAGGTTATAAAAAATGAAGTTTATACATATTAGTGAGGTTTACACATGAAATCTTAGCAGATCCAATTAGCAAGTGACTAATTCATAAATCTGGTTCATATACAAAATGCTCTTCTGAAAAAAATTTGAATGTTTTAAACAGAAAATTTAAGGTATTAGTGTTGCTTGACATTTTTGTGGTTCACCTTATCTTTCTTATTTGATTTCTGTTTTTCTATTTTTAATTTTTTATAGCCTTGTGGAAGGTCAGTTGCTAGATGGAAGTTTAGGAAAGTCAGTATCTCATTTGACTTAACTAACTTAAGAAAGGCACTGAATAGCCACTTGGTTCTTTAAGGAGTTAAATCTTCTAATCTGAACATGAAGAGAATAAGGCTGCAGACTGTACCAAAAATATCAGCTAGCATATGGCCTTGGGTGCAGAAAAAACTAAGTTCAGTGGGATCAGTCACCCTCTTGTCCTGGGGACACATTTGTTGTAAGCATATACTCACTGCTCACAGCACCCACCCTCAACTCCCAAGCCCTGGTACATGCCTAAAAGGAAATGGAGTTAAACCAATGGATTAGATATATCACATGCATGCCATTGCTTTCATCATAGACTGCTGGCTCCTACCTGACAACATCAGTAGCATTTCTTTACCCCTTTCAATGTATGTAATTAACAGATAATGTCAGACAAGAGGAATGTCATCCTGTTTTCTGTATTTGATGAGAACCGAAGCTGGTACCTCACAGAGAATATACAACGCTTTCTCCCCAATCCAGCTGGAGTGCAGCTTGAGGATCCAGAGTTCCAAGCCTCCAACATCATGCACAGTGAGTAAAGCAGCACTTAAGTTCAGTGGGTGGTGAATAAAGAAAAATTGATGTAATCAAAGTGATGTCCAGATAATGAATGAATTGTATGTGCATATAAATTTAACAATTATGGTACCTATAAATGTATAATTTTTACTCAAATACATGTGATCGTATAACCCATATTTTAAAAATCCAGTCACCTTTTTTTCCTTTCAATATTTACTTGATTTCCCTCTCCCTTTTAATTCCCTACTCCTTCTATATTACATCTTTTCACCAACCATTCCATGCCCAGGTAACATATTTTAAGACATATTTTCTCTATAATTATGTAATCATATATAAACACATACATACATTGTATTAGTCTTCTAGTGCTGCCATAACAAAGTACTGCAGACTGGGTGGCTTAACCAGCAGATATCTATTGTCTTACAACTCTGGAGGCTTGAGATCAGGATGTGGGCAACGTTGGTTTCTTCTGAGGCTTCTCTCCTTGTCTTGTAGATGGCTTTCTCCCTTGTCTTCACATGGTTTCTCCTTTATATATCTTTGTCCTAATCTCCTCTTCTAATAAAGATACCAGTAATGCTGGGCTAGGGCCCATCGTAATGACCTTATTTTAACTAACTACCTATTTAAAAACACTATCTCCAAGTATAGTCACATACTGAGGTACTGGGATTTAGGACTGCAAGGTATAAATTTGGGATGGGGGAACACAATTCAGCCCATTGCATACATACACATGTGTATATATTTATATATACCCACAAATCTGAATTGTCAAAAATGTGGTAAAAAATTCCAATTGCCCTATCCTACAGGGAAATGTGAAATAGAATAACAATAGGATAGCACTTTATACCCATCAAACTGCCAAAATTATAATTACTAGTGGGCTTGTGGATAAAAGAGTGTTCTCATGCTATATTAGTGGATAAGTAGTATAGTCTTTTCAAAACCAATATGTGCCTTTTGAAATTCTGATTATTAAGATGTTTAAGATGGAGTGAGCACACATTTCCCTGTGTGTCCCACTGGATGCAACTAAAAATCCTGAACAGGCCAGGCACAGTGGCTCACGCCTGTCATCCCAGCACTTTGGGAGGCCGAGGCAGGCGGATCACGAGGTCAGGAGATTGAGACCATCCTGGCTAACACGGTGAAACCCCGTCTCTACTAAAAATACAAAAAATTAGCCGGCCATGGTGGTGGGCGCCTGTAGTCCCAGCTACTTGGGAGGCTGAGGCAGGAGAATGGCGTGAACCCAGGAGGCGGAGACTGCAGTGAGCCAAGATCGTGCCACTGCACTCCAGCCTAGACAACAGAGGGAGACTCTGTCTCAAAAAAAAAAAAAAAAAATCCTGAACAAAATACATGGGAACCTTGAAAAGTTATAATGTGGGTTATACTCACCTACCAGAATGTGGCATATGTTACAATTCTATGTCCCTCATCTCAAAGCTTTAGCCCTTTAACTTTGGGTTGAGCCTCATATTTAGCTTGAATTTCTAGTAATAGTGATATATTATTCTCGAGAGTTAAAGTCCTTTACTATCCATTATTCTAAAAATTTTAAGGTTGTTTAGTCCTTTGAGTTGCATTTTTATTTTTTACTTAGTTCAGGGTATTGCTTTCCTTCCGAAGGATTCAGATTTCACATTTGTGCAAGAGTCTAATGCTTAGTATTTAATTCTAGTGGCACAGAGCGTTTTCTTTTCTCCCTCTTCTCTCCAGCCTCATGGCTTTGGTTTAGAATTCCTTCAGCCTGATAGAATATTGCATTTTATAATTTCCTTATTGTGCTATTTACTAGATATTTGTTCTTTTATTTTTTTCTATTCATAATTTCTCCCTTTCCCATCACATCTTTTTCCAAGTAGGATGTGCACTTGCCGCAGTATCTGGACAGTTAAACCATCTCATTTTCATGGAGACGGTGATTAAAACTAGAGAGATATAGTGACATAAGCAGAGCCAGAAAACAATTTCACTGAAGATGATATATATATTTTTTTTCCTCTGGGATTTCTAATATAGCTTTTGGTGGAGGTAAGAGTCTGGAATTGAGAAAGAAGAGATTGGAGTTGAGAAAAAGAGTCTGAGAAAGCACAGGGAGAGACACAAAGGCAGAGACCAAGAGACACGAGGGAAGGATCTTCAGAGAAAGATGCTAAGACAGAGGGATAAGAAAAGAAGAAAAAAAAGGACCAGGAGGAGAGAGACCCAAACCATAAATCACTCCTATTTCCATTAGCAGTAAAATTGATAATCTATTTTCATACAATGAAATACCATGTGACAATTAAGATTCACAAAAATAAAGCTATACACAACAATATGAATAAGTATCACAAAGACAATTTTTAGTAAAATGGTAAGTGTCAAAAGAATATATACAGTATTATATTATTTACATAAAGTTCAAAAATAGGCAAAATTAACTTATATAGTTTAGGGATACAGAGGAAGAAAAGTATAAAGGTTAGTAAGGACATGATTATAATAAAAGACGAGATAGTGGCTACCTCTTAGAAAGAGTTCATTTGAGAATAAACACATGTGTTTTGTGGGGATAGCAGCAATATTGTATTTCATGACCTAGATGTTTGTTTTATAATTTTGTGTTTTAAAAAATTGTAGGATTTATGATTTATTTCGTAGATGGATCCTACAAATGATAGGGAAATTGCAGTAGGAATGAAGAGAAAGGAACATGTACAGGATTTGTTTAGAAGATAGAATGCACATGATTTGGTAAATAATTAGCTATGTTTGGTAAAGGACTAAGAGGATTCAAGGATGATTACCAAATTTCTGATATGGGTAACTAGGAGAAGAGACAGACAAAATGGAAGAAAGTGTATTTAAGGAAATTATAGCAAAAACTTTCCAAATCTGGAGAAAGATGTAAATATCCACGTACAAGAAGCTCAAAGATCTCTAGTCAGATTAGATTCAAACAAGACTATATGAAGACACATTACAATCAAACTGTCAAATATCAAAGACAAAGAGAGAATCCTGAAAGCAACAACAAAAAAGAAGCAAACCACATACAAGGAAATTCCAATAAGGCAGAAACTTTACAGGTCAGAAGAGGGTGGGATGATATATTCCAAGTACTGAGAAAACTTTACCTAGAAAATGTGTCCTTCAGAAATGCAGAGAGATAAAGACTTTGCCACACAATTCCAGTTAGACAAGAGAAATAAATTAAAGACATCTATTGTACACTGTGGTGACTACAGTTCATAAATTACCCATTCCAATATATACATATATAAACATTGTGATGTACATCATAATATATTCTATTTTTCCCTGTCAATTAAAAAATAAATTTAAAAAGATTGGATAGAGAAGAATCAGCCATTCTAGTAATTAAGCCTGAAGAAGCTTACATTCCAGTGATTTCAGATAACCATTATGCAAGTTAAGGAATAAACTGGATAGGATGATATTAAAAAAACAAAACCACCAATGAGATACACCAGAATGGCTAAAATTAAAAAGACTGTCCATACCAAGTATTGGAAAAGATGTAGAGTAATGAGAACTCTCATAAATTTCTGGTCAGGAAATCCAAACATCGAAAGCCAAACATCGGCATACCCTATTGACTCAGGAAATCCACTCCTAGTATATACCTGTTATGTCCTGAATCATGTCCCCTAGAATTCATATGCTGAAGCCCTAACACTAGTATTTCAGAATGTGACTGTATTTGGAGATAGGGTCTTTAAGGTGTTTATTAAGTTAAAACGAGGTTGTTACAATGGGCCCTAATCCAATATGACTAGTGTCCTTATAAGAAGAGGAAATGTGGGCCAGGCGTGGTGGCTCACGCCTGTAATCCCAGCACTTTGGGAGGCCAAGGCGGGCGGATCACGAGGTCAAGAGATGGAGACCATCCTGGCCAACATGGTGAAACCCCGTCTCTACTGAAAATACAAAAATTAGCTGGACATGGTGGCGAGCTCCCGTAGTCCCAGCTACTCGGGAGACTGAGGCAGATCACTTGAACCCAGGAGGTGTAGGTTGCAGTGAGCGGAGATCACACCACTGCACTCCAGACTGGCAGACAGACTGAGACTCCATCTGAAAAAAAAAAAAGAAGAGGAAATGTGTACACACAGAGACACCAGGGATGCATACTCACAGAGGAAAGACCAAGCCAAGGAGAGGTGTCAGTAAAAATGAATCCTGCTAATACCTTGATCTTGGAATTTTAGTGTTCAAAACTGTGAGAAAACACATTCCTGTTATTTAAACCTCCCAGTCTGTGGTATATTGTTATGGCAACCCTAGCCACTAGTACAGCACCCAAAAGTAGTGTGTACATATTTCACAAAAGACATGTAACTATTTAATCCATGTGGAGTGTCAAAAGGCAAAACTACAACAAATGTATTTTAAAGATTATAATTGGCTTTTATACATGATTCTAGAATCAGATAGCCCTCAGAACCAAATACAGAACAGCAGCCAGCAACATAGTATGGATAGAAATTGGAAGTGAGGTTTAGAGACAGCTTAATTGATTACAGTTGGGCATTTTTGCCTTATTTGAAGCTGTTAGTCACCTGCAATTGATGGAAGTTCAGCTGCTATAATCGGCTGAGACTGAGCTGTTTGTTATAAAAGCATATTCCTAAATTAGGCTTTCAGTTAGTTCATCAACTAAGCCAGGCTGCAACTTTGTTGTGCAAGGACTCAAGTGCAAAGGTACCCTTAGGCAAAATTCAGATTAATTTAGAAGAACTTTACTTTTATTAGTTATGTGAAATGAAGTGGAACCTATTTTTTCCAAGTGGATAGTCATATTTTCTATTATCATTTACCAAATAGCTGATTTTTTTCCTGTACTGGTTGGATATGCTGCCTTTATTATATATTAAGTTTCAACTTATTATATATTAAGTTTCCACTTAACATCTTGTCAGTTTCTGGACTCCATATTTTGTTTGATATATTTATCTATTCTGCATTAAGACTGCATTTTTAATTATAATAGCTTTATAATATCTCTTAATGCTGTATAGGAAAAAAAACTTCAATTATTAATTAGTTATACTAAGCCAATGTCTAAGTATTGCTTAGTGGTTTGTGGGCAACCATCTTACACAGTACCTAGTAACAGAGTAGACAAGTGTTTATTGAATGGATGGATGAATGGATTTGTGGAAGAGGCTTTCAGAAACAATTCCCTTCATAGACTAAAGCCAATGTTACTTTTGCTTAGCTCTTTAGTTTGAAATAATTTAAAATGTACAGAAAAGTTACAAGAATAATACATGGAACTTGCATACACCCTTTACCCAGATTCACAAATGTTTAGCATTTTGCAATTTTGTTTTTCATTTTCTTTTCTTTATATACACACTTCTGTTACTTATTTTCTATTTGAAAATTAGTTGCAGACATCACATCCCTTTACCTCTCAATACTTTAGTACACATTTCCTGTGAATAAAGATATTCTTTTACATAACAGACACTTCAAATTGATAAAACACACTTCCATAATTTACAACTGGTATTCCAGTTGTATCAACCAATGCTGTCATTTATAGCATTTTCTTCTTTGAGGTACAGGGATCTAGTACAAGTAACTACTTGTCCTGCTTCTTTCATTTCCTTGAATCTGGACCTTCATCAGATGGTAACTTTAAGCACTCAAAGGTTTTTTTCTGGTTTCTCCTCTGTGTAGTTTAAGACCATGCAAACATCCTGCTACTCATCAAAATGCCCCCCATATAACTTCCAAATTAATCTTTATCATGATGGTTTATGACTGTCTCCTCACATTGGGATTGGGGCCCAACTGATTATTAACAATCTACTTTTTTGGAAGATATAATATCTCTTCCTGGGAATAAGATAATGGGCATAACATATAATAATTCCTAATTGTATCATGACAATCACAATCCAAAATACTAAATCTGTGATGAGTCTAAGTCTCTTTTCCCCATTGTTTTTGCAGGCATCAATGGCTATGTTTTTGATAGTTTGCAGTTGTCAGTTTGTTTGCATGAGGTGGCATACTGGTACATTCTAAGCATTGGAGCACAGACTGACTTCCTTTCTGTCTTCTTCTCTGGATATACCTTCAAACACAAAATGGTCTATGAAGACACACTCACCCTATTCCCATTCTCAGGAGAAACTGTCTTCATGTCGATGGAAAACCCAGGTTAGTTATTATATTTTTCTTGTACCAACAGCTGTGAATGCTTCACTAGCCGTTCATATGCTCTTTTGCCCACTAGCTCACATGCTGTCATTGATAGCATTTTCTTCCTTGAGGTACAGGGATCTGGTTTCTCCTCTGTGTAGTTATTATTTTCACCCTTGCAACTAATAAACAGTTTGAAGGATCATATAGTAGTTCTATTTTTATTTTTTTGAGGAACCTCCTTACTCTTTTCCACAGTATTTGTACTTATTTACACTCCCACCAACAGTGTACGAGCATTCCCCTTTTGCCACATCCTCACCAGCATTTTTTAATTTTTTTTGTCTTTTTGATAAAAGCCATTTAACTGGAGTGAAATATCTCATTGTGCTTTTGGTTTGCATTTCTCTGGTAATTAGTGATGTTGAGCAGTTTTTCATATACTTGTTGGCCATTTGTATGTCTTCTTTTTTTTTTTTTTTTTTGAGACGGAGTCTCGCTCTGTAGCCCAGGCTGGAGTGCAGTGGCACAATCTCGGCTCACTGCAAGCTCCGCCTCCCGGGTTCACGCCATTCTCCTGCCTCAGCCTCCCGAGTAGCTGGGACTATAGGTGCCCGCCACCACGCCCAGCTAATTTTTTGTATTTTTAGTAGAGACAGGGTTTCACCGTGTTAGCCAGGATGGTCTCGATTTCCTGACCTCGTGATCCACCTGCCTCGGCCTCCCAAAGTGCTGGGATTACAGGCATGAGCCACCGTGCCCAGCCTGAATGTCTTCTTTTGAGAAATGTCTATTCAGATCTTTGTCCATTCTTAATAGGGTTCTTTGTTTTTTTGCTATTGACTAGAGTTTCTTATATATTCTGGTTATTAATGCCCTCTCAGTTGTATAGTTTGCAAATATTTCATCCCATCCTATAAATTGTCTCTTCACTTTGTTAATTGTTTCCTTTGCTGTGCAGAAGCTTTATGGCTTGATATAATCCCATTTGTCTACTTTTGCTTTAGTCCCCTGTGCTTTTGAGGTCTTACCTGCAAAATCTTTCCCAGACCAATGTCCTGGCACATTCCCCCAATGTTTTCTTCCAGTAGTTTCATACTTTCAGGTTGTATATTTTAGTCTCTAATCCATTTTGATTTGATTTTTGTATATAGTGAGAGATAGGGGTCTAGTTTCATTCTTCTGCATATGGATATCCAGTTTTCCCACACCATTTATTGAAGAGACTATTCTTTCACCAGTGCGTGTTCTTGGCACTTTGTCAAAAGTGAGTTGGCTATAAATGTGTGGATTTATTTCTGGGTTCTCTGTCGTATTCCACTGGCATATATTTCTGGTTTTATGCCAGTACCATGCTGTTTTGGTTACTACAGCTTTGTAGTATAGTTTCAAGTCAAGTAGTGTCATGCCTCCAGCTTTGTTCATTTTGCTCAGGATTATTTGGCTGTTTGGAGTCTTTTGTGGTTCCATACAAATTTTAAGATTCTTTTTTCTATTTCTGTGAAAAACTTCATTGGTATTTGGATAGGTATTACATTAAATCTGGTAGCATTGATATTTTAACAATATTAGTTTTTCCAGCCCATTAAAATGGGATAGATACCTTTTCATTTTTTTGTGTGTTCTTCAATTCCCTTTATCAGTATTTTAGTTTTCATTATAGAGATATCTCAGTTCTTTGGTTTAATTTATTCCAAGATATTTATTTGTATTATAGCTATTGTAAATGATTTTTTAAAAATTTCTTTTTAGGTTGTTAGCTCTTGGTATATAGAAATGCTACTGATTTTTGCATGTTGGTTTTGTATCCTGCAACTTTACTGAATTTGTTTATCAGTTCTAATAGTTTTTTGATGGAGTCTTTAGTTTTTTGTGAAGTATAAGATTATGTCATCTATAAACAAGGAGAATTTGACTTCTTCCTTTCCAGTTTGGATACCCTTTATTTCTTTCTCTTGCTTACTTGTTCTGTCTTGGACTTTCAGGACTACATTTTATAGAATTGGTGAAAGTGGGCATCCTTATCTTGTTTCAGATCTTAGAGTAAAGGCTTTTGGTTTTCCACATTTGGTATGATATTAGCCATAGTTTGTCATATATGGAATTTATTGTTTTGAGGTATGCTTTCTATACCCAGTTTGTTGAGAGTTTTATCATGAAGGGATGTTGAATTTAATCTTTTTGGCATCAATTGAAATGACCATATGTTTTTGTCCTTCATTCTGTTGATATGATGTATCACACTGATTCATTTCCATATGTTGAACCATCCTTGCATCCCTGGGATGAATCCCCCTTGATCATGATGAATGATCTTTTACTGTGTTGTTGAATTTGGTTTGCTAGTATTTCATTGAAGATTTTTGCATCAATGTTCATCAGAGATATTGGCCTGTAGTTTCTTTTTGTGTATGTGTGTGTCTTTGTCTGGTTTGGTTTCAGGGTAATACTGGCCTTGTGGAATCAGTTGGGAAATATTTTTCCCCCTTGATTTTTGGGATAGATTGTGGAGAGTTGGTATTAGTTATTTTAAAAAAAAATGTTTGGTAGAATTCAGCAATGAAGCCATCAGGTCCTGAGCTTTTCTTTGTTGGGAGACTTTTTATTACTATTTCTATCTCATCCCTTGTTATTAATCTATTCAAGTTCCTTCCTTCCTTCCTTCCTTCCTTCCTTCCTTCCTTCCTTCCTTCCTTCCTTCCTTCCTTCCTTCCTTCCTTCCTTCCTTCCTTCCTTCCTTCCTTCCTTCCTTCCTTCCTTCCTTCCTTCCTTCCTTCCTTCCTTCCTTCCTTCCTTCCTTCCTTCCTTCCTTCCTTCCTTCCTTCCTTCCTTCCTTCCTTCCTTCCTTCCTTCCTTCCTTCCTTCCTTCCTTCCTCTTTCTCTCTTTCTTTTTTTTTTTTCAGAGTCTTGTTCTTCACCCAGGCTGGGGTGCAGTCAATCTCAGCTCACTGCAACCTCTGCCTCCCAGGTTCAAGTTATTCTTGTGCCTCAGCTTCCCAAGTAGCTGGGATTACAGGTGTGCACCACCACACCTGGCTAATTTTTGTATTTTTAGTAGAGACGGGGTTTTGCCACGATGGCCAGGCTGGTCTCGAACTCCTGGCCTCAAGTGATCCACCCGCCTTGGCCTCCCAAAGTGCTGGGATTACAGGCATGAGCCATTGTGCCTGGCCCAAGTTTTGTATTTCTTATGTTCAATCTTGGTAAGTTGTAAATGTATAGTAATTTTTCCATTTCTTCTATGTTTTCCAATTTATTGGCATATATTACCTCGTAGTATCTTCTAAATGATCCTTTGAATTTCCATGGTATCAGTTGTAATGTCTACTTTTTTGTCTATGATTTTAATTATTTCTGTCTTATCTTTTTCTTTTCTTAGTCTGACTAGAGGTTTCTCAATTTTGTTTATCTTTTCTAAAAACCAACTTTTCATTCACTGATCTTTTTTACTGTTTAGTTTAAACTTCGTTTATTTCTGCTCTCATTTTTATTATTTATTTCCTTCTATTAATTGTGGGTTTGGTTTGCTCTTGCTTTTCTAGTTGTTTAAAATGCATCATTGTGCTGTTTATTTGAGGTCCTTTTACTTTTTCGATGTAGGCATTTATTGTTATAAATTTTCCTTTAGTCCTGCTTTTGCTGTATCTCATAGGTTTTGATATGTTGTATTTCCATTTTCATTTGTTTAAAAAATTTTTAAATTTTCTTTCTAATTTCTTCATTGACCCAATGGTCATTCAGAAGCATGTTGTTTAATTTCCATGTATTCGTATAGTTTCCAAAGTTCCTCTCGTTATTGATTTCTAGTTTTATTCCATTAAGATCAGTAAAGATACTGGATATCATTCCATTTGGAAGGAATATTTTTAATTGTTTTGTGGCCTAATATGTGATCTGTCTGAGAATGTTCCATATGCTGAGGAGAAAAAAAATGTGTATTCTGTGGCTGTTGGATGAAATATTCTGTAAGTGTCTATTAGGTCCATTTGGTCTATAGTGCATATTAAGTGTGATGTTTCTTTGTTAATTTTCTATCTAGTAATCTATCTAGGGCTGAAAGTGGGTATTGAAATACCCAATTATTGTAATGGGGTCTATCTCTCTTTTTAGCTCTAATAATATTTGCTTTATGTATCTCAGTGCTCCAGTGTTGGGTGCATATACATTTAGACTTATTATATCATCTTGCTGAATTGACCCCTTTATCATTAAGTAATGACCTTCTTTGTCTCTTTTCACTGTTTTTGAATTGAAGTCTATTTTATCTGATATAGCTACTCCTGCTTTTTTGTTTCTATTTCCATGGAATATCTTTTTCCATGCCTTCATTTTCAGTTTGTGTTTCTTTATAAGGTAAAGTGAGTTTCTTGCAGGCAGCATATGGTTGAATTTTGTTTTCATCCATTCAGCCACTCTATGTCTTTTCATTTGATAATTTAGTTCATTTACACTCAATGTTACTATTGTTAGGTAAGCAGTTACTAGTGCCACTTGGTTATTTGATTTGTGGTTATTTTATTAGTCTTATCTTCTTCCTTTCCTATCTGTCTTTGTATAAAAGTGACTTTCTTTAGTAGCATGTTTTAGTCTCTTATTTTGTGTGTGTGTATCTATTATAGGTTTCTGCTTTGTAGTTATCATGAGGCTTGTAACATTTTATAACCAACTATTTTAAACTGATGACAACCTAACTCTGATCGCAATTCAAGAAAAAAAAAGCAATACTTTACAATGTGCATTCAAATAATCACTTTTATCTGTTTAAAGTGCAAAAAAAAAAAAAAAAAGCAAAGAGAAAACTAAAAGCTATCTTTTTAAGTCCATCCCCTGCCTCTTTTTGACTTTTTGTTGTCTCAATTTATGTCTTTTTACATTGTCTATCTCTTAACAAAATTTTGTATTATAGTTACTCTTATTTTTGTTAGGCTTCTCTTTTAGTCTTCATACTAAAGATACGAGGAGTTTACACACTGCAATTACAGTGCTAGTGTATTCTGTATTTGTCTGTGTACTTACTATTGCCAGTGAGTTTTGTGCCTTCAGATCATTTCTTCTTGCTCTTTACCATCCTTTTCTTTCAGATTGAAGAACTCTCTTTACCCTTTTTTATAAGATAGGTCCAGTGTTGATGAAATTCCTTAGCTTTTATTTGTCTGGAAAAGTCTTTATTTCTCCTTAATGTTTGAACAATTACTTTTCTGGATATAATATTCAAGTTTGAAAGTCTTTTCCCTTCAGCATTTTGAATAAGCTGTCCCATTTACCCTTGGCCTATATGGTTTCTGTTATTATGTCTGTTGCTAGACATATTGGAGTTCCTTTACATGTTATTTGCTTCTTTTCCCTTACTGCCTTTAGATACTTTTTTTGACCTCTAAGATTTCATTATTATATGCCTTGAGGTAGTCTTATTTGGGTTGAATCTTCTTGGTGTTCCTTGAACTTCTTGTGCCTGGATGTTCATATCTTTCTCTCGGTTTGGAAAATTCTGTCATTCTTTTTTTTCCTTTCCAACTTTATTTTAGCTTCAGGGGGTACATGTGCAGGTTTGTTACATGGGTAAATTGCATTTCATGGGGGTTTGGTGTACAGATTATTTTGTCACCCAGATAATAAGCATAGTACCGAATAGGTAGTTTTTTCATCCTCACCCCTCAACCCTCAAGTAGGCCCCAGTGTCTATTATTCTCTTCTTTGTGTCCATGTGTACTCAATGTTTAGCACCCACTTATAAGTGAGATCATGCAGTATTTGGTTTTCTGTTCCTGCATGAATTCACTTAAGATAATGCCTCTAACTCCATCCATGTTGCTGTAAGGGACATGATCTTGTTTTTTGCGGCTGTGTAATATTCCATGGTATATATGTACCACAATATCTTTATCTAGTTCACCATTGATGGGAATTTAGGTTGAATCCATGTCTTTGCTAGTATGAATAGTGCTGCAATGAACATATACATGCATGTGTCTTTATAGTAGAATGATTTATATTCCTCTGGGTATGTAATCAGTAATGAGATTGCTTGGTCAAATGGTAGTTCTCTTATAAGTTCTTTGAGAAATCTCCAGACTGCTTTCTACAGTGGCTGAATTAATCTGCATTCCCACCAGCAGTGTGTAAGTGTTCCCTTTTCTCCAAAACCTGACCAGCATCTGTTATTTTTTGACTTTGTAATAACAGGCATTCTGACTGGTGTGAGATGGTATCTAATTGTGGTTTTCATTTGCATTTCTCAAATGATTAGTGATGTTGAGCAATTTTACATATATTTGTTGGCCACATGCATATCTTCTTTGAGAAGTATCTGTTCATGCCCTATGCCCATTTTAACATTTTTTGTTTGCTTATTAATTTAAGTTTCTTATAGATTCAGGATATCCGACCTTTATCAGATGCTTAGTTTGCAAATATTTTCTCCCATTCTGTTGGTTGGTTGGTTATTCTGTTGATATTGATAGTTTCTTTTACTGTGCAGAAGTTCTTTAGTTTAATTAGGCCCCACTTTTTAATTTTTGTTTTTGTTGCAATTGCTTCTGGGGTCTTTGCCATGAAATCTTTGTCAGGGACTTTGTCCAGAATGGTATTTTCTAGGCTCTCTTCTAGGATTTTTATAGTTTTAGGTTTTACGTTTAAGTCTTTAATCCATCTGGAGTTGATTTTTGTATACGGTATAAGGAAGAGGTCCAGTTTCAGTCTTCTGCATACAACTAGCCAGTTATCCTAGCATCACTTATTGAATAGGAAGTCCTTTCCCCATTGCTTGTTTCTGTTGACTTTGTCAAAGATAAGATGGTTGTAGATGTATAGCTTTATTTCTGGGTTCTCTAATCTGTTCCATTGGTCTATGCATCTGTTTTTGTACCAGTACCATACTGTTTTGGTTACTGTAGCCTTGTAGTATAGTTTGAAGTTGGGTAGCATGATGCTTCTGGCTTTGTTCTTTTTCTTCGGATTGCTTCAGTTATCCCATATTTCTCAGAGGTTTTGTTCATTCTTTTTAAAATTTTTGTCTGACTGAGTTGATTCAATAAACCAGTCTTTGAGCTCTGAGATTCTTTCCTCAGCTTCATCTATTCTGCTGTTAATACTTCTGATTATATTACTGGAATTCTTGTAGTGAGTTTTTCAACTCTATCAGATCGGTTTGGTTCTTTCTTAAAATTGCTATTTCATCTTTCATCTCTTGTATTGTTTTATTGGATTCCTTAGATTCCTTCGATTGGGTTTCCACTTTCTCCAGAATCTCGATGATCTTTGTTCCTATCCAGGTTCAGAATTCTATACCTGTCATTTCAGCCATTTCAGCCTGGTTAAGAGCCATTGCTGAGGAGCTAGTGCAGTTATTTGGATATAAGAAGACATTCTGGCTTTTTTAGTTGCCAGAATTACTAAACAGGTTTTTTTCCCATCTGTGTGGGCTGATGTTCCTTTAATCTTTGAAGTTTCTGGTTTTTTGGGTGGAGTTTTTTGCTTTCATACTCTTTAAGGCCATTGAGGGTTTGACTGTGATATAAATTGGGTTCAGCTGACTGGCTTCATTTCTGGAAAATTTCAGGGAGCCAAGGCTCAGTTCAGCACATCTGGGCTATGTGCTCTATCCCTGGGGTGCTGGTACCAGGCCCACAGCTTTGTTCTCTGGCCCTTCAAGGTTAAGCACCTGCTGCACTGGAGGGGTTGAGGTGTTCCCAGTCCACTGGCGAGAACACTCCAATGCGGGGGGTGGGGGTGGGCAGTGCCAGCTAAATTGCTTCATTGAGGCAGTGGCAGTGGGCTCTATGGTTGTGTGTATTCTGGCGGTAGTGTGGCAGGGTGCATGTGCGCCAATCACAGCATGGTGTGTGTGTGCATATGCTGGCGAGGGAAAAGGAGTGGGGGCAACATTCACATGCATGTGCACTGGTGGCAACAAGATGATAAGGTCCACATGCCCTGTGCATCGGCAAAGCAGTGGGGGGAGGCTGTGGGTGAGTGTATGCCAGCAAAGTAGTGAGGGAAGGCTGCAGGTGAGTGGGTGTGAGTCGGCAGAGGCCCATCTACTGAAGCTCTCCAATGATTAGGCAGAGTCTGCTAGTAAAGGAGCTATGGTGGTGGCCACCGGGAAGTACCCTGGTTGGGCATCCAAGGCTGCACTGCAAGTGAGTGGAGCCATGCAGGGGCCCCAACAGAGGCTGGCAGACAGAGGGCACTCAGATCAGACTGGCCCCATCCCACAGGCAAGACTGCCCTGCTCTGTCCAGGTCTGATAGTCAACAAAGGCCACCTAGAGGAACATGGTGAGCCTTGGGGGATGGGCATCCCTGGCCGTGCTCCACTGCAACCCTTCCCATACCAAACCCACTAGGCTCCACTGAGGCTGGAATTCGGTCCCTTCCACCTCTCCAAGCAGCTCTGCCTGTCAGTTGAAATGCCCATGGGGGTCAAGGAATCTTCTGCAGCTAGGATTCTGGGGGTCTGTGGTGAGAATGGGCCACTCCTTGCCTATTTAACTCATCCATTCACCAGGAGCTACTTAAGGCCAGGAATGAGTCCTGGTGCTTGGCAGCCCCCATGCAGGGTTCCAAGCCTCCTTCCCCTTCAGCCCAGGGTCTGTAACCTCCCTCAGTCCACTCTCAATGCCTTCCTTCCCATAGATCTGCCTGGAGTGTCTTCTCGATAATCTGGTTTCTTGTTGGGAGATACTCTTCCTAACTATGTCTAGTTGGCCATCTTGGAAGAGCTCTATTATTATTTCTTTTAATAAACTTTCTACCATGATCTCTTTCTCTACATCCCCTTTAAGGGCAATAGCTCTTAGATTTGCCCTTTTTGGGCTATTTTCTAAATCTTGTAAGGCATGCTTTCTTCTTTTTTAACTTTTTTCCTTTTTTCTCCTCTCTGTATTTTCATATAGCCTGTCTTCAAGCTCACTAATTCTTTCTTCTGCTTGATCAATTCTGCTGTTGAAAGACTCTCATTCATTTTTCAGTTTGTCTATTAAATTTTTCAGCTCTAGAATTTCTTCTTGATTTTTGAAATCATTTCAATGTCTTTGTTAAATTTCTCTGGTAGATTTCTGATTTCCTCCTCTGCATTATCTTGAAGTTCATTGAACTTCCTCAAGACTGCTATATATATATATATATACATGGGAGGGTCTTATTCTGTAACCCTGTAGCCTCGACTTCCCTGGCTTGGGTGATTTGGTGATTCTCTCACCTCAGCCTCCCAGGTAGTTGGGACTACAGGTGTGTGCCACCACACCCAGCATATAGATAGACAGATAGATAGATAGATAGATAGATAGATAGATAGATAGATAGATAGACAGACAGACAGACAGACAGATAGATAGATAGATAGATAGATATAATATATATATTAACTAGAGAATAAAAACTAATGTCATCATACATAATCACACATTTACTTTCATACCTGGAAACTTATATTACTTCAAGTGATGTATTTTTCTGGGAAGTGAGATATATATATACATAATATATATATATAAACTATCTATATAGTGTGTGTGTGTGTGTGTGTGTGTATGTATATATATATATATATAGTAGAGACAGGGTTTTGGCATATTGTTCAGGCTGGTTTCAAACTCCTGGTCTCAAGTGATCCACCTGCCTTGGCCTCCCAAAGTGCTGGGATTACAGGCATGAGCCACCATACCCTGCCAAGACAGCTACTTCGAATTCCCTGTCTGACAGGTCACATATCTGCATCACTCCAAGATTGGTCATTGGTGCCTTATTTAGTCCATTTGGTGAGGTCATGTTTTCTTTGTTGTTTTTGATACTTGCGGATGTTCATTCATGTCTGGTCATTGAAGAGTTATGTATTTATTCCAAACTTCACAGGCTGGGCTTATTTGTACCCATCCTTGAGAGGGCTCTCCAAAAATTCAAAGGGGATTGAGTGTTGTTACTTAGATGACTGTGGTCATTTCAGCACTTGGGGGTACCCTAAGCCCAGGAATGCCGCAACTTTTGCAGACTCCTAGATATACAGACTTGGTGGACTTGGGGAAGATAAGGGAGAATTCCTTGGATTCCCAGGCAAAGTCTGTCACTCTCTTCCCTCACTTTCCTCCAGGCAGGAGTCTCTCTCCATGCTGGCCTGCCTGGAGTTGGGGGAGGGGTGATGCAAACATTTCCGTGGTCACCACAGCTGGCATTGTGGTGGGTTGCACCTGAATCCCATAGTCTCTCAGGCTAGTGCAATACCTAGGCTCCCCAAGGCCCATGACTGCTACTGCCCAGTTACTGCTGCTGTTTATTCAAGGCCCAAGGCCACTTTAGTCATCAGGTGGTAAATCTTGCCTGGACTTGGTCTATCCCTTCAGGGCAGTGAATCCCCTTCTGGCCCGGGGTGAGTCTGGAAATGCCATCCAGTAGCAAAGGCCTAGGATTGGGGGTTTCAGGAATCTGCCTGGTGCTTTATTTTACTGTGGTTGAGCTGGTATCCAAGTTGCAAGACAAAGTCCTCTGTACTCTTCCCTCTCCTTTTCCCAAGTGGAAGCTGAGTTTCCCTGCACTGCATCACCTGGAGTTCAGGAAGGAGGGGCACGGGCACTCCCATGGCCACCACAGCTGGTGTCACATTGGAGTACACCTCAAGCCCACTAAAAAGCCAAATTTTCAAATGTGTTTGCTAAACTGTAGTTGTAAACATACATTTAAACATGCAATGAACATGTGAACCTCATTTTCAGAAGTCTTGTGAATATTTGTGTGTGCCTTGTGAACATTGGTATTGCTGGATAAATACCATCTAGAAGACCTTGGGAAATGCATAGTAATCTTCTGCGCATATATCCCCAAACCACTATGAGACCTCCAGAACGAATGTGGCTCTCAGCATCTCTTCCTCTCTCTCCATCAATAACCACTGCAAGGCTTTAGAGACCATCAACTCTAAGTCCAACACAGACTTCCATGTTCACACAGCTTACTAACAAGCACTAGACCACTGCGTGCTTCCTGCCCCCTCCAACCCCCATCATCTACAGAGGGAAGAACATAAAACTACCTGCAGATTGTAGTTACTGTCTTACTCTTGTGGCATTTCTGGAGATGAGTGCTCATGGGGAAGTTTCTAGAGAATAAAAACTAATGTCATCATACATAATCACACATTTACTTTCATACCTGGAAACTTATATTACTTCAAGTGATGTATTTTTCTGGGAAGTCAGTGAGGAACCTGGAAGAACCCCAGTAAAATCTCTGAAAGTATCTTGCTTATTTGTGTTTATGTGTTTATGTCTTTATCTGTGTCCCAATAGCTCTCTGAGAGCAGAGACCTAGTCTATCTTGTTAATCACCATATCCCCAATACGTATGGTGCCTGACATATAGTAGAAACTTTAAAAATATGTAAAAATAAATGAATGTGCCGGACATGGTGGCTCACGCCTGTAATCCCAGCACTTTGGGAGGCCGAGGCAGGCAGATCACCTGAGTCAGGAGTTTGAGACCAGCCTGGCCAACATGGCAAAACCCCGTCTTTACTAAAATACAAAAAAATTAGCTGGGCGAGGTGGTGGGCACCCGTAATCCCAGCTACTCAGGAGGCTGAGGCAGGAGAATTGCTTGAGCCCAAGAGGCGGAGTTTGCAGTGAGCCAAGACCGTGCCACTGCACCCCAGCCTGGGCGACAGAGTGAGACTCTGTCTCAAAATAAATAAATAAATACATAAATAATAAATAAACATATGCAAAAAGATGGTATACAAGGGTATATATGGCAGAACTACCTATAAAGGTACTAGTAAACACTTGGAGGAAATGTAAATGTCCAACAATAGGGGATTAGTTAAGTGTGGCTTGTCCATATTATAAGAATCCTATATATACCTAATGCTAAATGACGAGTTAATGGGCACAGCACACCAACATGGCACATGTATACATATGTAACAAACCTGCACGTTGTGCACATGTACCCTAAAACTTAAAGTATAATAATAAATTAAGAAAAGAATCCTATGAAGCCATTAAAAATAATTAAATGGAAGAATATCTAATGACATTGAAAATATTCACAACTAGGTGGAAAAACACATATACTATAATAAACCTATTACAGAATAATATGCATAATATGGTTGTAATTGTCTAAAACAAAGAGAGAAAATGTGTGTGTGTTTGTGTAGGCAGAGAAAAATATTAGATATCAATAATTTGAGAAAGATTTAAGCTACTTTGGTGATCACTTACTTCTAAAGACAAATTAAAACTGTTTTATATTCTTTGATGGAAAATTTTAATATAGTATCATCGATTACAAACCTCAAACTAAACAAAATGTCTAAAGAAGATTTCCTGTGTTTAATATGATAAAGTCTGGTCCCTTTTATTTGTTTATTTTATTGAAACCCCATACGCATTAAGAAGTCACTCCCTATTTCCTCCTCCCCCAGCCCCTGGCAACTGCTGATCTACTTTCTGTCTATAGATTTCTCTATTCTGGACGTTTCATATAAAAGCAATCATACAATATTTGCCCTCTGTATCTGATTTATTTCACTTAGCATATTGTTTTCAAGGTTCATTCACATTGTAGCATGTATCAGTACATCATTCTTTTTATGGATGAATAGTAGTCCATTGTATAGATAGACGACATTTTGCTTATCCACTCATCTATTGATGAATAGATGGGTCATTTTCACCTTTTGGCTGCTGGGAGTAGTGCTGTTATGAAAATTCATGTACAAGTATTTGTTTAAACACTTGTTTTCAATTATTTGAGGTATGTACTCAGGAGTAGAATTTCTGGGTCATATGGAAATTCTATGTTTAACTTTTTCAGGAACTAACTGCCAAAATGTTTTCCACAACAGCTGCCCCTTTTTATGGTTGTATTGAAATGATATGTATGTAGGGGAGGTGGGTGGCTGCAAAATGAAGAGCAGGGCATTGTAGGCAACAATGAGAAAATGGGTTAGAAAAAAGTCTTTAGACTTCTGCTGTTTTCTCTTCCCCCTTTTTGTTCTGGGATGATCATTGCCTGCCACTTCTCTACAAAACTTGTCAGCAAACTCTGAAAAATTTATCTCCTATACAATTTTTATATTCTTGGGAAAATACTAGAGGATGTGCTCTACCAAGATGATAAAGTGAATCAATGAAAAGGAAAATCTTGGGATCCAGGATTCAGGCTATGCAATACAATAGACAGGCAAAGCACATTCCCAGGAGGAGGGAATGAAGATTCCAGACTAACACCTGTGTAGCAGGCTTAGTGAGCAACCAGTCTATATGGGAGAAGAAAAACAAAGTCTTAAGGCAATGAAAATACAGGAGAAATTGAGCTGATTTGGCAGATGATAAGATCATTGTGTTGAAAGGAGTTTCATGGTTCTGTCAGTTTAAGGGTGAAGTAGTAATAAGTATACAGAAAAACTAGTAAAACAAAAAATGAGCCAATTATTAACCCCAGCATAAATGAAAATTTTACAAGAAAAATATTTAAGCATAGTACACTACATGGCTCATCTGTGAACAAATATTTACATAATGATATGAATACCGGAAATTGATTTAACCAAAACTTGTGATATAATATTGAGAGAATGGGTGGAAGAGAGGTATATATATTTAACAATATTTCTGCTTTCTAAAAAAGCAAATCAAACTTTGTCTTCTGAGAATTACCTTAGAATATGAGCTGAGGGTATATTACTCCTTTAATGTACTGTTAATCACTATTTTTATATTTTATTTAGAATAATGTACATCTATTAATAAATGAGATTAACTCATTTGCCTTTTTATGCCATTTTAATATTTTTAATATTAGAATTATACTAGCTTTGTACAGAAATCACAAGCATACCATTTTTTCTATGTTCTGAAACAGTTTAAATAATCCAGAAACCATGGATTTCTTGAAGATTTGAGAAAACTTGCCCATAAGAATCATAATTTTGGCCAGGCTTGGAGGCTCACACCTGTAATCCCAGCACTTTGGGAGGCCAAGGCGGGCGGATCACCTGAGGTCAGGAGTTCGAGACCAGCCTGGCCAACATGGAGAAACCCAGTCTCTATTAAAAATACAAAATTAGCTGGGCGTGGTGGTGTGTGCCTGTAATCCCAGCTGTTCGGGAGGCTGAGGCAGGAGAATCACTTGAACCCCAGAGGCAGAGGTTGCAGTGAGCCGATATCATGCCATTGCCCTCCAGCCTGAGCAACAAGAGCAAGATTCCATCTCAAAATAAAATAAAATAAAATAAAAATCATAATTTTGTGTCCTAGTATACTTGGGGGTACAATTGAGGCTTTCATTTCCACTATTCCACTGAACAAGTTCTTTTCAAGGAATAATTCACAATTGACCTCTATCTTGCCAATTTCAACAATTCCCAAACCTTGACTTACCAGACCTCTCAGCATCAATTGATGGAGTTGGTCACTTTCTTCTTGAAACTTTCTTCACTTGGCGTCTAGAAAACCACTGTCTTTGGTTCTCCTTTCTTACTGACAGCTCCTTTGCACGCTCTGTGTTTCAGGGCTCCTCAGTACTTAAACCTCTTCTTCTTTCTAATCCTCTCAATTTATTTAGGATTCCTTTAATATTCCTCAATAAGATTTTATAATTTTCCCCATAGAAGTATTGCAAATCTTTGTTAATTTTATTCATGCTTATTAGATATTTTAATGCTATTGTTGGTAATTTTTACATTACTTTATTTGATGCTTTATATAGACATAAGTAATTTTGGATATTGACTTTCTCCAGAAAACTTGATAACATTTTAAATAAATTATAATAGACTCTTTTGATTTTCTACATAAAAAATCCAATTAAGTTTTGTTTCTTCTATAAGTTAGAGTGATATGTTACCTCCTACTATATTGTGTTTTTATCTATCTAATTCTGTCAATTTCTGAATATATTTTGAGACTGTATTACTAGTATGTACAAATTTATAATTGTTGTATCATTTGGGGTATGCGCCTTTTTATCATTATAAAATGTTCCTCCTTAAATCTACTAATGTTCATCATCTTAAAATCTACTTTGTCTGATATTATTACATATGCTTTATTTTAGTTTGTGTACAGTATTTCTTTTTTTCTTACTTTTATTTTCAGTTTTTCCCCATTCTTATAGTTAAATGCATCTCTTGTAAACAACAAATAATTGGTTTTTATTTTATTACCCAGTCTCATAATATTGATCTTTTAGTTGATGTAATTGATCCTTTACATTCAGTGTGTTTACTGATATATTTGGATTTAAATCTCACATCTTATTATTTGCTTTCTAGTTGTCCCACCTGTTTTATTATCAGTTTTCTCTGCTTTCTTTCCTTTGGAATTGAGTCGTTTTTATTATTTATTATTATTTTATTATTTCATTTTCACTCTATTCATTTGTTAGTTTACATTCTTCTACTGTGTTCATATAGGATATCTTAAAGGTTACGGCGTGCATTCTTGACTTACTAAAGTCTAATTTAATTTGTTACCACTTCCCAGACAATGAAAACACTTTCTTTTTATTATTATTATTATTATTATTATTATTATTATACTTTAAGTTTTAGGGTACATGTGCACAACGTGCAGGTTTGTTACCTATGTATACATGTGCCATGTTGGTGTGCTGCACCCATTAACTCGTCATTTAGCATTAGGTATATCTCCTAATGCTATCCCTCCCCCCTCCCCCCACCACACAACAGTCCCTGGTGTCTGATGTTCCCCTTCCTGTGTCCATGTGTTCTCATTGTTCAATTCCCACCTATGAGTGAGAACATGCATTGTTTGGTTTTTTGTCCTTGCGGTAGTTTGCTGAGAATGATGGTTTCCAGCTTCATCCATGTCCCTACAAAGGACATGAACTCATCCTTTTTTATGGCTGCATAGTATTCCATGGTGTATATGTGCCACATTTTCTTAATCCAGTCTATCATTGTTGAACATTTGGGTTGGTTCCAAGTCTTTGCTATTGTGAATAGTGCCGCAATAAACATACGTGTGCATGTGTCTTTATAGCAGCATGATTTATAGTCCTTTGGGTATATACCCAGTAATGGGATGGCTGGGTCAAATGGTATTTCTAGTTCTAGATCCTTGAGGAATCACCACACTGTCTTCCACAATGGTTGAACTAGTTTACAGTCCCACCAACAGTGTAAAAGTGTTCCTATTTCTCCACATCCTCTCCAGCACCTGTTGTTTCCTGACTTTTTAATGATCGCCATTCTAACTGGTGTAAGATGGTATCTCATTGTGGTTTTGATTTGCATTTCTTTGATGACCAGTGATGATGAGCATTTTTTCATGTGTCTGTTGGCTGCATAAATGTCTTCTTTTGAGAAGTGTCTGTTCATATCCTTTGCCCACTTTTTAATGGGGTTGTTTGTTTTTTTCTTGTAAATTTGTTGGAGTTCATTGTAGATTCTGGATATTAGCCCTTTGTCAGATGAGTAGGTTGCAAAATTTTCTCCCATTCTGTAGGTTGCCTGTTCACTCTGATGGTGGTTTCTTTTGCTGTGCAGAAGCTCTTTAGTTTAATTAGATCCCATTTGTCAATTTTGGCTTCTGTTGCCATTGCTTTTGGTGTTTTAGACATGAAGCCCTTACACATGCCTATGTCCTGAATGGTATTGCCTAGGTTTTCTTCTAGGGTTTTTATGCTTTTAGGTGTAACATATAAATCTTTAATCCATCTTGAATTAATTTTTGTAAGGTGTAAGGAAGGGATCCAGTTTCAGCTTTCTCCATATGGCTAGCCAGTTTTCCCAGCACCATTTATTAAATAGGGAATCCTTTCCCCATTGCTTGTTTTTCTCAGGTTTGTCAAAGATCAGATAGTTGTAGATATGTGGCATTATTTCTGAGGGCTCTGTTCTGTTCCATTGATCTGTATCTCTGTTTTGGTACCAGTACCATGCTGTTTTGGTTACTGTAGCCTTATAGTATAGTTTGAAGTCAGGTAGCCTGATGCCACCAGCTTTGTTCTTTTGGCTTAGGATTGACTGGCAATGCAGGCTCTTTTTTGGTTCCATATGAACTTTAAAGTAGTTTTTTCCAATTCTGTGAAGAAAGTCATTGGTAGCTTGATGGGGATGGCATTGAATCTATAAATTACCTTGGGCAGTATGGCCATTTTCACAATACTGATTCTTCCTACCCATGAGTATGGAATGTTCTTCCATTTGTTTGTATCGTTTTTTATTTCATTGAGCAGTGGTTTGTAGTTCTCCTTGAAGAGGTCCTTCACATCCCTTGTAAGTTGTATTCCTAAGTATTTTATTCTCTTTGAAGTAATTGTGAATGGGAGTTCACTCATGATTTGGCTCTCTGTTTGTCTGTTATTGGTGTATAAGAATGCTTGTGATTTTTGTACATTGATTTTGTATCCTGAGACTTTGCTGAAGTTGCTTATCAGCTTAAGGAGATTTTGGGCTGAGACGATGGGGTTTTCTAAATATACAATCGTGTCATCTGCAAACAGGGATAATTTCACTTCCTCTTTTCCTAATTGAATGCCCTTTATTTCCTTCTCCTGCCTGATTGCCCTGGCCAGAACTTCCAATACTATGTTGAATAGAGTGGTGAGAGAGGGCATCCCTGTCTTGTGCCAGTTTTCAAAGGGAATGCTTCCAGTTTTTGTCCATTCAGTATGATATTGACTGTGGGTTTGTCATAGATAGCTCTTATCATTTTGAGATACGTCCCATCAATACCTAATTTATTGAGAGTTTTTAGCATGAAGGGCTATTGAATTTTGTCAAAGGCCTTTTCTGCATCTATTGAGATAATCATGTGGTTTTTGTCTTTGGTTCTGTTTATATGCTGGATTACGTTTATTGATTTTTGTATGTTGAACCAGCCTTGCATCCCAGGGATGAAGCCCAATTGATCATGGTGGATAAGCTTTTTGATGTGCTGCTGGATTCAGTTTGCCAGTATTTTATTGAGGATTTTTGCATCAATGTTCATCAGGGATATTGGTCTAAAATTCTCTTTTTTTTGTTGTGTCTCTGCCAGGCTTTGGTATCAGGATGATGCTGGCCTCATAAAATGAGTTAGGGAGGAATCCCTCTTTTTCTATTGATTGGAATAGTTTCAGAAGGAATGGTACCAGCTCCTCCTTGTACCTCTGGTAGAATTCGTCTGTGAAGCCCTCTGGTCCTGGACTTTTTTTCATTGGTAAGCTATTAATTATTGCCTCAATTTCAGAGCCTGTTATTGGTCTATTCAGAGATTCAACTTCTTTCTGGTTTATTCTCGGGAGGGTGTATGTGTCGAGGAATTTATCCATTTCTTCTAGATTTTCTAGTTTATTTGTGTAGAGGTGTTTGTAGTATTCTCTGATGGTAGTTTGTATTTCTGTGGAATCGGTGGTGATATCCGCTTTGTCATTTTTTATTGTGTCTATTTGATTCTTCTCTCTTTTCTTCTTTATTAGTCTTGCTAGTGGTCTATCAATTTTGTTGATCTTTCCAAAAAACCAGATCCTGTATTCATTGATTTTTTGAAGGGTTTTTTGTGTCTGTATCTCTTTCAGTTCTGCTCTGATCTTAATTATTTCTTGCCTTCTGCTAGCTTTTGAATGTGTTTGCTCTTGCTTCTTTAGTTCTTTTAATTGGATGTTAGGGTGTCAATTTTACATCTTTCTTGCTTTCTCTTGTGGGCATTTAGTGCTATAAATTTCCATCTACACACTGCTTTGAATGTGTCCCAGAGATTCTGGTATGTTGTGTCTTTGTTCTTGTTGGTTTCAAAGAACATCTTTATTTCTGCCTTCATTTCTATATTTAACTTGTAGTCATTCAGGAGCAGGTTGTCCAGTTCCCATGTAGTTGAGCGGTTTTGAGTGAGTTTCTTAATCCTGAGTTCTAGTTTGATTGCACTGTGGTCTGAGAGACAGTTTGTTATAATTTCTGTTCTTTTACATTTGCTGAAGAGTGCTTTACTTCCAACTATGTGGTCAATTTTGGAATAGGTGCAGTGTGGTGCTGAAAAGAATGTATATTCTGTTGATTTGGGGTGGAGAGTTCTGTAGATGTCTATTAGGTCTGCTTGGTGCAGAGCTGAGTTCAATTCCTGGGTATCCTTGTTAACTTTTGTCTTGTTGATCTGCCTAATGTTGACAGTGGGTTGTTAAAGTCTCCCATTATTATTGTATGGGAGTCTAAGTCTCTTTGTAGGTCACTCAGGACTTGCTTTATGAATCTGGGTGCTCCTGTATTGGGTGCATATATATTTAGGATAGTTAGTTCTTCTTGTTGAATTGATCCCTTTACCATTACGTAATGGCCTTCTTTGTCTCTTTTTATCTTTGTTGGTTTAAAGTCTGTTTTATCCGAAACAAGGATTGCAATCCCTGCCTTTTTTTGTTTTCCATTTGCTTGGTAGATCTTCCTCCATCCCTTTATTTTGAGCCTATGTGTGTCTCTGCAGGTGAGATGGGTTTCCTGAATACAGCACAGTGATGCGTCTTGACTCTTTATCCAATTAGCCAGTCTGTCTTTTAATTGGAGCATTTAGCCCATTTACATTTAAGGTTAGTATTGTTATTTGTGAATTTGATCCTGTCATTATGATGTTAGCTGGTTATTTTGCTCGTTAGTTGATGCAGTTTCTTCCTAGCCTTGATGGTCTTTACAATTTGGTATGTTTTTGCAGTGGCTGGTACCGGGTGTTCCTTTCCATGTTTAGTGCTTCCTTCAGGAGCTCTTTTAGGGCAGGCCTGGTGGTGACAAAATGTCTCAGCATTTGCTTGTCTGTAAAGGATTTTATTTCTCCTTCATTTATGAAGCTTAGTTTGGCTGGATATGAAATTCTGGATTGAAAATTCTTTTCTCTAAGAATGTTGAATATTGGCCCCTACTCTCTTCTGGCTTGTAGAGTTTCTGCCGAGAGATCAGCTGTTAGTTTGATGGGCTTCCCTTTGTGGGTAACCCGACCTTTCTCTCTGGCTGCCCTTAACATTTTTTCCTGCCTTTCAACTTTGGTGAATGTGACAATTATGTGTCTTGGAGTTGCTCTTCTCGAGGAGTATCTTTGTGGCGTTCTCTGTATTTCCTGAATCTGAATGTTGGCCTGCCTTGCTAGATTGGGCAAGTTCTCCTGGATAATACCCTACAGAGTGTTTTCCAACTTGGTTCCATTCTCCCCGTGACTTTCAGGTACACCAATCAGATGTAGATTTGGTCTTTTCACATAGTCCCATATTTCTTGGAGGCTTTGTTCGTTTCTTTTTATTTTTTTTCTCTAAATTTATCTTCACACTTCATTTTATTCATTTCATCTTCCATCGCTGATACCCTTTCTTCCAGTTGATCGTATTGGTTACTGAGGCTTGTGCATTCATCACGTAGTTCTCGTGCCATGGTTTTCAGCTCCATCAGGTCCTTTAAGGACTTCTCTGCATTGGTTATTCTAGTTGTCCATTCGTCTAATTTTTTTTCAAAGTTTTTAACTTCTTTGCCATTGGTTCGAACTTCCTCCTTTAGCTCGGAGTAGTTTGATCTTCTGAAGCCTTCCTCTCTCAACTCATCAAAGTCATTCTCCGTCCAGCTTTGTTCCATTGCTGGTGAGGAGCTGCGTTCCTTTGGAGGAGGAGAGGTGCTCTGATTTTTAGAGTTTTCAGTTTTTCTGCTCTGTTTTTTCCCCATCTTTGTGTTTTTATCTACCTTTGGTCTTTGATGATGGTGACGTACAGATTGGTTTTTGGTGTGGATGTCCTTTCTGTTTGTTAGTTTTCCTTTTAACAGACAGGACCCTCAGCTGCAGGTCTGTTGGAGTTTACTGGAGGTCCACTCCAGACCCTGTTTGCCTGGGTATCAGCAGTGGAGGCTGCAGAACAGCGGATATTGGTGAACCGCAAATGCTGCTGTCTGATCATTCCTCTGGAAGTTTTGTCTCAGAGGAGTACCCGGCCGTGTGAGGTGTCAGTCTGCCCCTACTGGGGGGTGCCTCCCAGTTAGGGTACTCGGGAGTCAGGGACCCACTTGAGGAGGCGGTCTGCCCGTTCTCAGATCTCAAGCTGCATGCTGGGAGAACCACTACTCTCTTCAAAGCTATCAGACAGGGACATTTAAGTCTGCAGAGGTTATTGCTATCTTTTGTTTGTCTGTGCCCTGCCCCCAGAGGTGGAGCCTACAGAGGCAGGCAGGCCTCCTTGAGCTGTGGGGGGCTCCACCCAGTTCGAGCTTCCCGGCTGCTTTATTTACCTACTCAAGCCGGAGCAATGGCGGTCGCCCCTCCCGCAGCCTCGTTGCTGCCTTGCAGTTTGATCTCAGACTGCTGTGCTAGCAATGAGTGAGGCTCCGTGGGCGTATGACCCTCTGAGCCAGGTGCAGGATATAATCTCCAGGTGTGCTGTTTGTTAAGCCCGTTGGAAGAGCGCAGTATTAGGGTGGGAGTGACCCGATTTTCCAGGTGCCGTCTGTCACCCCTTTCTTTGACTAGGAAAGGGAATTCCCTGACCCCTAGTGCTTCCTGAGTGAGGCGATGCCTCGCCCTGCTTTGGCTCATGCACGGTGTGCTGCACCCACTGTCCTGCGCCCACTGTCCGGCACTCCCCAGTGAGATGAACCTGGTACCTCAGTTGGAAATGCAGAAATCACCCGTCTTCTGCGTCGCTCGCACTGGGAGCTGTAGATTGGAGCTGTTCCTATTCGGTCATCTTGGCTCCCGATGCAAAGACTTTCAAACAACGTGACTCCATTTTCTCACTCCTACCTTTTGTGCTCTTGTCATTTATTTGAATTTTATATATATTTTAAACCCTGTAAGACATTATTATTGTTTTATAGAATCAATATCATTTATATATATGTATATATATATATATTTACACCTTTCATTTCTTTCATTCTTTTCTGCATTTCTTGCTTCCGTCTATGATCATTTTCTTTTTGTCTGAAGAAACTTATTTGGAACTTCCTTCAGTGTGGGTTGGCTGGTAGAAAGTTCTCTGTCAGTTTTTGGTCGGAATGGGTCTTTATTTTGCCTAGATACAAGTCCTTGGTTGGATTTGCATATTTTGAATGTTTTCTCCCAGTCTGTGGTTTGTCTTTTCACTCCTTTAAGGGTGCATTATGGTTAATAGAAGTTCTTACATTTAATTAATTCTTATTTTTCAGTTTTTTATGGTTAGTGCCTTTTGTATTCTGTTTCAGAAATTTTTACCTATCCTAAGAACATGATGCCATCCTTCTATATTTTCTTTCTACATATTTTAAATATTTTCTTCTGGAAGTCTGATTGCTGTGTTGTTCACAATTAAGTGTATGATTCATTTTTAATTAATTTTGATGGAGTGATGCAGATAAAAGTTCATTTTTCCATATGGATATTTAATTGCTTTAGCACCAATTGTTGGAAAAAAATAATTTCCTCACTGAATTGCACTGTTGTCTTTGCCATGAATCTGATAACCATATCACTGTATCTTTGTTTCTGTACTCTATTTCAGGGGTAGGTTATGATCCACAAGCCAAATTTGCATCCTGTTTTTATATGGCATTGAGCTAAGAATTTTTTTACATTTTTAAAGAATTGTCACACACACACAAAAAAAGCAAAAAAACAAATAAGAGTATGTATCATGCACCATATGTGTCTACAAACCTAAAATATTTACTATGTTGCTTTTTACAGAAAAAGTTTGCCAACCCCTGATCTCTTATATTCCATTGACTTATTGGTCTATCTTTGTACCAGTAACATACTATCTTATAGTAAGTTTTAGTATTTGTTAGTATAATTCCTCCAACTTTGCTCTCTTTGGGTTTTTATATAAATTTTAGAATCATCTTGTCAATTTTATCAATAAAAATATCTTCTGAGGTTTTGATAGGGATTACATTGACTCTGCAGATCAATTTGGGTGAGCATACATCTTGACAATATTGAGTATTCCTGTCCATGAGCATGGTTTATTTATTTATTTACATCTTTTAAATTTTCTCTTGGCAACGTTTTTGTAAAATTTTAGTGTACAGGTCTTGCACATTTTTGTAAAATTTATTCTTTGGTATTTAATGTTATTTTCTATTTCTTCTGGTATCAGTTTTTGTCAATTGTGTTTTTCTAGAAATATGTCCCTTTCATCTAAGTTGTTTAATTTACTTGAAGTAAGTTATTTGTAATGTTCTTTTATCATCCTTATAATGTCTGTACTGATGTCTCCATTTTCATACCTGATATTGTTATTTATATTTTATCTATTTTAAGTTTATCACCTTTGTTATAAGTTCATCAAATTTACTAATAATAGGATCAAATTTTTGCTTTGTTCAGCAGGTCATGGAATTAAAAAATTTTTTTTGCTTTGTTTATTTTCTATGTTGAATTTTTATTTTTATTTTGCTTTTCATTTCATTTATTTCTGGTCTTTTGTTATTATTCCAATTCTTTCTCTGGATTCAGTTTTCTTTTTCTTCTTGACTTCTTGAGATTAAAACTTGGTTTATTGATTTTCAACATTTCTTACTTTTTAAAAGTTCATACAAAGCTATAAATTTCCCTTTATATAGTGCTTTAACCCCATATCACAAATTTTGATGAGTCATATTTTTATTATCATTGAGTTTAAAATATTTTATAAATTTTACGTTATTTCTTGTTTTATTCATAGTCATTTTACAGTGTTTTACTTAATTTCCCAACATATGGCGATTTTCTGGCGCTCTCTCTGTTGCTGATTTATTTGTTTTACTGTGATCACATAACATACTCTATATTATTTCAATCATTTGAAATTTGTTGAGACTTGCTATATGCCCAGTAAATAATTTAATTTGATTAATGGCCCACTGCATTTGAAACAAATATGTCTTTGCTGTTGTTGGGTAGAGTGTCATATATTTGCCTATTATGTCAAGTTGCTTTATCATGTTTTTAAAATCCTTATAAACTTCCTGATATTTTATGTTTCTTACAGACATGGAGGAAGCTGTGACATCTCTATGATTGTTGAGTTTGTTATTTTGATTTTTGTATTTGTTAGTAAGAATGTTTCAAAATAAATGAGGCAATTTAAATCAGGTGCTTACAACTTTATGATTATATTCTTATTAAATCAATTCTTTCATCTTTGTGAAATGTCCTTTTTGTCTGAAGTAGTACTTGTTGCCTTAAACGTCTGTATTGTCTAAAATTTATACACCTGCACTATCATATTTATTTTGGTTAATGTTTGTGTGGTATATATTTCCCATTCTTTTCTTTTCAACCTATCTCTATCCTTATATTTACAGTGTGTCTTTTTTAACATTTTCTGTAGTGCAAGTCTGTTGGTTAATTAATTTTGTCAGTTTTTGCTTCTCTGAAAAGTCTTTATTTCTGTTTTTGAATTATATCTTCACTGTGTATAGAATTCTGGGTTTGTGGTTGTTGTTTTTGTTTTATTACATTTTATTTTATTGGTTTTTCCCTCAACACTTTAAAAATGCCACTCCATTGTTTCTGCTTGCATAGTTTTTCACAATAAGTTTGTTGTAATTCCCATTTGCGTTCAACTGTATATAATGTATCTTTTTAAAAAAATCTGGATGGCTTCAAGCTCTTTACTTTGATTTTCGTGTGTGTGTGTGTGTGTGTGTGTGTGTGTGTGTGTTTTACTTTGGCATTCTCTAGGCTTATTCAATCTGTAATTTGGTATCTCATTAATTTTGAAAAATATCTGTGTCTTCAAATATTGCTTCTAATTCTTTCTCTTCTTCTGGTATTGCATTTACAAATGTTATACTGTTCAATTTTGTCACACAGCTCTTGAATATGCTGTTCTAGTTTGTTTTCTAACTATTTTTCCTTCTAGTTGTTCAGTTTTGTTGACATTTATTGACCTATTTTTACTTCAATAATTGTTTCCTGGGTTGTTGAGTTAATTGATGAACTCATAGATGATATAAAATTTATCTTTTTATTCTTGTGTCACGTGCACTTTTGATGTCACATCTAGGAAGGCTTTGTCTAGCCCAAGGCCACATTTACTTCCATATTTTCTTCTAGGAGTTTGATAGTTGTAGCTGTTACATATATGTCTATGATCTAGTTTGAATAAATTTTGTGTATGGTGTGAAGAAGAGGTCTAACCCCTTTTTTATTTTTTGCATGTAAACATCCAGTTGTCCTGGCACCATTTGTTGAAAATATGATTCTTTTCCCATTAAGTCATCTTGACACCCTTGTTGAAAATCAATTGACCATAAATGTGAAAGTTTATTTCTGAACTCTCCATTCTGTACCATTGACCCATATGTCTTCTATAAATTCTTATAGCTAATTCTACATTAGACTTTGGTTTTTCAGATGTGGTCATCTCATTAGATTATGGTGATATGTTTGGTTACAAGTTTTATCTTCTCCATGGCAACATTTTTTTGATTACTGCTCTTCTTTTATTTTTTTTTTTTGTTCCTTTCTCTTTTTGTGAGACAGGGTCTCACTCTGTTGCCCAGGGTGGAGTAAGTGGTGCGATCATGGCTCACTGCAGCCTCAACCTCCTGGGCTCAAGCAATCCTCCCACCTCAGCCTCCCAAGTAGTGGGACTACAGGCATGCACCATCATGCCAAGCTAACTTTTTTATTTTTTGTAGAGACGGTCTTGCTTTGTTGCCCAGGCTGGTCTTGAACTCCCAAGCTCAAGCAATCCTCCAACCTCAGCTTCCCAAAGGGCTGGGATTACCAGTATGAGCCACTGCACCTGGCCTTGTTATTCCTTTCTTCCTTTTATCTTGTAGTATCTTGATCCTTTTTGCTTATTATTTATCATTAAGGTGAGTTTGTTCTAAATAAACTTTTCGCAGAAAGTTTATGTAGATATATTAATATTGATGAGGCATTAGGAGTGAGTTTTAGATTAGCAGGAATTATCTTATGAAAGGTATTGATTGTATGTGTGAGTTTTCAGCCTTTACTTCTCTCCAGCCCATCAAAATCAAAGCTGCAGAGTTGTTTACATTTCAGAATTTCTTTCCTCCTCTCCCCACCTTACAAAACAGACTTACAGTGCAAAAATGACTTGTCAATTTGATTATTTCTTCTGGTCCCATCTTTCCTACCTCTTGAGACTTGTGTTGAAAGGAGTCCAGTAAAACCACCGATGCTAGCTTGTATACCCTGATCCCGTTGTTATAATGAATGAATGACTGTTTTTCATATCAAAGTGTAATACTTGCACCTTGATAGAAGAAAGAAACAATGCCAGGCACAGTGGTTCATGCCTGTAATCCCAGCACTTTGGGAGGCTGAAGTAGGAGGAATAATTAGACTTTGATATAAAAAATGGGGACGATGTGGAGGTATAAGATATGAGGAAGTATGTCTTCTTGGACTTTTCTGAAATCTGCCAGCCATGAGCATCCACTCTTTTTATCTTTTGATACCTGTTTTATATTAACTATACTTCTATTTTGTGGTTTCATGGCTTCAGATGTCTTCCAGCTTAATTGTACTCTGTCTTTAATTATTTGCAGCAATTTCTGAAAGGAGCAAGAAGAAAGGCCAGACCTTTCTTCACCACCTTAAAAACTGGTCATCTTTTGAAACCCCGTGAAAGGCACAGTGGGTGACCATCTACATCAGGAGTGGGCAAACTATGGCCCTTGGGTAGTCTGGTCTCCTGTCTGTTTTTGTAAGGCTTTATTGGAACCCATACACACACAAACTGATCATCTCTTGTTATGTGTTAAGTTTTCTTATAATTATTCTTTTCTATTTCATCCAGCTGAATTATCATTTCACCTTGTGTATGCCCTTTCCAGTCTTAAATTTTAGAAGCTATGTCTTTGTGGTTTTAAATTATGGAAGCTGTGTCTTCTTGTGTTTTAGTATGGCAAGATATTTGTTCTTACTTTTCCTCTAGAATCTGCAGTGGATTACTTTCAGAAGTAGGTATTGCCTCTAAGTTTCCTGACTTCTGTTTCCTTCTCCCTGTTCTGTAGTATATTTATAGATTGCATGTTTTCTCATCCTTAAACAAGGTACAAATATGTTCTGATCAAGGTTTGCTAGCTGAGAGGATAAGTGGCTTGCTCTTAGCCTAACTCTCTGTCTACTTAATGGATGTCGAATTCCCTTCTCAACTCAACAGCTAGTAACTAGTTCCAAGATCAGATAATAGCTTACAGAATTAATTAGTTCAGTGAAAGCCCTGGTTTGATCACAGAGGCAGGAGACTGATCTATATATTTGCAGTGCTGACTAGACCCCAACTTGGCCAGGTAGCTTATACCTGTGTCAGAAGTTGGAGGAGGAGATTGACAGCTGATGTGTCTCCAAGGGAATTATAATTATTTTCATTTTCTTTGTGTCTGTAATTATGTCCTTTTCTTACTTCAAATTTTGTATATGTGAAATTTCTTAATTTTTATTTGGTTATTTATTTTATTGACTTTTTCATCAAACAACCAACTCTAAGCTCTTGGATTGAAATTTATGAATTAATTATAATGTTTTAAATTTACCATTAGTCATACATACAATATAAAAAGATATTTTCATTACAAAATTTTAACCCAAGCCGTTAAAACTAAACTCCAGCTTGATCACCATTCCTAATACCAGGCCCCTCTCAGAGGGGAGAGTAAATAAAAGTCCATTTTCGTAATTAGTTTGACGAGAATCTCTAATTGTTTCCCTGTTTTTCTTATAATGTCTTCCTTTGAATTATCCTCTTTTTTTCAAGAGTTCCATCATATAATGTATTCCTTTTTGCTTACAGATTGACCTCCTAGAGGCATGCATCCCCCTGCTCCAGTCTGAGCTGGTTCTCTCTAGGCCTGAGGCTCAGTTATCAACTTGGGACTTTTATTTACCCTCCCTCAGGATAGGTACCTGGTTCTTGGATACCAGGTCTTACTCTTGTTTGAGATACTCCTTTATTTTGGTGGCAAACATTCCATAATCACTTCCTGATAATGGTGACATTTGAGGTAGATTTTCTGAGTCTTTATATGTTAGAATATGTTTTTATTCTCCTTTGCCACTTGATTGATAATTTGGGTGCACATAGAATGTAAGCATTCACAGGGCTTTTGGGAGCAGCTTCCCTTGAGGAGAAGGTGGATGCAGTTAAGATCTTCCCTGCAAAGACTGTGTGAAATGACAAGGCTATTGAGGTACCCAATGGGTAGCTTGGTAAAGGTGTATCTTGTCTCTTATGTTTATGCATCTACTTTACCACCATGTAATTAGCCTATTATAACTTATTGCATTCCTTCACTCAGCTAATCTTGTTCATGGTAGAAATTAATATTGCTAGTACCATGGTAGAATTTTATATTAGCTGGATCCTAGACCTAAATGCTCCTTCCTTGTGCTTACCTATTCTGCAAGTGGGTGACAGTGGATGCTAGGTATTGTGTTATGTGATTTCAGTGTATTATATGATGGGGTAGATACTATTAGCCTCATTTGCAAATTAGAAACCTATTGTTCAGAAAGCTTAAGTGACTTTCTCAAAGTCACACAGCTGGTAAATGGTAGAACTTGGATTTGAATCCAGGCAATCTGATGGATTTAAGAGGAACCTGTGCCACTATGTGATATAGCAATAACATCTAGCCAATATAAATACTTTCCTGAATTAAATCACTGTCATATTCAGAGAGTTCTGTGTCACTATTAAGACCCTCCACTATTGTGTATATTAATTACATTTCCCTATTTTAATCCGAGTATCTATTCATTTTTATCACAGTCCTTTCTTATGGTCACAAACAGGCATATCACAACAGCAGCAATGCAAAAACCACTTTTATATTACATGTTCCAGGGATTTAACCCAATGACCTGTGATATAATGATACTGACTAGTATTTTTTCATTTATCTGGGAATGGGAGAGAACCTCTAACAGAACGTTTTAGAATCTGTGTTATGAGTAACCAGAGTCTTATTCTTCCTCATCTCCAGGCCTATGGATTCTGGGGTGCCACAACTCAGACTTTCGGAACAGAGGCATGACCGCCTTACTGAAGGTTTCTAGTTGTGACAAGAACACTGATGATTATTATGAGGACAGTTATGAAGATATTTCAACATACTTGCTGAGTAAAAACAATGCCATTGAACCAAGAAGCTTCTCCCAGAATTCAAGACACCCTAGCACTAGGCAAAACCAATTTAATGCCACCACAGTTCCAGAAAATGACATAGAGAAGACTGACCCTTGGTTTGCACACAGAACACCTATGCCTAAAGTACAAAATGTCTCCTCTAGTGATTTGTTGACGCTCTTGCGACAGAGTCCTACTCCACATGGGCTATCCTTATCTGATCTCCAAGAAGCCAAATATGAGACTTTTTCTGATGATCCATCACCTGGAGCAATAGGCAGTAATAACAGCCTGTCTGAAATGACACACCTCAGGCCACAGCTCCATCACAGTGGGGACATGGTATTTACCCCTGAGCCAGGCCTCCAATTAAGATTAAATGAGAAACTGGGGACAACTGCAGCAACAGAGTTGAAGAAACTTGATTTCAAAGTTTCTAGTACATCAAATAATCTGATTTCAACAATTCCATCAGACAATTTGGCAGCAGGTACTGATAATACAAGTTCCTTAGGACCCCCAAGTATGCCAGTTCATTATGATAGTCAATTAGATACCACTCTATTTGGCAAAAAGTCATCTCCCCTTATTGAGTCTGGTGGACCTCTGAGCTTGAGTGAAGAAAATAATGATTCAAAGTTGTTAGAATCAGGTTTAATGAATAGCCAAGAAAGTTCATGGGGAAAAAATGTATCGTTAACAGAGAGTGGTAGGTTATTTAAAGGGAAAAGAGCTCATGGACCTGCTTTGTTGACTAAAGATAATGCCTTATTCAAAGTTAGCATCTCTTTGTTAAAGACAAACAAAACTTCCAATAATTCAGCAACTAATAGAAAGACTCACATTGATGGCCCATCATTATTAATTGAGAATAGTCCATCAGTCTGGCAAAATATATTAGAAAGCGATACTGAGTTTCAAAAAGTGACACCTTTGATTCATAACAGAATGCTTATTGACAAAAATGCTACAGCCTTGAGGCTAAATCATATGTCAAATAAAACTACTTCATCAAAAAACATGGAAATGGTCCAACAGAAAAAAGAGGGCCCCATTCCACCAGATGCAGAAAATCCAGATATGTCATTCTTTAAGATGCTATTCTTGCCAGAATCAGCAAGTTGGATACAAAGGACTCATGGAAAGAACTCCCTGAACTCTGGGCAAGGCCCCAGTCCAAAGCAATTAGTATCTTTAGGACCAGAAAAATCTGTGGAAGGTCAGAATTTCTTGTCTGAGAAAAACAAAGTGGTAGTAGGAAAGGGTGAGTTTACAAAGGACGTAGGACTCAAAGAGATGGTTTTTCCAAGCAGCAGAAACCTATTTCTTACTAACTTGGATAATTTACATGAAAATAATACACACAATCAAGAAAAAAAAATTCAGGAAGAAATAGAAAGGAAGGAAACATTAATCCAAGAGAGTGTAGTTTTGCCTCAGATACATACAGTGACTGGCACTAAGAATTTCATGAAGAACCTTTTCTTACTGAGCACTAGGCAAAATGTAGAAGGTTCATATGAGGGGGCATATGCTCCAGTACTTCAAGATTTTAGGTCATTAAATGATTCAACAAATAGAACAAAGAAACACACGGCTCATTTCTCAAAAAAAGGGGAGGAAGAAAACTTGGAAGGCTTGGGAAATCAAACCAAGCAAATTGTAGAGAAATATGCACGCACCACAAGTATATCTCCTAATACAAGCCAGCAGAATTTTGTCACGCAACGTGGTAAGAGAGCTTTGAAACAATTCAGACTCCCACTAGAAGAAACAGAACTTGAAAAAAGGATAATTGTGGATGACACCTCAACCCAGTGGTCCGAAAACATGAAACATTTGACCCCGAGCACCCTCACACAGATAGACTACAATGAGAAGGAGAAAGGGGCCATTACTCAGTCTCCCTTATCAGATTGCCTTACGAGGAGTCATAGCATCACTCAAGCAAATAGATCTCCATTACCCATTGCAAAGGTATCATCATCATTTCCATCTATTAGACCTATAGATCTGACCAGGGTCCTATTCCAAGACAACGCTTCTCATCTTCCAGCACCATCTTATAGAAAGAGAGATTCTGGGGTCCAAGAAAGCAGTCATTTCTTACCAGGAGCCAAAAAAAATAACCTTTCTTTAGCCATTCTAACCTTGGAGATGACTGGTGATCAAAGAGAGGTTGGCTCCCTGGGGACAAGTGCCACAAATTCAGTCACATACAAGAAAGTTGAGAACACTGTTCTCTCGAAACCAGGCTTGCCCAAAACATCTGGCAAAGTTGAATTGCTTCCAAAAGTTCACATTTATCAGAAGGACCTTTTCCCTACGGAAACTAGCAATGGGTCTCCTGGCCATCTGGATCTCGTGGAAGGGAGCCTTCTTCAGGAAACAGAGGGAGCAATTAAGTGGAATGAAGCAAACAGACCTGGAAAAATTCCCTTTCTGAGAGTAGCAACAGAAAGCTCTGCAAAGACTCCCTCCAAGCTATTGGGTCCTCTTGCTTGGGATAACCACTATGGTACTCAGATACCAAAAGAAGAGTGGAAATCCCAAGAGAAGTCACCAGAAAAAACAGCTTTTAAGAAAAAGGATACTATTTTGTCCCTGAATGCTTGTGAAAGCAGTCATGCAATAGCAGCAATAAATGAGGGACAAAATAAGCCCGAAATAGAAGTCACCTGGGCAAAGCAAGGTGGGACTGAAAGGCTGTGCTCTCAAAACCCACCAGTCTTGAAACGCCATCAAAGGGAAATAACTCTTACTACTCTTCAGTCAGATCAAGAGGAAATTGACTATGATGATACCATCTCAGTCGAAATGAAGAAGGAAGATTTTGACATTTATGAGGATGAAAATCAGAGCCCCCGCAGCTTTCAAAAGAAAACACGACACTATTTTATTGCTGCAGTGGAGAGGCTCTGGGATTATGGGATGAGTAGCTCCCCACATATTCTAAGAAACAGGTATGATTCATTGGTTATTCCTTTGCTCTGCTCTTGTGACATTTGACTTTACCAGATGATGACACCAACAATGAGAGTTAGAGGATGAAAAATCAAGGTGTCTTGAAACTCTTACTCTGGTGATATAGAAGAGAGGTTTACAAGAGGGTAGAGGAATCAGGGTCAAGAAGGAGCAATGGGGAGCAGGAAGAAAGTCAACCTCACCTATCAACTTTTTGAGCTGCAGGGGAAATCTTAGTCTCATCAGAGAACTTTAAGCAAGGCAGAAGGAAGAAGCAAGTTCGTGTTAAAGAGGTTAAGGACTTGGGGAGGATTGGTTTTCATGATACTGGGGATCCAGAGGGCAAAGTAGGATGATTTTATTTTTAGTTGAGTGGAGGGAGGTTGAGCAGCCAAGTAGTACAGAGAAATGTGGAATATAAATATAAGGAGAGTCAGTCAGTCACAAATATTTATGGAACACCTACTACAAGCCAGACACTTTTGTACACATTGGAGTGCAGCACAGCAGGAGCTTATATTCTATTGGAAAGAGCAAGAGACAAGTTAGTACAAAACTAAATAAGGCAATCTCAATTGTGTTATTCAGAAGATAGAATAGAATAATATGGTAGAGTGTTACATTAGCTGTGGTGGTCATAGAAATCATCTTTGAGGAGTTGAGACCTAAATGATGATAACAGGCCAACTGATGGAGCTCTGAGAGAAGACGTTTCCAGACAGAGGGAAGAGAAAATGCAAAGGCCCTGAGAATGGAAAAAGTTTACCATGTTTGAGGAACAAGAAGGGACGAGTATGACTTGTCACTTTCCCACCTTGCTTTCTAGCTCAAGTAAGCCCTTATTGCTGCATTGCAACCATAGACTATTTCCCTAGTCCACTGACTTTCTCATTCTCCTGGACCTCTATCTTAGATTTTCTGTGTTTTCCTTAAATCTCGAGCGCCTTTTTTCCATTCTCCAATGCCCATTTTCACTCTTAGCTGATGCTGTGCAATGAACCTCCACAGACACCCAACATCACATTTACTGGCATTTGTACCCATATACTCTGCCTGCACACTTATTACAATAAATAGAATGTCTGTGCTCCTAAGGCCAACCTCTCCAGTTTTGTACTTGATTCCCATCTCTTCTCCCTTCATAAAAAATGTTGCTCCAGCAATTTCTCCTTTTCTCCCTTACATCATCAATTTATCTCTCCACTAGATTAATCTCATCAACATCAATCATGCTATTATTTCCTCCCCTATCTTTACAGAAACCGTCTTAAAATAATTGTCCCTGCTTGCAGCCTTTGCATCTTTTCCTGCCATTCTCTCCTCTTTAACCCACTCCAAAGAAGCTTTTATCTCTATTATTTTATAAGAACTACATTTTCAAGGTCATTATTGATCTTTACATTACTGATTCCTAGTCCTCATCATATTTGAATTCTCAGTAGTATTTGAGAGGTGATTACTCCATCGTTGATACAGGTTCTCACTTGGTTTCTCTAACACCACTTTTCTTCACTTTTCTACTAAACTTACTGCCAATCTTTGTCAACTTTGCGAGTCCTTCTTCATCCCCCTAATCTTTAAAGGTTAGAGTACTCCAGGGATTAGTTCTCCAACTTCTCCTTTATTCTATTTATACTCACTCTGTGACGACATTGTTTAGCCTCACGATTTTAAGTACTATCTATCTACAGATAACTCCAGTTGAATATCTGGAGATATTCTCAGATCTCTCTCCTGAAGTCAAAATTTACATATCAACTCCCTACCTTAACATGCACACAATTAGACTCTTAATTCCTGCCCCTTCCCAAAGCCTGCTGATTGCTCAGCCTTCTCCATGGCAATCAAAAACCATTCCTGGCCGGGCATGGTGGCTCACTCCTGTAATCCCAGCACTTGGGGAAGCTGAGGCAGCTGGATTGGTTGAGCCCTGGAGTTCAAGATCAGCCTGGGCAACATGGCAAAACCTCATCTCTATTAAAAATACAAAAATTAGCCAGGCATGGTGGTGCACACCTGCAGTCCCAGCTACTCAGTAGGCTGAGGCACAAGAATCACTTGAACTGGGGAGACAGAGGTTGCAGTGAGCTGAAATGGCCTCACTGCACTCCAGCCTGGGCAACAGAGTCAGACTTGATCTCAAAAAAATAAGTAAAACCATTCCCTATTTCAGTTATTCAGTCCACAGACCTTGAAGTTTTCCAACTCTTTTTATCTTACATTAACATCTAATCTGTAAAGGATCCTGTATTAGTCCATTTTCACACTGCTAATAAAGACATACCTGAGACTGGGCAATTTACAAAAGAAAGAAGTTTAATGGACTCACAGTTCCACATGGCTGGGGAGGCCTCACAATCATGGCAGAAAGCAGGGAAGAGCAAGTTATATCTTACATGGATGGCGCAGGCAGAGAGAGAGAGCTTGTGCAGGGAAACTCCTCTCCTCTTTTTAAAACCATCAGATCTTGTGAGACTTATTCACTATCATGAGAACAGCAAGGGAAGGACCTACTGCCATGATTCAATTACCTCCTATCAGGTCCCTCCCACAGAACATGGGAATTCAAGATGAGATTTGGGTAGGGACACAGCCAAACCATATTATTCCACCCTGTCCCCTCCCAATCTCATGTCCTCACATTTCAAAACCAATCATGCCTTCCCAACAGTCCCCCAAAGTCATAACTCATTTCAGCATTAACTCAAAAGTCCACATTCCAATGTCTCATCTAAGACAAGGCAAGTCCCTTCCACCTATGAGCATGTAAAGTCAAAAGCAAGTTAGTTACTTCCTAGATACAATGGGGTATAGGCATTGGGTAAATACAGCCATTCCAAATGGGAGAAATTGGCCAAAACAAAGGGCCTACAGGCCCCATGCAAGTCTGAAATTCTACGGGGCAGTCAAATCTTAAATCTCTAAAGTGATCTCCTTTGACTCGATGTCTTGCATCTGGGTCATGCTGATGCAAGAGGTGGGTGCCCATGGTCTTGGGCAGCTCCACCCCTGTGGCTTTGCAGGGTACAGCCTCCCTTGTGTCTGCCTTCATGGGCTGGCATTTTCTGTAGCTTTTCCAGATGCTGGTGCAAGTTTTTGGTGGATCTACCATTCCGGGGTCTGGAGGACGGTAGCCCTCTTCTCACAGCTCCACTAGGTGGTACCCCAGTAGGGACTCTGTGTGGGTGCCCTGAGCCCACATTTCCCTTCTGCACTGCCCTAGCAGAGTTTCTACATGAGGGCCCACCCCCGCAGCAAACTTCTGCCTGGGCATCCAGGCACTTCCATTAATTTCTAAACAGCAAAGCATTCAAGAGGCAACTTGGGTGCTATTAAGGGCATTCAGTTTCATAAGGGAAGCAGAGCATAAAAGTTTGGAAAATTTGCAGCCTCATAATGTTATAGAAAAGCAAATCCCATTTTCTGAGGAGAAATTCAAGCCGGCTGCAGAAATTTGCGTAAGTAATGAGGAGCCGAATGTTAATCCCCAAGACAATGGGGAAAATGTCTCCAGGGCATGTCAGAGGTCTTCACACCAGCACCTCCCATCACCAGCCCAAAGGCCTAAGAGGAAAAGGTTGTTTCATGGGCCGGGCCCAGGATCCCCATGCTGTGTGCAGCCTAGGGACTTGGTGCCTTGTGTCCCAGCCACTACAGCCATGGCTGAAAGGGGTCAATGTAGAGCTCAGGCTGTGGCTTCATAGGGTGCAAGTCCCAAGCCTTGGCAGCTTCCACATGATGTTGAGCCTGCGAGTGCACAGAAGTAAAGAATTGGGGTTTGGGAACTTCCGCCTAGATTTCAGAAGATGTATGAAAACACCTGGATGTCTAGGCAGAATTTTGCTGCGGGGGTGGGCCCTCATGGAGAACCTCTGCTAGGGCAGTGCAGAAGGGAAATGTGGGCTCAGAGCACCCACACAGAGTCCCTACTAGTGTACCACCTAGTGGAGCTGTGAGAAGAGGGCCACCGTCCTCCAGACCCTGGAATGGTAGATACCCTAAATCATCTCTTTCAAATTCAAAGTTCCACAAATCTCTAGGACAGGGGCAAAATGCCACCAGCATCTTTGCTAAAACATAACAAGATTTACCTTTGCTCCAGTTCCCAACAAGTTCCTCGTCTCTATCTGAGACCACCTCAGCCTGGATTTCATTGTCCATATCATTATCAGTCTTTTGGTCAAAGCCATTCAACAAGTCTCTAGGGAGTTCCAAACTTTCCACATTTTCCTGTCATCTTCTGGGCCCTCCAAACTGTTCCAACCTCTGCCTGTTACCCAGTTCCAAAGTCACTGCCATATTTTTGGGTATCTTTTCAGCAGCACCCCACTCTACTGGTACCAACTTACTGTATTAGTCTGTTCTCACACTGCTGATAAAGATATACCTGAGACTGGGAAATTTACAAAGGAAAGAGGTTTTATGGACTTACTGTTCCACATGGCTGGGGAGGCCTCAAAATCATGGCAGAAGGCAAGGAGGAGCAAGTCATGTCTTACATGGATGGCAGCAGGCAAAGAAAGAAGGCTTGTGCAGGAAAACTCTTTTTTTTCTTTTTTTCTTTTTAGACGGAGTCTTGCTCTGTCATGCAGGCTGGAGTCAGTGGCATGATCTTGGCTCACTGCAACCTCCACCTCCCGGATTCAAGTGATTCTCCTGCCTCAGCCTTCCAAGTAGCTGGTACTACAGGCATGTGCCACCACATGAGATGAGATTTGGGTAGGGACACAGCCAAACCATATCATTCCCCCTGTCCCCTCCCAAATCTCATGTCCTCACATTTCAAAACCAATCATGCCTTCCCAACAGTCCCCCAAAGTCATAACTCATTTCAGCATTAACTCAAAAGTCCACAGTATCTTTAGTAGAGATGAGGTTTCACCATATTGGCCAGACTGCTGTCTAACTCCTGACCTTATGATCCACCCACCTTGGCCTCCCAAAGTGCTGGGATTACAGGTGTGAGCCACCATGCCCAGCCAAAAACTCTTCTTTTTAAAACCATCAGTTCTCATGAGACTTATTCACTATCCCAAGAACAGCATAGGAAAGACCTGCCCCCATGATTCAATTACCTCCCACCAGGTCCCTCCCACAACACATGGGAATTCAAGATGAGATTTGGGTGGGGACACAGCCAAACCATATCAGATCCTGTTGGCTATAATTTCAAAAAATAATCAGGGTTGATTATGGCCTTAGTATTGAATAAGATGAAAATGTACTGAAATGGAACGATGAAGATAATTGACCAGGGAAAGCAGGTTACAAGCCAAGAGAGGATACAATGTCACTTCAGATGCTATAAAAGTGATGTTTTTATTTTTTGAATGTTATTTGCCTATATTTTCAAATTATCTACACTGCATATGTACTGCTTCTGTAATAATAAAATCAAGTCTATAAATCACACACACACACACACCCCAGCCTCTTCTCTACACCTCAGTGACTACCAACCACATCTAAACTATCATCAACTCTCATCTGAATTATTGCAAGAAGCCATTGCAATAATTCAGATGAGAGTTGATACAAAGCCTTCCTGTTTCCAACCTTACCCTCATATAGTCTTTTCCCAACATTGCATCTAAAGTAATTTTTCAAATTGCAATTCTGATCACTGTTCTCTGCTTCAAATCCTCCAGTGGATTTTCATCTCACTCAGTAAATTCTAAATCCTTCACCATGGCCTTCAAGACCCTACGAAATTTGACCCTCTGCAACCTCTCTGCCCTCATCTGTTACCATTGTCTCCTGTTAATCCTGCCTCAGCCACACTGACCTCCTTGTTCTTCTCAAATGGAGTAGATGTGCTCCTATCTCTAGAACATTACAGTTTCTGTTCTCTGTACTTAAAATTATGTCCCCTGATACTCTAATGCAAGTTCTCTTACTTCCTTCAGGACGCTGCTCAAATTTCATTTTATCAGTGAGGCTTTCCCTGAACACTGTATGTAAATATTGCTCCCATCATTTTTTTTCAATGCACTTAACAGTGCCTGAAGTATTATATATTTATTTCTTTATTGTCTATCTTCTCTGACTATAAGTTAAGCTCATTAAGAACACAAACTTTGGAGGTATTGTTCAATATTGTGTCCCCAGAACTTTGAACAGTTCCTGGCACATGGCAGATGTTCAAATAAATGTATGTTGAATGAATTAGTAAATGATAAATGTAGGGAGACAAAAGCAGGTCTCCCATTTATATCCAAACTCTAGGACTCTAGGAAAGACTGATTATATGGAATCATGTCACACAGCATCCATGGGCAAGAGTGGAGGCAGAGATACCAGTTAAGATGCTATTGCAGTCATACAGATAAAAGAAGACAGTTATTTAGACCAGTGTGGTGGTGACAGAAATGGAAAGAAATGGAAGGATGTTGGATCTAATTAAAGATAAGCATATAAGACTGGCTGTTAATTGAGTATGGGAAGAATGAGGAGAGAGGATGTAAAGAAAATTTCTTTTTGTTTGTTTTGTTTTGTTTTTGTTTTTTTAAATTATATTTTAAGTTCTAGGGTACATGTGCACAACCTGCAGGTTTGTTACATATGTATACACGTGCCATGTTGGTGTGCTGCACCCATTAACTCATCATTTACATTAGGTATATCTCCTAATGCTATCCCTCCCTCTTCCCCCCACCCCATGACAGGCCCTGGTGTGTGATGTTCCCCTACCTGTGTCCAAGTGTTCTCATTGTTCAATTCCCACCTATGAGTGAGAACATACAGTGTTTGGTTTTTTGTCCTTGTGATAGTTTGCTGAGAATGATGGTTTCCAGCTTCATCCATGTCCCTACAAAGGACATGAACTCATCCTTTTTTATGGCTGCATAGTATTCCACGGTGTATATGTGCCACATTTTCTTAATCAAGTCTATCATTGATGGACATTTGGCTTGGTTCCAAGTCTTTCCTATTGTGAATAGTGCCGCAATAAACATACGTGTGCATGTGTCTTTATAGCAGCATGATTTATAATCCTTTGGGTATATACCCAGTAATGGAATGGCTGGGTCAAATGGTATTTCTAATTCTAGATCCTTGAGGAATTGCCACACTGTCTTCCACAATGGTTGAACTAGTTTATAGTCCCACCAACAGTGTAAAAGTGTTCCTATTTCTCCACATCCTCTCCAGCACCTGTTGTTTCCTGACTTTTTAATGATCGCCATTCTAACTGGTGTGAGATGGTATCTCATTGTGGTTTTGATTTGCATTTCTCTGATGGCCAGTGATGATAAGCATATTTTTATGTATCTGTCGGCTGCATAAATGTCTTCTTTTGAGAAATGTCTGTTCATATCCTTTGTATAAGATTATTAGTGGATTTCTCAAAAGAAATGTTGTAGGCCAGAAGGGAGTGAAAACGTAGATTTAAAATCCTGAAAGGAAATAAAAACTAGCAATGAAAAATACTATATCCAGTAATCTTATCTTTCAGAAATGAAGGGGTGATAAAGATTTTCTCAGAAAGACAAAAGCTAGATCTGCTTTATAAGAAATGCTAGAAGGAGTTCTTCAAGCTGAAGAAAGAGGATGCTTATTAGTGATATGAAGACATATGAAAGGATAAAACCCACTAATAAAAATAAGTACATTGTCAAATCCAAAACACTCTAACAGTGTAATGGCAGTGGGTAAATTAATTGTATCTTTAGTATAAAAGATAAAAGACAAAGAAAGCTATTTTAAAAACTAAAGCTATAATAATGTGTTAAAGAATGCAAATTATTAAAAGATGTAAATTGTCACATCAAAAACATAAAATAGGCTGGGCACAGTGGCTCATGGCTGTAATCTCAACACTTTGTGGGGGCCGAGGTGGGAGGATCACTTGAGCCCAGGTGTTTGAGACTAACTTGGGCAAGATTGTGAGATCTCATCTCTATAAAAAATTTAAAAATTAACAAAGCATGGTGGTGCATGCCCGTAGTCCCACTACTCAGCAGGTGGAGGTGGGAGGACTGCTTGAACCTGGAGGAGTCAAGGCTACAGTAAGCAATGATCACACCACTACACTCCAGCCTGGGCAACAGAGCAAGACCCTGTCTCAAAAATAATAATAATATGTAGGAGAAAGGGAATAAAAGTGTAGAGTTTGTGGATGCAATAAAAATTAAGTTGTTATCAGTTTAAAATAGCCTGCTAATTTTGTGTAAGCCTCATAGTAACCACAGAGCAAAAGCCTATAGTAGATACACAAAACATTTTAAAAAGGTCCAAAGCCATCAAACTATAAAGGAAGAATGCAACAGAAGAAGAAAGGATCAAAGGATCTTAAAAAAAAAAGAAAGAAAGCAATTAACAAAATGACACAAGTATGACCAAAGTCCACTGCTTCTTTATTACTGATATAGAATATCTTTCAGATCTTAAGGGACTGATTAATTACTTGGGAGAGAAAGTTTGTGTTGAGAAGATTTGCTTGTGTTGCAATGAGAAAGGGAAGTCCTTCTACTCAACAGAAGCTGTACAGGCATGTATGACAAAAGCCAGTGTAAGCTTTTTACAGATGGTGATGCTGCTTTGGAATTTGCAGACTTGTATGATTTTAGGAGTAGCTACCCAGATCACAAGGAAGGGGAGGACCCTAATGAGGCTGAGGAGTTGCCCTTAGGAAAGGACTTAGAATATGATGATGAAAGCATGGAACTGATTCTGCCTTCTGATGCCAGAGTGGGTCATCACTCCTTGATGAGACACTACAAACAGTGATTTGGCTTGTCAAGAGCTGTGGCAGTTGCTAAATATTGTAAGGCCATGGGCTGAGTGCTTCAGTAATAGAGAGCCCTGGGATAGACTGGCAACACAGGAGCAGCTCTTACATGAAAGTGAGACATGCATTATATCCAAAGGATGAAGTCAAAATGGATGCTGAAGACAGAAATGAAGAACAATGCCACCAAGCAGATGCACTTTAGGGCCCAAGTGAGATTCTGAGAGTCTGCCAGGATTGAGTGATTGTCTGCTGCCCAAGTTTCCTCCTTGCCCTGAGGACCAGGGAAAGCCAGATTGTATGATGGACACTTTTGCTGCTACTTCACTTGCTCTAACCTAATAATAAAAATGAAAATCTAAAAAATATTTGATTGAAGAATGAAGGTGAAAGAAATACATTTTCAGACAAGCATAAACAGAGAAACTTCACCACTAGCAAAAGTCCACTAAAACATTCTAATGTTATACTTGAGACAATAAAAAAGTGATACAGAATGGAAGGCATGAGAGACAAGATGGGATAAAGAGCAAACAAAGTTAAATATGTGGATAAATATAAATAAGTATTATAAAACATAGTCAAATGTTTTATGAGTGTTAAGATATATAGAATTGCTTTATTCACAGTTGGTTTGCTGTCATAACACAAGTATCATGAAAATCACTGCTAAATCTAAGCCAAAATTGGGAAAGGAAAAGGTTCATGTCACTATCGTCAACACTGGACATGTAGACTCAGGAAAGTTCAACACTGCTGGCCATCTGATCTATAAATGTGACGTGATCAACAAAGGAACCATTGAAAAATTTGAGAAAGAAGCTGCTGAGATAGGAAAGGGCTCATTTGAGTATGCTTGGATCTTGGATAACTATAAACTGAACATGAATGGAATATCACCATTGATATCTCCTAAAGAAACCTGAGGCCAAAAAGTATCCTGTGACCATCATTGATGCCCCAGCACACAGGGGCTTTATTAAAAAAAAAAAAAAAAAACATGATTACAGTGATATCACCAAAATGGTGGATAGAAGCAATCTGGCTTCACTCTCCTCCAGAAAAAACAAAAACAACTATTCAGTGTCTAGCTTATCACCAGGAATATACCATAACTCAAAACAGAGGCTGTGAGGATCTGAGTGGCCACATAGAAGAGAAAAACTGCAAGCAGAAGATAACAAAAATGGGCCTCTTTAACTGCAGCATCCCCTTCCCAAGCTGCCAGGCACCATGCAGAAAAGTTCCCCCAGACTGACAGTATGTACATCAGAAAAAGTGACATCTAGGTGAACAGCCAGCTTTCCCACCATCTTGGGTTCCTTTGCAGAAAAATCATTCCTGCCTCAATCCGTGGGAAGCAGCCTGATTGCCTCTAGGGTAAAAAAAATCCTGAGGGCAGCTAGAGACAAAGGAGGGAGGTGGGGCTGGCAACCCCAGCATGCAAAACACATTGGCTGCTCTTCATCTAAGCCAAAGAAGACACCAAATGAGAGAGACTGTTTAGCCCATGGTTCCTCTGGACACAAAATCCTAACCAGATGTCTCACCCAACCAGGATATCCAGTTTGGGACCTCCCCCAAATCGGGAATGGGCAGTAATCCAAGCCTTTGCAAGAGCTGCAGCAAATCTGGGCTTACAGCACCATCTAGTGCCAAAAAAGAGGCAGTAATCTCAGAGTAAGGGAGCTCTAATTCATACATAACCTTTAGACAGGCATACTCCTGAAAAACCAAACTAAGCCAGACACAAAGACTGGAATAAATAATTTAGCATTCATACAAAGACATAGATATATGTGCATAAAAAACAAGAGCAAATAGGGAGCTATGACCTCTCCAAATGGAGACAGCATGGAGCCAGTGACTAACCCTAATGAGATGGCAAATTGTAGCTCTCAGATCAATAATTCAAAATAAAAGTTCTGAGGAAACCCAGAGAACACAAAAAAGCAACTGAGAAATTTATGAGATAAATTTAACAGAGAAATCAAAATAATAATTTGAAAAACCAGAAATGCTGGAGCTGAGAAATACAACTGAATGGAAAAAAAAAATGCACTGGAAAGTCTAAACAGCAGAACTGATCAAGCAAAACAAACAATCAATGAGCTCAAAGACAGGCTATTTGAAAATACACAGTCAAAGGACAAAAAATAATTAAAAGGAATGAAGAACACTTGCAAGATCTAGAGGACTGCCTCAATAGAACAAATCTAAGAGTCATGGGCCTTCAAGAGAGAAAGAGCAATGAATAAAAAGCTCAAAGAAGTAATAACAGAAAATATTTCCAAACCTACAGAAAGATGTAGGTATCCAGGTATAGGAAGGCTGAAGATCACCAAACAGATTCAACCCAAATAAGACTACCCCAAGGCATATAACAATTAAACTCTCAAAGGTCAAAGACAAAGAGAGGATCCTAAAAAGAGCAAGAAAAAAGAAGCAAATAACATATAAAGGAGCTCCAGTTCATCCGGGAACATACTCTGGACCAAATGAACCTACCTAATGTTTTACAGAACATTTTATCCAACTACTGCAGAATATACATTCTTCTTATCAGCACATGGAACATTCTCCAAGATAGACTATATGTTAGGCCAGAAAACAAGTATCAACATTAAAAAAATAAAATTATATTAAGTATCTTTTCTGACTACAGTAGAATAAAACTAGAAATCAATAACAAGAGGAACTTTTGAAACTATACAAATACATGGAAATTAAACAACACGCTCCTGAACAACCAATAAGTCAATGAAGAAATTAAGAAGGAAATTTACTGAAACAAATGCAAATGGAAACAACATACCAAAATGAATGGGATACAACAAAAGCAGTACTAAGAGAGAAGTTTATAGCTATAAATGCCTACATCAAAAAAGAAGAATAACATCAAATAAACCTGGTGATGATGTAACTCAAGGACATAGAAAAACAAGAGCAAACCAAACCCAAAATTAGTAGAAGGAAAATAATAATAATCATGGAAATAAATAATATTGAGAAAAAGAAAACAATATGAAAGACCAATGAAATTTTTTTTATTATACTTTAAGTTTTAGGGTACATGTGCACAATGTGCAAGTTAGTTACATATGTATACATGTGCCATGCTGGTGCGCTGCACCCACTAACTCGTCATCTAGCATTAGGTATATCTCCCAATGCTATCCCTCCCCCCTCCCCCCACCCCACAACAGTCCCCAGAGTGTGATGTTCCCCTTCCTGTGTCCATGTATTCTCAGACCAATGAAATTTTTAAAATGGCTTTTTGAAAGATAGATAAAATTTAAAATCTTTAGTTAGACTAAGGGAAAAAAAATGAGAGAAGACCTAAATAATTGAAATCAGAGATGAAAAGAGTCATTAAAACTGATAACACAAAAATACAAAGTTTCACTAGAAACTATTATGATCAACTATATGCCAACAAATTGGAAAAACTAGAAGAAATAGATAAAGTTCTGGACACATACAACTTACCAAGATTGAACTATGAGGAAATAGAAAACTTGAGCAGACCAATAACAAGTAATGAGATTGAAGCGGTAATAAAAAGTCTGGCATTAAATAAAAGTCCAGGACCTGATGACTTCACTGCTGAAGAAAAACTTATGCCAATTGTACTGAAACAATTTAATATTGCAAAAAATTGAAGAGAAAAGAATGTTTCCAAACTCATTCTACAAGACCAGCATTATCCCAATACCCAAACCAGACAAGGACACAACAACAGCAAAAAGAAAACTACAGGCCAACTTCGCTGATGAATATAGATGCAAAAATCCTCAACAAAGTACTAGCAAACTAAATTCAACAACACATTAAAATGAGTATTTGTCATGCTCAAGGGGGATTCATCCTAGGAACACAAAGATAGTTCAACATATGGAAATCAATAAATGTGATATACCACATTAACAGAAGGAAAGACAAAAACCATATATTTATTTCAATAAATGTCAAGAAAGCATTGAATAAAATTCAACATCCCTTCATGATAAAAACTCTCAACAAATTTGGTTTAAAAGAGCATACCTCAAAACAGTAAATGTTATATATGACAAGCCCACAGCTAACATTTTACCAAATGGGAAAAAATTGAAAGCCTTTCCTCCAAGATCTGGAACAAGACAAGCATGCCCACTTTCATCAATTCTATTAAATGTAGTCCTGGAAGTCCAAGATGGAGCAATTAAGCAAAGGGCCTTCAAATTAGAAAAAAAGAAATCAAATTCCCCTTGTTTGTAGATGATATAATGTTATATTTAGAAAAACCTAAACACACCACCAAAAAACTGTTAGAACTGATCAACAAATTCAGTAGAGTTGCAAGATAGAAAACCAACATACAAAAATCAGTAGCATTTCTATATACCAAGAGCTAACAATCTGAGAGAGAAATCATAAAAGCATTTTCATTTTCAATAGCTATAGTAAAAATAAGTATCTAGGAACAAATTTAACCAAAGAGGTGAAAGATCTCTATACTGACAACTGTAAAACACTGATGAAAGGAATTGAAGAAGGCACAAAAAATGAAAAGGTATCTATCCCATGTTCATAGAATGGAAGAATTCATATTGGTAAAATATCAATACTACTAGATTTAATGTATTACCTATCAAAATACCAATAACATTTTTCACATAAATAGAAAAAGCAGTCTTAAAATTTGTACAGACCACAAAAGACCCAGATATGGTTTGGCTGTGTCCCCACCCAAATCTCATCTTGAATTGTAGTTCCCATAATCCCCACATGTCGTGGGAGGGACCCAGTGGGAAGTGATTGGGTCATGGGGGCAGTTTCCCCCATGCTGTTCTTGTGATAGTGAGTGAGTTCTCATGAAATCTGATGGTTTTCTAAGTGTTTGGCATTTCCCCTGCTGGCACTCATTCCCACTGCCACCTTGTGAAGAAGATGCCTTGTTTCCCCTATGCCTTCCACTATGATTGCAAGTTTCCTGAGACCTCCCCAGCAATGCGGAACTGTGAGTCAACTAAACCTCTTTCCTTTATAGATTACCCAGTCTCCAGCAGTTCTTTATAGCAGCATGAGAACAGACTAATACAGTAAATTGGTACTGAGGTTGGGGGGGCGCTGCTATAAGGATACCTGAAAATGTGGAAGCAACTTTGGAACTGTGTAACAGGCAGAGGATGGAACACTTTGAGGGCTCAGAAGAAGACAGGAAAATGTGGCAATGTTTGGAACTTCCTAGAGACCTGGAGGGCTCAGAAGAAGACAGGAAAATCTGGGAAAGTTTGGAACTTCCTAGAGAATTATTGAATAGCTTTCACCAAAATGCTGATAGTAATATGGACAATGAAGTTCAGACTGAGGTGGTATCAGATGGAGATGAGGAACTTATTACGAATAGGAATAAAGGTGGCTCTTGCTATGCTTTAGCAAAGAGATTGGCGGCATTTTGCCCCTGCCCTAGAGATCTGTGGAACTTTGAACTTTAGAGAGATGATTTGGGGTATCTGGCAGAAGAAATTTCTAAGCAACAAAGCATTCCAGAGTGACGGAGCATAAAAGTTTGAAAAATTTGCAGCCTGATGATGTAGTAGAAAAGACAAACCCATTTTCTGGGGAGAAATTCAATCCAGCTACAGAAATTTATATAAGTAACAAGGAGCCAATGTTAATCACCAAGATAATGGGGAAAATGTGTCCAGGGCATGTTAGACACCTTTGCAGCAGCCCCTCCCATCGCAGGCCTGGAGGCCTAGGAGGGAAAAATGCTTTCGTGGCCTGGGTCCAGGGCCCCCCTGCAGTGTTCAGCCTGGGACTTGGTGCCCTGTGTCCCAGCCACTCCAGCTAAAAGAGGCCAAAGTACAGCTTGGGCTATAGCTTCAGAGGGTGCAAGCCCCCAGCCTTTGTTCTGTGGGTGCACAGAAGACAAAAATTGAGGTTTGGGAACATCCACCTAGATTTCAGAGGATGTATGGAAATGCCTGGATGTCCAGGCAGAGGTGTGCTGCAGAGGCAGAGCCCTCGTGGAGAACCTCTGTTAGGGCAGTGAGGAAAAGAAATGTGGGGTTGGAGCCCCCACACAGTCACCACTGGGGCACTGCCTAGTGGAGCTGTGAGAAGAGGGCCACTGTCCTCCAGACCCCAGAATGGTAGATCCACTGACAGCTTGCACCGTGGGCCTGGAAAAGCCACAGGCACTCAATGCCAGCCCATGAAAGCAGCCAGGAGCAGGGCTGTACCCTGCAAAGCTACAGGGGCGGAGCTGCCCAAGGCTGTGGGAGCCTGCCTTTTGTATCAGGGTGACCTAAATGTGAGACACAGAGTCAAAGGAGAACATTTTGGAACTTTCAGATTTAATGATTGCCCTATTGGATTTCAGACTTGCATGGGGCCTGTAGCCCCTTTGTTTTGGCCAATTCCTCCCATTTGGAATGAGTGTATTTACCCAATGCCTGTACCCCTATTGTATCTAGGAAGGAACTAACTTGCTTTTGATTTTACAGGCTCATAAACGGAAGGGACTTTCCTTGTCTCAGATAAGACTTTGGACTTGGACTTTTGGGTTAAGGCTGGAATGAGCTAACACTTTGGGAGACTGTTGGAAAGTCATGATTCTGTTTTTAAATGTGAGGACATGAGTTATTTGAGGGGCCATGGGTGGAAACATATGGTTTGGCTCTGTGTCCCCACCCAAATCTCATCTTGAATTGTAGTATACTGTTTGTAAAAATTCCTGCCTATCCAGAGATTTAAAAAAAAAAAAAAAGCTATACTTTCTTCAATTTTCTCTTACAATTTGATTTTTTACATTTAACTTTTTAATACTTCCTGTAGACTAAAAGTTATTTTGGTGCATTGTGTGAACCAAAGATCAAAGTGGTTTTATTTTTTTCTGAAAATATCTATTCATTTTTTCAATTAATTGATTGTTTCTATTAAGGATATAGGAGAATCTAAAATTATGGAATTGTGGGCAATTTTTGCCTTACATTTCATGTAAGGCAAAATGTTCCCCATGTGTCATGGGAGGGACCCAGTAGGAAGTGATTGGATCATGGGGGCAGGTTCCCCCATGCTGTTCTCATGACAGTGGGTAAGTTTTCATGAGATCTGATGGTTTTATAAGCATCTGGCATTTCCCCTTCTGGCACCACTCCCTCCTGCCGCCTTGTGAAAAAGGTGCCTTGCTTCCCCTTCACCTTCCACCGTGATTGTAAGTTTCCCAAGGCCTCTCCAGCCATGTGGAACTGTGAGTCAATTAAACCTCTTTCCTTTATAAATTATGCAGTCTCAGGCAGTTCTTTATACCAGCAGGAGAACAGACTAATACAGACCCTAAATAGCCAAAGCAGTCCTGAGCAAAGAGAACAAAGCTGGAGGCATGATGCTACTTTATTTCAAACTATATTACAAAGCTGTAGTAACCAAAACAGCATGGTACTGGCATAAAGACAGAAACATATGCCAGTGGAATACAACAGAGAACCCAGAAATGAATCCACATATTTAGAGCCAACTCATTTTTGACAAAGTGCCAAGAATATGCATTGGTGAAAGAATAGTCTCTTCAATAAATGATGTTGGGAAAACTGGATATCCACATGCAGAAGAATGAAACTAAACCCCTATCTCTCACTATATACAAAAACTAAATCAAAATGGATTAGAGACTTAAATATACAACCTGAAACTATGAAGCTACTGGAAGAAAACATTGGGGAAATGCTCCAGGACATTGCTCTGGGAAATATTTTATGGCCTGGGAAATATCAAAAGCACAGGCAACTAAAGCAAAAGTAGACAAATGGGATTATATCAAGCTATAAAGCTTCCCCACAACAAAGGAGTCAATTAACAAAGTGAAGGGACAACCTATAGGATGGGATGAAATATTTGCAAACTATACAACTGAGAGGGTATTAATAACCAGAATATATAAGGAACTCAAACAAGTCAATGGCAAAAAAGCAAAGAATCCTATTAAAAATGAACAAAGATCTGAATAGACATTTCTCAAAAGAAAACATACAAATGGCCAACAGGTATATGAAAAACTGCTCAACATCACTAATTACCTGAGAAATGCAAACCAAAAGCACAATGGATATTTCACTCCAGTTAAATGACTTTTATCAAAAAGACAAAAAATAATGAATGCTGGTGAGGATGTGGCAAAAGGGGAATGCTTGTACACTATTGATGGGAGTGTGAATTAGTACAGATACTATGGAAAAGAGTATGTATGTTCCTCAAGAAACTAACAACAGAACTACCATGTGATCCAGCAATCCCACTGCTGGATATATATCCAAAGACAGGAAATCAGTGTATCAAAGAGATAGCTGCACACCAACGTTTATTACAGCACCATTCACAATAGCTAGGGTAGAAAATCAACCTAAGTATACATCAGCAGATGAATGGATAAAGACTGTGTGGTATGTATACACAATAGAATATTACTCAGCCATTAAAAAGAATGAAATCCCGTCATTTGTGGCAACATGGATGAGCCTGGATGTCATTGTGTTAAGTGAAATAAGCCAGGCATAGAAAGACAAATATCACATGTTTTCACTTACATGTGAGAGCTTAAAAAGTGGATCTCACGGAGATAGAGAGTAGAATGGTGCTTAACGGAGTTTGGGAATGGTATTGGGGGGGTGGGATGGAATGAAGAAAGGTTGATTAATAGGTGTAAAATGAAGGGGTGGCCTGCCCCTCCACACCTGTGGGTGTTTCACGTCAGGTGGGATGAGAGACTGAGAAAAGAAATAAGACACAGAGACAAAGTACAGAGAAAGAAAAGTGGGCCCAGGGGACCGGCACTCAGCATACGGAGGACCCACGCCGGCACTGGTCTCTGAGTTCCCTCAGTATTTATTGATCATTATCTCTACCATCTCGGAGAGGGGGATGTGGCAGAACAATAGGGTAATAGTGGGGAGAGGGTCAGCAGGAAAACATGTGAACAAAGGTCTCTGTGTCATAAATAAGTTTAAGGAAAGGTGCTGTGCCCTGATGTGCACGTATACAAACATCTTGGTGCATTAAACAGCAGTATTGCCACTAGCCTGTCTCACCTCCAGCCTTAAGGTGGTTTTCTCCTATCTCAGTAAATAGAACATACAATCGGGTTTTACACCGAGACACTCCATTGCCCAGGGACGAGCAGGAGACAGATGCCTTCCTCTTATCTCAACTGCAAAGAGGCCTTCCTCTTTCACTAATCCTCCTCAGCACAGACCCTTTATGGGTGTCGGGCTGGGGGACGGTCAGGTCTTTCCCTTCCCATGAGGCCATATCTCAGGCTATCACATAGGGAGAAACCTTGGACAATACCTGGCTTTCCTAGGCAGAGGTCCCTGCGGCCTTCCACAGTGTATTGTGTCCCTGGGTACTTGAGATTAGAGAATGGTGATGACTTTTTTTTATTATTATTATACTTTAAGTTCTAGGGAAATGTGCACAATGTGCAGGTTTGTTACACATGTATACATGCACCGTGTTGGTGTGCTGCACCCACTAACTCGTCATTTACATTAGGTATATCTCCCAATGCTATCCCTCCCCCCACCCCATGACAGGCCCAGTGTATGATGTTCCCCCTCCTGTGTCCATGTGTTCTCATTGTTCAATTCCCACCTATGACTAAGAACATGCGGTGTTTGGTTTTTTGTCCTTGCGATAGTTTGCTGAGAATGATGGTTTCCAGATTCATCCATGTCCCTACAAAGGACATGAACTCATCCTTTTTTATGGCTGCATAGTATTCCATGGACAAGCATACCGCCTTCAAGCACTTTTTTAACAAAGCACATCCTGCACAGCCCTAAATCCATTAAACCTTGAGTCAACACAGCACATGTCTCTGCGAGCACAGGGCTGGGGCTAGGGCTACAGATTTTTTTTTTTTTTTACTTTATGAAGTATTTATTGATCATTCTTGGGTGTTTCTCGGAGAGGGGGATATGGGAGGGTCATAGGATAATAGTGGAGAGAAGGTCAGCAGATAAACACATGAACAAAGGTCTCTGGTTTTCCTAGGCAGAGGTCCCTGTGGCCTTCTGCAGTGTTTGTGTCCCTGGGTACTTGAGATTAGGGAGTAGTGATGACTCTTAAAGAGCATGCTGCCTTCAAGCATGTGTTTAACAAAGCACATCTTGCACCGCCCTTAATCCATTTAACCCTGAGTTGATACAGCACATGTTTCAGAGAGCACGGGGCTGGGGGAAAGGCCATAGATCAACAGCATCCCAAGGCAGAAGAATTTCTCCTAGTCAGAAGAAAATGGAGTCTCCTATGCTCACCTCTTTCTACACAGACACAGCAACAATCTGATCTCTCCTTCCTTTCCCCACACTTCCCCCCCTTCTCTTCAACAAAACCGCCATCGTCCTCATGGCCCGCTCCAGATGGTCGCTGTCTCTTCGGAGCTGTTGGGTACACCTCTCAGACACGGCCGCCGGGCAGAGGCGCTCCTCACCTCCCAGACGGGGTGGCCGGGCAGAGACGCTCCTCACATCCCAGACGGGGCGGCTGGGCAGAGGCGCTCCTCACATCCCAGACAGGGCGGCCGGGCAGAGGCGCTCCTCACCTCCCAGACGGGGCGGCCAGGCAGAGGCGCTCCTCACTTCCTCCCAGACGGGGTGGCAGCCAGGCAGAGGTGCTCCTCACCTCCTAGACGGAGTGGCCGGGCAGAGACGCTCCTCACTTCCCAGATGGGGCAGCCAGGCAGAGGCGCTCCTCACTTCCTCCCAGACGGGGTGGCGGCCAGGCAGAGGCGCTCCTCACCTCCCAGATGGGGCGGCCGGGCAGAGGTGCTCCTCATCTCCCAGACGGGGCAGCCAGGCAGAGGCGCTCCTCACTTCCTCCCAGACGGGGTGGCGGCCAGGCAGAGGCGCTCCTCACCTCCCAGATGGGGCGGCCGGGCAGAGGTGCTCCTCATCTCCCAGACGGGGCAGCCGGGCAGAGGTGCTCCTCACTTCCTCCCAGACGGGGTGGCGGCCGGGCAGAGGCACTCCTCACCTCCCAGATGGGGCGGCCGGGCAGAGGCGCTCCTCACTTCCCGGACTGGGCGGCCAGGCAGAGGTGCTCCTCACCTCCCGGACGGGGTGGCCGGGCAGAGGCGCTCCTCACTTCCCAGACGGTGCGGCGGCTGGGCAGAGGTGCTCCTCACTTCCCAGATGGGGCAGCCAGGCAGAGGCGCTCCTCACTTCCTAGACGGGGTGGCGGCGGGGCAGAGGCTGTAATCTTAGCACTTTAAGAGGCCAAGGCAGGAGGCTGGTAGGTGGAGGTTGTAGCGAGCCGAGATCACGCCACTGCACTCCAGCCTGAGCACCATTGAGCATTGAGTGAGCGAGACTCCGTCTGCAATCCCAGCACCTCGGGAGGCCGAGGCAGGCAGATCACTCGAGGCCAGGAGCTGGAGACCAGCCCGGTCAACAGGGCGAAACCCCGTCTCCACCAAAAATACAAAAACCATTCAGGCGTGGCGGCGCGTGCCTGCAATCCCAGGCACTCGGCAGGCCGAGGCAGGAGAATCACAGGAGCCCGAGGCAGGGAGGTTCCAGGGAGCCGAGATCACGGCAGCACAGTCCAGGTTCGGCAACAGAGGGAGACCGAAAAAAGAAGGAGAGGGAGACCGAAGAAAGGAGAGGGAGAGGGAGAGGGAGAGGGAGAGAGAGAGGGATAGGGTTACAGATTAACAGCATCTCAAGGCAGAAGAATTTTTCTTAGTACAGAACAAAATGGAGTCTCTCATGTCTACTTCTTTCTGCATAGACACAGTAACAGTCTGATCTCTCTTTCTTTTCCCCACAGTAAAATTACACTTAAATAGAAGGGATAAGTTGTAGTGTTCGATATTACAGTAGGGTGACTATAGTTAACAATGATTTATTGTATGTTTCAAAATAGCTAGAAGAGAAGCCTTGGAATGTTCCCAACACAAATAAATGACAAATGGTTGAAGTGATTGATATTCCAATTACCATTATTTGATTATTACACATTGTATTAATGTATCAAAATATCACATGTATCCCCAAAACATGTACAATTATTGTGTATCTATTTAAAAATACATCATGATAGGCACCTCTCAGGTTGACTGTACTGTCCTGATTATTGCTGGTGGTGTTAACAAATTTGAAGCTAGTATCTTTAAGAATGGGCAGACCCATGAGCATGCCCTTCTGGTTTACACACTGGAAGTGAAACAACTAATTGTTGGTGTTAAAAAATGGATTTCACTTAACTATGCCATTGCCAACAGAGCTATGTGGAAATCAGTAGGGAAGTCTGCCCTACATTAAGAATATTGGCTACAACCCCAACACAGTAGTATTTATGCCAATTTCTGGTTGGAATGCTGACAACTTGCTAACATGCCTTGGTTAAAGGGTGGAAAGTCACCTGTAGAGATGGCAATACCAGTGTAACACACCACTTGAAGCTCTGGATTATATCATACCACCAGCTCATCCAACTGACAAGGCTTGTGCCTACCTCTCCAGGAAGTCTACAAAATTGGTAGTATTGGTATTGTCTTTGTGGGCCTAGCGGTGACTGGTGCTCTCAAACCCAGCATGATTGGTCGGCTTTGCTCCAGTTAACATTACAACTGAAATAAAGTCTGTTGAATTGCACCATGAAGCTTTAAGTGAAGCTCTTCTTGGGGACAGTGTGGGCTTCAGTGTCAAGAATGTGTCCATCAAAGATGTTTATCATGGCAATATGGCTTGTGACAGCCAAAATGACTTGCCAACGGAAGCAGCTGGCTTCACTGCTCAAGTGATTATCCTGAATCATCCAGCCCAAATCAGTGCTGGCTCTCCACCTCTGTTGGATTGTCACACAGCTCACATTGCTTGCAGGTTTGCTGAGCTGAAGGTGGTTGATTTCCTTCTGGTTAGAAGCTGGAAGATGACCCCCATCGTGATTTTTATTGCTATGGTTTCTTTCTAATTTAGTCTTGAGGTCTCTCACTTGAGAATGGTCATAAGCCAAGATAGCCACTTTCTAGGAGAGTCCTGACCAGGGGGAAAGTTAAGTTTGAGTGTGTCAGCTTGGTGAGACACAATGAGGAAGTAAAAACAAAATAAATAGTGGAATAGAATACTAACAAGTATCTAGAAATAAGTCTAGCTAAAAATTTGCAAAATGTCTATGGAAAAAAAAACTATGGAAATTTACTGAGAAACTTTAAAGAGTATCTAAATAACTTTCAAGATATACCACGTACATGAATTGGAAAACATGATATTTGAAAATGTCAGTTATTCCCAAACTGATTTATAGATTCAGTGCAACCTGAATGAAAATCCCAAGACTTTCCTTTTGTAGAGCTCAACAAGCTGATTCTAAAATTAATATGAAAATGTAAAGGTTTACGAATAGCCAAGTCCTTCTTGAAGAGGAAGAATAAGATGAGAGTAATTGCTGTCTAATATATTGAGACTTATTTTAAAGCTATAATAATTAAAACAATGTAGCAGTTGGTATAGGGATAATCAAACAGGTAAATGAAATAGAACAGAAAATCCAAAACTAGTCTAACGCATATAGACACTTGATTTATGACAAAGGTGTCACAGAAGTAGAGTTTCAATAAAAGATGCTGGAAAATGTTGGTATCTATATAGATAAAACATTACATTGGATTCCTAACTCACACCATACACAAAAATCCATTCACATTGCATTACAAGTCTAAAAGTGAAATATAAAATCACAAACATTTTAGAAAGAAAATGTAAAAGAATATATCAATAACCACAGGGTAGGGAAAGAAAGAGAATTGACATCAAGATACAAAAAGCACTAGCCAATAAGGTTTTTTAAATAAATTCCTCACATTAAAATTACAAACTTATGCTCATCAAAAGATAACATAAAAACAATGAAAAGATTAGCCGCAGAATGGTAAACGTTTGCAATACATAACACAAAGGACACACAAAGGAAACTTATATAATAGATTTTAACAGGCTTCTCTGTGTCCTTCTTCTCCAGCAATCAAGGAGATATAAAAAAGCATATCAAGGATATATAGGGTACTCTTTTGATTCAACAAGAAAAAAGCAGATTATCCAACAGAAAACTTGGCAGAAAAAAACTTGGATAGGTGCTCCACAAAAGAGGACATCCAAATGACTGCTACTCATAAGAAAAGATGCTCAACCACATAGAACATCCAAAAATGTAAAAACACAGTCAATACCAGGTATTTGTAATAATTTGGAGCAAATGGAACTCTCATACATTGCTAATGAAAATGGAAAATGGTCCAGCTGCTTTGGAAAACAGTGTGGAAATACCTACCAAAGCCAAACACATGCATACCTAGTAATTCCACCCTTATATATGTGCCCAACAGAAATGCACATATATGTTCACCAAAAGATATGCACCAGAAGGTTATCGCAGGCCCATATGAAAGCGCCAAAGATTATAACAACTCAAATGTCCGTGATTAGGGTATATTCATATAATACTATACAACAATAGGAATGAACAAACTATAGCTACATATGATAATATAGATGAATCTCACAACCAGAATGCTAAGTGAAAGAAGAAACAAAAGAATATATGTATTATGTTTTATTTACACACCTCAAAACAGGCAAAACTAAACTATATTTTTAAAGGATGTACACATAACTGGTAAAATTATAAATAAAAGCAAAGAAATGATTATCATAAAGATCAGAATGGTGGTTACCTTCAGTGGGAAGGGAGAAAGTATGATTGAAAAGGGACATCCAGTGAGTCTTGTGGGTTGTTGGCAATGTTACTGATCTGGGTGATGATTGCATTTATGTACCAAAGGCATTTGTGTTTTATGCACTTTATCGTATATGTTTTAGTTCACAATTTTTTTAGTTCACAATTTTAATAGGGCTTTAAAAAGTAAAAAAGAAAAGAGATCCAAGGGCTTGACCATGGGACTCTCTTATATTTGGAGTATGTTTATAAACTCTACATGCATTCAACATTCGACAAATATTTTTTGAGCACCTACTTTGTGCCAAGCACCATTACAGGTGCTGGGAATACAACAGGGAACAAAATAGACAAACCCCAGCTTTCATGGAACTTACATACTAATAAAGCTTGGCAAGAGTATTTCAAGGAAGATGAAGTGGTTAACTATGCAAAATGCTTCTCAGGCACCTAGGAAAACGAGGATGTGAGGCATTTCTACCCACTTGGTACATAAAATTATTGCTTTTCCTCTGCTTTTTTTCCTCCAGGGCTCAGAGTGGCAGTGTCCCTCAGTTCAAGAAAGTTGTTTTCCAGGAATTTACTGATGGCTCCTTCACTCAGCCCTTATACCGTGGAGAACTAAATGAACATTTGGGACTCCTGGGGCCATATATAAGAGCAGAAGTTGAAGATAATATCATGGTGAGTTAAGGACAATGGAATTACAAGAAAATTAATTTTATATATTTATTTTCTTGCTGACTATAATGTATTCCCACTTTTGGAAATTTTTAAAGTATAGAAAAATAATTCCATAATTATCTTTGTGTACGTTCTATTTTTCCTATGTATTTTTCTCCTTATGTATTCAAATTATACCATACAGAATTCTGATTCTTGTTTTTTTACTAAATATCACATCATAAACATTTCTTATGTCATTAAAAACACTTCTTATGTATGTTTTTAAAATACTGCATAATAGTCTATTATATGAATTTATGGAACCATAGTTTATGTAACCATTTATTTTGAACAATCTTTTAGACGGTTTCTTTTTTCACTATATAAATAACGCTGTAATCACGACAGTTTTTCTAAGATAAAATTCCAGAAGTGCAATATATTTGAGCATCTTAAGAGTTTTTCTTATTAATTATTTGGTAATGTCCCTTGCACATTTGTCTTTCATGGAGGAAGTGCTTCTCTTATTAATTATGTTACCTTGTATATTAGATAGTAAACCACTGAACATTTTAATGAGAAGTACTTTTTCAAGTTTTTGTTTTCTCTTAATTTTATAAATGATGGTTTTTGAAATAAAACAGGTTTTAATTTTTAGGTAGTAACCCATCAGTCTTTACTTTTTGACACTTTCATTGCTTTTATGTTTATAAAAATTCCTGCCTATCCAGAGATTTTTTTTAAAACACCTATACTTTCTTCAGTTTTTCTCTTACAGTTTAATTTTTTACATTTAACTTTTTAATACTTCCTGTAGACTAAAAGTTATTTTGGTGCATTGTGTGAACCAAAGATCAAAGTAGTTTTATTTTTTTCTGAAAATATCTATTTGTTGTTTCAATTAATTGATTGTTTATATTAAGGATGTAGAAGGATCTAAAATTATGGAATTGTGGGCAATTTTTGCCTTACATTTTATTTTAGTTTCCATTATATTCTATGATAAATATGTATAATTTTTAATCTGGAAAGTAAACCTTTTTTAAAAGATAATATGCATTCATTCTAGAATTTGTCATGAAGAACCTTAACTTACATATCAACTCCTGGCGTTATGGTCTCTTATAACCCCTGCAGTAACATTTTCCCTTTTACTCTGGAATTGCTTTTAAGTGTTTAGGAATTTTCTCCTTTGCAACTTTGAGTTCGTACCTTAAATTTAGAATACACAACCTCCTCAGGATTAGGTTTGAGTTCTAACAGCATCCATCTTCTGTACCACTTCTTCCAGGGTATTAAAAACTTTGATGAAGACCAAAAGACAGGTATTTCTTTTAGGGATGTAAACCCTAAGGACCTTAAGATCCTAGAAGATTATTCTTGCTTTTTTTTTGTCGTTATTGTTCTGCAGGTAACTTTCAAAAATCAGGCCTCTCGTCCCTATTCCTTCTATTCTAGCCTTATTTCTTATGAGGAAGATCAGAGGCAAGGAGCAGAACCTAGAAAAAACTTTGTCAAGCCTAATGAAACCAAAACTTACTTTTGGAAAGTGCAACATCATATGGCGCCCACTAAAGATGAGTTTGACTGCAAAGCCTGGGCTTATTTCTCTGATGTTGACCTGGTAAGCAGGTGTCTATTGTGCTGACCACTTTTTGGTTTAAAAGAAATGGTCTTTGTGTGCTAAGAATTTTGGTATTTATCCTACGTGCAATAAGAAGCTTTAAATAGGAGAGTTGATCATTATATTTGTGTTTTAGAAATGTCATTCTGGAATCTACTGAAGAGGATGGATTATATTTTTGGAAGATGGGAGGCAGGTTGGAGTGGCATAAAAATTGATGAGAAATCCACTCTGGTTCATAGGTGAGAGAGCTTATACTCATAGGATTGATGTCTTCCCTCCCTAGGAAAAAGATGTGCACTCAGGCCTGATTGGACCCCTTCTGGTCTGCCACACTAACACACTGAACCCTGCTCATGGGAGACAAGTGACAGTACAGGAATTTGCTCTGTTTTTCACTATCTTTGATGAGACCAAAAGCTGGTACTTCACTGAAAACATGGAAAGAAACTGCAGGGCTCCCTGCAATATCCAGATGGAAGATCCCACTTTTAAAGAGAATTATCGCTTCCATGGTAATATATTCCACTTCCAAACATTATCACTGTGAAATGCAGATTGCACTTTGACAAATGAGACTTGATCCAGGGACTTGAACATTGTATTTATTTAGAGTATATCTGTGGGAGTGGAATCCTTATAGATGTCCGTTTTTTTGGTGGAGTGGAGAGAAAGAAACTTATATAATAGATTTTAACAGGCTTCTCTGTGTCCTTCTCCAGCAATCAATGGCTACATAATGGATACACTACCTGGCTTAGTAATGGCTCAGGATCAAAGGATTCGATGGTATCTGCTCAGCATGGGCAGCAATGAAAACATCCATTCTATTCATTTCAGTGGACATGTGTTCACTGTACGAAAAAAAGAGGAGTATAAAATGGCAGTGTACAATCTCTATCCAGGTATGAGCTTGTTTGTGCTCTTTCTTCTACCTACTCTATTTGTTGAGTACTTGCTTTAAATGGCCTAGGCACTGGGAACACAATCAGTGAACAAAGCAGACAAGCTCCATGCTCTCAAGTAATACTTTTTCAAATGCTTTTTAAACCATTTGTTCAAAGCAAATGAACAAGATAATTTCAGATATAGAAAAATTGCTAAAAAGGAAATAGAACAGAATAAATGGATAATTAATGTCACAGTACTTTCCTAGGGAAAAGGAATTTATTCCTTTATCATTTACCATCTCAAATCCCATAGGGCACCAGTAGTCATCCAAAGAGTGATTTGTTTATGTATGTAACCAGTATATTGATTAAGCACTACTCATAATGTTGATCACAACACAATTTTATTTTGGTTCTCCACTGTCCCTTTAAAATAGGTTTGGCCAGGTGCGATGGCTCACACTTGTAATCCCAGCGCTTTGGGAGGCCAAGGTTGGAGGATTGCTTGAGGCCAGGAGTTCAAGACCAGCCTGGGTGACAAAGCGAGACCCCCGTCTCTACAAAAAATAATTAGCCAGACATGTGGTATATACCTGTAGTCCCAGCTACTTCACCTACTTGGGTGGCTGAGGTGGAAGGATTGCTTGAGCCCAGGAGGTTGACGCTGCAGTGAGCTATGAAAGTGCCACTGCACTCAAACCTGGACAACAGAGCAAGACCCTGTCTCTAAAAAAAAAAAAAAAAAAAAAAATCCAGTTTAATAGTGGGGGTAAACTTTCCTTATTTCTTCATAAAAATTCTGATAAGCCCTGTAACTTTTCTGCTCACCCTTAAGTAATAAACAGGACTAAAGTCACTTTATATCACAAATACAGTTCAAATCAGAAATTACAACGTCCATCCCAAGATATTAATCAAAATTCTGAACTTGATTTAACTTCAATCTCCCCTCCTCCAACTTGAGCCTGCATCAGGCTGGAAGTCTGCATTGGAAAAGGGAGACACGGTTGAGTCCTCTGTTTCTGTACCTTGTGATGATCGTGCTTCCCCACAACCCCTTTATAGCTGCTGTTTTGAACTCCAACATGGATAGGTTAAAGGTAAGGGGATAAGATAGTTCTTACCTATTTACAGCTGGCACCATTGCTGTAAACTAGCTTAACACTGTTTGTGCCTGGCAATACTTAAAGTTGACTCTTTCTCCTGCAGGGCACTTTCAGGGAACTCTTTAGAGACTCCCTTACGTGACTGTCATGAAATCCCCTTGACATGGTTTCTTCCACCTTTATTCTGGGTGGTCACTTGTGACTCATTTCTCAGCCCTCAGTGTTCACCTGCAGCTTCTTGTTGCTGGGGTAACTTTACCCTTGTAGGCAGCTCTAGTGGACTGGATCCAGAGGGAACTCACCCTGACTTATCTGTTTCACAGAGTCCACGTCTGGCCAATGGGAAACACGCCTTTTGCTCAGAAAGACCCTGGGAATGTAGGTCAATCATAATGCAGTAGCATTCTCCTGTCCCCACCATCAAATAATTCAGTCACCCTGTTTCTCATCTCCTGGGGGAAGGGGAGTGGTCAGAACTCAATCTCCACAACCCCCAACTGTAAGGGTCACGTAGCAAGCACTTTGCATTTGAGGGGTCCAAAAGTAGTGGAACTACCAAATTTGGTAGGTCTACTCTGATATTTCACATAAACCAATGTATCTCATGCTCATTTTTTAGTGAAAAGAAATAATTTCTGTTCCTGTTGGTTTTTATAAGGTGTTTTTGAGACAGTGGAAATGTTACCATCCAAAGCTGGAATTTGGCGGGTGGAATGCCTTATTGGCGAGCACCTACATGCTGGGATGAGCACACTTTTTCTGGTGTACAGCAACAGTGAGTAGCAATGTGGGCAGAGGTTCCCTACCTACTCAGCCTACTTCTTTACAGCTTTCCTCCTTTCTGGAATGGTTGCTTGTGTCAGGAAATAAATACAAGCTTACATCACTATCAAATTTAAAACGAATATTGCCGGTAGAAATCATCAGAGTTCTCAGAGGAGGGCAGATATACTTGAAGCTTTGAACACTTTGTACCTGAAGCTCTAGATAATTGACAAAAAAAAAAAAAAAACCACCTCATTTTCACAACTTGGTAAAGCTCGAAGATCTCCAGTAGCAGATTTTGGAATTTAATGTTGATTTAGTTACCAGATAACTTAGAAATACTACTTGGAAGAGTTTGGAGATTTAACCCTAAACAAGTAAGAGAGCCACTGGTCTATTTATGTATGGACCCCAGTTTCTTCAGCTGTAAAATGTGAATCATTCTAGCACCTGTTAGGATTAATTAAATGAACTAATACAGTAAAACATTTAGTACAGTTCTTGGCACATTTAAACACTAAAAAAATTAGCATTTGTTGACGTTCTCCCATTTTCATTGACTTACATTTGAGAAGCTGAATTTTGTGCACTTCTAGTTACTGTGTTCCACCTGTTTCATTTCAGAGTGTCAGACTCCCCTGGGAATGGCTTCTGGACGCATTAGAGATTTTCAGATTACAGCTTCAGGACAATATGGTAAATACTATTACTTTTGCTCCAAGAAACTGGGCTGATTATATCTTTTTTTAATAATCTGGTGGAGAATCTCAGATAACGAATCCATCTCCATGCTTCTATTAGTTCTATTCCATAAGTGCCTCTCAAATACATCTCCTCCTCTCCACTTCCCACTGTGGCCATCTTAACTCAGGTCACCATCATTTCTTACCTGGGCAATGACACTGCCTCCTTAAATATCCTTCCTACCTTCAGTATTTCTTCCTTGAGTCAATTCTTTTCAGTGTAGCAGGAAGCTATACTTTCCTATGAGCAGTAATGGTAAAGTTTGACTAGGGTCTATAGAGAATTCTCAAAAATTGTTTTAGAGCACTACTGCCCACAGGCTAAATGCAGCACACTGCCTGTTTTTGTATGGCATGTGAGCTATGAACAGATTTTCCATTTTTAAATAATTGACAAAAAGACGAAGACTATTTCATGACATGTGAAATTATAAAATTCAAATTTCAGCATCCGTAATAAAGTCTTATTTTGGAACACAGCCACGTCCATTAATTTACATATCATCTATGGCTACAGCAGCAGTAACATAGTTGCAACAGAGACCATATAATATGCGAAGCCTAAATGATTTACTATCTGGCCCTTTACAGAAAAAGTTTGCCAACCTATGTTGTTGTGGGGTAAAAAAATCCTCTTGAAAAAGAGGCTTAAGAGTTTTACACCAAAACAGTAACATTTTTCACTAGGTGGAAGGGTTACATTTTAAAATTTCTTTTATTTGTATTTTTACTTATTTTTACTTTTCATTTTCTGATTTTTCTACAATGAACATACATTGTATAATAAATAATAGGCGGGGCATGTTGGCTCATGCCTCCCAGCACTTTGCAAGGCTGAGGCAAGCAGATCACCTGAGGTCAGGAGTTCAAGACCAGCCCGGCCAACATGGTGAAACTCCGTCTCTACTAAAAATACAAAAATTAGTCGGGCATGGTGGTACGCGATTGTAGTCCCAGCTACCTAGGAGACTGAGGCAGGAGAATTGCTTGAACTCAGGAGGTGGAGGTTGCAGTGAGCCAAGATCACACCATTGCACTCCAGCCTGGGTGACAGAGCAAGACTCCATCTCAAAAAAAGAAAGAAAAGAAAAAATAATATTATTATTTGGTAGTGTTGGTAACAAATTGCAGTACCAGCTAGTTAGAGGTGCTAACAATTAACAAAATTATAAATTTTAGAAAATAAAATGGACAACAAGGATAAGCAATATCCTTAGATAGTAATTGATACTGGTATGCCATAAAGCCTTTATGTTTTTCTCTATTTTCACCACAGCTTAGATTAACCTTTCTCAAGACAATAATTTTATTCTCAAGTGTCTAGGACTAACCCAGCTGAATTTAATCTCTGTTTCTTTACTTGGGCAAAGGACAGTGGGCCCCAAAGCTGGCCAGACTTCATTATTCCGGATCAATCAATGCCTGGAGCACCAAGGAGCCCTTTTCTTGGATCAAGGTTAGAAAATGTAATCAGTGATGGGAAATGTATCACATTCGATCAATTGCATTACTTATTCCTCTTGTAAGCTCAAAGGATTCTATGAATATGAGAAAACTAAAGAACAGAATGCCTTATGATTTGTACAAAAGCAATCATGAACAAAGAGATATGGGGATAGAATTGAGTATACTGATATGTCCTATTTCTGTATTTTAGTCCTTCTACTGGGATTAGAACATCTGAATATTTTCTATAATATTGAACTCGTCATCTCTCAAGACAGTATATGTTATTATTAGATGCTTCCAACTGCCCACGTGTCCTTAAGTACTCCAATCCCCTTTATTTTAACATAAAACAAATGGTTCACAAATGCAAACCACATGTGTACTTTTACATTTTCTAGTAGCCACGTTTTCAAAAATGTGAAATTCACTTTAATAATACATTTTATTTAACTCAACATATCTGAAAATACTATCATTTCAACACATGATCAATCAGGCCCCTTCAAAGGCAGACAGATGGAAACTCCTGGATCTCTTCCATGCCTCACAAAAGTTGAGGGCAGCTTGGAAGTGCCTACTCAGCCTCTCCACCTAAACATAAGGCTAGATGCCTTCTAGAAGCCCAAACAGGAAATGGAGAAAACATTTTGGTTTCCATCTTTGCAAATAGCATGTCTATTAATGCCACAGCATTGTTTTGTAGACACTGCCAATTTTGACTCAATCTGAGCTGCTGTTCACTAATCCCTAAGTATTTTTTGTTGGTTTGTGCTTCTGCCAAACATGTTATGTTCTTCACCTTGTATTTCTATGGTTATTTTCAACCTTAAGTGTATCCCTATGTAGAGAACATGTTTATCTATTTGGCCACCCTGTGTCTGTCTGTGCTATTTAATTTTTTGTAATTAACATTCTTATTTGGGAGGGCAGAATTATATCTTCCTCACTAGATACAACCTGATAAGACTAGTAAATAGAGTGTCCTGTCTGTGCCTAGCCAATGAACCCTGAACGATATACCCTGTTGTTTCCACTTACTAGATTTGGCCCATTGTTTCAGCTTGCCGATCTTCAGTGTCCCAAAGTATTTCCTAGTTTTTCCAGTTACTGATTTGATCAGTAAACTTTGTAATACTGCAGTAAAGTCATGATCAAAATATTGAAGTAGACAAGACTTCCTTAGTATATGCACAATACAAATCAAGCTGTTAAGTCCTTACTACAACCTTGTGAGGTAGATGTTACTATCATCTTCATTTCAGATAATGAAATTGAAGGATAGAGAGGTTATTGTGGCCCAAGTCACACGACTAATAAGTGACTGAGCCAAAATTCAAATTCTGATAGTTGGGCTCCAGAACCCTAATTGGTAATCATTATACTACACTGTTTCTGGAATGCTCCCTTTAAGTTGATAACCATCTATTAACTGTCACTGTTTACTTGTGGTAATTAAACCAGTTACATATCCACCTAGTTATGTTATCATCTACCACTATTGAATCGCCTTATCTTCAAGGTGGTTTTTGCCATCTGTCCTACTAAGGTCCAGCTAGACTTTTTATAGATCTCGTAACTTTATAAAATAAACCATGGAGATGGAGTTGAAAGGGGGTGCTGACAAGGAAGGGAGTTGGAGAAGGCATCTATTCTCATGAGAAGGCCTGAACAGTGCACAACAGCCTGGCCGCAAGACACAAGAGCACTGGGCTGGCTTGAGGAGCACCAGGTGACCAAGACCAGGCAATGCACAGGGGGAAGTCAGCAGGCCCCATGGAGATACGCAGCTGCAGTGTTTGTACTTTCATACAATGAAACTCATTACCACCTTGCTTACTTCCTAGTAGACAGATGTGTCTTGTAGTTACACTGAAACACCTGGCTGGGCACATAGGTGAAGCTGTTGAGTCTGTAATTGTCAAACTGCTCCCAGGTGCCAATTATAATGTAGAAGAGGCACAGGAAGATGAAGTGGATAAGCCTGGCAGTTTGTCAAGCATTCATCAGTTGTCAAGCATTTGTCAGCTGCAGAATGTAGGTAGGCTGCCAAGGCTTTATTGTAGCCTGGTTCTATTGCAGCTTTATTCTAGCAAGGCTGCTAGAAAATACAATAATTACTGGTCCAAGAAAGAACTCTTATACTCTATCTATATGAAGAAACAGTAAAAGTCAATTCAGTAGAAGTCATGATTTTTGTGCCTGGTGCTTTCACTTTTTTATGCCACAATACCAAGAGGTTAAAATGAAGTGTCTTTGATTGGGAATACCATCTAATCTGGGAAAAGACAGTGCTGCAACTTCTGAAGACCTTGACACTCTGTCCCGTTACCCTGCTTCATTTTTCTCCTGCACTTATCACTATTTGATGCTATAAACAAATAAAAATATATATGATATAAGGTCTATTTCTCCTACTCAACTGTAAGTTCCATGAGGGCAGGGCTTTGTTTCTTGTTTACTTCTCTATTCCCTGTACCTAAAACAGTGCTTGGCACATAGCAACTGCTAAAAAATATTCTTTGAATGAGTGTATGAATGGAACTTACAGTCAGCTGAAGGAGACAGTTATTAAGCACAAGAGTCATGACCAGTCCAATTTGTGTGTGTCAGGCATTTGTGAAAACATGCTAAATTTGACTTGCTTGTTAGGACAGTAACTGATACTTCTAATGTTCTTGCAGCCCATGACCTCTTCTTTAAGAAGTGTCCATTCTGTACTACTTTCCCATTATTCACTCATTCATTCCAAAGCATTTGCTATACAGCAGTATTATACCAGATACCATATTAGGTGCTGGGGCTAGAGAGAATATAAAAGCTAACATTGATTGAGTGTTTAGTATGCGCCAGGCACTGAACTCGGCACATTACATGTATTAACTCTTTAACCCTTATGGCAGCCCTTTGAGATAAAAACTAATATTATCTTCACTTTACAGATAAATTGAGACACAGAAAGTTAGGTGACTCAAATGGGTTCACTGCCTTAAGGATCTCAGTCTAATAAGGAAAGCAGAAAAGCAAAGCAACCTTATAATATGGTGCAATAATTTGCTATAATGAAGTTATATACAAAGTGAAGTAGAAGCATAGAAGCAGCAGCACTAAATTTGTCTGAGTGAGTCAGAGAAGGCTAACCAGGAAAAGTAGTTTCTGAACTAACACTCGAAGGAGGTGTAGCAGTTCATCACTGACAGTGATGTTGGGGTGGGTCTGGTTTCGGGAGAGAGGAGGAAATTGGCTTTGGTCTGAGGCTGAGGTGTGAGCAAAGCATTAGCTTATGTGGGTCCATTAGCTTATGTGAGTCCACAAAAGGTGTGTGTGTGTTTGTGTGTGTGTGTGTGTGTGTGTGTGTACAAAATGGGGGCTCAATGATTTGGTAGTGGTTTGGTTTGTCAAGAAGCAGGCTGGGAACTCAATAAGCATCTTTCTATTCATTTCTACTGTGTATCCCACAGCTTCACACACACATGCACATTTCAACATTGGTGACTGCTTCACTTGCACATCTAAGGTAATGATGGACACATCTGTAGCAATGTAGATTCTTCCTAAGCTAATAATTAGTTTCAGGAGGTAGCACATACATTTAAAAATAGGTTAAAATAAAGTGTTATTTTAATCGGTAGGTGGATCTGTTGGCACCAATGATTATTCATGGCATCAAGACCCAGGGTGCCCGTCAGAAGTTCTCCAGCCTCTACATCTCTCAGTTTATCATCATGTATAGTCTTGATGGGAAGAAGTGGCAGACTTATCGAGGAAATTCCACTGGAACCTTAATGGTATGTAATTAGTCATTTAAAGGGAATGCCTGAATACTTTAAAGAATTTTGGCAGATTTCAGATATTGGAAAAACACTCTTAGCTTCTACAAACTTAACTCCAAAAAATAATTTTTCACTTATGAGCAATAGGAGTTATTATGGACATATCAGCAAAAATGTAGTAGTGTCAAGGCTCATAGATGATAGAAATGAAGAGATGCTGTATTGACAGAAATATGTGATTCAGGACTGTGTGGATTGATGATTGTGAGCTTGCTTATGGATATCCTAGGTTTGAGGTTATAGTAGGACAATCAGGTTGAAATGTCCAGCAGGCAGTAGGTGAAAGACAAGTTTAGGGGGCAAAACCATAGACGGAGATGAAGATTCATGACTTCCACATAAAAGGATGGGTGAAACTTTGGGAATTGATGAATTCTCTAGAGGTGAGCTCAAGACCCTTAAAGGCTTAAAACCTCAGCATTATTGTCTACTCTTCCCTCATTTTTATGCTCACAGATCTGGTCAATCCTTTATTTGTAATGCCTCTCACATCTCTTTCTTCTGTTTCCATTTATACCGCTGTTGCCACAGCCCAGGGTCCCACCACCTCACACTTGATCTATTGTATTACATTCCTAACTAGTCTTCCCCCGTTTCTAATCTGTTCTCCAATAAAAGCTGCACATCATTTTCAGGATAATCATCAGTCGCCTGCCTAAAACTTTTCAATGTCTTCCCATTGTCTTCAGAATAAAGTTCAAAGTCTTCAAATGACCCCAAGCAAGATAACTTTTGTTTGCCCCTTTAGATCCATTTTCCTGCTTCTCTACCCTGCTTCTTGTTCTGTGAGGTGAGCTTGTATAGAATACGTCAACAGGTTACCTCGTCCTCCAGCTTTTGGTTGGATTTCACCAACAGGGAGCACTGGCAAAAGATTGGCATATTTATTCTTCTGACTTTCTCCTTGTAGAGGAGTTCACTGTATCTCCCCACTTAAGGTCACTGTTTCCCTCAGAGTGGCTTTTTCTACCTGTACTGGTTACTATTGCTGTGTACCAAGCCACTTCAAAACTTAGTGTCATAATAATAACCATTATGTTTTGCTCACAGATTCTGTAGATCAAGACTTTGGGACACAGTGGGGATGGGTGGTTTCTGGAGCCTCAGTTAGGATTATTTAACAGCTGGGTGCTGGAATCATCTGGAAGTTCCTTCTCTTGCTTTTCTGATGGTTGGTACTGACTGTCAGCTAGGACAGAATCTGGGGTTGTTGACTGATGTAACTTTACATGGATTTTCCCTGAGGCCTGGGCTTCCTTACAGCATGTTTCAAGGTAGTTGGACTTCTTTTTGGGGGGGAGGGAAGGTGGAGGAAGGACAGAGTCTCACTCTGTTGCCCAGGCTGGAGTGCACTGGTGTGACCTCGGCTCACTGCAACCTCTGCCTCCCGGGTTCAAGTGATTCTCCTGCCTCAGCCTCCTGAGTAGCTGGGACTACAGGCTCATGCCCAGCTAATTTTTGTATTTTTAGTAGAGACAGGGTTTTGCCATGTTGACCAGGCTGGTCTTGAACTCCTGACCTCAGGTGATCCGCCCACCTCAGCTTCCCAAAGTGCTGGGATTACAGGCGTGAGCCACTACACCCAGCCTGTAGTTGGACTTCTTACATGTCATTTTAGGGCCTCCAAGTGTGAGTGTTACAGTTAACAAGGTGAAGACTACGTAACCTTTTCTGACCGAGTCTTCTAAGTTATGTAGCATCACTTTTGTCGACAAAAAGTGTCAAACTCTATAAAATATTTGAAGAGATTTATTCTGAGCCAAATATGAGTGAGTATGGCCCATGACACAGCCCTCAGGAGGTCCTGAGAACATGTGCCCAAGATGGTCAGGGCACAGCTTGGTTTTATACATTTTAGAGAGGCTTGAGACATCAATCAAAAACATTTAAGAAATACACTGATTTGGTCCAGAAAGGCGGGACAACTCAACCTGGGGGCTTCCGGGCTATAGGTGAATTTAAACATTTTCTGGTTGACAATTGGTTGAGTTTGTCTGAAGATCTGGGATTGATAGAAAGGGAATGTTCAGGTTAAGATAAACATTGTGGAGACCAAAATTCTTTTGAAGTCTTATAGTGGCTCCCCTTAGAGACAATAGATGACAAATGTTTTGTATTCAGATCTTAGTTAATCTCTTTAGGATTGGGAGGGGCTGGGAGAAAAAGATCTAGCTATGTTAATAGAGATTCTTTACAGATGCAAATCTCCCCCCCACAAAGAACAGCTTTGCAGGGCCATTTCAAAATATGGCAAAAAAACATGTTTTGGGGTAAAATATTTTGATTTTCTTCCTTGTCTCACAATGTTATGCCAGAGTAAGGTTGGAAAGTAAATCATGACATATAAGGTTAAATAAAACCCATCTGATGAGAATTTATGATTTGTAGGGCATGACTCCCCAGACCCCTTAGATAGGAATTTGGGCAAGATAAAAAAAAATCAGAGTTTAGTCCTCACTTTCAATACATTCTGTTGGTTATAAGCAAATCACATATCCACCCAGATTCAAGGGGACGAGACATAGACTCTAATTTTTAATGGGAGAAATGTTAAATAATTGGTGGTCATTTTTTAAAGCCACTACAATAATCTATCCAATTCTCTCTTTCAGGATGTTTCTCTCTTCTGATCCTTTCAGGTTTAGGGATTGTCAACAAACAAAAAGTTAAACCCTGTAAAATACTTGAAGAGATTTATTATAAGCCAAATATGAGAGACCAATGGCCTGTGACACAGCCCTCAGGAGATCCTGAGAACATGTGCTCAAGGTGGTCTGGCTACAACTTGGTTTTACGCATTTTAGGGAGACATAAGACCTAAATCAATAGATGGAAGATGTACATTCATTGAGTTTGGAAAGGCAGGACAACTGGAAGCGAGGCAGGGCTTCCAGGTCATAGGTAGATTCAAAGATTTTCTGATTGGCAATTGGTTGAAAGAGTTAAGTTATTGTGTAAAGACTTAGAATCAATAGAGAGGAACATCTGGGTTAAGACAAGGGGTTGTGAAGACCAAGGTTTTGTCATGCAGATGAGGCCTCCAGGTAGCAGGCTTCAGAGAGAATAGATTATAAACGTTTCTTATCAGACTTAAAGAGTCTGTTCTATCAGTCTTAAGGTCTGTGTTGATGTTAATGCTGGTCAGATTTTTCTGAATTCCAAAAGGGAGGCATATTTGATCCCCACTTTCCCATCATGGCCTGAACTAGTTTTTCAGGTTAACTTTGGAATGCCCTTTGCCGAAAGGAGGGATCCATTCAGATCGTTGTGGGGATTAGAATTTGATTTTGGGTTTACAGGATGGTAATACTCTGTTCCCACCCTCCTAACTAGTATCTTTATTAAACCTTCCACAAATTATCCTAATTTCCATGTTTTCTGTTCCTTGCTGGATCCCTTGTTTCATACAGTAATTGGTGCTAGAAGAAACCCCAGGAAACAGATTTTCAAAATGCAATTCTAAGGTTATGTTGCTAATATATTCAAGAAACACAGAGATAACATATTTGCCAGGGAAGAAAATGAGCAGTTACGGAATCCATGACATGTGTTAGTATTATGGTTTCTCACATTATCACCAGTGATACTATGGGATGAGTTGCAGATGGCAAGTAAGACACTGGGGAGATTAAATGACAGTGGCATTTAGTCACTGTGGCAACAAACGTAGCATTACCTGATTGTAGAGTGGTCTGTCTTCTTACAGCCCTAGAGGGCATACACATGGAAAAAGAAATGAAATGTTATGAATATATACAAAATAAGAACACTGATGAACATACATGGAAAATCAGGATGCATGCATAGAGCTGTTGAGGAATCCTCCGTATCCTGTGCTTGTAGGCAGATACGACTTAGGGGCTGAGCATAAGTTGCAGAGCTGCAGTGACAATTAAATGCTCAACTCCACCAGATCTATTATGCTGTGGTAAGAGTACCGGTGGGAAGGAGTGAAACTCTGAGGCCTGAGATGGAGGCATTTAGGCAGACATGGATGAGGCTGAGAATTACAAACCTCCAAATTCCCCTGAACCTCCTTTGCCTGAGGAGGCAACCACTCCCCAGTCTCCGAAGCAGTCATCCCTCTTTTCGTAAAAGCCTTTCAGTGGCTATAACTGGGATAGGTGCCTCACAAAGCAGTGACTGTTCTTAGAGACCCTGTTTGGCCACTACGAAAGCCAGGCGAGTCACGGAAAATGACGGCAGATCATCACAAATTTAATCAGGTGGTGATGCCAAAAAACAATTGCAATTCCAGATATCATATCTCTGTTGAAGCAAATTTACACAGCCCCAGGCGCCTGATATGGAAGTATTGACCTAGAAAATGTTTTCTCTTCATTTCCATACATTAGTAAAATCAGAATACATTTGAATTTACCAAGTAGGAACAAGAGTACTAAGTTTACTGTCCATGCATCAGGGCAATGTTAGCTCTTTTGTTTTCTATCATAATATAGACTCAAGGGACCTCAAACATCTTTACATCCCACAAGCACCATGCCTGTCCATTACACTGATGACATTATGCTGACAGGATCTGGTAAACACATAACAAATAAGCCTGTCTTGTTCTTGACTTTAATGAGAATGTAACCTGTGTTTCACTGTTTAATATAATGTTCACTGTTAGTTTCAAATACTTTTTATGATGTTTAAAAAGTTTTCTCCTATTCCTATTTCATTTTATCAAATGCTTTTCCAGCATCTTTGACATGGTCACATTTCTCTTTTGTGTTGTCAAATTATACTTAACATTCAATAGTGTGCTGACAAGAAATTAACAACCCACAGGGGAGCAAAGTGAGAGGAGGTTAGGAAGTAAAGGCCTTGATGTATAGCATTGACAGATTTCCCTGACATAAATATTACTCCCATCATGCCTGGCCCCAGGGATGGGAAGAGATGCTTACTTACAATTGGCTCTCACAGACCAGTGCAAGAGCACTACTGTGCTCCATTCCTGGGAAAACTTCAGTCAGTCATAATGTGTTAGTCATTTAAAACTTAGCTGGATCCAATTTGCCAACATTTTATTTATAATTTCTATATCTATATTCATGAATGAAATGGATTTAACTTTTTCAGTAGCTCTACTTACCAGGTTTTGGCATAAGGGTTATATTAAACTTGAAAATAAAGTGGGAAAGCTTCCATTTTTTTCCATGAAAACTATTGCTCTAGAATAGCTTATTTAATGTAGGAATTCAGTATTTAATGAGAGTAAATGAAAAAGCCATGTGAGTCATGTGCTTTATTTAGTGAGAGATACTAGGCTATATTTTCCTATTGTTATATGATTATTGCTATTCTCATTTGTGTTGCCTTGAGTTAATGTCTGCAAATGTGCACATTAGAGTCATATATCCCTTCCTGTGCCATACATCTATATCTGTATACATACATATGTCTTTTCTCCTTTTTTCCCTTCTGTATCAAGAGTTGGCAAGTGTTTCTCTATTCTATTAATTTTTCGAAGAATTAGCTCAGTTTTAAACCCAAACATGGTTTTGAAAGAGCTGGTTCTAGTTCATCAATCTCTGTTCAAAACTTTAAAAATTCTATTTTCCTTTCTTTTGGTTTGTTTCCTACAATCTGGAGGTGAATGCTTAGTTCACTTATTCTTCAATCTTTGTCTTTTAACGATAAGGATAAATTACTTATAGTTATTAACTACTCTCATGAGGTTCATTCCTTGAACAGTCACTGAGAAACTACTATGTCCTGGGTTCTAATTCAGGGGTGGGCAAACTATAGTCCCAGAATTTGGCCCACAGCCTGCTTTTGTATGGACTGTGAGTTAAGAATAGTTTTTGCACGTTTAAAGGATTGCAAAGACAAACATACAAAGAAACAAAGAAGACTGTGCAACAGAGACCACCTGTGGTCTGTAAAGACTAACACATTTCTATCTGGCCCTTGACAGAAAGAGCCTGTGGGCTGCTGGTCTCCTCTAACGGTGGTAGAGACGCCTACACGGTTAACATTAATCCTTGGCACCAGAATCCTCAGCACCTTGGAACCAGATCTTGCCTAACACACTAATTTCAGTCTTGACTACCTTCCTCTGGCGTAGCGGTTCTCAAACGTCTTTGTCTTTGTACTATTCACGTATAAAATGTTCTTTCATAAGCAACATTTCTCCTTTTGGGAGTACCTCATAATGGGGAGAAGGGGAACCCCAACAGCCTTTAAGGGTTCACTGCTTCGCTGCCACCATTTCTGACGGTTTACACTGTTTTAAGTGTGAATTTGGAATTGTTTTCAAGTTAAAAAGCAAACTAATCATGTCCTCTGAAAGTATTTGCTTTTGGCATGCTAAAAATCAGTGTTGACTTTTGATATTGATGTGATACATTACGAGGGAATTCTCAAAAATGCTGAAATCTGGCCTCGGCCCAGTTATCACTGCTCTTAAGTTTCTGAGGGAGATACATGAATGAGCCCCTCATTCATGGAATGAGGCAAATGGAAAACGAGGAGTTTTAGTGTTTCCTAGAATTATGCTCAGATACCCACTACCTGACTGTCTGGTTATCCTTTCCCCTCACCTCCCTGATGCAAGGAGTTTGGACCAGCGGCCTGAGGAGGCTTCTCCTGAAGCCCAAATCCCAAACTGGTCACCAGTCATGCTCCGTAACTCCTAAACCTGACAAGAAGCCAGCCGGCCAGGTCTGCAGCCCGGGTTAAGAGGAGCATACCAGGAAAGAGCCAAAGAGCAAAGGAGCATGAGCCCTTCAACCACTTTTACAATAATTTGGGCTAGGCGTTCAGGGCTCCGTAGGACCCTTCCTGGCAGCCAAGTGAGAGAAAGAGGAATGATGGTGGAATGGGCCTCTCCTGGGCTTCCCATTACTTCCACACTGTCGAAATAGAAATAGAAGCAGAAAAGAACACCCTACAAGTCCCACCCATTTGGAGGCACTCAACTCACAGTGACAACCCTCCACACCTCTCCCCTGCAAAAAGACGCAAAACAAAAACACCTACTCCAAACTGTGTCCTTACATCTCAGCCCCGAAGATCAGTATTGTGTGCAACTTCGGCCCAAAGGATGCATTTCCCCAGGGTTGAAAGTTTGAGAAAGAGGCTATATTCTGAAGAGTTCTTGTTGTCACCATCAAAAGGATTAAAAAGACGCAATAAAGAAAACAGCTTAGTTGGGGTGCATGCTCCATTTGAGCCAGAAAGCCTTGGAAACTTAAGTGTTTTCCAACGGAACGCCATCCTGCTTTGGGGGAACACGGAGGCTGCCTTGCAGTCACGTGATCGCACACCACCAAAGGGCCACGCACTCTGATTTCACCTACTTAACTAAAAGTTGCAGCAAAATCCCTATTACAGGCCAGGCGTGGTGGCTCATGCCTGTAATCCCAGCACTTTGGGAGGCCGAGGAGGGTGGATCATTTGAGGTCTGCAGTTGGAGACCAGCTTGGCCAACACGGTGAGACCCCATCTCTATTAAAAATACAAAAATTAGCCCAGCGTGGTGGTGCGCGCCTGTAATCCCAGGTACCCTGGAGGCTGAGGTAGGAGAATCGCTTGAACCCAGGAGGCGGAGGTTGCAGTGAGCCGAGATCACGCCACTGCGCTCCTGCCTGGGCGACAGAGTGAGACTCCATCTCGGAAAAAAAAAAAAAAAAAAAATCCCTATTACAAATAAAAGCTGTTGTGATCCAGGCTGCATATACCTCTGGGAATAGAACCAGAACCGTGAATTCCAATGCAAATCGATGCTGCATCGGCACCAGACCCGCTGCACTGGATGTATCTGCATTGCAGTCACCTGAGTACGGAGCACATCATAGATGATCTCTGCGGGTTCGTTGCCCACATAGGAGGCATAGTGCAAATTTCAAAGGAACGAATACATTCTGGAGCCCAAAGAGCTATCTGGTTCTGCTTCTGGCCTCCTGACAAGTAGGTAAGAGAGTCACATTTTATAAACGACGGACACCAAAACCACACATGAGGAGTACAAGAGTAGCTTTATCATGGATTTAGGGCTGTGGTTACAAGGAAGCTGTAAGGAATAAAATGACTCCCATGAAGACGTACCGTGCGGACGAGTGGAAGGAGAAGTTTGGCCATTACAAAGACACAGGAATATGTTAAGAAATGAGGGGCAGGATGAAATCACCTAGGGTAGGTATTTAGAGGGAGGGCGCCGTGCAAAATAAAATCCTCACTATGAAACAAAGGCGGAGGCAGGAGGCTGCGTTGGGTGGAAGCAGCGGAGGAAGGAGACGAAAGGGACTGTCATTTTCATGTCGTGGCTTTTTAGAAGACAACCGTGTCCTCTACTCTGATTCTATCAAAATGTGTTCTTGGGATGCTGGTAACGTTCAGCCAACGAAATAATTCCTACGGCGGCAGTAGGAATAACAAAACGCAGAAGCGGTAACGATGTCTTTTTATTCCTCCCCAGACGCAAACGTGGATGCGCGAGGTTTGGTAACAGGCAAAGTCATCTGGTTAACGTGACTGACGCAAAAAGTCCCGGCCTGGGCAAAAAGTCATTGGGTGAACGGGATGGATCAGACTCCCTGTCCTGAGGGGGAGATGGTTTCTTGCAGAACGAGGTGAAGGAGGTGGTTCTGCTCAGCAGGCAACAGTGGCCACATCTCCACCTGCAGCGACTTGATGGCTTCCGTGTCCTTTTCGTGGGTAGCCATGACCAAAGACTGGAGCAGCAGAAAGAGCTCCTCGGGAAGCTGGCCGCTGCTCTCCTGCCCGTGGCTGTCAAAAGCCTCCCAGGAGTACTTCTCCAGGGTCTGGGCGTGCTCCGGCAGCAGCTTGGCGGGCGGTGGTTGCAGGAGCAGCAGCAGCAGCACGCGGGACACCTCGCAGCGGACCAGCACGTCCGAGAAGGCGCCCAGGGCGGCGGGAGAGGGCGCCGCCGAGCCGGAGTTCGGAGGAAGCAGCGCGGCCGGTAGGGCGGGCGTCGCCCCGGGCCCGGGCCCGGGCTGGGGTCCCGGCGGCGGGGGCGGCGGCAGTGACTGCACCGGGTGGCTGCCGTGCTCCCGCGCCAGGCGCTGCATGCGCGTGAAGACCGCCAGGGCGCCAGTGTAGTCGCGCGCCAGCAGCTGGCAGGAGGCGGCCTCGCCAAGCGCCTGCAGCGCGGCCAGGGGCAGCTGGGGCAGCTGGAGCTGGGCGGCGCGCTGGAAGTGACCGGCGGCGGCGGCCGGCTGGCCCAGGTCGCGCAGGGCGGCGGCCAGCTCGAGGCAGAGGGCGGCGGCGGCGGCCGGCTGGCCCAGCTCCAGGTGCAGACGCACCGCGGCGCCCAGGGCGCTGGCGGCGGCCTGCAGCGGCTCCCCGTAGGCGGCGGGGCAGACCAGGCGCTGGCGCGCGTCGCGCTCCTGCCGCAGGAAGAGGCGGGCGGCCTCGGTGAGGGCCAGCGCCTCCCCGGGCCCGTGGAAGAGCGCCTGCTGGCAGCGCGCCACCGCCAGCTGGCACCAGGCCGCGTAGGGCAGACACTCCTGGGCGCGCAGCTCCCGGCCCAGCTGTCCGAACTGCTCGCCGGCCTCCGCCACGTTCGGCTTCCGCAGGAACCGCTTCTTCAGCTTGTTCGATACCAGCCGGTAGCGGGCCAGGAAGTCCCCGGCCTCGGGTCCCGGGCCGGCGCCGCCGCCCAGGCCTGCCGCCGCTGCCGCCATGCTCGCCGCCCCAAGCGCTTCCGGACGCGCTGCCGCAGCGGGCGGGCGGGCAGGGCGGGGCGACGTGCCCTGCGTCCCCCTCGGCGGGCTGCCGGCGTGCCCGTGCCCGCGCCCGCTCCCCAGCCCGAGCCTACCCCTTGCCCTGGTGATATGCAAAGAGCGGGATCGGAGGCGGGGCCTGGCCGGGATCGGAGGCGGGGCCTGGCCGGGCTGTGAGCGGCGTATGCAAATCGAGGGTCTCGGGGATGCGGATCCAAGACCCTGGGAAGGTACGCGGGGCCTGGCGGGGCACCAGCTGCTGCTAGCTCGGCTGCAATGCAAGTGGTCTAGGTTGCTACAGGCATCCCACAGCCTCTCCATCTCAACATGACCCAAACTAAACTCGTGACCCTAATTCCATGTCTGTGCATTTCTGGACTGTTTTCCCCCCACTACTCACTCCTCCATCTTCCCGTCCAGGGCCCCTTGCCAAGCGCCGGGTCCACCTCTCCGTCCCCACCCCGGTTGCCTTAGAAGTCCGTCCTGTCGCAACACTGCAGTCATGGTCTTGAGGCCCACCGGCCCCAAGGAACACCATCATGCTGAGGACTTTCCCGGGCAGGCCCTGACTTGCTCAGAACCAGCGGGGGTGTCCCCTTCCCACCCAGGGCCACTCCCCTGCACTGTCACCGGGAGAGACTGCTCCTCTGTGCCATCCCTGACTCCCACCCAACCCCAGACCCCCACCACCTCTCCATCCCTCCAGCTGTGGAGGTCTCACAACCCCCCCGACCCATCTCACCGCCCCCCCCACCCCCACCCCCACCCCAAGGCAAAGTGACTGAAGCAGGCAGGTGGGTTCCTTTAAACACTTTATTGACAGAATTAATGAAGGCCCAAGATTTTGGGGCCCGGGTTGTGGGGGGAGGGTGTTTAAGGCCGGGGGTTCAGGCCGGGGGATTTGGGGTCGGGGAGTTTGGGGGCGAGGTGGGTGGACGAGTGGACCTGCCAGGTCCCAGGGGCCGGGTGTCAGAAGCTAGTCCCCGCCGGGGGCCACTTGAGAGATGGTGGTTGTGTCGAAAAGGGTGCTCAGCAGCCTGTTGTTGTGAACCACCATGTCCAGCAGCAGGGGAGTGATGTTCCTCTCTCCGTTGTTCTGGGCCTCGTTGCCCGCCAGCTCCAGGACCTTGGCCGTCAGGTACTCAATAACCGCAGCGAGGTAGACCGGCGCCGTGCGACTCAGGCGCTGAGCGTAGTGGCCCTCCCGTAGACTGCGCTCCACCTGGCTCACCGAAAACGAAAGCTCCGCTCGGACGGTGCGAGAGCAGGTCCGCCCCCGGCCACCAGCACCGGAGGACCCTCGATGGCTCCTCCTCCTCGGCATGCTGGGCGTTGAGTGTGCTATCTCGGCTCGGCCTAGAGAGCTTGGCCAACTCTCAAGATGACAGTTACCGCGTCCAGTACTGTGTATCCTAGCGACCAGGGCCCAGCCCCTCATTGGCTAGGGAGCCGAGACCAATGGGCACGCACATCCGGTGACGGGCACGCATGTGGTGACGGCCCCTCAGAAGGGACACACGTCCATCAGGCGACCTCGTCGCTTTCCCATTGGCCTCGAGGGAGCAGGCCTGGGCCTAGAAGTGGCTGGAGGGCCGTGGGGGTGGGGTGGGGCGGGGCAGGGGAAATCGCGCTCGTGACCCTCTCTTTGCCAGTGGGAACTCTCCCTTTCTACTGGATGGGAACATTGTGGGAAAGACAAAGGGGTGGGCGAGGGGAGGATGGGTACCACGCCTTCACAATGTTGCACATCCATCACAACCACCTGGTTCCAAAACGTTTTCAACACCCCAAAAAGAAACCGAAACCCCTGTACCTATAAGCAGTCACTTGCCACACGCCTCCTTCCACACCACCACTACCAACCCCCACACCCTCCCACACACACCCCCTCCCCCCGCCCATACACACGTTCCAGATAGTCCCTGGCAACCACTAGTCAATCTGCTTTCTGTCCATAGAGGTTAGCCTGTTCTGGAGATTTCCTATACATGGAATTATACGACCAAATGTGAGGCCTTGTGTGTCTGGCTGCTTTCACTTAGCGTAATGGTTTCATCAGGGTTCATCCATGTAGAGGCATGAATCAGTACTTCCTTCCTTTGAATGACTGAGTACGATTCTGTTGTATAACTAGGAGGCCACATTTTGTTTACCCACTGGTCAGTTGATGGACAGGTTATTTCCCCCTTCTGGCTATTGTGAATAGCACTGCCATGACCATCTGTGTACAAGTTTTTCTCTGAATATCTGTTTTCAGTTCTTTTGGGTCTATTTCTAGGAGTCAAACTGCTGGCTCATGTGGTAGTTCTGTTTAACTTATTGAGGAACCACCAAACTGATTTCCACAGCAGCTGTACTCTTTCGCATTCCCAACAGTAGTGCATGAGAGTCCCAATTTCTTCACGGCCTCATCAAAACTTGCTTTCTCTTTGCCTCATTTTGTTTTGTTTACAATAGCCATCCTAGTGGGTGTGAAGTGCTAGCTCATGGTGGTTTTCATTTGTATTTCCCAAATGGCTAATGATGTTGCTGTGGTTTGAGTGTGTCCCCCAAATTGTGTGTCTTGGAAACTTAATCCCCAAATTCACATGTTGATGGGAGGCGCAGCCTTTGAGACGGTAATTGGAATTAGATAAGGTCATCGGGGTGAGACTCCCATGATGTGACTGGTGGCTTTATAAGAATAGGAAGAGAGGCCTGAAACGACATACACGCTCTTGCCCTCTCGCCATGTGATACCCTCTGCCATCGCCAGATGCCGGGGCACTTCCCAGTCCCCAGAACGGTAAGAAATAAATTTCTTTTCTTTATAAATTGTTCAGTGTCGGGTATTCAATTATGGCAACAGAAAACAGACTAAGACATCTTTTCATGTGCTTCTTGGCCCTTTGTACCTCTGCTTTGGAGGAATGTCTATTCAAGCCCTTTGCCCGTTTTTTAATTCAGTTGATTGTATTTTGGCTGTGGGCTTCTAAAACTTATTCATATATTCTGGAAAATAGACTCTTATCAGATATGTGATTTGCAAATGTTTCTCCCATTCACTTTCTGGATAGAGCCCTTTGTTGCCCAAAAGATTTAAATTTAAAGTTGGATGTCCAACTTGCCAAATGAAAAGATGTCTGTGGCTTTGCCTTTGGTGTCATACTGAAGGAGCTGTTGCCTAATCCAAGGTCGTGCAAAGTTACATCTCTGTTTTCTTCTTAGAGTTTTATAGTTTCAGCCCTTATATTTAGATCTGTGATCCATTTTGAATTAATTCTTTACATGAAGTGAGGTAGAGGTCCAGGGGCATTCTTTTGCATGTGGCTATCCAGTTGTCCCAGCGCAGTTTGTTGAGGGGATTATTCTTCCCCTCCACCCATTGAGGGTGCTGGAACTCTTACTGAAAATAAACTTTACATAAATATATGGGTTTATTCCTGACTCTGAGTTCTGTAACATTGACCTAATATATCTATCACGATGGGAGTACCACCCTTTTCGGATTACTGCGGTTTTGTAGTACGTTTTGAAATTGGGAAGTGTGAGTCCTTCAACTTTTTTCTTTTCTGAGATTGTTTTGACTATCTGAGCCCCTTACATTTTCTTATGAATTTTAGGATCAGCTTGTCAGTGTTTACAAAGAAGGCAGGTTGGATTCTGACAGGCATCACAATGAATCTGTATATTGCCTTGGAGATTATGGGCATCTTAACAATATTAAGTGTTCCAGTCCATTAACACAAAATGCCGTTCGATTTATTTAGGTCTTCTTTAATTTATTTTAGCAACGTCTTGTAATTTTCAGAGCATACGTCTTGTACACCTTTTGTTAAATTTATTCCTCGACATTTTATCGTTTCGATGCTACTGTAAAATGAATCATTTCCTTAATCTTATTTTCACGTTATTCATTGCTAGGGTATGGAAATACAACTGATTGTTGCAGATTGATCTTGGATACTGCAACTTTGCTGAGCCGAATATGCTTTGCTGAGCATACTCAGACAGGGTTGGCGTATTCGTCCGTTCCTACACTGCTATAAAGAACTGCCTGAGAATGGGTAATTCATAGAGAAAAGAGGTTTAATTGCCTCATGGTTCTGCAGGCTGTACAGGCTTCTGCTTCTGGGCAGGCCTCAGGAAACGTGCAATCATGGCGGAAGGCGAAGGGGAAGCAAGCACCTTCTTCACGTGTTGGAGCAGGAGGAAGAGAGAGAGAACGCGCGCAAAGGGGGAAGCGCTGCACATTTTCAAACAATCATCAGATCTTGTGAGCACTCTATCACAAGAATAGCAAGGGGGAAGTCCGCCCCCATGATTCAATCACCTCCCACTAGGCCCTTCCCTCAACAGGTGGGGATTACAATTCGACATGAGATTTGGGTGGGGACACAGAGCCAAACTGTCTCAGTTTTTTTTTTTTTTCTTTTGTTGGACTCTTTAGTGTCCTCTATATAAGAACATGCCATCTATGCATCTATGAATAGAGATGGTTTTACTTGTTCCTTTCCAATCTGGATGCCTTTTATTTCTTTTTCTTGACTAATTGTCCTGACTAGAACTTTGAATATGATGTTGAATTACAAGTGGCATTCCTGATCTTAGGGGGAAATCAACCAGTCTTTCACTATTAAGTATGATATTATCTCTGGGTTTTTCATGGATGCCCTCTATCAGGTTGAAGAAGTTTCTTTCTGTTCCTGGTTTGTTGAATTTATTTTCATGAAAGGGTACTGCGTTTTGTCAAATGATCCTTTTTGTACATGATTAAAATGACCATAAGCCCCCTCCCCCCTGCTCCGCCATGCATTCTGTTAATATGGTGTATTATATAAATTGATTTTCACATGTTGAACCAACCATTAATATGGTGTATTATATAAGCATTTTCACATGTTGAACCAACCTTACATTTGTGGGATAAATCCTATTTGGTCATAGTATATAAAGAGTGGTCAATAAACATTTCATTGAAAGAATAGGAGTGGATCTGGCAAGCTTCTTGGAGGACAATGTGTGTGTTAAAGAATCTGTAGCATGATGAGAAGCCAAGGCACTTGTGGGAGGAAGGGAGTTGCAACCAATTCATTAAGGCTGGAGAGTACGATGCCAGTGGAACAGTAGTGGTTGATGTGGCTGGGAAAGAGGTAGGCAGGAGCAAGACATGGAGGTTCTATTATGCCATGTTCAGGTTTTAGAATACCCTGTAGGCTACACTGAACCCACTGTGTTCTTTCAGCTTGGGAGTGACATGGTATGATTTGCCTCTAGAAAGATCACCCTGGAAGCTGTGTGGAGAATAGAACAGAGAGGACTGAGATTAGAATTAGAAAGCTGCTGTATTATACCAGTCAAGAAATGACAGATATCTCAACTAAGACAATGGCATTGGTAGATAAGACTAGGGGACAGACTTCATAAAAAGTTTAGGTAATAAAATGGCACATAGTAGACACTCACTACATATCACTCATACTGGCAAACCTAGCTGGAGACATGACAATTCATTTGCTCATTCTTCAAAAAATATTGAAGGGTAGTGCCGGGTATACTGTGTTAAGCATTGAGACAACACCAATAAGAAATATTCTGTTGTATAAATAGGCCACATTTTGTTTATCTACTCATCAGTTGATGAACAGTTCATTAAGTGATTTCCATGGCAGAGGAGGTAAATGTTGTCCTCTATCCTCTTAGATTCTCCAGCTAGGACTTAAATAAGATAGATAAACAAAAGAAAAGCATACAAAATTTTATTTGGTATTTTTTACATGTACATGGGAGCCCTCATAAGAAATATGAAGACTCAAATGATCAATTACAGCTGAATACTTACATACTAGGGTGGAAAAAGTATGGTAAATTGTGAAAACATAACAAGACAAATGGGGTTTGGGCTAGGAGAGTTAATTGTGGAAAAGTCACTAAGAAGGTAAGAGTTGTGTAACAAGGTTTTTTGGTGCAGCTTTCCCTCAAGCCTGGACTCCCCATCTCTGGCAATAAGAATGTGTTTCTTCTTCCTGGTATACAGATAATACCTTTCACATCAGAGTTTCATCTCTTCCTTTCATGAAAAAAAAAGGAAGGTCAGTGTGCCCTTCTTGCATCTGCTACTTTCAAGTGCCTTTAAACACAAAATAATCAATATGCCAAAGTGGCATATTTTGAGGTGGCATTTGATCCCCTACATTACTGATTGGATAGTGTGAATAGTACTTCCATGAACGCTCCTGTACAAGTGTTTGTTTGAACAGATGTTTTAAATTACAGATGCTCCTCATCTTGGGATGGTATTACATCTTGATAAACCCATTGTTAGTTAAAACCATTATTAGTGTCAATTCATTTAATACAGCTATATTAGTCCATTCTCACACTGCTATAAAGAACTACCTGAGACTTGGTAATTTATGAAGAAAAGAGGTTTAATGGACTCACAGTTCTGCAGGCTTAACAGGAAGCATGACTGTGAGGCCTCAGGAAACTTACAGTCACAGCAGCAGGTGAAGGGGAAGCAAGCACGCCTTACCATGGTGGAGCAGGAGAGACAGAGAGTGAAGGAGGGAAATGTCATACACTTTTAAACCATCAGATCTCATGAGAACTCACTCACTGTCTCAAGAACAGCAAGGGGAAATCCACCCCCATGATCCAATCACCTCCCATCAGGCCTCTCCTCTGACACACGGGGATTACAATTCGACATGAGATTTGAGTGGGGATACAGAGCCAAACCATATCAACAGCTAACCTACCAATCATCATAGTTTAGCCTGGCCTACCTTAAACATGCTCAGAACACTTACAATTAGGCTACAGTTGGGCAAAATCATATAACACAAAGCCAAATTTATAATGAAGTGCTGACTATCTCACGTAATTTATTCAATATTGCACTGAAAGTGAAAGGCAGAATGGTTGTATGTGTACTTTAAGTACTTTTATGCATATAGATTCTACTGAATGCATGTTGCTTTCAAACCATCATAAAGTCAAAATATTGTAAGTCCAACCATTATAAGCTGGGAACCATCCGTATTTGAGGTACATACCCATGAATATATTTATGGGTTTATTTCTTGCTTCTTAATTCTATTCCATTTATATATATGTCTGCCCTTATGCCAGTACCACAAAGTGTTGATAACTGTAGCTTTATACGAAGTTTTGAATTTGGGAAATGTGAGTTATCCAGCTTTGTTATTTTTCAGGATTATTTTGGCTATTTGAGGTCTCGCACAATTACACATGAATTTTAAGATTGGCTTTTCCATTTCTGCAAAAAAAAAAAAATGGCCATTGGGATTTTGATGCAGATTGTATTAAATCTGTAGATCACTTTTGGTAGTACTATCATCTTAATAATATTGTCTTCCAATTCATGAACACAGGATATATTTTCACTTCTTTATGCTGTCTCTAATATCTTTCAGCAATGTTTTGTAGTTTTCAGTGTACAAATCTTGTACCTCCTTAGCTGAATTTATTCCTAAGTATTTTATTCTTTTTGATGCTATTTTAAATAGAATTATTTTTTATTTTGTTAATTTCATATCAGATTTTTCATTGCTAGTGTGTAGAAATACAACTGATTTTTGCGTGTTGATCTTATATCTTGCAACTTTGCTGAATTCGTTTATTAGCTCTATAGTGTTTTGTGGATTCTTCGGGGTTTTCCATACATAAGCTCATGTTCATCTGAGAACAAGATAGCTTTACTTATTCCTTTTCAATTTGGATGCCTTTTATTTCTTTTTTTCCTAATTGCTCTGGCTAAGACTTCCAATACAATTTTGAATAGAAGCAGTAAAAGCAGGCATTCTTGTCTCGTTTCTAATGTTAGGGAAATATCTTTCAGTCTTCTACCATTGAGTGTGATGTTAGTTTTGGGTATTTTATGAATGCTCTTTATCATGTTGTGGATTTTCTCTTCCATTTCTAGTTTGCTTAGTGTGTGTTTTTTTTGTTTGTTTGTTTTTTTTTTTTTTTTTTTGTCATGAAAAGGTATTCAGCTTTACCAAGTGATTTTTCTGCATCAACCAGAATGAACTTGCAGGGTTTTTTTCCCCTATATTTTATTCATGTGGAGTTGACTGGTGGATTGATTGTCTTATGTTGAACCAGTCTTGCATTATTGGGATAATTTCCACTTGAGCATGGGATATAACCTTTCTAACATGCTGCTGGATTTGGTTTGCTAATATTTTGTTGAAGATTTTTGCATCTAGATGCATAAGGGAATATTATACTCACATATTCAATTACATGCAATTTGTAATTTTCTTTTCTTGTGATATATTTGTCTGGCTTTGATATCAAGATATGGTGGCCTCATAGTATGAGTTGTAAAGTTTACTCTCCTTTTCTATCTCTTGGAAGAGTTTAAGAAGGATTAATGTTAATCCTTCCTTAAACATTTAGTAGAATTTACCAGTGAGGCCTTCTAGCACAATACCTGGCACATAATATATGGAATCTAGGATTTGTGTAGTCAGTCATTAACTATTTGTTGAATTAATAAGTTGTCTCCCCAAGCAGGTTTCTAATCAAGGCACAAAGATTGAGTAACGAATGAAGGCAAAGCCAATGTATATAGGGTATTAGTTTTCTAATGCTGGGGTGGCAAATTACCACAAACTTAATATGGCTTAAAACAACACAAGTTTATTATCTTACAGTTCTATAGGGCAGAAGACTGACCCAAGTCTCACTGGGCTAAAATCAAGGTGTCATCAGGGCTGCATTTCTTTCTGGAAGCTCTAGAAAAGGATCCTTTTTCGGGCCCGTGTAGTCCCAGCTACTCGAGAGGCTGAGGCAGGAGAATGGCGTGAACCCGGGAGGCGGAGCTTGCAGTGAGCGGAGATCGCGCCACTGCACTCCAGCCTGGGCGACAGAGTGAGACTCCGTCTCAAAAAAAAAAAGAAAAAGAAAAGGATCCTTTTTCCTTTCTTTTCCAGCTTCTAGAGGCCACACACATTCATTAACTCATGGCCTCCTTCCTCCATCTTCGAAGCCAGTAACATTGCACCTTTGTGACTATTCTTAAGTAGTCACGTCTCCCTTTGACTCTCCTCTTCTGCCTCTCTCTCTCACTTCCAAGGCCTCTTGTGATTACATTGGGCCGACCCGGATAATCCAGGATATTCTCCCTATTTTGACATCAGCTAATTGGCAAACTTAATTCCATCTGCAACCTTAAGTCCCTCTTGCCATGCAACATAACACAGTCAAATGTTCTGGGGATTAAAATGTGGACATCACTGGGAGATCATATTGTTCTTAGCACATACAGTTTAGTCACAAGTGAATGATCAACATTTATTAGCTATATAATACTCAAGCTCAACATAAACTTTTTGGATGCTGATAAAACGGAATGGCATTTTACATTGATATATACTTCATTTCAAAACTTCTACTTCTCAATGATTATTCTGTAGCAACAAATTTCTTTTAAATCAGAAATTTGGAAACACAACGAGACCTATCTCAAATCAAAGATGACTATCCCCTTTTGGAGTCAGACTACACATTCATTATTTTAGTCAAAATGAGACATAAAATTCAGGCCCCCAAGAGCTGCCAGTACCCACTTACGCAGGAGGTAGCTAGACGAAACAGGTAGCTTTCTACAAATGATTTTGCACCATCCCACCCGAGAGAGGTGGGTTGGAGTGTTTACTTATTACCTGGGATTTAATTATACTAGCTCTTGCAAAAGCCAAGTCTAAAGGCCATAAATAGAAGGTCAAATTTTCTTCTATATAGAAAGGAGAGCAGCAGAGAAAACAAAATCCTTGGTAAATCTTTAAATAAAGTTCTATGGTTTGAATATGTTATTCATTCTATTTTAACCCCCCCAATACAGATATATTTATAAAAAAGAATATTGTGATTTCTTGTATAACTTGTTTAGGAACAAAGCCACAAATTTATTAATATTTTCTATTCCATGGGAAGAAAAAAATGCTACATGGCAGAATAATTTTTAAAAATTTCCGGCCAGGCTTGGTGGCTTACGCCTGTAATCCCAGCACTTTGGGAGGCAGAGGCGGGCAGATCACAATCAGGAGATCGAGACCATCCTGGCTAACACAGTGAAACCCTGTCTCTACTAAAAAAATACAAAAAATTAGCCGGGCGTGGTGGCGGGCGCCTGTAGTCCCAGCTACTCGGGAGGCTGAGGCAGGAGAATGGCATGAACTCGGGAGGCAGAGCTTGCAGTGAGCCGAGATAGCGCCCCTGCACTCCAGCCTGGGCGACAGAGCAAGACTCCATCTCAAAAAAAAAAAATTCCCATGACACTAAACTCTGATGTGTGATCATATAATAGACTTACATTGATTCCTATTTTAGTGTATTCAAGCAGATAAAAAATCCCAGGTGTTCTATGAGTGATATCATTTTCAGTATTTCTTATGCTGTATGCCATGGTTTAAATCTAGGCCTTTGAATTGGCATTACTACCATATTTGTCAAACTGTATTCCCTTTCTCTTGAATATGTTATGTAATTTTGTCCAGAACCCAGACATGTCAAGGTGTGAAATCCCACGTTTTGGATACTAACATGTGTCTCATTAATTCATACAGTGGGATCATTCATTAATGCCGACATTATAGACTCTCTCTCTCTACACACACACACATACACACTACATTCTTAGAAGATCATTCTGAGACCAGGGTGGAGGATAGGCTGTGCATTCCCAGTACTCTTTCACAGCTGACTCTGTCCTCTGCCAGTGTTTTTCAAACTTTAGTGTGCTTATGAAACACCTAAGGGTCTTATTAAAATTTAGATTCTGATTCAGTAGAACTGACATGGTGCCCAAGGAACTGCATCTCTTTTAAAAAATCTATATTTAGGCATAATTGACAAATAAAAGTTGCATATATTTAAGAGGTACAACTTGATGTTTTGATATATTTTGTTTTTGATATATGACGTTTGATACATTGTGAAATGGTCACCACAAGCAAGCTAATTAAGATATATCTATCTCTTTGCCTAGCTACCTTTTTTGTGGTGAGAACATTTATGACCTACTCTTCTAGCAAATTTCAAGTATACAATATTGTTTACTATAGTTACTATATCGTACATTAGATCTCCAGAACTAAGTTATCTTGCATAAGTGAAATTTTGTACCCTTTGATCAACATCTCCCTGTTTCCCCCACACCACAGTCCCTAGCACCTAACATTCTACTGTCTGCTTTTATGCGTTTGACCATCTTAGATTCCACATATGAGGTCATGAAGTATTTTTCTTTCTGTGTCTGGCTTATTACACTTAGCATAATATTTTCCAGGTTCATCCATGTTATCACAAGTGGGAGGATTTTCTTCTATTTTAAGGCTGAATAATATTTTATAATTGTGGGACTATTCCATCATATATATATATATATATCAGATTTTCTTTATCCCTCCATCCATCAATGGACACACTTAGGTTGTTTCCCTATCTTGGCTATTGTGAATACTGTTACAGCGAACATGGGAGTGCAGATATTCAACATACTGATTTTGTATCCTTTGGATATATAACAGAAGTGAGATTGCCAGATCACATGGTATTCTATTTTTACTTTTTTTGAGGAACCTCTATGCTGTTTTTCATAATGGCTGTACCAATTTATTTTTGCAGCAACAGTGTACAAAGGTTTCCTTTTCTCCACATTACCACCAACATTTGTCATCTTTTGTCTTTTTGATAATAGCTATTTGCTATGGTTTGAGTGTTTTCCCCAAAAAACATATGTTGGAAACTTAATTCCCAATGCAACAGTGTTGGCAGGTAGGGCCGAATGGGAGGTGTTTAGGTTACGAGGACTCCACCCTCACGAATGGATTAATGCCGATTACAAAAGCACCTAAGGCTGTGAATTTGAACTCTTGCTCTCTCTTGCCCTCTTTTTCCCCTTCTGCCATGTTATGATATAGAAAGAAGGCCTTTGCCAGATGCTGGCCTCTTGATCTTGGACTGCCCAGCCTCCAGAACTGTGAGCCATATACATTTGTGTTCACTACAAATTACTCAGTCTGTGGTATTCTGTCATAGCAGCATAATAAATTAGAGTCCATAATAAGTTATTGTCCATAACAGACTAAGACACCATTCTAATAGATGTGAGGGAATATCTCATTGTGTTTTGATTTGCATTTCCCTGTGGGTTAGTGATGCTGAGCATCATTTATCTGTTGGCCTTTTATATTTCTTCTTTTGAAAAATTCTATTTGGGTCCTTTGCCCATTTTTAATTGGGTTGTTTCTTATTAATGAGTTGTTTGAGTTTCTTACCCATTATCAGATATACAGTTTGCAAATATTTTCATCCATTCCATAGGTTGTCTTTTTACTCTGTTGATTATTTCTTTTGCTGTGCAGAAACTTTTTAGTTTGATGCAATCCCAGTTGTCTATTTTTGTTTTTGTTGCCTGTGCTTTTGGTGTCATATAAAAAAATTATTGCCCAAATCAATATCAGGTAGCTTTTTTCCTGTTTTCTTCTAGGAGTTTTATAGTTTCAGGTCTTATATACAAGTGTTTAATCAATTTTGAGTTGAATTTTATGTATAGTGTGAGAAAAGGGCCCAATTTCTTTCTTCTGCATGTGGATATTCAGTTTTCCCAATATCATTTATTGAAGAGACTCTCTTTTCCCCGTTGTGTGTTCTTGGCACCCTTGTCAAAAATCTGTTGACTGTAAATGTGTGAACTTATTTCTGGGCTTTTCTATTCTGTTCCTTTGGTTGATGTGTCTATTTTTATGCCAGTACCATACTATTTTGATTACTGGAGACTTGTAGTATATTTTGAAATCAGGAAGTATGATGCCTCTAGCTTTGTTCTTCTTGCTTAAGATTGCTTTGCCAGGCTGCATGTGGTGGCCCACACCTGTAATCCCAGCACTTTGGGAGGCTGAGGCGGGTGGATCACTTGAGGTCAGGAGTTTAAGAGCAGCCTGGCCAACATGGTGAAACCCTGTCTCTACTGAAAAAATACAAAAATTAGCCAGATGTGGTAGCAGGCCCCTGTGATCCAGCTAATCTGGAGACTGAGGCAGGAGAATCACTTAAACCTGGGAGGCAGAGGTTGTAGTGAGCCGAGATCGCACCACTGCACTCCAGCCTGGGCAACAGAGCAAGACTCTGTCTCAAAAAAAAAAAAAAAGATTGCTTTGCCTCCTTGGGGTGTTTTGTGATTTCATATTAATTAAAAAAATTTTTTTTATTTCCGTGAAGAACATCATTGAGATTTTGATAGGGATCACATCAAATCTAAAGATTACTTTGGGTAGTGTGGACATTTTAACAATACTAATTCTTCCAATCTAGGAATATGGAATATCTTTTATTTATCTGTGTCTTCTTTAATTTCCTTCATAAATGTTTTCTATATTTTCATTGTACAAGTCTTTCATTTCTTTGGTTAAGCCTGTTCCTAAGTATTTTATTCTTTTGTTGCTATTGTAAATAAGATTATTTTCTAATTTCCTTTGGGATAGTTCATAGTGTATAGAAACACCACTGATTTCTGTATGTTGATTTTGTATCCTGCAACTTTACAGAATTCATGTATTAGTTCTAACAATTTTTTCTTGAGTCTTTAGAGTTTTCTACATGTATGATCATGTCATCTGCAAAAAGAGATAATTTTACTATTCTCTTCTATTTGGATGCTTTTTATTTTATTTATTTTTTAAATTATATTTTAAGTTCTGGGTTACATGTGCAGAACGTGCAGTTTTGTTACATAGGTATACACGTGCCCTGGTGGTTTGCTGCACCCATCAACCCGTCACCTACATTAGGTATTTCTCCTAATGTTATCCCTCCCCTAGCCCCCCACCCCCCAACAGGCCCCGGCGTGTGATGTTCCACTCCCTGTTTCCATGTGTTCTCATTGTTCAGCTCCCACTTATGAGTGAAAACATGCAGTGTTTGGTTTTCTGATCTTGTGATAGTTTGCTGAGAATGATGGTTTCCAGCTTCATCCATGTCCCTGCAAAGGGCAGGAACTCATCCTTTTTATGGCTGTATAGTATTCCATGGTGTATATGTGCTACATTTTCTTAATCCAGTCTATCATTGATGGACATTTGGATTGGTTCCAAGTCTTCGCTATTGTGAATAGTGCCACAGTAAACATACATGTGCATGTGTCTTTATCGTAGAATGATTTATAATCCTTTGGGTATATGCCCAGTAGTGGGATTTGCTGGGTCAAATGGTATTTCTAGTTCTAGATCCTTGAGGAATTGCCATACTGTCTTCCACAATGGTTGAATTAATTTACACTCTCATCAACAGTGTAAAAGCGTTACTATTTTTCCACAACCTCTCCAGCATCTGTTGTTTCCTGACTTTTTAATGATCACCATTCTAACTGGCGTGAGTTGGTATCTTATTGTGGTTTTGATTTGCATTTCTCTAATGACCAGTGATGATGAGCATTTTTTCAAATGTCTGTTGGTTGCATAAATGTCTTCTTTTGAGAAGTGTCTGTTCATATCCTTTGCCCATTTTTTGATGGGGTTGTTTGTTTTTTTCTTATAAATTTGTTTAAGTTCTTTGTGGATTCTGTATATTAGCCCTTTGTCAGATGGATAGATTGCAAAAATTTTCTCCCATTCTGTCGGTTGCCTGTTCACCCTGATGATAGTTTCTTTTGCTGTGCAGAAGCTCTTTAATTTAATTAGATCCCATTTGTCAATTTTGGCTTTTGTTGCCATTGCTTTTGGTGTTTTAGACATGAAGTCTTTGCCCATGCCTATCTCCTGAATGGTATTGCCCAGGTTTTCTTCTAGGATTTTTATGGTCCTAGGTCTTACGTTTAAGTCTTTGATTCATCTTGAGTTGATTTTTGTAAAAGGTGTAAGGAAGGGGTCCTGTTTCAGTTTTCTGCATATGGCTAGCCAGTTTTCCCAACACCATTTATTAAATAGGGAATCTTTTCCCCATTGCTTGTTTGTGTCAGGTTTGTCAAAGATCAGATGGTTGTAGCTGTGTGGTGTTATTTCTGAGGCCTCCGTTCTGTTACATTGGTCTGCATATCTGTTTTGGCCCCAGTACCATGCTGTTTTGGTTACTGTAGCCTTGTAGTATAGTTTCAAGTCAGGTAGCATGATGCCTCCAGCTTTGTCCTTCCTGCCCAGGATTGTCTTGGCTATGAGGGTTCTTTTTTGGTTCCATATGAAGTTTAAAGTAGTGTTTTCCAATTCTGCGAAGAAAGTCAGTGGTAGCTTGATGGAGATGGCATTGAATCTATAAATTACTTTGGGCAGTATGGCCATTTTCATGATATTGATTCTTCCTATCTGTGAGCATGGAATGTTTTTCCGTTTGTGTCCTCTCTTATTTCCTTGATCAGTGGTTTGTAGTTTTCCTTGAAGAGGTCCTTCACATCCCTTGTAAGTTGTATTTGTAGGTATTTTATTTTCTTAGTAGCAATTGTGAATGGGAGTTCACTCATGATTTGGCTCTCTGTCTGTTATTGGTGTATAGGAATGCTTGTGATTTTTACACATTGATTTTGTATCCTGAGACTTTGCTGAAGTTGCTTATCAGCTTAAGGAGGTTTTGGGCTGAGATGATGGGGTTTTCTAAATATACAATCATGTCATCTGCAAAGAGAGACAATTTGACTTCCTCTTTTCCTATTTGAATACCCTTTATTGCTTTCTCTTGCCTGATTGCCCTGACCAGAACTTCCAATACTATGTTGAATAGGAGTGGTGAGAGAGGGCATCCTTGTCTTGTGCCGGTTTTCAAAGGGAATGCTTCCAGTTTTTGCCCATTCAGTATGATATGGGCTGTGGGTTTGTCATAAATAGCTCTTATGATTTTGAGATATGTTCCATCGATATGTAGTTTATTGAGAGGTTTTAGCATGAAGGGGTGTTGAATTTTATCGAAGGCCTTTTCTGCATCTATTGAGATAATCATGTGGTTTTTGTCATTGGTTCTGTTTATGTGATGAATTATGTTTATTGATTTGCATATGTTGAACCAGCCTTGCATCCCAGGGATGAAGCCAACTTGATTGTGGTAGATAAGCTTTTTGATGTGCTGCTGGATTCGTTTTGCCAGTATTTTATTGAGGATTTTTGTATTGGTGTTCATCAGGGTTATTGGCCTGAAATTTTCTTTTTTTGTTGTGTCTCTGTCAGGTTTTGGTATCAGGATGATGCTGGCCTCATAAAATGAGTTAGGGAGGATTCCCTCTTTTTCTATTGTTTGGAATGGTTTCAGAAGGAATGGTACCAGCTCCTCTTTGTGCCTCTGGTAGAATTTGGCTGTGAATCCCTCTGGTCCTGTACTTTTTTTGGTTGGTAGGCTATTAATTACTGCCTCAATTTCAGAACTCGTTATAGGTCTATTCAGGGATTCAACTTCTTCCTGGCTTAGACTTGGGAGGGTGTATGTGTCCAGGAATTTATCTATTTCTTCTAGATTTTCTAGTTTATTTGCATAGACGTGTTTATAGTATTCTCTGATGGTAGTTTGTATTTCTGTGGGATCAGTGGTGATATCCCCAATATCATTTTTTATTGCATCTATTTGATTCTTCTCTCTTTTCTTCTTTATTAGTCTGGCTAGCAGTCTATCTATTTTGTTGATTTTTTCAAAAAAAACAGCTCCTGGATTCAATGATTTTTTGAACTTTTTTTGTGTCTCTATCTCCTTCAGTTCTGCTCTGATCTTAGTTATTTCATGTCTTCTGCTAGCTTTTGAATTTGTTTGCTGTTGCTTCTCTAATTCTTTAATTTTGATGTTAGGGTGTCAATTTTCAATCTTTCCTGCTTTCTCTTGTGGGCATTTAGTACTATAAATTTCCCTCTAAACACTGCTTTAAGTGTGTCCCAGAAATTCTGGTATGCTGTGTCTTCATTCTCATTGGTTTCAAAGAACATCTTTATATCTGCCTTCATTTCGTTATTTACACAGTAGTCATTCAGGAGCAGGTTGTTCAGTTTCCATGTATTTTTGCAGTTTTGAGTGTGTTTCTTAATCCTGAGTTCTAATTTGATTGCACTGTGGTCTGAGAGACTGTTTGTTATGATTTCCATTCTTTTGTATTTGCTGAGGATTGTTTTACTTCCAATTATGTAATCAATTTTAGAATAAGTGTAATGTGGTGCTGAGAAGAATGTATAATCTGTTGATTTGGGGTGGAGAGTTCTGTAGATCTCTATTAGGTCTGCTTGGTCCAGAGCTGAATTCAAGTCCTGAATATCCTCGTAAATTTTCTGTCTCATTGATCTAATATTGACAGTGGAGTGTTAAAGTATCCCACTATTATTGTGTGGGAGTCTAAGTCTCTTTGTGTATGTCTCTAAGAACTTGCTTTATGAATCTGGGTGCTCCTGTATTGGGTGCATATATATTTAGGATAGTTAGCTCTTCTTGCTGCATTTTTCTCTTTACCATTATGTGATGCTCTTCTTTGTCTCTTTTGGTCTTTGTTGGTTTAAAGTCTGTTTTATCAGAGATTAGGATTGCAACTCCTGCTTTTTTTTTTTTTTTTTTTTTTGCTTTCCATTTGCTTGGTAAATATTCCTCCATCCCTTTATTTTGAGCCTATATGTGTCTTTGCAAGTGAGATGAGTCTCCTGAATACAGCATACTGATGGGTCTTGACTCTTTATCCAATTTGCCAGTCTGTGTCTTTTAATTGGGGTATTTAGCCCATTTACATTTAAGGTTAATATTGTTATGTGTGAATTTCATCCTGTCATTATGATGCTAGCTGGTTGTTTTGCCCATTAGTTAATGCAGTTTCTTCATAGTGTCAATGTTCTTTACAATTCGGTATGTTTTTGCAGTGGCTAGTACCAGTTGTTCCTTTCCATGTTTAGTGCTTCTTTCAGGAGCTCTTGTAAGGCAGGTCTGGTGGTGACAAAATCCCTCAGCATTTGCTTGTCTGTAAAGAATTTCATTTCTCCTTCACTTATGAAGCTTTAAGAGGTTTAATTGACTCACAGTTCTGCATGGCTGTCCCATAAGTCCCATGTTCTTTCCTCAGGAAACCTACAGTCATAGCAGAAAGGGAAATAGGCACATCTTACATGGCAGCAGGCAAGAGAGAGTGTGTGAAGGAGGAACTGTCAAACACTTATAAAACCATCAGCTCTCGTAAGAACTCACTATCAGGAGAACAGCATGGGGGAAACCATCCCCATGATCCAATCACCTCCCACTAGGTCCCTCCCTTGACATGTGGGGATTATGGGGATTACAATTCAAGGTGAGATTTGAGTGGGAACATAGAGCCAAACCATATCAGTATCTAAAAGGAAAAACCTTCAGTTTTTCCACATTTGGTTATGATATCAGCTGTGAGCTTTTCCTATATGGTCTTTATTGTGTTAAGTTCCTTCTGTATCTATCTTGCTGAAAGTTTTTATTATGAAGGGATATCTAGTTTTGTCAAATTCTTTTTCTGTATTGATCGAAATAATCATGTGTTTTTTATCTTTCATTCTGATAATGTGGTATATCACATTGATTGATTTGCCCATGTTGAACCATCCTTGCATCCTAGGGATAAATTCCACTTGTTCATGATGAATGATCCTTTTAATGTGCTGTTGAATTTGGTTGGCTGGTGTTTTGTTGAGGATTTTTGTATCCGTGTTCATCAGGGATATTGGCCTGTAGTTTTCTTTCTTTTCTTTTCTCTTTTTTTTTTTTTTTTTTTTTTTGAGACAGAGTCTTGCTCTGTCGCCCAGGCTGGAGTGCAGTGGTGGTATGATCTTGGCTCACTACAACCTCTACCTCCTGGATTCAAGCAATTCTCCTGCCTCAGCCTCCTGAGTAGCTGGGACTACTGGAACATGCCATCACACCCAGCTAATTTTTGTATTTTTTTAGTAGAGATGAGTTTTCACCTTGTTGACCAGGCTGGTCTCGAATTCCTGACCTCAAGTGATTTGCCTGCTTCAGCCTCCCAAAGTGTTGGGATTACAGGCTTAAGCCACCACACCTGGCCTGGCCTGTAGTTTTCTTTTCTAGTGTTGTTTTTGCCTGGATATGGTATCAGGGTGATGCTGGCTAATAAATTGTGTTTTGAAGTGTTCTCTCATATTTTTTGGAAGAGTTTATGAAATACTGGTAGTAATACTTCGTTGAATGTTTGATAGAATTCATCCATGAAGCCATTGGTCCTGGGCTTTTCTTTGTTGGAAAGTTTTTGATTACTAGATTTAATATCCCTATTTGTTGTTAGTTGTTAAGGCTTTCTATTTCTTTGTTATTCAGTTTTGGTATGTTATATGTTTCTAGGAATTTATCCATTTCCTCTAGGTTAACCAATTTGTTGACACTTACAATAGTCCCTTATGGTTCTGTCTGTTTCTGTGACATCAGTTGTAATGTCTCCTCTTTCATTTATATTTTATTTATATGAGTCTTCTCTCTTTTTTTGTAGTCTAGATAAGGACTTGTCAATTTTGTTTATTTTTTCAAAAAAATCAGCTCTTAGTTTTGTCAATTATTTCCAATTGTTTTTTTATTCTCCGTTTTATTTATTTCTGCTCTAGCATTTATTATTTCCTTTGTTCTGCTACCTTTGGGCTTAGTTTTTTTTTTCTTCTTTTTGTAGTTCCTGGAGGTGATAAATTGGGTTGTTTATTTCATATGTTTCTTCTTTTTAAATATAGGCATTTATTGCTATAAATTTCCCTATTAGTATGCTTTTACTGCATCCTTTAAGTTTTGGCATATTATCAAGATTTCAGTTTCTTCTGTGACCCAATGGTCGTTCAAGAATGTGTTGTTTAGTTTCCACATATTTGTGAATTTTCATGTTTTCTTATTGTTATTGATTTGTAGTTTCAAAGGGAATGCTTCCAGTTTTTGCCCATTCGGTATGATATTGGCTGTGGGTTTGTCATAGATATGATTTGTAGTTTCAATCTACTGTGGTCAGAAAATATACTTGGTATGATATTAATCTTAAATTTATTATAACTTGTTTTGTGACCTGAAAGGTGATCTGTCCTGAAGAATGTTCTGTGTGTGCTTGATAATTCTACTGTTGGGTGGAAAGTTCTATATACACATTTTAGGTCCATTGGGTCTATTTTATTCTTCAGTTCTGTTTTGTCCTTATTGATTTTCTGTTGGGATGATCTATTCATTATAGAGAGTGGAGTATTGAAGTCAGCTATATTGTATTGTTATCTATTTCTTCTTCCATGTCTGTCAATGTTTGCTTTATATATTTAGGTGCTTTCATGTTGAGTACATATATATTTATAATTATTACATTTTCCTGTTCAAGTAACCCTTTTATTATATAATGACCTTCTATGTCTCATGTCACAGTTTTTTACTTAAAGACTATTTTATCTCATACAAGTATAGCCACCCTTGCTCTCTTTTGGTTACAGTTTGCATGGCATAACTTTCTCCACCCCTTCACTTTCAGCCTATGTATGTCCTTAAATCAAAAGTGAGTCTGTTATCAACAACATGTAGTTGGGTCCTGTTTATTTTTGTTTCTTACTTCCCATCTCTGAATTGTTGGCTTTTTAAAAAGCCCATTCAGTTACTCTATGTCTTTTGATTGGGGAGTTTAGTCAATTTACACTTAAAGTAATTATTGATAGGTTAGGACTTTCTGTTGCCATTCTGTTAATAGTTTTCTGTTTTGTAGTTTTCTTGTTCCTTTCTTCTTTTTCTTTCTTTGTGGTTTGATGATTTTTGCTTGGATGTGTTTTGATTCTTTTCTCTTTATCTTCTGTATATCTACTGTGTGTGTGTGTGTGTGGTTACCACAGGGATCAAATTGAACATTTTATAGTTATGGCAGTCTGTTTTAAGCTGACAACACCTTCAATCACATACAGAAACTCTATACTTTACTCATTCCCCCCGCCACAACTTTATGTAATCGACGTCATATTTTACTTCCTTCTATATTGTGTTTCCATTGAGAAATTTCTGTCACTATAGTTACTATTACTATTTTTGTCTTTTAATTTATAAATTAATATTAATAGTGATTTATAACAATCATTATAGTGTTACAATATTCTATGTTTCTCTTTATATTTACCTTTAGCAATGAAAGGATTCATATGGTTTTGTGTTATTGGTTTTATTTCTTTTTTTTTATTATTATTATTATTATTATACTTTAGGTTTTATGGTACATGTGCGCAACGTGCAGGTAAGTTACATATGTATACATGTGCCATGCTGGTGCGCTGCACCCATTAACTCGTCATCTAGCATTAGGTATATCTCCCAATGCTATCCCTCCCCCCTCCCTCCACCCCACAACAGTCCCCGAAGTGTGATGTTCCCCTTCCTGTGTCCATGTGTTCTCATTGTTCAATTCCCACCTATGAGTGAGAATATGCGGTGTTTGGTTTTTTGTTCTTGCGATAGTTTACTGAGAATGATGATTTCCAATTTCATCCATGTCCCTACAAAGGACATGAACTCATCATTTTTTATGGCTGCATAGTATTCCATGGTGTATATGTGCCACATTTTCTTAATCCAGTCTATCATTGTTGGACATTTGGGTTGGTTCCAAGTCTTTGCTATTGTGAATAATGCCGCAATAAACATACGTGTGCATGTGTCTTTATAGCAGCATGATTTATAGTCCTTTGGGTATATACCCAGTAATGGGATGGCTGGGTCAAATGGAATTTCTAGTTCTAGATCCCTGAGGAATTGCCACACTGACTTCCACAATGGTTGAACTAGTTTACAGTCCCACCAACAGTGTAAAAGTGTTCCTATTTCTCCACATCCTCTCCAGCACCTGTTGTTTCCTGACTTTTTAATGATTGCCATTCTAACTGGTGTGAGATGGTATCTCATTGTGGTTTTGATTTGCATTTCTCTGATGGCCAGTGATGGTGAGCATTTTTTCATGTGTTTTTTGGCTGCATAAATGTCTTCTTTTGAGAAGTGTCTGTTCATATCCTTTGCCCACTTTTTGATGGGGTTGTTTGTTTTTTTCTTGTGAATTTGTTGGAGTTCATTGTAGATTCTGGATATTAGCCCTTTGTCAGATGAGTAGGTTGCGAAAATTTTCTCCCATTTTGTAGGTTGCCTGTTCACTCTGATGGTAGTTTCCTTTGCTGTGCAGAAGCTCTTTAGTTTAATTAGATCCCATTTGTCAATTTTGGCTTTTGTTGCCATTGCTTTTGGTGTTTTAGACATGAAGTCCTTGCCCATGCCTATGTCCTGAATGGTAATGCCTAGGTTTTCTTCTAGGGTTTTTATGGTTTTAGGTCTAACATTTAAGTCTTTAATCCATCTTGAATTGATTTTTGTATAAGGTGTAAGGAAGGGATCCAGTTTCAGCTTTCTACATACGGCTAGCCAGTTTTCCCAGCACCATTTATTAAATAGGGAATCCTTTCCCCATTTCTTGTTTTTGTCAGGTTTGTCAAAGATCAGATAGTTGTAGATATGTGGCATTATTTCTGAGGGCTCTGTTCTGTTCCATTGATCTGTATCTCTGTTTTGGTACCAGTACCATGCTGTTTTGGTTACTGTAGCCACAAGGTTTTTTTAATTTCAACTTAAAGAACTATTAGCACTTCTTATAAGGCAGGTCTCGTGGTGACAAACTCCCTCAGTTTTTGTTTGAGAAAGGCTTTATCTTTGTCTTCATTCTTAAAGGACAGTTTTTCCAGATAAAGTATTGTTGATTGGATTTTTTTTCTCTCTAGTACTTTGAATATATCATCCCACTCTTTCCTGACATGCTGAGATATCCACTCATAGTCTTATGGAGCTCCCCTATAGGTGACAATTCACTGTCTTCTTACTACCCCAAAATTCTCTTTTGTCTTTGTTGATAATTTAATTATAATGCGTCTCACTGTAGACTTCTGTGGGTTTAATGTATTTGGTTATCTTTGGGCTTAATGAATCCAGATGGCACTTTCCCTCCCTAGATTTGGGGAGTTCTCACCTATTATTTCTTTAAATAAGTTTCCTTTCTCTCTCTCTTCTCCTTTTAAGATTTCTATAATGCATCTATCATTTTGCTTGATGATGTCCCATAAGTCCTATGTTCTTTCTTCACTCTTTCTCATTTTTCTTTTTATTCCACTAACTACATAATTTCAAATGACTTGTCTTCAAGTTTACAAATTCTTTCTTCTGAATGATTGAGTCTGCTATTAAAGATCGCTATTAAATTTTTTAGTTCAGTCATTCTTCAGCTATATTCAGCAATATTCTTTAGCTACAGGATTTTTATTTGGTTCTTTTTTATGGTTTTTATTTCTTTATTAAACTTCTAATGTTGTTCATGTATTGTTTTCCTCATTTTGTTTGTCGTCTTCCTGTATCCTCTTGTAGCTCATTGAGCTTCTTTAAATGATTATTTTGAATTCTTTGTCAAAAATTTCATGAATCTCCATTTCTTCAGGGTTGGTTACTGGAGCTTTATTAGTTCCCTTTGGTGATGTCATATTTGCCTGATTCTTCATGATCCACATAGCCTTGCATTGGTATCTGTGCATTTGAGTGAGCTGACACCTCTTCTGGTCTGAAGTTGAGTACTCAGACAATGGGCCCATTACCAGGGCTTTGGATAGGTATAGCTCTCTCTGGGTCCTTGAGTGGGCAGGACTGCCTGCAGACCATGATGCAGTGGGCCTGGAGCTGGGTCAAAGGGCTGCTTCAGGGTCCCCACTTGGGCCCACAGTCAGCGGGCCTGTTATGGGGGCACAGGTAAGTGTGGATTCAGGCAGGACTGTCTCCAGAACATGGTACAGCAAGACTGGAGTTGGCTCACAGGGTTACTTCTGAGTCCACAGTCAGGTCTAGTTGGTGGGCCTGGTTCCAGAGGTAGACTGGCATGACTCCCACCAGTTTCCTGAGTAGGCAAAACTTCCCCAAGACCATGGTAGTGTGGTACTGAAGCTGCTTCAGGTACAGCTGCTTCAGAGTCCACAGTTGGGATCCCTGTTACTGGGGTTGCCAATGGGAGTTGCTCCTCCCAGATTCCTGGGCAGATAGGGATAGTGGTAGGACCACATACAAACAGCTCTGGAGCTAAGTCCCCAGGGTGGTGGGCTGCTTCTGGGTCCACAACCAGAACTACAGTTGACAGGCCTGCCACTAAAATGTGGGCCTGCCTTATTAAACTATTCATCTTTGTTCTTGAGCTCTACCAGGGTTTCTCAACCTCCTACCTGAATCCCAAGGCTCCCACAAAGACACTCTTGTCCATAGATCATTGTCAAATTATTGTTCCTGTGGGGGAACAAGAGCTAGGGACCTCCTATCCCATCAACTCACTGATACCGTTGTCCTGATGCTGCATTTTGAATTGTCCTCAGGTGATGCTGCTACTCCTGGGCTGTGGATCATGCTGGAGTAGCAGAGCCCAAATGGCTTCCTCAACTTTTATAAGCCTTTTACAGGAACTCAAAGTAGAAAATAACTTCACTTGCCCCAGACCTAATAATTTCCCTTGTTCCCACTTCTTCTTGGTGCTTTCCTCCTTTGTGTCTACCATCGTAACGTCCATCTAACCATAGTTATCTTATGTAGATGTTGGATGCTGTTGAGAAATGCACAAAGCAAATTAGAAGGAAGATATGATTGACAGAAATTGCTTTTTACTCTGTATTCACTTTCCATGTATTTGTGCTAATCTCTCCATACAGGTCTTCTTTGGCAATGTGGATTCATCTGGGATAAAACACAATATTTTTAACCCTCCAATTATTGCTCGATACATCCGTTTGCACCCAACTCATTATAGCATTCGCAGCACTCTTCGCATGGAGTTGATGGGCTGTGATTTAAATAGTAAGTGCCAAGTCATCCCATATCCTTCTTCCCTCAACCATGGGTAGGGTGACTAACTGTTCTAGTTATCCTGAGACTGGGAGAGGGGTTCCCAGTATCAGGACACAAAATTGTCAGTGCTAAAACCAGCATAGTCCTGGGCAAACCCAGAAATACCATTCAACCCAGCAACCCCATCACTGGGTATATAATCAAAGGAATATAAATCATTCTGTCATAAAGACACATGCACGCATATGTTCATTTCAGCGCTATTCACAATAGCAAAGGCATGGAATCAACCTAAATGCCCATCAACAACAGATTGGATAAAGAAAATGTGGTACATACATACCATGGAATACTATGCAGCCATAAAAAAGAATGAGATCATGTCCTTTTCAGCAACATAGATGCAGCTAGAGGCCATTATCATAAATGAACTAATGCAGGAACAGAAAACCAAATATCATATGTTCTCATAAGTGGGAGCTAAACATTAAATGCACATGGACACAATGATGGACACTCAGGAGGGGAGAGGTTGGGAGGGGGGTGTGGGTTAGAAGGTTATGTATTGGGTACTGCACTCACTACCTGGGTGAGGGGATCATTCATACACCAAGCCTCAGTGACATGCAATTTACCCATGCAACAAACCTACCCATGTACCCCTAGAATCTAAAATAAAAGTAGAAGAAGAAAAGAAACAAAGAAAATTAAAGAGTCACACAAAGTGGGAAGAGCTGGCCAGAAAACAGATAACAATAACAGAATTGACCAGGCGAGGTGGCTCACACCTGTAATCCCAGCACTTTGGGAGGCCAAGGCGGGCAGATCACGAGGTCAGGAGATCAAGACCATCCTGGCTAACACGGTGAAACCCCAACTCTACTAAAAATACAAAAAATTAGCGGGGCATGGTGGCATGTGCCTGTAGTCCCAGCTACTCGGGAGGCTGAGGCAAGAGAATCGCTTGAACTCGGGAGGCAGAGGTTGCAGTGAGCTGAGATCATGCCACTACACTCCAGCCTGGGTGACAAAGTGAGACTCCATCTCAAAAAAACAAAAAGCAAAACAAAACAAAAAACCAATAACAGAATCTGTGCAAAAGTTAACACCTGAGAAATGATATTATGATGACAGTAGCCCTAGAATATCAGTGGAAGCTGCTCAGTATAACTGAGGCTGAAGCATGTCCTTGTGATAACCTTCTTTTTTCTTTTCTTTGAGGTTGCAGCATGCCATTGGGAATGGAGAGTAAAGCAATATCAGATGCACAGATTACTGCTTCATCCTACTTTACCAATATGTTTGCCACCTGGTCTCCTTCAAAAGCTCGACTTCACCTCCAAGGGAGGAGTAATGCCTGGAGACCTCAGGTAAGAGGCAACAGATTTACTGTTTAACTGACTCAGAGCAGTGGTTGGGGAAAAAATCGGGGAAGGCCTTGACTATTTCTTCTGAGGTATTTCTGTCAACTGTTAGTTCTAAAAAGTGTGTCAAGGAAGTTTGGTTATGGGCAGACAACCACACAGGCATTTGGGGGAAATGATCTCTAATTGAACCTCCTGGAAGAAGAATCTCTATGTCTAGTACTGGGCTAATATCTGTCAAAGAATTGTAGAAGCTAAAGTCCATTTTACAGATAAATATCAACAATTAGCTTTCTTTCCAGGTTTCTCATTACATCAATGAAAAGTAAACATTTACTACACATCTTAGTATCCCTAGGATGAGCCTAGGGATACAAAGGTGAACTGTGAAAAATTTTGGCCCTGAAGTTGCTTAGAGTTGAATAAGAGAGACTGACTAGCCAATAGAAAGTAGAGGCTGGGTGCAGTGGCTCATGCCTGTAATCCCAGCACTTTGGGAGGCTGAGGCGGGCCGATCACAAGGTCAGGAGTTCTAGACCACTCTTTTGCTGAGGCAGGATAATCGCATGAACCCGGGAGGCGGAGGTTGCAGTGAGCTGAGATCACGCTATTGCACTCCAGCCCAGGCGACAGTGCCTGACTCTGTCTGAAAGAGACAGAGACAGAGAGAGAGAGAGAAAGGAAAGAAGGAAGGAAGAGGAAGGAAGGAAGGAGCGAGGCCGGGCAGAGTGACTCACGCCTGTAATCCTAGCACTTTGGGAGGCCTAGGTGGAAGATCACCTGAAGTCAGGAGTTCAAGACCAGCCTGGCCAACCTGGTGAAAACTCATCTCTACTAAAAATATAAAATTATCCGGACATGGTGGTGGGCACCTGTAACCACAGCTACTCGGGAACCTGAGGCAGGAGAATCGGTTGAACTCGGGAGGCAGAGGTTCAGTGAGCTGAGATCGTGCCATTGCACTACAGCCTGGGTGACAGAGCAAGACTCTGTCTCAAAAAAGAAAGTAGAATGAGAAGTGCTGTGGTATGGTTAAGAGGGATTTGGGAATTTCTGGGAATAAATGGTGACCAAGAGGCTACTAGTCCAACTCTATTGCCCTCAGGTGAATAATCCAAAAGAGTGGCTGCAAGTGGACTTTCAGAAGACAATGAAAGTCACAGGAATAACTACTCAGGGAGTAAAATCTCTGCTTACCAGCATGTATGTGAAGGAATTCCTCATCTCCAGCAGTCAAGATGGCCATCACTGGACTCTCTTTTTTCAGAATGGCAAAGTAAAGGTATGCCGGTCCCCTTGGAAAGAAAGAAAGAAAAAAAATACCAACTCTCCTAGAGCTTAACATAACATAACAAGGTTGATATATGACCAAACTTTCAGGGCAAAATTTATTAAGTACCTATGGTAGCAAGACATTGTAAAAGGCATTCTGAGAGAACACAGTGACTTTAAGAAAAAGGTAAAATACTGAGAAAAGGGCAGAGTAGATCCAAGAATTAATTCTCCTCATCAGCACCTTGATTCCCAAGCCTTTTTGACCTTTAACTTTAGTGGTCCAGGAAGTCTTCATTCTTAATCTGGGTTTGCTGGATAATTCAACAAATTATGCTGATTAAAAGACATGACATAAAGTCTTATCACCCCATGAGTAATGGGGGAAGGAATAGTTCCTCTCTTTGGTATTTTTTATATTCTTTTTTCATCAAGAATTAACCATGATGTGGTCCTTACCAATCTCTCTAATACAGTCTCTTGCCACTTGGCTCTTTAAGCTCCATCCATACTAAGAAATTCTCAGGTCACTAAATACAGCCATTATATCTCATACCAGGCTTTTAAATAGATACTATTTCTTCTACCTGGAACATTTTTCTAGCTACCCTCTACTGCCACTTTCACCTGACTCATTCATTAAGTCTCAGATAAACATCATGTCCAAGAAGAATTCCCTTATCCATCAAGGCTGGATGAAAGACTTCACCAAACTGGCAGTTTGGTGAACTGAAGTCTAGACATTGGATATTCTGGAAGAAATTCCCATTTAAAAGAGGTTATATCTCTGATTAGTGCCACAACATGATGAACTTTCAAAATATGCTAAGTGAAGGCCGGGCGTGGTGGCTGATGCCTGTAATCCAGCACTTTGGGAGGCCGAGGTAGGCAGATCACGAGGTCAGGAGATCGAGACCATCCTGGCTAACACGGTGAAACCACATCTCTACTAAAAATACAAAAAATTAGCCAAATGTGGTGGCGGGTGCCTGTAGTCCCAGCTACTCGGGAGACTGAGACAGGAGAATGGCATGAACCCGGGAGTCAGAGCTTGCAGTGAGCCGAGATCGCGCCACTGCATTCCAGCCTGGGCAACAGAGTGAGACTCCATCTCAAAAAAAAAAAAAAAAAGAAAGAAAAAGAAAAGAAAAGAAAATATGCTAAGTGAATAGGCCAGACATAAAAGGATAGATATTATATGATTCTACTTATATGAGTGTGTTAGTCAGGGATATCCAAAGAAACAGAACCAATAGGAGATTCTGTCTGTCTGTCTGTTTCTCTCTCTCTCTCTCTCTCTCTCTCTCTCTCTGGATGAGCTAAACTGTTTTAGTTCAAGACTGAAAGCAGGAAAAAGCTGATGTTCCAGTCCAAAGGCAGTCAGGCAGCAAGAATACTTTCTTACTTGGGGAAGACTCAGTCTTTTTGTTCTATTCAGGCCTTCAACTAATTGGATGATTCCTCCCACATTAGGGACAGCAATCTGCTTTACTCAGTCTACTGACTTCAATGTTAATCTCATTCAAAAACACCTTCACAGAAATAACCAGAATAATGTTTGAGTAAATATCTGGGCACCTTATGACCAAGTAAAGTAGATACATAAAATTAACCATGACGAGTCCACCCCTTGTCAATGTAGCACCCACCATACACATCTCCTTTATCTCTAAGTAGAGACAAAAATGAGGTCATAATTCCACCTAACATGATATAACAAAACTTGGCTGGTATTGATTACTACCTTCTTCTACTACCCATTCTGTATTGACTTTGCCTTCAGCAAGCATCTCAGCTGATTGTGGTTCTTTACCTGATGAGGTGACCCAAACCTTTATTCCTGAAGAGCCTGGGCCACTAGTAGTCCTGCATGGATTGGGTTGCTGTAGTTTCCCATTGACCAGAATCATAGGGCCTGGTAATACTAAGAGACACCCTAAGGGATCTATTGTATTCCAGACACACTCTTCCATACCTCCATTGTGAAGTAGTAGTTCAGTTTCCTTCCAGGAAGGACAAAACACTGCCCTTCCATGATGAACATATTCCAATGTAATCAACCTGCTGCCGGATAGCTGGCTGATCATCCTGGGAAATATTGCCATACTGGGGACTCTGTGTTTGTCTCTACTGCTGGCAGATTGGACACTTAGCAGTGGCCATAGCCAGGTCAGCCTTGTTGAATAGAAGTCCATGTTGCTGAGCCCATGCATAGCCTCTATCCCTGCCACCATGGCAACTTTGTTCATGAGCCCATCAGGCAGTGACATAGGTGGCTGAGTAAAAAGGATGACTGGTATCCACAGAACAAGTCATCATATCTACTTTGTTTTTGAGATGGAGTCTTGCTCTGTTGCCCAGGGTGGAGTGCAGTGGCACAATCTCAGCTCACTGCAACCTCTGCCTCCCGGGTTCAAGCGTTTCTCGTGCCTCAGCCTCCCAAGTAGCTGGGACTACAGGCGCACATCACCACGCCTGGCTAATTTTTGTATTTTTAGTAGAGACAGGGTTTCGCCATGTTGGCCAGGCTGGTCTTGAACTCCTGACCTCAGGTGATCCTCCCGCCTTGGCTTCCCAAAGTGCTGGGATTACAGGCGTGAGCCACTGCACCCGGTCCATCATATTTATTTGATTATTGAAATCCTTATCTGCTGAGGTCACCCTTCGTTGAGCGCTCACATGGGACATAAATATATTCACATCCTTTGCCCATTCAGAGAGATCTGTCCACATATCTCTTCCCCAAATTTCTTTGTCACCTGTTTTCTAATCATGTTCCTTCCAAGTCCCTATCTGGACAAAGCACTGACTACAGCCCATTACTTGACTACACTGACTACAGCCCATAATTGCACACCTGGCCATTTCTCCTTCTAAGCAAAGTCCACAACCAGGTACACTGCCTAAACTTCTGCCCACTGTCATTCATGGGTATCTCAGATAGGGACTGTCCACTTTTGTGTAGTACCTGCATATCGTGCAGAACCATCTGTAAACCAGGCCCAAGACTCCTCTTCCTCTGTAAACTGATCATAGGGAACTCCCAATGAGGCCATAAGTGCAGGCTGGGAGAGAGAAGGCAGGGTAGCAGAAACAGGCATCATGGACATTTGGGCTACTTCTTCATGTAATTTACATGTGTTTTCAGGACCTGCTCAGACCTGATCATGTATATACCACTTCCATTTGATGATGGAGTGCCATTGTTCATACCCAACTTTATGGCTTGGTGGGTCAGATAACACCTAGTTCATGATGGGCAGTTCAGGTCACATGGCAACTTGGTGGTCTGTGGCTAAGCATTCAGTACCTACTAAGGCCCAGTAGTAGGCCAAGAGCTATCTCACAAAAGGAGAATAGTTATTCACAGAGGATTACAGGAGGATTTCTCACTGTAATAGCCCCTGCTCCATAGGTCAGGGAACCAATATGAAGATCCTGCTAGCTGCTCAATATATCTCTTCCAATTACACATTCCAGGACTGGGGAAATAACCACAAGATAGTCTCACAGATCCTCTGCATCCACTTTGAGATGGACTTGAGCTAAAATTCCATTGATCATTTGACCCTCCATAAGCCCATACTCTGACTGGTGGACCACAGTGACATTTTGGGTCTCCTGAAATTAGTGCCAGTTCAGAGCCATTGTCCAGTAGTCCCTGAAAGGTCTGATTAATTATTTTTCTTCTATGCACATTTATTCTGATAGAAAGGCCATATGTCCCTTTGGGGAAGGCTGAGAGAAAGAGTGGCAGTATTCTTGGCAGTGTACCAGAGTCCTTCCTCAAGGAGACTGAGCCTCCCCTTCATTCAAGAAGTGCTGGGTCTGTAAACTTGCTCAAGTCTGGGAATTGATTGAGAGGCCATGACTCTGTTTTTATTATTCAGGTTAGACTTTTGTTCACTTGACCTAGAACTTTTCCGCTTATGCAGTTCAAGAATTTGGTAGGCATTCTATCTATATCACATCTAGGAACACTATAATCTACTAGCCAACACCATAGGTCTGTGCAAGTCATACTATTCTAATTGCTGCTTTGACTCTGCTCTCCCTTATGGTAACCACACTTACCTTGCCTTTGGCAGTTGAGTGCTGCCCATTGGCCCCTTCCACCCCAGGATCCAATTATTCCCATTGTATTTAGGTTTTCTAATTCAGTGACTGCAGGTCCTGCTGTAAGGTGTCACCTACAGAGAAAAGTGATCAGGGAGCCCTTCAAGGATGCTGAGGTTCCCCTCACAAATTTATTTCTCAAAGTAATAGTGAGATCTGTGTCTTCTGAACTCTCCCAGTGTTGGTGAGTAGGTCTTAAATGACAAATTCACTCTAGCATTTCAATCTCCTTTCTTCTACATTAAACCAGGGCAAGTCTGAAATTTCTAGTTTGCTCACTGTGGGCCATCTTTTGGTCTGTGTTTCAGCCAACCAATTAAACCGTTAGAGGCCTTCCTAATTCCCTGAGATGCAACATTAAGTCCACTCTGCTTAGTGGGCCCATGTCAATAAATTTGGCCTAATCCAACTTTATGTGCCTTCCACCATTATCTCACATCCTTTGTACCCATTCCTATACATATTCTCTGGATTCCTGCTTGTGTAAATTAGAAAACTCAAGTCATGATTTTGGAGTGTAGTGCACCTTGTCATGGGTCACCTTCATACCTCACCTCGCCTGCTGGGACTTGAGTGTAGTTATAGATCTAATAACAAACAGGGGTAGTAGGGTGGGTCCTGAAGGGAATCAGCATTATCTTGCATGGCAGTTGCCTCAGGGGAGGCCATTACAGTTTCCTCAGGCAGTGCAGGGTTAATCCACTTAGACTGGAGTGGAGATACTGCCACCACAGGGATGGAGAGAAAACTTTCACTGGCAAAGAAGACTCATCAATATTTAGGAGCTCAATGTCCCCAGCTTAATCAGGGTCTTCCACACATACCTAATCCAACTTATAGTGCCCCATTCTTTCCCAATCAATGCCCTTGCTTTAACAGTAGACACCCTGCAAAGCTGGGAGTTTGGCTTGCTTTGTAATTCAGTTAGTCACAGGATGAGATTTGGCATTTGATTTTCAGCAATCTCAGCTCTGTGGCTACAGTAGATAAGGGTCTCCTTCAGGGCATACATAGAATCTGTCAAGTCATTTATGCAGCTCTTGAGCTGGGAATTCAAATTCCTGAGTTCCTCCTTTTCTTTCATCACTTTTTCCGGCAACATTAGGAGCAACCGACTAATTTCATCATATTCATTAGTTTGACAAATATGTTCATAAGTGTCAATATACATAGTCACCAAGACCCTTGCTTCTTAAAAGTAGTTGATTAGGAGTATCCAATGGAGATATTTTGCATATACATATTTTTTGAGATGGAGTCTCGCTCTGTCACCCAGGCCGGAGTGCAGTGGCATGATCTCAGCTCACTGCAACCTCCATCTCCCAGGTTCAAGCAATTATCATGCCTCAGCCTCCCGAGTAGCTGGGATTACAGGCACCTGCCTAATTTTTGTGTTTTTAGTAGAGACAGGGTTTCGTCATGTTGGCCAGGCTGGTCTCGAACTTCTGACCTCAGGTGATCCATCCGCCTCGGCCTCCCAAAGTGCTGGGATTACAGGCGTGAGCCACCGCACCCAGCCTGGCCTACATATTTCTATTGCCAGATCATGCCATGGACAATTTTTACTACTGAAAATAGTCATTAGTGTCTTTAAATTTCATCAGGTTACAGAATCAATTCCAGAAATCCAATAACAAATTTATAAAATTTATCCTTAAAATTCTGTTCCTTTAGAATCACTCTTGGTGTGAAAATCTGTATTAGTCATGGTTCCCAAAGAAACAAAACCAGAACCAAGAGGAGATACACACACACACACACACACACATACTTATAAGGAATTAGCTCATGTGATTATGGAGTCTGCCAAGTCTCAAGATCTGCAGGATGAGTTGGCAGCCTAGAAACCCCGGAGAGCTGATTTGTAGTTCCATTTCAAAGACCGGCAGGCTACAGACCCAGAAAGAGTTAAAATGTTTTAGTTTGAGCCCAAAGGCAGGAAAAAAAAACTGAAGTCCCAGTTTAAAGGTAGTCAAATAGAAGGAACTATCTCTTGCTAAGAGGACAGTAAGCCTTTTTGTTATATTTAGGCCTTCAACTGATTGGATAAGTTCTACCCACACTGGGGAGAACAATCTGCTTTACTTAGTCTACCAATTCAAATGTTAATCTCACCAAAAAACACTCTCACAGACACACATAAAATAAAGTTTAATCAAATATATGGGCACCCCATGGCCCAGTCAAGTTGACACATAAAATTAACCACCATAATGAGGTATCTAGAGCAGGCAAATTCATAAAGACAGAAAGTAGAAAAGAGGTTACCAGGGTCTTGGAATGGGGAAGAAATGGAGAGTTATTTTTAATGAGTACAGAGTTTCTGTTTGGGGTGATGAAAAAGTTCTGGAAATGGATAGTGGTAATGGGTGTACAATATTGTGAATATACTTAATACCACTAAATTGTACACTTAAAACGATTAAAATGGTAAATTTTATGTATATTGTACAACAACAAAAAAGGCTATATCACTGACAATACATTGTTGTATTTAGCAAAGAAAGGGGACTCTCCAGCCTCCCCGTCAACAAAAACCCCCACAAACTTCTATTTTAAAATAATGAGCTGAAATCATAGCAGAGAGAGGTGAATAATGAGCAAATATAAAAAGGAAGACCTTTCCTCAGACAGAATGCCCATATTAATGTTGTTACTGGAAGACTAAGCCTTGAGCAAAATGCAAGGAGAACTCAGTGTGAGAATTCTGCATTGTCATGAATCCCAGAAGGAAGCTAGAGAAGTTGCAGATAAATATTATCCTCTGGCATCTGGAAGAACCATTCTCAACCTACTCTAGAAACAAAGCACCTCCAGTTTAGGCCTCCAGGATTCCTACATATTAAAATTATAAGATCACAGACATAGATCAGCAAACATGCAAGACAACAAGACAACTTGAGTACAAGTGAACAGAAACAATCAATGCAGATTTAAAACTTGAAGAACACCAGATATTGACATTATCGGATACATAATATGAAATAATTATGTATAAAATCTTTAAAGTAATAACATATGGAAACAGGAAAATAAAAGACAAATTATCCAAAATTATTAGGCAGTTGAAAAAAACCATTGCAGGTTACAAAGTCAACATGCAAAAATCAGTTGTATTTTTATACACTAACAATTACAAATATGAAAAGGAAAACAGAAAAGTCTATTTACAATAGCATCAAAGATAATACAATATTTAGGAATAAATTTAACCAAGGAGGTGCAAGTCTTGTCCACTAAAAACAAAAAAACCCAGTTGAAAGAAATTTAAGAACTATCTGGTCTGAAGACAGCAAATATGGAAAATTAGCAACTAGAAAAAAATTAAAAATTAAAAGAGAAATTAAATAACTAAATAAATGAAAAGGCATCCTGGATTTATGGATTTGAAGACATAATATTGTTAAGATAAGAATATTACCACAAACCATTTGCAGATTCAAAGCAAGCATTCTGGGTTGGTTTGTTTGTTTGTTTTTTGTTTTGAGATGGAGTCTCACTCTGTCACTCAGGCTGCAGTGTGGTGGTAAAATCTCCTCTCACCATAACCTCTGCTTCCTGGGCTCAAGCGATTCTCCGGCCTCAAAGCATTCTCTATCAGAATCCCAAAGACTTTTTTTTTTTTGAGGAATAGAAAAATCTATCCTAAAATTCAGATGGAATTTCAAGGGACCCTGAATAGCCAAAACAATCTTGAAAAAGAATAACATTGGAGGAGTCATACTTCCCAATTTCAGAACTTACTACAAAGCTACAAGAATCAAAACAGGGCAGTACTTACATAAATATAGACACATAGATCAATGGAATAAAATTGAGAGTCCAGAAATAAGCCTATACATCTATGGTCAATTGATTTTCAATAAAAGTGCCAAGACCATTTTGTGGGCAAAGAATAGTCTCTTCAACAAATGGTGCTGGGACAATTGGATATCCACATGCAAAAGAATGAAGTTGGATCCTTACCATATACAAAATTTAACTCAAGGCTGGATGTGGCGGCTGACATCTGTAATCCTAGCACTTTGGGAGGCTGAGGCCGATGGATCACTTGAGCTCAGGAGTTTGAGACCAGCCTGGGCAACACAGTGAGACTCTGTATCTACAAAACAAGAGAAAAAAATTAGCTGGTATGATGGTACACACCTGTAGTCCCAGCTACTAGGGAGGCTGGGATAGGAGGATTGCTTGAGCCCAGGAGGTGGAGGCTGCAGTGAGCCATGATCGCACCACTGCACTCCAGCCTGGGTGTCAGAGCAAGACCCTGTCTGTAAAAAATCATTTAACTAAAAATGTGTCAAAAAACTAAATATAAAAGCTAAAACTATAAAACTGTAAGAAAAAACAAAGAGGTAAATTGTTATGATACTGGATTTGGCAATGGTTTCTTAGATGTGACACCACAATCACAAGCAACAACTATATAAAAATATATATAGTAGACATCTTTAAAGTTAAAAGCTTTTGTACATCAAAGAACACTATCAAGAAAGTAAAAAGATGATCTACAGTATAGGAGAAAAAAATTGCAAATCATATATCTGAGAAAGGGCCTAGTATCCCAGAATATAAAAAGAACTCTTACAACTCAACAACAGAAAGACAACCAAATTTTAAAATGGGTAAAGGACTTCAATGGGAACTTCTCCAAAGAAGACATACAAGCATCCAACAAACTCATGAAAAGATAGACAACATCATTTGTTATTAGGGAAATGCAAATCAAAACCACAATGAGATAGCATTTCAAACCTGCTAGGATGGCTAAATTTAAAAAACAAAAACAAAATGTCAAGCGGGAAAATAACAAGTGTTAGCAAGAATGTAAAGAAATTGGAACCTTCCTTGATGATGAGAATGTGAAATAGGGCAGCCACTGTGGAAAATATTTTGGCAGTTCCTCAATAAGGAAAACACAGAATTAACATAGACCCAGCAATTCTACTCCTGGATGTGGACCCAAAAGAATTAAAAACAGGCACTATAACAAAAACTAATATACAAATGCATATAGAAGTACTATTCATAATAGCAAACAGGTGAAAACAACTCAAATGTTCATCAAGTGATGAACAGATAAACAAAATGTGGTCTATCCATATATGGACTATTATTTATTCATAAAAAATCAAAGTACTGATCCATGCTACAACATGGATGCTCCTTGAAAGCATTATGCTAAGTGAAAGCAGCCAGGCACAAAAGGCCACATTCCACTTATATGAAATACCCAGAATAGCAAATCCATAGAGACAGAAAACAGATTAGTGGTAGCCAGAAGCTGGCAGAAGGAGTGAATATGGAGTGGCTTCTTAATAAGTATTGAATCTCCTTTTGGGGTTATAGAAATGTTCTGGAACTAGATAGTGGTGATGGCTATATAACATTGTGAGTGTACTAAATGGCACTGAACTTCACACTTTAAAATTGGTAAAATGGTAAATTTTATGTTTGTGCATTTTGCAATAGATAAGTCAGAAGACATGTACATTACCATAATGAGTAACAAACTGACAGCTGATTTCTAAATAATAGCAAATATCAGAAAATAATGAATGATGTCTTCACAATGCTAAAATAAACAATGTGAACCCCTCTCTCAAAAAGAAAACCTAATGAAAATATCTTTTATGCGTTAAAGCAAAAGAGGAAATTAGGACACAGACAGGCACAGAGGGACGACCGCATGAAGATATAGAAAGAGGACAGCCATCTACAAGCCAACGAGAGAGGCCTTACAAGAAACCAACCCTTAGCCAGGTGTGGTAGCGTGCACTTGTAGTTCTAGTTACAAGGGTGCAGTGAGCTAGGGTTGTGCCACTGCACTCCAGCCTGGGGAACAGAACAAGACCCTGCCTCTAAAAAAAAAAAAATAAAGAGAAGGAGAAGAAGAAGAAAAGGAAAAGAATTAAAAAAAAGAACCAAGCCTGCTGGCCAGGCGCGGTAACTCATGCCTGTACTCCCAGCACTTTGGAAGGCTGAGGCAGGAAGATCATCTGAGGTCAGGAGTTCAAGACCAGCCTGCCCAACATGGTGAAACCCCCTCTACTAAAAATACAAAAATTAGCTGGACATGCTGGCATGCGCTTGTAATCCCAGCTACTCGGGAGGCTGAGGCACAAGAATTGCTTGAGCCCGGGAGGCAGAAGTTGCAGTGAGCCCAGATCGTGCCATCACATTCCAGCCTGGACTACAGAGGGAGACTCCATCTCAAAAAACAAACAGACAAACACACACACACACACACACACACACACACACACACACACACACACACAAAAGCCTGCCTACCCCTTGATCTTGGACTCGTAGCCTCCAGAACTGTGAGAAAATAAATTTCTATTGTTTAAGCCAGGTGTGTGTGTGAGAATTTAGAATATATGACAACAGCAAAAAAGTCAGTATATGGATAAATAGAATAAAGGATTCTAAAATCCATGTATTATCTAGGAGGTAAAGATGTTGATTAATATTAAACCTTCATAATTTGATTAATGTTGTAGTTTATAGGATAGCCAGTAAGTAATAGAAATACACACAATGTAAGACTTCCAAAATGGTAGAAGAAAAAATATGAAAGGATAAAATATACTCAACAAACCTAAATGAAAGCAAGCAAAGAGAGATAAAGAAACATAAAACAGGTAGGAAAAACAGCAAGATAAGGTGGTATATTTAAATTGAAATATAACAGTAATCATATGTAATATGAATGGACCAAATATTTCAGTTAAAAGACAAAGATTGTCAGATTGATAAAAAAGCAAAAGTAGCTGGGCGTGATGGCTCACACCTGTAGTCCCAGCTACTTAGGATGCTGATGTGGGAGGATCACTTGAGCCCAGGAGGTTCAGCCTGGGCAAGATAGTGAGACTTGTCTCTTTAAAAAAAAAAAAAAGCAAAAGCAAATTGTGTGCATTTTATGAGTCATATCTAAAACATTAGATACAGAAAACTAGCAAGACAAAAATGGGAAAAGAAATTATGCAAATATCTAAAAGATATCGATTGCAGCTCTACTGATAGCAGAAAAATAGACTTTAAAGCAAGAAAGTATTGCTGGAGATTAAGAATGTGATTTCATGGCTGGACGCGGTGGCTCACGCCTGTAATCCCAGCACTTTGGGAGGCCGAGGTGGGTGGATCACGAGGTCAGGAAATTGAGACCATCCTGGCTAACATGGTGAAACCCCGTCTCTACTAAAAACAAATACAAAAAATTAGCTGGGTGTGGTGGCAGGCACCTGTAGTCCCAGTTACTCAGGAGGCTGAGGCAGGAGAATGACATGAACCCAGGAGGTGGAGCTTGCAGTGAGCCAAGATCATGCCACTGCATTCCAGCCTGGGCAACAGAGTGAGACTCCATCTCAAAAAAAAAAAAAAAAAAAGAATGTGATTTCATAATAATCAAAAGTCTCTGAGAAAATAAAATTTGAATTTATATTATGTAATTACATAGCTTCAAAATATTTAAAGCACAAACTGATAGAAAAAGGAAAATTGACAAATTCACAATTTAGAGTGCTAGATTTTAACATATCTCTCATCAATTGATGGAACAATGTATAGAAATAGAACAATTAACATGATTCACAAGTTTGATCTTATAGACATATTTAGAAAATAGCACCTTGAAATTGCAAAATTACAAGGGCAGTTCCAACATGGCCAAATAGGAACAGCTCCAGTCTACAGCTCCCAGCATGAGTGACGCAGAAGACAGGTGATTTCTGCATTTCCAACTAAGGTACCAGGTTAATCTCACTGTGGCTTGTCGGGCAGTGGGTGGAGGACAGTGGGTGCAGCCCACCGAGCGTGAGCCAAAGCAGGGCGAGGCATCGCCTCACCCGGGAAGCACAAGGGGTCTGGGAATTCCCTTTCCTAGCCAAGGGAAGCTGTGACAGACGGCACCTGGAAAATCGGGTCACTCCCACCCTAATACTGCGCTTTTCCAATGGTCTTAGCAAACGGCACACCAGGAGATTATATCCCGCGCCTGGCTCAGAGGGTCGCCCACCCATGGAGCCACGCTTATTGCTAGCACAGCAGTCTGAGATCGAACTGCAAGGTGGCAGCGAGGCTGGGGGAGGGGCACCTGCCATTGCTGAGGCTTGAGTAAGTAAACAAAGCGGCCGGGAAGCTCAAACTTGGTGGAGCCCCCCACAGCTCAAGGAGGCCTGCCTGCCTCTGTAGACTCCACCTCTGGGAGCAGGGCATAGCTAAAGAAAAGGCAGCAGAAACCTCTACAGACTTAAATGTCCCTGTCTGACAGCATTGAAGAGAGTAGTGGTTCTCCCAGCACGGAGTTTGAGATCTGAGAACGGACAGACTGCCTCCTCAAGTGGGTCCCTGGCCCCCGAGTAGCCTAACTGGGAGGCACCCCCCAGTAGGGGCAGACTGACACCTCACACAGCTGGGTACCCCTCTAAGACCAAGCTTGCAGAGGAATGATCAGGCAGCAACATTTGCTGTTCAGCAATATTCGCTGTTCTGCAGCCTCTGCTGCTGATACCCAGGCAAATAGGGTCTGGAGTGGACCTCTAGCAAACTCCAACAGACCTGCAGCTGAGGGTCCTGACTGTTAGAAGGAAAACTAACAAACAGAAAGGACATCCACACCAAAACCCCATCTGTACGTCACCATCATCAAAGACTAAAGGTAGATAAAACCACAAAGATGGGAAAAAAACAGAGCAGAAAAGCTGAAAATTCTAAAAATCAGAGTACCTCTCCCACTCCAAAGGAACGCAGCTCCGCGCCAGCAACGGAACAAAGCTGGACAGAGAATGACTTTGACAAGTTGAGAGAAGAAGGCTTCAGACGATCAAACTTCTCTGAGCTAAAGGAGGAAGTTCGAACCCATCACAAAGAAGCTAAAAACCTTGAAAAAAGATTAGATGAATGGCTAACTAGAATAACCAGTGTAGAGAAGTCTTTAAATGAACTGATGGAGCTGAAAACCATGGCACGAGAACTATGTGACGAATGCACAAGCTTTAGTAGCTGATTCGATCAACTGGAAGAAAGGGTATCAGTGATTGAAGATCAAATGAATGAAACGAAGCGGGAAGATAAGTTTAGAGAAAAAAGAATAAAAAGAAATGAACAAAGCCTCCAAGAAATATGTGACTATGTGAAAAGACCAAATCTACATCTGATTGGTGTACCTGAAAGTGACAGGGAGAAGGGAACCAAGTTGGAAAACACTCTGCAGGATATTATCCAGTAGAACTTCCCCAACCTGGCAAGGCAGGCCAACATTCAAATTCACGAAATACAGAGAACGCCACAAAGATACTCCTCGAGAACAGCAACTCCAAGACACATAATTGTCAGATTCACCAAAGTTGAAATGAAGGAAAAAATGTTAAGGGCAGCCAGACAGAAAGGTCGGGTTACCCACAAAGGGAAGCCCATCAGACAAAAGCTGATCTCTCGGCAGAAACTCTACAAGCCAGAAGAGAGTGGGGGCCAATATTCAACATTCTTAAAGAAAAGAATTTTCAACCCAGAATTTCATATCCAGCCAAACTAAGCTTCATAAGTGAAGGAGAAATAAAATCGTTTACAGACAAGCAAATGCTGATTTTGTCACCACCAGGCTTGCCCTACAAGAGCTCCTGAAGGAAGCACTAAACATAGAAAGGAACAACCAGTACCAGCCACTGCAAAAACATGCCAAATTGTAAAGACCATCAATGCTAGGAAGACGCTGCATCAACTAATGAGCAAAATAACCAGCTAACATCATAATGACAGGATCAAATTCACACATAACAATATTAACCTTAAACATCAATGGGCTAAATGCTCCAATTAAAAGATACAGACTGGCAAATTGGATAAAGAGTCAAGACCCATCAGTGTGCTGTATTCAGGAGACCCATCTCACATGCAGAGACACACATAGGCTCAAAATAAAGGGATGGAGGAAGATCTACCAAGCAAATGGAAAACAAAAAAAGAAAAGCAGGGTTTGCAATCCTAGTCTCTGATGAAACAGACTTTAAACCAACAAAGATCAAAAGAGACAAAGAAGGCCATTACATAATGGTAAAGGGATCAATTCAACAAGAAGAGCTAACTATCCTAAATATATATGCACCCAATACAGGAGCACCCAGATTCATAAAGCAAGTCCTTAGAGACCTACAAAGAGACTTAGGCTCCCACACAATAATAATGGGAGACTTTAACACCCCACTCTCAACATTAGACAGATCAACAAGACAGAAAGTTAACAAGGATATCCAGGAATTGAACTCAGCTCTGCACCAAGCGGACCTAATAGACATCTACAGAACTCTCCACCCCAAATCAACAGAATACACATTCTTCTCAGCACCACATCCAAAACTGACCACATAGTTGGAAGTAAAGCACTCCTCAGCAAATGTAAAAGAACAGAAATTATAACAAACTGTCTCTCAGGCCACAGTGCAATCAAACTAGAACTCAGGATTAAGAAACTCATTCAAAACGGCTCAACTACATGGAAACTGAACAACCTCCTCCTGAATGACTGCTGGGTACCTAGTGAAATGAAGGCAGAAATAAAGATGTTCTTTGAAACCAATGAGAACAAAGACACAACATACCAGAATCTCTGGGACACATTTAAAGCAGTGTGTAGAGGGAAATTTATAGCACTAAATGCCCACAAGAGAAAGCAGGAAAGATATAAAATTGACACCCTAACATCACAATTAAAAGAACTAGAGAAGCAAGAGCAAACACATTCAAAAGCTAGTAGAAGGCAAGAAATAACTAAGATCAGAGCAGAACTGAAAGAGATAGAGACACAAAAAACCCTTCAAAAAATCAATGAATCCAGGAGCTGGTTTTTTGAAAAGATCAATAAAATTGATAGACCACTAGCAAGACTAATGAAGAAGAAAAGAGAGAAGAATCAAATAGACGCAATAAAAAATGATAAAGGAGATATCACCACCGATCCCACAGAAATACAAACTACCATCAGAGAATACTGTAAACACCTCTATGTAAATAAACTAGAAAATCTAGAAGAAATGGATAAATTCCTGGACACATACACCCTCCCAAGACTAAAGCAGGAAGAAGTTGAATCCCTGAATAGACCAATAACAGGCTCTGAAATTGAGGCAATAATTAATAGCCTACCAACCAAAAAAAGTCCAGGACTAGACGGATTCACACTCAAATTCTACCAGAAGTACAAGGAGGAGCTGGTACCATTCCTTCTGAAACTATTCCAATCAATAGAAAAAGATGGAATCCTCCCTAACTCATTTTATGAGGCCAGCATCATCCTGATACCAAAGCCTGGCAGAGAAACAACAAAAAAAGAGAATTTTAGACCAATATCCCTGATGAACATTGATGCAAAAATCCTCAATAAAATACTGGCAAACCGAATCCAGCAGCACATCAAAAAGCTTATCCACCATGATCAAGTGGGCTTCATCCCGGGGATGCAAGGCTGGTTCAACATACACAAATCAATAAACATAATCCAGCATATAAACAGAACCAAAGACAAAAACCACATGATTATCTCAATAGATGCAGAAAAGGCCTTTGACAAAATTCAACACCCCTTCATGCTAAAAACTCTCAATAAATTAGGTATTGATGGAACGTATCTCAAAATAATAAGAGCTATTTATGACAAACCCACAGCCAATATCATACTGAATGGGCAAAAACTGGAAGCATTCCCTTTGAAAACTGGCACAAGACAGGGATGCCCTCTCTCACCACTCCTATTCAACATAGTGTTGGAAGTTCTGGCCAGGGCAATCAGGCAGGAGAAAGAAATAAAGGGTATTCAATTAGGAAAAGAGGAAGTCAAATTGTCCCTGTTTGCAGACGACATGATTGTGTATTTAGAAAACCCATCGTTTCAGCCCAAAATCTCCTTAATCTGATAAGCAACTTCAGTAAAGTCTCAGGATACAAAATCAATGTACAAAAATCACAAGCATTCTTATCCATCAATAACAGACAAACAGAGAGCCAAGTCATGAGTGAACTCCCATTCACAATTGCCTCAAAGAGAATAAAATACCTACAAATACAACTTACAAGGGATGTGAAGGACCTCTTCAAGGAGAACTACAAACCACTGCTCAACGAAATAAAAGAGGACACAAACAAATGGAAGAATATTCCATGCTTATGGGTAGGAAGAATCAATATTGTGAAAATGGCCATACTGCCCAAGGTATTTTATAGATTCAATGCCATTCCCATCATGCTACCAATGACTTTTTTTACAGAATTCTAAAAAACTACTTTAAAGTTTATTTGGAACCAAAAAAGAGCCCGCATTGCCAAGTCAATCCTAAGCCAAAAGAACAAAGCTAGAGGCATCACACTACCTGACTTCAAACTATACTACAAGGCTACAGTAACCAAAACAGCATGGTACTGGTACCAAAACAGAGATATAGACCAATGGAACAGAACAGAGCCCTCAGAAGTAATACCACACATCTACAACCATCTGATCTTTGACAAACCTGACAAAAACAAGAAATGGGGAAAGGATTCCCTATTTAATAAATGGTGCTGGGAAAATTGGCTAGCCATATGTAGAAAGCTGAAACTGGATCCCTTCCTTACACCTTATACAAAAATTAATTCAAGATGGATTAAAGACTTAAACGTCAGACCTAAAACCATAAAAACCCTAGAAGAAAACCTAGGCAATACCATTCAGGACATAGGCATGGGCAAGAACTTCATGTCTAAAACACCAAAAGCAATGGCAACAAAAGCCAAAATTGACAAATGAGATCTAATGAAACTAAAGAGCTTCTGCACAGCCAAAGAAACTACCATCAGAGTGAACAGGCAACCTACAAAATGGGAGAAAATGTTTGCAATCTACTCATCTGACAAAGGGCTAATATCCAGAATCTACAAAGAACTCAAACAAACTTACAAGAAAAAAAGACCCCATCAAAAAGTGGGCAAAGGATATAAACAGACACTTCTCAAAAGAAGACATTTATGCAGCCAACAGATACATGAAAAAATGCTCATCATCACTGGCCATCAGAGAAATGCAAATCAAAACCACAATGAGATACCATCTCACACCAGTTAGAATGGCGATCATGAAAAAGTCAGGAAACAACAGGTGCTGGAGAGGATGTGGAGAAATAGGAACACTTTTACACTGTTGGTGGGACTGTAAACTAGTTCAACCATTGTGGAAGACAGTGTGGCGATTCCTCAAGGATCTAGAACTAGAAATACCATTTGACCCAGCCATCCCATTACTGGGTATATACCCAAAGGATTATAAATCATTCTACGATAAAGACACATGCACACATATGTTTATTGCGGCACTATTCACAATAGGAAAGACTTGGAACCAACCCAAATGTCCATCAATGATAGACTGGATTAAGAAAATGTGGCACATATACACCATGGAATACTATGCAGCCATAAAAAAGGATGAGTTCATGTCCTTTGTAGGGACATGGATGAAGCTGGAAACCATCAGTCTCAGCAAACTATCTCAAGGACAAAAAACCAAACACCGCATGTTCTCACTCATAGGTGGGACTTGAACAATGAGAACACTTGGACACAGGTAGGGGAACATCACACACCGGGGCCTGTCGTGGGGTGGGTGGACGGGGGAGGAATAGCATTAGGAGATATACCTAATGTTAAATGATGAGTTAATGGGTGCAGCACACCAACATGGCACATGTATACATATGTAACAAACCTGCACGATGTGTACATGTACCCTAAAACTTACAGTATAATAAAAAAAAAGAAATTGCAAAATTACACATTCTTTGTAAGCACACAAAGAAACATGTTAGAATTTTCCATTTTAAGCTACAAATAAGCTACAAATAAAGTAGTCTCAAATTTCAGATAATATAAAACATGTTTTCTGGTCACAATACAATTAAAGTTGATTTAAATAAGAAAGATAACTATAAAATCTTCCTATGTTAGAAATCAAGAAATATACTTTTAAACCCATATGTCAAATAAGAAATCATAAATTAGAAAATATTTTAAACTGAATGATAACAAGGCATGACATATTAAAATGTGGGAATCAGCTAAAGCAATACTTAGAAAGAAGTGTATAGCGTTAAAAACATATATTGGAAAAGAAGAAAGCCTGAAAATTAATGAGCTAAGGTATGTCTCAAGAAGCTAGTGAAACAGCAAAATAAACCAAAAGGAAGTAGAAGCAAGGAAATAATAAAGATATGAAGTAAAGGAAGTAAAAAAGAAACATACAATAGAGAGAATAAAGAAAACCAAAAGTTGGTTCCTTGAAAATTGACAAACTTCTGGCAAGAGCAATCAAAATGAAAAGAAGGCACAAATAATGTCAGAAATTTTAAAAAACTGGACATCAATAAAGATCCCACAAAAATTTCTGCCAATATAAAAATATAAAAAATGAGGATACTTATTAATATTAAATATTCCTTCTTGTTGTATTTACCAGGGATTAATCCATTTTACCTAATTTTCCAAACTTAGTGTTAAAAGGTTATTATTAATAAAAAATATCCAGATCCAGATGGCTACACTAACTATATTCTACCAATTTTTCAAGTGAGAAATAATATTAACCTTGCAAAAATTCTTCCAGAAAATGGAAAAAGATGGAATGTTATTCAATTCTCTTATGATAATAGCATAACCTTGACAACCAAACCCAACAAGAACAATATTAGAAAGGAAGATAATAGGCCCATTTTATTCATAAACATAAATCCCAAACAAAATATTAGCAATATGGATCCAAATTGGATTTATGCTAGGAATGCAAGTTTGGCTTATACATTAGAAAACTGGAGACAAACAAAAAGACAGCAGTAACCTCTGCAGACTTAAATGTCCCTGTCTGACAGCTTTGAGGAGAGCAGTGGTTCTCCCAGCACGCAGCTGGAGATCTGAGAACGGGCTGACTGCCTCCTCAAGTGGGTCCCTGACCCCTGACCCCCGAGCAGCCTAACTGGGAGGCACCCCCCAGCAGGGGCAGACTGACACCTCACATGGCCGGCCAGGTACTCCAACAGACCTGCAGCTGAGGGTCCTGTCTGTTAGAAGGAAAACTAACAGAAAGGACATCCACACCAAAAACCCATCTGTACATCACCATCATCAAAGACCAAAAGTAGATAAAACCACAAAGATGGGGAAAAAACAGAGCAGAAAAACTGGAAACTCTAAAAAGCAGAGTACCTCTCCTCCTCCAAAGGAACGCAGTTCCTCTCCAGCAACGGAACAAAGCTGGACGGAGAATGACTTTGACGAGCTGAGAGAAGAAGGCTTCAGACGATCAAATTACTCCGAGCTACGGGAGGATATTCAAACCAAAGGCAAAGAAGTTGAAAACTTTGAAAAAAATTTAGAAGAATGTATAACTAGAATAACCAATACAGAGAAGTGCTTAAAGGAGCTGATGGAGCTGAAAACCAAGGCTCGAGAACTACGTGAAGAATGCAGAAGCCTCAGGAGCCGATGCGATCAAATGGAAGAAAGGGTATCAGCCCTGGAAGACGAAATGAATGAAATGAAGTGAGAAGGGAAGTTTAGAGAAAAAAGAATAAAAAGAAATGAGCAAAGCCTCCAAGAAATGTGGGACTATGTGAAAAGACCAAATCTACGTCTGATTGGTGTACCTGAAAGTGACGGGGAGAATGGAAACAAGTTGGAAAACACTCTGCAGGATATTATCCAGGAGAACTTCCCCAATCTAGCAAGGCAGGCCAACATTCAGATTCAGGAAATACAGAGAACGCCACAAAGATACTCCTCGAGAAGAGCAACTCCAAGACACATACTTGTCAGATTCACCAAAGTTGAAATGAAGGAAAAAATGTTAAGGGCAGCGAGAGAGAAAGGTCGGGTTACCATCAAAGGGAAGCCCATCAGACTAACAGCGGATCTCTCGGCAGAAACCCTACAAGCCAGAAGAGAGTGGGGGCCAATATTCAACATTCTTAAAGAAAAGAATTTTCAACCCAGAATTTCATATCCTGCCAAACTAAGCTTCATAAGTGAAGGAGAAATAAAATACTTTACAGACAAGCAAATGCTGAGAGATTTTGTCACCACCAGGCCTGCCCTAAAAGAGCTCCTGAAGGAAGCGCTAAACATGGAAAGGCACAACCAGTACCAGCCACTGCAAAATCATACCGAAATGTAAAGACCATCGGGACTAGGAAGAGACTGCATCAACTAACGAGCAAAATAACCAGCTAACATCATAATGACAGGATCAGATGCACACATAACAATATTAACTTTAAATGTAAATGGACTAAATGCTCCAATTAAAAGACACAGACTGGCAAATTGGATAAAGACTCAAGACCCATCAGTGTGCTGTATTCAGGAAACCCATCTCACATGCAGAGACACACATAGGCTCAAAATAAAAGGATGGAGGAAGATCTACCAAGCAAATGGAAAACAAAAAAAGGCAGGGGTTGCAATCCTAGTCTCTGATAAAACAGACTTTAAACCAACAAAGATCAAAAGAGACAAAGAAGGACATTACATAATGGTAAAGGGATTAATTCAACAAGAAGAGCTAACTATCCTAAATATATATGCACCCAATACAGGAGCACCCAGATTCATAAAGCAAGTCCTGACTGACCTACAAAGAGACTTAGACTCCCACACATTAATAATGGGAGACTTTAACACCCCACTGTCAACATTAGACAGATCAACGAAACAGAAAGTCAACAAGGATACCCAGGAATTGAACTCAGCTCTGCACCAAGCAGACCTAATAGACATCTACAGAACTCTCCACCCCAAATCAACAGAATATACATTTTTTTCAGCACCACACCACACCTATTCCAAAATTGACCATATACTTGGAAGTAAAGCTCTCCTCAATAAATGTAAAAGAGCAGAAATTATAACAAACTATCTCTCAGATCACAGTGCAATCAAGCTAGAACTCAGGATTAAGAATCTCACTCAAAACCGCTCAACTACGTGGAAACTGAACAACCTGCTCCTGAATGACTACTGGGTACATAACGAAATGAAGGCAGAAATAAAGATGTTCTTTGAAACCAATGAGAACCAAGACACAACATACCAGAATCTCTGGGATGCATTCAAAGCAGTGTGTAGAGGGAAATTTATAGCACTAAATGCCCACAAGAGAAAGCAGGAAAGATCCAAAATTGACACCCTAACATCACAATTAAAAGAACTAGAAAAGCAAGAGCAAACACATTCAAAAGCTAGCAGAAGGCAAGAAATAACTAAAATCAGAGCAGAACTGAAGGAAATAGAGACACAAAAAACCCTTCAAAAAATAAATGAATCCAGGAGCTGGTTTTTTGAAAGGATCAACAAAATTGATAGACCGCTAGCAAGATTAATAAAGAAAAAAAGAGAGAAGAATCAAATAGATGCAATAAAAAATGATAAAGGGGATATCACCACCGATCCCACAGAAATACAAACTACCATCAGAGAATATTACAAACACCTCTACACAAATAAACTAGAAAATCTAGAAGAAATGGATAAATTCCTCAACACATACACCCTCCCAAGACTAAACCAGGAAGAAGTTGAATCTCTGAATAGACCAATAACAGGAGCTGAAATTGTGGCAATAATCAATAGCTTACCAACCAAAAAAAGTCCAGGACCAGATGGGTTCACAGCCGAATTCTACCAGAGGTACAAGGAGGAACTGGTTCCATTCCTTCTGAAACTATTCCAATCAACAGAAAAAAAGGGAATCCTCCCTAACTCATTTTATGAGGCCAGCATCATCCTGATACCAAAGCCGGGCAGAGACACAACCAAAAAAGAGAATTTTAGACCAATATCCTTGATGAACATTGATGCAAAAATCCTTAATAAAATACTGGCAAACCGAATCCAGCAGCACATCAAAAAGCTTATCCACCATGATCAAGTGGGCTTCATCCCTGGGATGCAAGGCTGGTTCAATATACGCAAATCAATAAATGTAATCCAGCATATAAACAGAACCAAAGACAAAAACCACATGATTATCTCAATAGATGCAGAAAAGGCCTTTGACAAAATTCAACAACCCTTCATGCTAAAAACTCTCAATAAATTAGGTATTGATGGGACGTATCTCAAAATAATAAGAGCTATCTATGACAAACCCACAGCCAATATCATACTGAATGGGCAAAAACTGGAAGCATTCCCTTTGAAAACTGGCACAAGACAGGGATGCCCTCTCTCACCACTTCTATTCAACATAGTGTTGGAAGTTCTGGCCAGGGCAATTAGGCAAGAGAAGGAAATCAAGGGTATTCATTTAGGAAAAGAGGAAGTCAAATTGTCCCTGTTTGCAGATGACATGATAGTATATCTAGAAAACCCCATTGTCTCAGCCCAAAATCTCCTTAAGCTGATAAGCAACTTCAGCAAAGTCTCAGAATACAACATCAATGTACAAAAATCACAAGCATTCTTATACATCAATAACAGACAAACAGAGAGCCAAATCATGAGTGAACTCCCATTCACAATTGCTTCAAAGAGAATAAAATACCTAGGAATCCAACTTACAAGGGATGTGAAGGACCTCTTCAAGGAGAACTACAAACCACTGCTCAAGGAAATAAAAGAGGATACAAACAAATGGAAGAACATTCCATGCTCATGGGTAGGAAGAATCAATATCATGAAAATGGCCATCCTTCCCAAGGTAATTTACAGATTCAATGCCATCCCCATCAAGTTACCAATGACTTTCTTCACAGAATTGGAAAAAACTACTTTAAAGTTCATATGGAACCAAAAAAGAGCCCGCATCGCCAAGTCAATCCTAAGCCAAAAGGACAAAGCTGGAGGCATCACACTACCTGACTTCAAACTATACTACAAGGCTACAGTAACCAAAACAGCATGGTACTGGTACCAAAACAGAGATATAGATCAATGGAACAGAACAGAGCCGTCAGAAATAATGCCACATATCTACAACTATCTGATCTTTGACAAACCTGACAAAAACAAGAAATGGGGAAAGGATTCCCTATTTAATAAATGGTGCTGGGAAAACTGGCTAGCCATATGTAGAAAGCTGAAACTGGATCCCTTCCTTACACCTTATACAAAAATCAATTCAAGATGGATTAAAGACTTAAACGTTAGACCTAAAACCATAAAAACCCTAGAAGAAAACCTAGGCAATACCATTCAGGACATAGGCATGGGCAAGAACTTCATGTCTAAAACACCAAAAGCAATGGCAACAAAAGCCAAAATTGACAAATGGGATCTAATTAAACTAAAGAGCTTCTGCACAGCAAAGGAAACTACCATCAGAGTGAACAGGCAACCTACAAAATGGGAGAAAATTTTTGCAACCTACTCATCTGACAAAGGGCTAATATCCAGAATCTACAATGAACTCCAACAAGTTTACAAGAAAAAAACAAACAACCCCATCAAAAAGTGGGCGAAGGACATGAACAGACACTTCTCAAAAGAAGACATTTATGCAGCCAAAAAACACATGAAAAAATGCTCACCATCACTGGCCATCAGAGAAATGCAAATCAAAACCACAATGAGATACCATCTCACACCAGTTAGAATGGCAATCATTAAAAAGTCAGGAAACAACAGGTGCTGGAGAGGATGTGGAGAAATAGGAACACTTTTACACTGTTGGTGGGACTGTAAACTAGTTCAACCATTGTGGAAGTCAGTGTGGCGATTCCTCAGGGATCTAGAACTAGAAATTCCATTTGACCCAGCCATCCCATTACTGGGTATATACCCAAAGGACTATAAATCATGCTGCTATAAAGACACATGCACACGTATGTTTATTGCGGCATTATTCACAATAGCAAAGACTTGGAACCAACCCAAATGTCCAACAATGATAGACTGGATTAAGAAAATGTGGCACATATACACCATGGAATACTATGCAGCCATAAAAAATGATGAGTTCATGTCCTTTGTAGGGACATGGATGAAATTGGAAATCATCATTCTCAGTAAACTATCGCAAGAACAAAAAACCAAACACCGCATATTCTCACTCATAGGTGGGAATTGAACAATGAGAACACATGGACACAGGAAGGGGAACATCACACTTCGGGGACTGTTGTGGGGTGGAGGGAGGGGGGAGGGATAGCATTGGGAGATATACCTAATGCTAGATGACGAGTTGGTGGGTGCAGCGCACCAGCATGGCACATGTATACATATGTAACTTACCTGCACGTTGCGCACATGTACCATAGAGCCTAAAGTATAATAAGAAGAAGAAGAAGAAGAAGAAGAAAATAAATAAATAAATAAATAAATAAATAAGAAAAGGTTATTAGATATTTAAAAAAAAAAAAAGAAAAGAAAACTGATATAATTTATCACAGTGACAGACTGAAGGATTATACATATTGGCTGTCCTAAGCAGTGCAATAAGATGAGAAAAAGAAGGAAAATATGTAAGGATTGAATATGATGAAACAAACTCATTGTATGTGGAAGATATGATGGCATAGATAGAAAATCCAAAGGAATTTATATATAAATTATTAGAATTTTTAAAATTTTTCAAGCTTGCTGAAAACAAAATAAATATCAAAATTAATTGTATTTCTGTATACCAGAAACAGTTGGAAAAATAATTTTAAATAGCATTTAAAAATTCCAAGCACGAGTTGCACATTCCTGTCAGATAATGGCAGCTGCCTAAATCTCTCCACAGTCTTCAAAAACCATACATACACATACACACACAATTTTAAATTATGACTAAAACCACCCATAACCCATCTATAGAATAACCAGAAGACAAAAAGTACTATAAGTTTATATTTACAAGTAGAAAATAAATATATAAATCTAGCCAACCTTGCTCCAGAGAGAAACCCTGTCTCAAAAAAAAAGAAAGAAAGAAAGAAGAAAGCAAATGTTGGAAATTAACTGTCCTATAAAAACAAAAGTGAATTACGAAATCACAAGACCCACAAACCTCTTTGGTCCCATCCATTAAATAAATTACACTTCCATTTATCAACAGTAGAGGGTACTCCTGGCTAAGAAACCTAGTAAGCCACTCAGCCCTCATGTCTGCCTGCATAAATCACCTCTTATTGCTGAAACAAGAAAATGTAAGGAATTTCTAAATGAACAGAAAATAGCATATGAAGCAGATGGTATTAATGTTCTTGAGTTTTTATTCCCTCTTTCCTTGAAAACCTCATCAACTTTAGGCATGGCCGTGTGGCTCATTTTGATCAATAGAATGTGATTGGACATGACATATACCACTTCCAAACAGAAGCTTTACATGTGATTTTGTGTTTGACACACTCTTTTGTGCCTCTGCTCCAGGCTCCAGACTTTAAGCCTCTAGAATGATAAGTGAATAAATTTCTTTTGTTTTAAAGGCACCAAGTGTGTGGTGAATTTGTTACAGTAGCCCTAGAAATCTAATACTAACAAAAAGAATGTTAGAGTTGAATCAGAAGTGTCAGTGAGAACTTAGGAATTTAAAAAATCATATTCTTAGCACTGTTCACTGAAGGAATCTAGAAGTAATTACGCTGCAGTAATAACGAGCCCATCCCATGCCCAAATCTTGGTCTCTAACTACCATTTTCCAGTCAAAAGAATCTGAGCTCCCTAGAGAAATGACTTTTTCAAGGCTGGATCAAGGAAACTGCCAGGCGATCTTAGATGATCTTGGTGATCTTGATGTGCCAGAAGATTAATGGGATCATGTGAAAAGAACACAGAAACTGGCCTGAAGGGCTTCCTGTTGGCCAGATTTGAGACAATTTGAGCATCAAAAGGAATAATGAGGGTAATGGATCATAATTGGAAAATCAGTTTGCAACCATCAATGTACTATTGAATACTTATAAAGAACTTTAAGGGTTGCTAATACCATTGGATAAAAGCTTGTTGTGAAACAGAATATTTGCATGGTCTCGAAGTCTCACTCCACAGATTGTTAGGAAAGGGAAAGGGTTACCTTTATAAATATAGAGATTTGGTGGACATCTTAATCAAGTGATCAAACTTAGCATCATCAATAATGGGATAATCTGGCATCGCATGCCCCCTGATTTAATGCAGTAAGGATTAAGTCTAACAAAAGATGTACAAAGCCTCCAAATACAGCATAAACATTTGTAAAATAATCTCAGAACACGGACCTTGATGTTTCTCGAAAATTTTTCCAAATACAGAACTTTATTTCTATAGGTGTTTATGGTATATTTGCCATGCTATATACATTATGCTATATATTCTATGTGCTGAAGATACAACAATGACCAAGGTCTTTGCCCTTGTGGAACTGACATTTGGTGGCGAAGACAGAGGAAACAGTCAATAAGCATGTAAAGAGATAAAGGAAAAGATACTGAATGCTACAAAGAAAACAAATAAGTTGAGATTTAGAACAAACAAGAGTCCTATTTTACATGAGGAATAATGAGGAAGACCTTTCTAAAGAGGTAGCTCAGCACTTTGGGAGGCCGAGGCGGGCGGATCATGAGGTCAGGAGATCGAGACCATCCTGGCTAACACAGTGAAACCCCATCGCTACTAAAAATACAAAAAATCAGCCAGGCATGGTGGCAGGTGCCTGTAGTCCCAGCTACTTGGGTGGCTGAGGCAGGAGAATGGCGTGAACCCGGGAGGCAGAGCTTGCAGTGAGCCAAGATGGTGCCACTGCACTCCAGCCTGGGTGACAGAGCGAGACTCCATCTCAAAAAAAAAACAAAAAAAAATTGAGGCAGAATTTTGCTATGTTGCCTAGGCTTGTCTCAAACTCCTGGGCTCAAGAAATCCTCCTGCCTCAGCCTGCTGAGTAGCTGGGACTACAGGGGCATGCCACTATGCTTAGTTTAAGAGGTAGTATTTAAACTGAGACCCGAAGGGTAAAAAACATGGATAAAAGAAGAAACAGAAGGGGTAAGAGCCTTCCAAGCAGAGGGAATCACATATACAAAGGCTCTCATGTTAAATAAAACAAGAGTTGACATTGTTGAGAAACTAAAAGATTAGCTTATCTGCGATGCGGTAAAACAGGAGGAATGCAGTGGGAGAACAGATCAGAGACTTGGGCAGGGGCTATATTAGGCAGAACTTGGAGACCAGAGTAAGGGGGCCAAGGTGGGAACAGACCAATTAAATTGGCATCTCTTGGGCGGGTGGGGTGGGGGGCGGGGTGCTAGCCCATGCATCATTTTTTAAAAGCTCCAAAGGCGATTCCAATAAGCAGCCAGGGTTGGGAACCTAGGGGGAAAATGTAGCTAGATTAATGAAGATGGCCCAAACTTCTTTTGTTCTGATAGCTAAACTCTCTGTAGGATCACAGTGTTACGTCACAGTGCATTTGCCAGGAAAAGTCCCTTCCCATTTGGAATCCGAAGTAAAACTGACGCCACACTTGAAGATGCCAGGATTGTTAGAGGAAAATGTCACCCAATAGTCCCAGGAAGCAGGAGCCCTATTGTTGCTGTTTAACCACTTCTCTCCCATTTTGGTGGCAAGTTGCCTCCTTTTACACAAACTGCCTCAGGAGATCCTAAGGATATCATGGTGTCTGTCTGTCCTTGCAAGAGCATGCATTATGGTAGGACATTGCCTTCATTCTGTTCCTTTTTCTCCAAGACTCTTGCTTATTCTCACCATTTGGCTGGACTTTCTTCTGTATTTTTACCTCAGAATCCGCACAAAACCCACAGGGTTTTAGAGTTGCCTTGAATTACACGTTTTGAACATTCAGATCTTCATTTTCCGAAACATCCACCCAGTTATAGGTGGCCTTTGCTCCAAAGTCCTGGAGTAGCAAGATGCCTTGAGTCTCAGACTCTTCCCACTTCTTTCTATCTTCTGCATCCCCTCCTGCCAAGGTTGCCCAGCCACACTAAATTGCATGCCTTGCTGTGTTGCATTTGTTATCATTCTGAAGTTGTCACCAACACGTGCAAAACCAGTTTATCTAACTAATAACGATAGCTACCATTTTCTGAGCTTTTGCCATGTACTCCTCTTGCCACAGAAAATGCATTGACGAGGGAGTCTGCTGGCCAAAGCCTGACTTTCATCTCCAGATGGTCCAACACAGGTGCTGTGTGTGACCCAGGACAAAGCACTTAATGTCACTGAGGGTTGGGAAGTGGGTGAGAACATTCTAGATATAAGGCCTAGCTAGAGTGAAGGCCTCCAAAGCAGGGTGCTCTTAATTCTAGATGTCCCAGATGCGTGGGACAGAGTCATCTAGTCATCTTCCAGGGTTTAATCCTGGACTACTGGAAACAACTAGAAGTGAGAAAAGCATCTGTGCTTTGCAGTGACCATTGTCCTGTCAGACAACCAATAAATGCTATCTTTCCTCTTTCAGGTTTTTCAGGGAAATCAAGACTCCTTCACACCTATGGTGAACTCTCTAGACCCACCGTTACTGACTCGCTACCTTCGAATTCACCCCCAGAGTTGGGTGCACCAGATTGCCCTGAGGATAGAGGTTCTGGGCTGCGAGGCACAGGAGCTCTACTGAGGGTGGCCACTGCAGCACCTGCCACTGCCGTCACTCCTCCCTCAGCTCCAGGGCAGTGTCCCTCCCTGGCTTGCCTTCTACCTTTGTGCTGACCTTCGGTTTACTTCCTGCCCCACATTGTCCACGGCACCATTATTTTGCTATGTATTTAAACTATACAGTCCTAGCAGACACTGCCTTGAAGCCTCCTGAATTAACTATCATTAATCCTGCATTTCTTTGGTGGGGGGCCAGGAGGGTGCATCCAATTTAACTTAACTCTTATCTATTTTCTGCAGCTGCTCCCAGATTACTCCTTCCTTCCAATGTAACTAGGCAAAAAGAAGTGAGGAGAAACCCGCATGAAAGCATTCTTCCCTGAAAAGTTAGGCCTCTCAGAGTCACCACTTCCTCTGTTGTAGAAAAACTATGTGATGAAAGTTTGAAAAAGATATTTATGATGTAAGCATTTCAGGTTAAGCCTCATACATTTAAAATAAAACTTTCAGTTGTTTATTATCCTTGTCAAGCATGGAACAAAACATGTTTCAGGATCAGATCAATACAATCTTGAAGTCAAATGGGAAATCATTTGGACAATCTGCAAAATGGAGATAATACAATAACTACTACATTAAAGTCTGTTTCTGCTTCCTTACACATAGATATAATTATGTTATTTAGTCATTATGAGGGGCACATTCTTATCTCCAAAACTAGCATTCTTAAACTGAGAATTATAGATGGGGTTCAAGAATCCCTAAGTCCCCTGAAATTATATAAGGCATTCTGTATAAATGCAAATGTGCATTTTTCTGACGAGTGTCCATAGATGTAATCTCAGAAAGATGTAGATATAAAGCCATTTGGTCTTAATTCTGACCAATAAAAAAATAAGGAGGATGCAATTGTTGAAAGCTTTGAAATAAAATAACAATGTCTTCTTGAAATTTGTGATGGCCAAGAAAGAAAATGATTATGATATTAGGCTTCTAAAGGACATACATTTAATATTTCTGTGGAAATATGAGGAAAATCCATGGTTATCTGAGATAGGAGATACAAACTTTGTAATTCTAATAATGCACTCAGTTTACTCTCTCCCTCTACTAATTTCCTGCTAAAAATAACACAACAAAAATGTAACAGGGGAAATTTTATACCATGACTGAAAACTAGAGTCCTACTTACATAATTGAGATATCAAGGAGGTCAGAAGAAAATTGGACTGGTGAAAACAGAAAAAACACTCCAGTCTGCCATATCACCACACAATAAGGATCCCCCATCTTGCCCTCCACCCCCATAAGATTGTGAAGGGTTTACTGCTCCTTCCATCTGCCTGACCCCTTCACTATGACTACACAGAATCTCCTGATAGTAAAGGGGGCTGGAGGCAAGGATAAGTTATAGAGCAGTTGGAGGAAGCATCCAAAGATTGCAACCCAGGGCAATTTGAAAACAGGAGATCCTAATATGAAAGAAAAATGGATCCCAATCTGAGAAAAGGCAAAAGAATGGCTACTTTTTTCTATGCTGGAGTATTTTCTAATAATCCTGCTTGACCCTTATCTGACCTCTTTGGAAACTATAACATAGCTGTCACAGTATAGTCACAATCCACAAATGATGAAGGTGCAAATGGTTTATAGCCCTTTGAAGTTCTTAAAGTTTAGAGGCTAACTTACAGAAATGAATAAGTTGTTTTGTTTTATAGCCCGGTAGAGGAGTTAACCCCAAAGGTGATATGGTTTTATTTCCTGTTATGTTTAACTTGATAATCTTGTTTTGGCATTCTTTTCCCATTGACTATATATATCTCTATTTCTCAAATGTTCATGGAACTAGCTCTTTTATTTTCCTGCTGGTTTCTTCAGTAATGAGTTAAATAAAACATTGACACATACAAACAAATGCCTTTGAGAATTGTGTTTTTACGCTGGAAATAAAAATGTGAACATTGATTTTTAAAACAAATAGGGGCACTGAATAGCAAGATGGACACTCTAGAAAACCAAATTAGTGAGTTAGAAAACCAGATTAAATTGAACTCAGAGTAAAAATGATATAATTCATGAGAGGCTGAATAAAATAAATCAGAAATGGAGGCTCAATCCAGGAGAACAGCTTATATGGAGAGAGAGAGACTGAGAGAGAAATGGGAGTTTTTGTTCAATGGGCATAAAGTTTCACCTATGCTGCTGGGCACAGTGGCTCATGCCTGTAATCCCAGCACTTTGGGAGGCCAAGGCGGGCGGATCACCTGAGGTCAGGAGTTCAAGACCAGGCTAGCCAACATGGCAAAATCCCGTCTCTAATAAAAATATAAAAATTAGTTGGGCATGGTGGCACATGCCTGTAGTCCCAGCTACTTGGGAGGTTGAGGCACAAGAATCACTTGAACCCAGGAGGTGGGTGGAGGTTGCAGTGAGCCGAGATCATGCCATTGCATTCCATCAGCCTGGGCAACAGAGTGAGACTCCATCTCAAAAAAAAAAAAAAAGTTTCAGTTATGCAAGATGAATTAAGTTCTACAGATCTAATGTACAACATTGTGCATATAGCTAACGATACCATACTGGGCACTTAAAAATTTGTTAAGAGAGCAGATACCATGTTGTGTTCTTACTACAGTTTTACAACAATGCAAAAATGCATTGTAAACACTACGTGCAAATAGGATAGCAAAGAATGTATACAATGCCCATGAGCATAACATTCTAGTGGACCCACAATGCATCAGAGTTCAGTGAGACTCAAAGGGAGAAGAATGTTGACAAAGTCAGTGGGGAGGAGAAAATGAGTGTGATGAAATAGGCGGTCTCATTAAACTTCCCTTACAAAACACAAGATCAAAGATAAAATTATTAAGAATTTCAAGACAGTGACATCAGAGCAAACAAAACATAGGGCCCCTCAGGGTGTGGGGCCCTGTGGACCTGCATAGATCAAACTCCCATGAAGCCAATCCTGAGTCCCAGGCAAGCTGGGATTTTTGGTCATCCTAGCAATAGTCCTGTGAGTGCACCATCTTGGAAGTAGATCCTCCAGTACAGTCAAGCTTTCAGATGACTGCAGTCCCAGCAGGTACGTGACTCCAATCTCATCAGAGACCCAAGCCACAACCACTCAGCTAAGCCACTCCAAAACTAACCTACAGAAACTATAAGGTAATAAATATTTTCTTCACAGTTGCTAAGTTGGAGGTAATTTTTCATTCAGCTAAAGTTAACTTATATGACAGCCATATTCTTTTTACAATGGAAAAGTCAGACAGGCACACAATGCTCATTTTCAGCTTATTCACATTGTCACTATTTTGTGGGGTTACCTGGTGGGCACAGGACAGTGACCAAGTTTGCAGGTCCTCCGGCTCCTGCTGGATCTTTTAGCTTCTCCAAGTCCTAGAAAAGTTGTGTGTTTAGCTCTTTCAGAAAACACATGACCTTCTCATGCATGTTACTCCACCATCGAAGTTAGAAGCTTGGAGATAATATGAGACTGATGCAGGTTTTAGTCCATTTCATGGGCTCTTCTCCTTTCAGGCTTCCAGTGTATACTTGCTTTCTCCACTTCGCCTCACCTTTCCTTCCACAGAAAGGTCAGGGTATGGAGCTCATATGAGGGTTTAGAGGAATTTGGCTCAAGGGCCAGGGCCAGTTCCTTTCAGTGTTTTGGGTCACAACCTAGATACCTTTATCAGCGCCTGGGAATGTTCAAGGTCCCAATTTTCATTCAATGATCAAGCCACTCCATGATTTTCTAGCATGACACAGCAAGAAACTGGGGGAGACTGGAGGACTCTACAAAAACTTTCATTTTATGTATTTCCTGGTAGCTCTGTTTTCTGATAGGACCCTAACTGAGATACCATTTTTGCTAGTTCTTCTATGGATAAGTAGTATTTTTTTAATTTTTTTAATATTTTATTTTTTGTAGAGACAGTATCCTGCTATGTTGCCTAGACTTGATTTGCATTTTTTTTTTTTTACCTTAAGTTCTGGGGTACATGTGCAGAACATGCAGGTTTGTTACATAGGTATACATGTGCCATGGTGGTTGGGTGCACCCATCAACCCATCATCTAGGTTTTAAGCCCCTCATGTCACCCAGGCTGGAGTGCAGTGGCATGATCATAGCTCACTGCAGCCTCAATCTCCCAGGCTCAAGCCAGGCTACTGCCTCAGCCTCCCGAGTAGCTGGGACTACAGGCATGAACCACCACACCCAGCTAATTTTTAAATTTTTTGTAGAGACAGGATCTCGCTATGTTGCTCAGGCTGGTCTCGAACTCCTGGGCTCAAGCTATTCTCCTGCCTCAGCCTCCCAAAGTGCTGGAATGACAGGCGTCAGCCACTGTGCCTAGCCAGAACTATTTCTTTTTAATTAGTTTGTAAGAGTTCTTTGTACGTTAACAATCTTAATTGAATGTCTGTCGTATATGCTGTGAAATTACTTGTCATTAACCTTTTATCTTTTTTAAACAATGTTTTGCTATATGAAAGCTTTACATTTTTATGTTATAAATGTATCAGCATTTTCATTTATGGCTTTGGGTTTATGACATGCTTAGAGTAGCTTTTTCTGCACCAAGATTATAAAAATATCCACACATAGAATTTTCTATCATAAAAGTATGACAATGTCATATTTTGTATATAATTTTATTTTTTGTTTAGTCCTGGATCCATCTAGAATTTCTATTTTGCATAGCATGGCAAAGGGCTCACACCCAACATGATATTAAATAATGTCTTTTTCCCTGATATGAAATGCCACATATATATGTTATTATAAGGCATAGTTAGATACCATGTGGTGAATAAAATATCTTAGAATTATTCAAGCCTAAGAGGATAGAACTACTGCAAGGATGGGTTTTGGTATCAACACAGATGTTTATACATAGACAGAAAATGATGTCTGTGTGCTTAGCTGTCAAATACGGAGACTGGGGGAGGGTTAAATGTAATCAATGATATCATAAGGAGTGGTGGAATTCTATTTGGAACTTCAGAGACCTAAGGAGAAGACTAACCAGCTTCTTCTGAAGACTTCTGCCCTCTAAAGACTAAGGCCTAATTCCACTGGTTCTTTGAATTCCGTGGTCCTAAGTCCATTTTCAGGTAAGTGGTTTCCCACTGGATGTGGGTCTTTTTTAAGCCGTATCAAACAGTAGGTGAGTGTATCAGTTATAAATGTCTTAAGTAATAGGGGGCCCAAATTATAATGGCTCAAATAAGAGTATATTTTTCTCATACCATGCAGTCCAGAAGCAGATACAGGTGTTAGTTTAGTGGCTTGAAATTACCAGAGCAACTTCAGTCAACATTTCTTAAACAATATTCAAGGCAGCATAAAGGGAAAATGGTAGCACCATCTCTTTTATCAAGACAGCAAAAAGCCTTCCCAAAAGCTATCCATCAGATTTCCCTTATGTTTCATTATCCAGAGCTACATCACATAGCCATGCCTAACTTCAAGGATGGCTGAGAAAGGGAGGATTCAGCTTTTTCAGCTTATCTAGTTGGATGTAGTAAATGAAAAATGGGTGGGAACAATATTTGCCAAAAGTCGCCATTCATTCAAAAAATATTTATTAAGCACCTGGATACCCTATGTGCTAGGTACTGTTTAGCAGTGAACAAAACAGACAAAAATCCCTGCACTCATAGAGCTTACATTATATTCAGGAGATACATATAATAAAGTAAAGTAAAATATATTCTACTAGGTTCTGATGAGGTTCTGGAGAAAAATCAAGCAGGTAAGACAATTAGGAAGTTTGTAGGAGGGTGGTACGATTTTAACGATGGGAACTAAGGAAAATCCTCATTGAGAAGGTGATATCTGAGTACCTGACAGAGGTGAGGAAATAAATTCTGAGAATACCTGGGGGAAAAGCATTCCCTGGAAAGGGAAAAGCAAGTGAAAAAGCCCCAAGGTAGGAACACGCCTAGCCTGTTCAAAATGAAATGAGGCTAAGTTGGAGTGATGATCAAGAGGAGACTCATAGGATATGTGGTCAGCAGTAACTAGGACATAATCTGACCTACAACTTACCAAGATCTCTTTGGCCACTCACTGGAGAAGAGGCTTAAGGGAGGCAAGGATGGAAGCAGAAAGACAGAGATGATGGTGGGTAGCAGTGGAGGTGGTGTGAAGTGGCAGGATTCTGGATACATTTTGTAAGTAAAGGTGACTAGACTTTTCTGATGGATAAAGTGTATGAGAGAAAAAGAAGAGTCATTACTATATATGTAAATCTAAGCAAACATTTACTTTTTAAAGCAATATAAAAGTTTGTTACTTGAATATATAAAATATATCATGGAGTTACAAATATATAGATATATATAGAAATTTCTTATATTTGGTATCTAAAGTAGTCAAATTCATAGAAACAAAAATGAGGGGCTGTTTAGAGTTTCAGTTTTCCAAGTTGAAAAAGTTCTAGAGATCTGTTGCACAACAATGTGAATGTACGTTTTTCGGCCTGAACAGGTGAAAGAGTTTCTACTAATTGAGTTGGGGAAGATTGAAAAGGTATCAGGTGTAGGAGGGAATGTCAGGTATCTGACCTGATAGAGCATAGTCAGGTTTTGCTTTGTTTTCTTGGAGGGGATACATTTTGCTTTGGAAACTGACCATTTTCAGGAGTCACCTGTGTAAGTCAGTCAATTATCCTTATGTTCGTGATGGTGAGAAGATTTTTGGAATATGAACTAAACCATCATTGTCTAACTTTTCAGGCAAAGTTTCTGTGGAAAGACCTACGGACAAAAACATCTCTCCTTGGCAGAGTGAGCTAGGATTACCAGCTCTTCAGCCACAGCTGAAGGTGGGAGTCCATGGAACCCCAGAAGCTGCTGATAATTGGATTTCTGCTATGCTCTCTAACTTGCCTCTTGTTGGAGACAGTAGCTTCCTCTCCTTCGCCTTTGTCTGCCTTGGGAATACAAGAAAAAACAGGATCGAAACCACGCTCAGGGGGTGTGTTTGCTGTTAGGATGAATGTTCCTTTCTTCATAGGACTTAAGATTCATGTTTCAGGTCAGGTAAAATGAATTTCATGTTTAAAAAGAATGTTCATAGGAAAGCAAACTATTCTGGTTTGGTTCAATTTAGTTCAACAAGCATTAACCTACCTACTACGTATCAAGCCCTTTTCTGAACTGCATGGATTAGGAGTTGAACAGCCTCTGTTATGAAGGAGCTCACAGATAGGCAGACAAAGCCATAGACGCCAACCTTCCATGGAGTATGATCAATGCTCCCAGGGGACAAGGGGATAATTTAAATTGTTTTGGGGGAGGGGTCAGGAAAGACTTGACAAAGGAGGTGAAATTGAAAATAAACCTGATGGTCCACTGATCCACAATCTAGGTTCCAACATGCACACACATAATATTCAAGTGTCTTGCTGGTTAGTGGTGAATCCTCTCAACTCCATGCTGCAGACACTTTCATTTTCCCCTACTTCTTTCTTTAGGGTCAAAGCACTGTACCTTCCTCCCCCAGTTGCTAATGAAAAGACCCAACATCCCCAGCCTTACAATGATCAGCAAACTCCCCCTAGAGGTCCTTCTTCCAGTTGCCCTGGCCCCTTTCTCCTCTGCTCTTAGGGCTGGTGGCCTTCTCCTTTCTCTTCCTGGGATACTCCCTCTCCTCAGCCTCCTGCAGGACTCCCAGATATACTCTGGGCAACAACACTTTAGTAAAGACTTTCTTGTTGTCAATTCATGCTTCTCTTTCAAAAAGTATCCAATATACTCAAAACAACCCTTAAGATATCTGAAACAACAATTATTGTTCCTATTTGACTTACAAGGAGGCAAAAATTATATCCATCTCGGGATACTTTAAAAACAAAGTGTTTGCCCTTTGAACATCTTACAGGCAGCACAGCAAAGTAGTTTAGAATATGGGCTCTGGACAACTGTAAGAACATGATATCTGCGACAACTATTTGAACTCGAATTTGGATTCAAACGCCAGCCCTATCATTTACTTGACCTCTCCTCAATGAATGGCTATGCTCTTTCTGCAGGTAATCACAGGTCCTGGCTGAACAACTTCAGGGATTACTTATGGCAACTTATCAAGAGTGCCTTACCTCCAGCAGCCATTGTTGCTTTTCTTCTCACCTCAGCACTAATGGGGATCCTCTGCTGCTTCACGTAAGCTTCTGTGGGAAGAAGAGACAGGGAGGAGAGAGGGAACGTGAAGGGGGGTGGGAACAGAAACAGGTTGCTCACCAGCCTGCATATCTGTAATTAAGGGGAAGTTTTAAGAAATTCAATTCTGGGAGGAAAACTGTGAAAGGTCATGCAACCCCCTTTTAAAATGTCTACTTTCTCTTTTACTTCCTCCAACTTGCTCCATTTGTTACCAATGACTGACAGGTCACATTTAATGACCAGTGTTTACAACTGGTCATTTCTTTTATCAACTTTATTAACTCCTAATTTTTATTCCCTGTGGCTCAGGAACTGTACATAGAAAATATATAATTAGCTGTGCTCTCAATTTCCTGAAAATTTACCATAATATTTATCTACATAAATCATATGAAGCCAAAAGAATCCTGAGGAAAACAAAATAGTTGAGCTAAATTTTGTTAATTCAGTCAGTATTTACCAACAAATGACTACTTGCTTGTCTCTGTGCTTGTTGCTAGAAAGACAGAGAAAGAAGACAATTAAAAATTACAAATTGGTAGGTCATTGCTATTGTGGGAGACAGAGTCCAAGTGGGGAGACCTATGAAAGTGATCAACAAAGGTATTAAAGAGATGAGGTCAGGAAATAGTTGGCCAGTTTGCGAGAGGAACTAAAAGGGAATAGAGAATAGAAATGGGGGGTCCTGCAGAGCTCAAAAATCTAATAAAAGTGGCTGAGGATAAAGATCAGATTAAGGGTATGGCATCACTTATGGCTCCTGTAACCTCAAAATGATCACAGGATCAAGAACTGTGTCTAGGAAGCAACCTTGGATGTGGTTACTGGCACATGGAACTGATTGGAGGCAAATAGATTAGAAGTCAGCTAAGCTTTTGAGAGAAGCTTATTGCCAGAGAAACCATGAGCCAGAACTAAATGAGCCATCAGTTGTAAACAATAGTTAGGCCTCCAACCTTCCATGAAAAAGAAGGACACCAGCTTTGAAGGTCCCAACATTTGCTTCAGATGCAGCCATAGAGAATAATGGATCAGTAGAGCCTCCCAGAGAATGGACAATGGGCCACAGAGTCACCCTTTGAAAGCAGGATTTGGGCCTAATCCATGCCTACCCACCAGGACTCCAGGATTGCCACAGAGCAGTGACTGCTGTGTGTCTCTCATTCTTCCTATTTCCAAATGGGAATGTTTATGGTGCTTATCCTCTTCCTGTTCCATCATTATGCTGGGGTGTGGAGATCAGGAGCAGACAACTCGTTTTAGTTCACAGGTCGCTTAACCAAGCAGAGCCACCTCCAGACTTGAGAGAACTAAGCATCACCCAGATACTCTGGACTTTGAGCTGGACACAGTGATGAGTGTGATTTAGTACTGAGGAAAGGGTTTGCCACAAGTCAGGTATTCCGAAACTAGACAGGGAGACCGGAATTTGGCATTCAGAGTATTACTAATGATCAACGCCTGTGGAAGATCGGGAATGGAAGGGAAAAATCAAACTGTCTTGCAAGCCCAACAAAGACTCAGTCGGCCCCATCAGGGTTGTCCCACATGGCTGAAATGGCTGGACCTCTCTAACCCCACCTCAGTCATTCACTGGATGTGGGCTGCCCCCAGAAAGCACATGGAAGCTCTCTGCCGCTGAGGCAGACCCTGAATGAGCTAACAGGTAGAGGCTTTCTGCTGACAACACTCTCAGCAGCTAGGGAAATAAGGCCTTTCTCAAGCGGAAATATGGGTGGAATATTTCCATATGCATGACAGGGTGGCTGTGTTCCAAGTATGAAAGGAAAAGTGAAACAGATACTGGGTGATCAGAAAGACAGACTGTAACAGAGACTGGCTATATGTTCAGCAATCCTGTTCCTTCTTCTCCAAGCACAGAGTAACATTATATTCTCAACCTTCCTTCCAATTAGGCTGGGACCACAGTACTGAGATTTGGCCAGTTAAATACGAGCAAAAGGAATGTATGACATTTCCAGGCCTAGCCATAAAATGTCTTGCACATGTGTCCATGCTGCCTCTCTCTTTCACATATGCATGGCTTCAACTGAAGGACTCTAAGATGGTGAAGCCACATGATGGAAGGAGCTGGGATCCCTGAATCACCTCGTGGAGGAGAACTTAACTTACATCAGAATGAGGCATGAGTGAAGGATCAATTTTATTGTGTTAAGCTACTAAGATCTCAGGATTGTTTGTTATAGCAGCTGAATATCCCTGACTAGTATACCTAGCAACCAACCAAGGAAGCTGGAACTCAAATCAACATATGTCTGGTTCCACATCTTTGAAGTCATTGTTACTCAAACTGTGGTCGACAGGTCAGCTGCATCAAAAGCATCTGAAGTATTGGTTAACCATGCATATTCAGAGGGACTTCTGTGAAGATGAAGCAGGCAATATGCCAAGAAAAAGAATTCCTTCTTTGAAGTAGATGGCTTAACCTGAAGAGAAAAGCCAATAAGCCCTTGCTGGGAACAAGCAAGCTAACTAGTGAAAGAAACATTTCTGGACCCAATTGGGCACCAAGTAGAAGCCTAACAGATAAATTTGAATGAATAAGCATATAGGCAAGCCATATTTTTAAGAAGCAGTCTTTTGAGGCAAGAAGGTAAAGTCTGAAACTTCTTTATGCTCAGACCTACATCTGCTGCTCTCACTTGACTGGAAAGAAGTAAAGGCTGCAAGAGCTCACACATACCTCAGCATCATGAAGAGAATTTGTTAGTCCAAAGTGTAGCACTGGACTTGTGCACATCTCCTGTAAATAACTGGTCCAGTAAGAGTTTACCTCATTCAACAGGAAACAGCACCAGATCTATACAGAGTTACTGTATGGAAAACACAAGAAACGTATAAGCAAGAAATGGCAGATGAGGAATACTCACTAGAAAAATATCTCAGGGCAGATAAAAACCATGTACTAACATATTGCCATAAATTCAAAACATTTGATACAAAATATAAAATAATAGCTAAGGTTGGGCATGGTGGCACATGCCTGTAATCCCAGCACTTTCAGAGGCTGAGGCAGGAGGATTGCTTAAGGCCAGGAGTTTGAGACCAGCCTGGGAACATAGCGAGACCTCATCTCAATAATAATAACAATAATAATAATAATAATAATAATAATAATAATAAATGCTATATGCAGAAATACAACAGGGCAGATAAGGTATACCAAAACAAAAGAAGAAGATGAAAATTAGTTGGAAAATCCCAAGAAAAATGTAAAAGACAAAAAGTAAAACTATCACCAAAATGAGGAAGCATGAAGAAAAAGAGACATTGGTGCAAAATATAAAAGAAAATATGGAAAACAGGATTACATAGGCAAGCAGTATTAAGGAAACAGTTTGGTGAAAGTAAGATTAGAGAAGAAATGGTAGATGCAGGAGGCACAGAATGATTTCTTTGATGAAGAGAACCAAAATAATCCAACAGAAGAAAAAGTTATAATTTTTTATTTTTCTTTTTTCTTTTTTTTTTATTGGTACTATACTTTAAGTTTTAGGGTACATGTGCACAACGTGCAGGTTTGTTACATATGTATACATGTGCCATGTTGGTGTGCTGTACGCATTAACCGTCATTTAGCATTAGGTATATCTCCTAATGCTATCCCTCCCCCTTCCCCCCACCCCACAACAGTCCCCAGAGTGTGATGTTCCCCTTCCTGTGTCCATGTGTTCTCATTGTTCAAGTCCCACCTATGAGCAAGAACATGCGGTGTTTGGCTTTTTGTCCTTGCGATAGTTTGCTGAGAATGATAGTTTCCACCTTCATCCATGTCCCTACAAAGGACATGAACTCATCATTTTTTATGGCTGCATAGTATTCCATGGTGTATATGTGCCACATTTTCTTGATCCAGTCTATCATTGTTGGACATTTGGGTTGGTTCCAAGTCTTTGCTATTGTGAATTGTGCCGCAATAAACATACGTGTGCATGTGTCTTTATAGCAGCATGATTTATAATCCTTTGGGTATATACCCAGTAATGGGATGGCTGGGTCAAATGGTATTTCTAGTTCTAGATCCCTGAGGAATCGCCACACCGATTTCCACAATGGTTGAACTAGTTTACAGTCCCACCAACAGTGTAAAAGTGTTCCTATTTCTCCACATCCTCTCCAGCACCTGTTGTTTCCTGACTTTTTTTTTTTTTTTTTTTTTTTTTTGAGGTGAAGTCTCAGTATGTCACCCAGGCTGGAGTGCAGTGGCACCATCTCAGCTCACTGCAACCTCTGCCTCCCAGGTTGAATCGATTCTCCTGCCTCAGCCTCCTGAGTAGCTGGGATTACAGGCACGTGTCACCACGCCCAGCCGGCAAATTTTTGTATTTTTTGTAGAGACAGGGTTTCACCATGTTGGTCAGGCTGGTCTTGAACTCCTGATCTCGTGATCCACCCGCCTCGGCCTCTCAAAGTGCTGGGATTACAGGCGTGAGTCACTGCGCCAGGCCAAGTTATAATTTTTTAAGTGTTGCAGAAATTAAAGAAGACTGGAGTCTGTGGTCATAAAGGACACATCAAGTTCCAGGAAAAATTGGGACTTGGTACTGGGCACATAGTAGACTCTCAGTAATACTTGTTGATTTTTAATTAAGACATTTCACAGTGAGGATTGCACACAGTGAGGATTGCAAACAGCCTCTCTGTGCCTCATTCTTCCTCCTCTGTACTCACCTGTGTATACCAATAGCTGCAGCTGTAACGAAGGCTTAAGCTAGCTGCTTATTACCTGAGGCACATGGAAGCTTGGCTAATCTCTCAGCATTCCAGAAGCAGAGGTGGCAATCGGGAGGACTGACAGGCTCTAACAAGTCCATAAAGATATGTGTACAAGGAATTTTTAGTATGGTTTACGATAGTGAAGAAATGAAAACTTAAATGTCCATCAGTCTGGGCTAGCTAAAGAAAGCATTGCACATTCATACAATGAGTACTAAGGATAATTACATGGAAACATATTCATGAAATATCATTGAGTGGAAAAAGCAGATTATAACAGAAGATATATAGTTTAGTCTAATTTCTTATTAAAAACTAATTGTATAGGGGGAAAGCCTCTAAGAACCTAACCGAAGTATTAGACATTGGTTATCTCCTTGTGGTAGTGAATAGGTTGTTTTATTATTATTGGTGGTGGTGTTAACTTTTGTTTTTCCTGTCTAATTGCACTTTCTGATCTTTCTTTTTTTTCTTTTCTTTTTTTTTTTTTTTTTTTGAGACAGAGTCTCGCCCTGTCTCCCAGGCTGGAGTGCAGTGGCGCGATCTCGGCTCACTGCAAGCTCCGCCTCCCGGGTTCACGCCATTCTCCTGCCTCAGCCTCCCGAGTAGCTGGGACCACAGGCGCCCACCACGACCACGCCTGGCTAATTTTTTGTATTTTTAGTAGAGACGGGGTTTCACCGTGTTAGCCAGGATGGTCTTGATCTCCTGACCTCGTGATCCACCCGCCTCGGCCTCCCGAAGTGCTGGGATTACAGGCGTGAGCCACCGCGTCCGGCACTATAACTAACTTTAAAAAAAAAATTGATGGACTGTTTCTGATTCAATCCAGAATTCAAACCACTTTCTGATCTTTCTACAATGAGCTGTATTGTTTGATCAGTTCATTTTTAAAAAGATACTTTAAAAACGAAAGAAGAAAAACTACCTAACCATACTTATACCACTACCTCCAAGCCCCACTGTACTGGAAACACATTCTTATTCTGCTTTTTCATCAAAGTATTTTGTTTGTATGGAATTATTTGGTTCATATTAAGTGAAAAGCTGGTGTAAAATCCAATCTTTGAAAAGGTGATATAATTACATAGCAACTCAGTGCAGAGCATTCACCATTTTATCTTCCTTTCCCAGCATTCTTGTAGTTGATCCAGTCCAGTGAAGAACTAGAAGATTCAATAGGGCAAGTGTGGTCTCTCCGGTTGGACTCCAAAAGAGTGGGGCATTTGCTATCCGCTTAAAATGAGGAAGTATCTATCAGTTAAAATTAAATTGTCTTCCAACTTGAATTATCTTTGCCTTCATTTTCTCCTTCAAAAGTTGCAATTTTAAAATGTGAATATCCTTATTACTGTTTTGGTTATAATAGTAATACATATTTATTGCAAAAAAATTTGAGAAATACAGAGAAAAGAATAAGTTTCCATAATTCTAGCAACCAGACATAAATATCATTAACATCTTGATGTACCTCCCTTCAATTTTTTTCTATATATGTATTACAAGTTTTCCAAAGTCTGTTCTGTGAAACAATAGTTCTGTTTTAATAAAAGTCACAAAACTGTGAGGGCCCTGTGGTCAGTTAGTTTGGGAAATGCTGGATTAAACAAATTTAAACCTATTTTTCTTTGCTCAAGGACTTCTAAGAACTTTTAACAGGCTAATACTAATCTCCACAAGGGAGTATAATATATAGCATTTCCCAAACTAATTTAAACATGAGCTTTTTTTTTTAATGTAGTGGACATGACATAAGTCATTTAACGACCTCTCCATATAATAATTATTTAAGGTGTTTCTATTTATTCACTATTATAAATGTAATACAGGTAATATTATTAAAAATTATTGTCTGGGTGCGGTGGCTCATGCCTGTAATCCCAACACTTTGGGAGGCCGAGGCGGGTGGATCACCTGAGGTCAGGAGTTCGAGACCAGCCTGGCCAACATGGTGAAACTCCATCTCTACTAAAAATGCAAAAATTAGCTGGCCATGGTGGTGCGCCCCTGTGATCCCAGCTACCCAGGAGGCTGAGGTGGGAGACTTGCTTGAATCCGGGAGGCGGAGGCTGCAGTGAGCTGAGATAGTGCCATTGCACTCCAGCCTGGGTGACAGAGCAAGACCCCGTCTCAAAAAATATATATATTAATTTGCTTTTCCTTTTTGCTGTTCTGAGTTTGAAATCATTCATTCAACAGACACTTGTTGATCACCTACTGTGAGCCAGACACTGAACAGGTAACACACAGACGGGGTCTTGCTTTGTCACCCAGGCTGGAGTGCAATGGTGCTATCTAACCCCAGCTCTTGTGGAGTCACCATGCTAATGCGAAGATTCAGATCTTTCAAACAGCCACATGGTGCTGAGGCAAGGGCATCCCTGGTATATTTGAGTGGTAGCAGAGAAACCGGATTAAGCAAGGGGCAGAGTAGATATTGTGAGCCATTGAAAGGATTTAGGCTCTTCCTGGGGGCCATAGTGGGGGCCAACAGAAGGTTTAGATCAGAGGAGGGATGTGAAGGGAGAGCAGATGGGATTTCATTAGGATTTGGATGAGATGAGAGAGAGAGTGAGGCTTCAAGGATGCCTCGGAGGTTTTTGGCCCGAGCAAATGAAAGAATGGGGTTGTCATTTATTGAGCTAGAGAAAACTGCAGGAGGTTAGGAATTTACTACAGAGAAAATGCAAAGAGAAAGAAAAACTGAAGTGAAATTCTAATTGATGCTGAGGTGAGATCCAGTGGGCTGCCACAAGGCCTGTCGTGTGAACTCAGAAAAGACTTGGAGTTTTGTTTAAGTCCAATGTTTCCTTACTGACTGCCTTTCTGGATGATGTGTCCACTGTTGAGAATGGGGTGTTGAAGTCCCTGTGTTGCTGTCAATTTCTCCCTTGTCTTCTGTAAATATTTGCTTTATATATTTAGCTGCTCCAATGTTGGGTGCATACATATATATATTTACAGTTGTTATGTCTTCTTGATGGATTGACCCCATGAAAGGAAAATAAATCGCCCCCAAATGACCAAGCCAAAGGGAAAAGTCAAGCTGGGAAGTGCATTGGGCAAACCTGCCTCCTATTCTATTCCTAAATAAGATAACTACAAAGTTTTTTTTTTAAAGCTACATACCTTCCTCACAATTTGCCCATGAAGAAATTCCTTGTAAACAAAGGACAGGCAGAACTCAAAATCATCCCTCTGTTCACATGAGACAAATGCATATCTGATTGCTTCCTTTGCCCTATTGTTTCACAAAGTCAGACTAAAGCACAAGTGACTCTTCCTGCTCTCACATGTAAATTGTGTATTCAGTGAAAGGCTAATCAGAAACTCAAAAGAATGCAACCATTTTTCTCTTATCTACCTATGACCTGGAAGCCCCCTCCCCACTTCAAGTTGTCCCACCTTTCTGGACCAAACCATTGCATATCTTACATATACTGATTGATGTCTCATGTCTCCCTAAAATGTATAAAACCAAGCCTTGGGCACATGGCATCAGGACCTCCTAAGGCTGTGTCATGGGCATGTCCTTAACCTTGGCAAAATAAACTTTCTAAATTCACTGAGACCTGTCTCAGATATTTGAGGTACACATTTGGTGACCACAAAGAGACTCTGAGTGGAGGTGGCCCTGACCTTTGACAAATCTCCTATCAGTACTTGGTACCAACTTGAGCTATCTTTATGGCTCAAACCAATAGAACAATTTGCTGAGGCCTGGGAGCTCCCCTCCCTCCAGAGAATCCCTCATCTCCCAAAATTTGGTTGAGATCTAAAGTTTATTTTGCTGTACAACTCCTTTTCCGGAGTTTTGCTTGCTTCCAACAAGGAAGGCAAGTTTTCCTGCTTCCATGACAATGAAAGGCAGATAACTGCATTCTGGAATTTGAGCTCACTTCCAACAGGGGAGGTGAGTTTGAGTTTTTTCCTACTTCTGGGATGGTAGAGAGCAGTCTTCAGCCTGAGACCCACTCCTAGGTAAGTAGCTGAATTGGAGTTTTCTCTTGGCTAAAGTTATGATTAACAGTCAGCTGGTCTTAATTTCTCCTTACCATTAGAGGACTCAGTAATCATATTGTTGGGGTTCTTTTGTTGTTTGTTCCAGTCTTTCTCCCATCAGATTTGGCCAATTCTACCTGACTTGGTCAAATTCGAATGAGAATTCCAAATAGTGAGTAACAAGGTATCTCTGAATTGGCTAAAATTCCTCGCAGCTGCAAAAGAGAAAAAAATGACCAAACATGCACTTGGTTTGTGTGTTTGCTCCCTGTCTTAAAAAAATAATTGTTCTTTCGTTTACTTTTCTTCCACCCTATTCCTCCTTCTCCCCTCGCCATCTTTGGTACCAAGAAGAATCTAAAGAAGGCATCTAATGACTCTAACCCTTTAAAGAACTCAGGACAAAGGCACCATTCACTCCTCTGGGGGTGTTCTGTTTTCTTTGTGGAGTTTCAAGAGTCATGGGTAGATTCTTCTTAGGTGTAAAGCTCTGCTCTCCTGTATTGCATTACCTGACCTCTTTGGCTTCCGGGGGTGAAGTGGCTACATTGTCTGGGGTATACACCCTGGGGTTCATTGTCATGCGCCAGGAAAATTTAGGACATGGACACACACAAGTTTAGGAGCAGAGGTTTAATGAGCAGAAGAGAAGAGAAAGAGAAGCAGCTTTCTCTAGAGAAAGGGGTCTCCCGGTGGAAAGGACCAGCAGGTGGTGGATGCGCCAAATTTTAGTCAGGTTTGAGGAGGTGGTGTCTGATTTACATAGGGCTCACAGATTGGTTCGATCAGGTATGACGTTTACATAGTGCGGGGGGAGGGGGGGGAAGCTGGTGGCCCCAGCTGAATATTATTATGCAAATGGCTTTCCAGTTGATTGGAGCCATCTTGCCTCTCTATGTCTGCAGCTGAACTTTACAGGCTGCTCTTTGTTAGAAAATCATTTGGGGCTGCTTTTCATTAAAAAGAAAAGCTTTGCTGAGGATCCCCATACCCTTACTATCTGCCTAAGTGATTTCTTCTTAAGTCCTTTATCAGGGGTACCAGAGATTACCTTGTCCTGTGAGAGGATTTGACCTTGGCATGTGTAATAGCAGACAAGAGCTACAGTTAAAGGTGGCCAAGGACAGTTTACAGAAAGTGGTCTTGGCTGGGCTTTTTTCCTCCTAGGAAGTTGTTTAGGATCTCAATTCTAATTCAGAGGTGCATTTTAAAGAGTCTTCTCCATTGCCTTTCCTCCCCAAATTAATCTCCATTGGCTTGTCTGCATATTTGCATGAGGAACTGCACTGTCACTTTCATAGATAAATGAGAGACTGAGTTTCCTCAACTCCAAAGAGAAAGGGCATTTTGCTCCTCCCAGTCAAAAGGTGCTCCTGGGTGACTGGAGGCCAAGTGGGAGTGTCTGGGGGTTGCCTCCATGTGATGTGAAGTAGCCCTACAGGGAATTGCCAACAAAATTAGTTTTAAAAGCTCATCCAGGGAGCACATATAGGAGCTGCTCACCCCAAACTTTGAGCCCTCCCAGAGGTGCTAGACCTCTGGAGAGAGAAACTGAGACACAAAAGAGGACCGAAACAATTCAGGGGTGATGCATTGTGGAGTCCTGTCCACAACCAGCACACTTTGACCCACCACACTAAACCCTAGGCCACAGCTCAGTTCCTCCTTTTAAGAAAAAAAAAATGTGGGAAACACATCATCTAAGAATAAGGAAAGACAAGGAGAACAACCCCCCTTGGAACCCCATTTGGTTTTATGGCTCCTGTACTTGCAAGTGGCTGTGTAAATGGAAGGGCCAGATTTTCTAATACTCCAGCTGGTTACGCGTTAGGTCTGTTCTTGTGCACATTTTCAACTGACAGGCAAATTACATCAAGGAAAATTCAGAGCCTGAAGGTCGATCTGCAGCTATAAAGCTCCTAAGTTCTCTGTCTCTCTGCTTTCTTTTCTGCCTGCTTTAAGTCTGTTGTTACTTTTCTACTGAGATAAAATCTACTGTTTGCACCTAACCATTTCTTTTTGTTATTGTTTTTGCAAACCAATGAGTTGTTATTAATATCTCGTGGCTAGAGTTCTGAAGTAAATGCTCTAGGATATTTGTTTATATGAGTGTGTATGTGTGTGTGTTTATGTGTATGTAGATGTATTTTGTTATATGTTTTCTGCCACAAGGTACCAAATTTGGCTTAAAGAGTACTCATAAATTAAATAATAAGCCCAAATGCTTTTCAAGCTCACATGACTTAAGTAGAGCTTTTAATAAGCTAGCTTTAAAATTATTGGTAGAGTAATATTACAAATATCTTCAGAAATGTCAGTATACATTTTTGTTTGCATTTATTGATCAAGAGATTTCATACTTATCCCTGCCAAATATTATAAGATGTCAAAATTTGTCATAAAGTTTATTTTATTTTATTTTATTTTATTTTATTTTATTTTATTTTATTTTATTTTTTGAGACGGAGTCTGGCTCTGTCGCCCAGGCTGGAGTGCAGTGGTGCGATCTCGGCTCACTGCAAGTTCCGCCTCCAGGGTTCACGCCATTCTACTGCCTCAGCCTCCCAAGTAGCTGGGACTACAGACGCCCAGCTAATTTTTTTGTACTTTTAGTAGAGACGGGATTTCACCGTGTTAGCCAGGATGGTCTCGATCTCCTGACCTCGTGATCCGCCCATCTCGGCCTCCCAAAATGCTGGGATTACAGGCCTGAGCCACCACGCCCAGCTGTCATAAAGGTTATTAAACAATAAACCCAGCCCAAAACAGAATGATCTTTTCTTGTGTAATCTTTCACAAAAAAGACATTATTATTGGTTTAATGAAAACAGCTAAATCCTGAATTATTTGGTAAAATAACCATGTATTCAATCTTAAGATTCTAACTCAGATAAATGCCTGAAATTCACAAGCTATAAAATGGTTGACAGGAAAATAACTTTGGTGACTGCTGCAGTTTTCATAAATAATCTAGGTAAACTATAAAAATAAAATAATTAGGTAAATGTGATGGGATAAATACTTGTAGATAAACTTGCCATAATTTAGAATCTAAAGTTAAATAATAGGTATTTCATTAAGTGGGTATTTTCTAATTAAAAAATATGTGTTGTAGGAAAACATTTTTTCTAAAAAATGTGTGTGTTCTTGTTAAAGGGTGAATAATTTTTGTCTAATTCAAAGGTTACTTAAAGGTTATGTATAAAACAAGGTAAAAAGAACAGGGAAATAAGAGATATGTAAAGAAAGGTATAGAAATAAAGAAGTATTTTTGGTAAGAAAGCTTAAAAATAATTTTATATGATAAAGAATCTTACATGGTAATTTTTTGTCCCAGAATAAAATGATTGGTTATTTAAGAAAGAGGGAAGGTCAGGACAAACCAGAAAGTCCAAGCATATCATGAATGGTCTGGCCACAGCTCAGTTCCTCCTTTTAAGAAAAAAAAAAATGTGGGATCAAATCTTATATGATCGGTGGGTCTCAGCAGCTCGGGCGGCGGGAGGAGTGGCAGCGGCCGGGCAGCCCAGTTTCGTGAAGGCTCTTGGCGCGCCGCAGCCCGCAGGCACCCGGCACGCACCCTCCCTGCCGCCAGGATGCCCAAGAGGAAGGTCGGCTCCGCTAAAGGGGCCGCCAAGGAAGAGCCCAAGAGGAGCTCGGCGCGGTTGTCAGCTAAACCTCCTGCAAAAGTGGAAGTGAAGCCAAAAAAGGCAGCAGCAAAGGATAAATCTTCAGACAAAAAAGTGCCAACAAAAGGGAAAAGGAGAGCAAAGGGAAAACAGGCCGAAGTGGCTAACCAAGAAACTAAGATTTACCTGCAGAAACCGGGGAAAGGAAAACTGAGGAGAGTCCAGCTTCTGATGAAGCAGGAGAGAAAGAAGCCAAGTCTGATTAATACCATATACCATGTCTTATCAGTGGTCCCTGTCTCCCTTCTTGTACAATCCAGAGGAATATTTTTATCAACTATTTTGTAAATGCAAGTTTTTTAGTAGCTCTAGAAACATTTTTAAGAGGAGGGAATCCCACCTCATCCCATTTTTTAAGTGTAAATGCTTTTTTTTAAGAGGTGAAATCATTTGCTGGTTGTTTATTTTTTGGTACAACCAGAAAATAGTGTGGGATATTGAATTATGGGAGGCTCTGACTGTCTCGGGGGTCAGCTTAACATTCCATAGATGGGGAGTTAGTTTTTATATCCTATAATACAAAGCATATTAAATGGCAATATGGAGTCAGTCCTGCATTTGATGTCTTGAACATTTTAAATTACTTCTATTCCCATGTTGTTTTTTAGTAGAATTGTTTCCTAAAGAAAACCACTCTTTGATCATGGCTCTCCCTGTCAGAATTGTGTGCACTCTGTAACATCTTTGGTTGTGGTAGTCCTGTTTTCCTAACAACTTTGTTACTGTGCTGTGAAAGATTACAAATTTGAATATGTAGTGTACGTGCTATTCAGTTGTGAACTGGTGGGCCATATGTAACAGCGGACCAACATGTGAAGATACTGGTACTTGATAGCCTCTTAAGGAAACTTTGCTTCCAAATTTTAAGCTGGAAAGTCACTGGAATAACTTTAAAAAAGAATTACAATACATGGCTTTTTAGAATTTCGTTACGTATGTTAAGATTTGTGTACAAATTGAGATGTCTGTACTGATCCTCAACCAATAAAATCTCAATTATGAAAATAAAAAAAAATCTTATATGATCAAGTTGTCTATAATTAAAGGGAAATCATTTATAATGGTCTTTCTAGAGATTGAGTTTTGATATTTAAAGAAAAAAATACTTATACACTAAAGGATTGATTAGAACAATGATATTTTCTTAAGGTATTTGCTTTACCCTTAATAAAATTATAAGACATTATGATTTTTAATGCAAAGTTCAACTTTTATTGTGTCTCGTTTTTTCAGCTTTCTCTCCGTTAAAAGTCTGAAATAATAACTCTCCTTCGACTCATTTTCAGCTCCTGTACGGTTTTTTATTTTTCCTCCTTTGGTTTCTGTTTGTTGTGATCTGATGCTAAAAATGTTTTATCTTAAAGGTCTAAAGAAAATATTTCCTTCCAACATAATATTCTGTGCTCTTGGCTTTAAATTGTTCTATGGATCTGAAAATTTGCATTTATGATCCAGGAAACATTCTTCCTATGTCTAACTAGTTCAAGTATCTTTTTCATTAGTTTTGACTTGAAGTTATCTAAATGGAACTCCCCATAGGGAACAGCAGTCGCACTGCAGAAGGTCTCTTTTGCCTTTGGGTAACTGGCCTAATAAACAGATTTTACGCTTTATCAAAATAATTTCTATGTCATTATTACTAAGTTTTGATTTGTTTAGGGAAAAAAACTGAGATTAAAACTTTTTTTTTAATTAAGGTTATTACATCCGTGTGACTTTCTATATGTGCTTTTAAAGTTCTTGTGCCAGTAAGTCACAGGGCTTTGACTACTGGGTCTAAAAAGAACCCCAAGTCCTGCTAAATATTAAACACTGACGGCAGTTAAATCCTCATCTTCAAACCCATAGAAGATGCCAATGAAAATAAACTTTGTTCATGAGACACATGGCCAGAAATTAAAACTTCTCAAGGCCCAAGGACTATCGTGGAAGAGGCAAGCACATGAGATTGTAAGGGCTGATTTTGAGAGATAAAGTAAGTTCAGTTTCTCTATAAATTAACCATTAATGTTGAAGGCACACTGATGTAGGACTAGCATATGGGTCCCTATGTCAGATTAACAAGGTTTTCTTGGAGCGTTAAACTACTCCTTAATAAAAGATTATAAAGGTTATAAAAAGGCTATGGAAATTATATCCTATGGTCAGGATGGTTAACATTTTATAGATTGTTTATAAAATTTTGAAAAAAAATTTAATTGGCCTCATGCTGTCTTTATTAGGGCTTATTGTTTGGAAAATTAAGTCTCCTCTCTCAAAGACTAAAGATTTTCACCTTTAAAAAAAAAACTGAGTTATCACTTTGGCTAAATGAAAGACTTAGTTTACAATGACCTGTGATCCTATTTTGTGATATCAAGTGTTTTAAACTTTTTATATTTGACAAACTTTCCAAAATCAAATGTTAACTTCAGTCCTCATTAATTTTTTTATATTAGTTCCCTGAAGTTCAGAAGAGACATATTCAGCTTATTTGATATAATAAAGTCATACAGGAAGTATTGTCAAATATGAAACAGTGTTTAAGCTTCTTTGGATTATGTTTATATAACTGTGTTATTAGTGTATGTTCCAGAATTTTATGAAATTCCTGTGATTCTGATAGGTCTTAGCATATGTTATCAGTAGTAATTATGGTTATTATGTAAAACTGTTGTATGCCACAGAAATAACCAAATTTTCTTGTCAATTGTGTGTTTAACTATGACTATTTTAAGACTTTTGTCATCCACAGTTGTTTTATTTTTATTCTTTTCAAAAGGTGGTTTATAATCAGCATAGGACTCTGACAAGTGCTCTTGATTGCAGGTTTCTGATAACCTTGGAGATTGTGACACTAGAATAGAGGAAAAACTTCCAAGACTCCCATAGAGAGCTGAAATGTTCATGAATATCAAGCAGAACAGGAGTTAACTGCATGGACCAAACTAATAGAAGACTGAAATAAATCCTTTTATGACTTTTTGCCTAAAACATTGCTGATCTTTTGTTTGTTTTTCAGAGCCAAAGAAACTTTTTGAAACTTTTGACAATTAAGTAAAATATATTCCTATAAACAAAATTTGGAGCACATTTCTCTCTACCTGATTTCTCCAAAATTTGGAAAGTAGTTGTGAGTATTCTCAACTTGTGGCAATATTGTTATTTGCCTAAGTACAATAAGAATCTGCTTTCTTTGGTAACAGGACACAACTGGAGACACTGGTTATTTTACCAAGGTTTTGACTGGAATAACATGCTTTCAAATACAGATTCCTTCAAGTAATCAAAGTTGAATTATAGAGCCAATAAAAGCCCCTTGGGAAAACATGCCTCATACCTTGTCTATGCAGGCCCTATACAGGTTCCTGACCTGTGGTAACTAAAAAATGTCACTTTCTGACTGGCCCGGGATCCCCAAGTTTTCTTGGAACCTCGAGGTAAGGAATTCACCCAATTAACATAGGTATTTGCAGACATAGGCTGGGCTTAAGACATTAAATTCAAATCTGAGATTCCTTATGGAATAAAGTTCCAGCAAAGCCAATTTTAAAAAAAGAGGAGCCTATATGGCAAATAATTATTCTTGCTGACTTTATGCAACTACTCCAGCCAAGTATAATAAGACTAAAACTTATTTTGCAAATGAATTTGTCCTGTGATTTGTCTTTAGTGAAAATGGAACTGGAGAGAGAAAAATTATGTTTCAAAATAAACTATGGTACACCTGTTATTAGATTCTGGTCTTGCCTAACGTTTTTCAATTTTTATTATTTTCTACAGTTTGGGCTGAATTCTAAAATATTTTCTGACTACAAGTCTCCAAAATAACGTTTTCAATTTTTTATTCTTTCCTTTTTTCCCATTTTTCCTGATTTGAAATTTAAAAATTAAGCTGTGCTTTCTTAAAGCTCTGTAAACTAAAGCTAGACAACTTAAACTTCAGAAGAAAACAACAGCAACCAATTTACATATTACACATAAACCAATTTCATACCTGCCTACTGATGTATGGACTTCAGAGGAATATGGCCTATATTGATTTTCCAGGATTGTTCCTCAATTTTTGTTTGTTTGTTGTTGTTTTTCTCCCTTCCTACCCCTATTTTCCCTTTGTAGGACATGAGACTTCACAGCCTGCTAAAAATGAGCTTTCCTAATAATGTGGGACCTATCTGTCTAGGAATAAACCACCCTAGCCATGAGAGATCAGACAAAACCTGAGACCAGAGACTCATTTTCTTCTAAAATGCTTTCTCTGAAAGATTTTAAAAAGAAAAGGGGAGAATATGAAAGGAAAATAAATCTCCCCAAAATCACTAAGCCAAAGGGAAAAGTCAAGCAGGGAACTGCATTGGGCAAATCTCCCTCCCATTCTATTCCTAAATAAGATAGCTATAAAGATTAATAAATAAATAAATAAATAAGCTACATACCTCCCTCACAATTTGCCCACAAGGAAATTCCTTGTGAAACAAGTGGCAGGCAGGACTCAAAGTCATCCCTCTACTCACACGATACAAATGCATATCTGATTACTTCTTTTGCCCTGCTGTTGCACTGAGCCAGACCAAGGCATAATTGACTATTCCTGTAAATTGTGTATCCAGTGAAAGGCTAATCAGCAACTCAAAAGAATTCAACCATTTGTCTCTTATCTACCCATGACCTGGAAGCTTCCTCCTCTATTTCAGTTGTCCCACCTTACTGGATGAACCCAATGTACATCTTACATATATTGATTGATGTCTCATGTCATTTTATCAAGTGTCTAAATACGCATGAATCTGTTTCTAGCCTCTCCCTTCTGGGCCATTGGTCTATTTCTGTGCCTATACCACACTCTTAATTACCATAGCTTTATTAAGGTCTTGCTATCTGCAAGACAGGTCCCCCACTTTGTTCTTCTTTGGCTAGTCCTGCTCTTTACAACTCCACACATATTTTGAAATTAGATTGTCAAGTTTCACAAAACATACCTGTTGAGGTTTTTATCAGGATTGCATTGAATCTATAGGCCAATTTCAGGAGAACCTACATCTTAATAAAATTAAGCCTTCCAAACCATGAACATGGTTTCTCTTTCAATTTTTAGCTCTTCTTCAATGTATGCGGATAGAATTTTATAATTCTCTCCATACAGTACCTATATATGGTTCAATTTATTCCTAGGTATTTGATCATTTTAGATGTCATAATGAAATGGTGTCTTTTAAAATTAAATTTTCTGTGTGTCATTGGTGTATAGAAATACAATTGATTTCTTTATATGACTGTAGCTAATAACCTTGGTAATAGCATTTATTAATTTTAATAATTTATCTGTAGATTTTTAAATATTCTACATAGACAATAATATATCCATAGATAACAACAATTTTGTTTCTTCCTTCCCAGTCTTTATACCATGATAATTTACTTTTGCCTTATTCTGCTGCATAGAACTTATAATACAACACAGAGAAAAGTGGTTATAGAGGGAGGCATCTTTATCTTGTTCAACATGTTAAAGGAAATACATTCAGCTTTTTAAAACTATATTCATTGTAGGTATTTTAGATGTTTTACAAATAGTTTTTAAAAATCAGGTTAAAGAGGGAAGATTTTTTTGTTTGTTTGTTTGTTTGTTTTGAGACAGAATCTCACTGTCACCCAGGCTGAAGGCTAAAGTGCAGTGGCATGATCTCAGCTCACTTCAACCTCCGCCTCCTGGGTTCAAGCGATTCTCTTGCCTCAGCCTCCCGAATAGCTGAGACTGCAGGTGCTTGTCACCTCGCCCAGCTAATTTTTGTATTTTTCATAGAGATGGTTTTTAGCTATATTGGCCAGGCTGTCTCGAACTCCTGACCTCAAGCAATACACCCACCTCGGCCTCCCAAAGTGCTGGGATTACAGGCATGAGCCACCGCGCCTGACTAAAGATGATTCTTTCTATGCCTAGATTTGATAAAAGGTATTTTATCATTAATAGATAATGAATTACATTGAATATTTTCCACCTACTGAGATAATATGAGTTTCTCCATGAATATGGTAAATTGGATTAATAAATTTTCCAGTGTTAACTAATCTTGAATTTCAGTATCTGAAGTTTTTGGTTCAATTTGGTTACCTATAGTTTCTGCTGGATCTCACTGACGGGACTTTGTTTCCTTGATTGTTTAGCGATTTATTAGTCTATAAATATGTATGGAATTTAAGGTCTGGTATCAATGAGGACTCCTTCAAAAAGACATATTTTGCTCTGCCAGGCACCTTGGGGCTCTATCAGTCAAGAAAACACTTGAAGTTAAATTATCTACTTAAGGTTTGTCAGGCCACTCAGGTAGTGCGACTTTGAGCTGCCAACCAGAGCAAGGGCCAACTTGTACTTATGAATTCTCAGAGCAGGGTTTTTATTAGTCCCTTGTGGTAGATTCAGTCAGTGGTCCCACAGAAAGTAGATTAGTGGTTGCCAGGGACTAGGAATGGGGAGTGACTACTAATGGGGCTGGGGTCTCCGTGGGTGATGAATCCGTTCTGGAATTATGCCACAGTCTGGATATTTGTGTTCCCCCAAATTCCTATGTTGAAACTTAATTCTCGTGGTCTCCCTATCCCTCTCCCTCTCCGTCTCCCTCTCCTCTTTCTTCGGTCTCCCTTTCCTTCTTTTTTCGGTCTCCCTCTGTTGCCGAAGCTGGACTGTGCTGCCGTGATCTCGGCTCCCTGGAACCTCCCTGCCTCGGGCTCCTGTGATTCTCCTGCCTCGGCCTGCCAAGTGCCTGGGATTGCAGGCGCGCGCCGCCACGCCTGACTGGTTTTTGTATTTTTGGTGGAGACGGGGTTTCGCCCTGTTGACCGGGCTGGTCTCCAGCTCCTGGCCTCGAGTGATCTGCCTGCCTCGGCCTCCCGAGGTGCTGGGATTGCAGAGGGAGTCTCGCTCACTCAATGCTCAATGTTGCCCAGGCTGGAGTGCAGTGGCGTGATCTCGGCTCGCTACAACCTGCCTTGGCCTCTTAAAGTGCTAAGATTACAGCCTCTGCCCCGCCGCCACCCCGTCTAGGAAGTGAGGAGCATCTCTGCCTGGCCGCCCATCGTCTGGGATGTGAGGAGCCCCTCTGCCCGGCTGCCCCGTCTGGGAAGTGAGGAGCGCCTCTGCCCGGCCACCATCCCGTATAGGAAGTGAGGAGCGTCTCTGCCTGGCCGCCCAACGTCTGGGATGTGAGGAGCGCCTCTGCCCGGCAGCCCCGTCTGGGATGTGAGGAGCGCCTAGGCCCAGCCACCTCGTCTGGGAAGTGAGGAGCACCTCTGCCCGGCCGCCCCGTCTGGGAAGTGAGGAGCACCTCTGCCCGGCCGCCCCGTCTGGGAGGTGAGGAGCGCCTCTGCCCAGCCGCCACCCTGTCTGGGAGGAAGTGAGGAGCGCCTCTGCCCGGCTCTGCCCGGCCGCCCCGTCTGGGAAGTGAGGAGCACCTCTACCCGGCCGTCTCGTCTGGGAAGTGAGGCGCGCCTCTGCCCGGCCGCCCCGTCTGGGAGGTGAGGAGCGCCTCTGCCTGGCCGCCACCCCGTCTGGGAGGAAGTGAGGAGCGCCTCTGCCCGGCCGCCCCGTCTGGGAGGTGAGGAGCACCTCTGCCCGGCCACCCCGTCTGGGAGGTAAGGAGCGCCTCTGCCCGGCCGCCCCGTCTGGGAGATGAGGAGCGCCTCTGCCCGGCCGCCCTGTCTGGGAGGTGAGGAGCGCCTCTACCCGGCCGCCCATCGTCTGGGATGTGAGGAGCGCCTCTGCCCGGCTGCCCCGTCTGGGAAGTGAGGAGCGCCTCTGCCTGGCCGCCCCGTCTGGGAGGTGTACCCAACAGCTCCGAAGAGACAGCGACCATCGGGAGCGGGCCATGAGGACGATGGCGGTTTTGTTGAAAAGAAGGGGGGGAAGTGTGGGGAAAGGAAGGAGAGATCAGATTGTTGCTGTGTCTGTGTAGAAAGAGGTGGGCATAGGAGACTCCATTTCGTTCTGACTAGGAGAAATTCTCCTGCCTTGGGATGCTGTTGATCTATGGCCTTTCCCCCAGCCCCGTGCTCTCTGAAACATGTGCTGTGTCAACTCAGGGTTAAATGGATTAAGGGTGGTGCAAGATGTGCTTTGTTAAACAGATGCTGGAAGGCAGCATGCTCTTTAAGAGTCATCACCAATCCCTAATCTCAAGTACCCAGGGACACAAACAATGCAGAAGGCCGCAGGGACCTCTGCCTAGGAAAACCAGAGACCTTTGTTCATGTGTTTATCTGCTGACCTTCTCTCCACTATTATCCTATGACCCTGCCATATCCCCCTCTCTGAGAAACACCCAAGAATGATCAATAAATACTTCATAAATTTAAAAAAAAAAAAAAAAAGGAAACTTAATTCTCAATGTAATGGTATTCAGAAGTGGGGCCTTTTAGAGGTGGGGCCTTTGGGATTAAAGAGGCCCACCTCTTTGCAATGCAAGCTTGTTTTCCCCCTTCCACCATGTGAGAATTCAGCAAGAGGGCACCTTCTATGAGGAACAGGCCCTCAGCGGACACAGAATCTGCTGGCATCTTAATCTTGCACTTCCAGCCTCTAGAACCGTGAGCAATAAATGCCTGTTGTTTATGAGCTATCCAGTTTGTGGTATTTTGTTATGGCAGCCCAAACAGACTAAGACCAATTAGATAGTAGCGATGGTTGCACAACTCTATGAATATACTAAAAACCACTTAATTGTTCACTTTAAGAGTCTTATGCTCTGATGACTGAGCTAGCTGCACCTGTGAATTGTTCACTTTAAGTGGATGAATTTCACGGTATGCAACTGTTATCTCAATTTTTTTAATAGTACTTGTTTCATAGCATTGTCATAAGACTAAATGAAAGTATGTAAAATACACAGTGACTGTATTCAATGAACAGAAGAAAAAAAAAAGCTAGTGGTCTAACTCTTGACTACTGTAATAGAATTTTAAGTGCACACCCTTGCCCTGGCCTCATGGTAGGTAGAGAATACTTTCTCACTCCTTGACTGTGGGCTTAGTCATGTAACTTCCTTTGGCCATGACTGTATTCAAGAATGTGTTAATATTTTTTTTTTAAGTATTTATTGATCATTCTTGGGTGTTTCTCGGAGAGGGGGATATGGGAGGGTCATAGGATAATAGTGGAGAGAAGGTCAGCAGATAAACACATGAACAAAGGTCTCTGGTTTTCCTAGGCAGAGGTCCCTGCGGCCTTCTGCAGTGTTTGTGTCCCTGGGTACTTGAGATTAGGGAGTGGTGATGACTCTTAAAGAGCATGCTGCCTTCAAGCATCTGTTTAACAAAGCACATCTTGCACCGCCCTTAATCCATTTAACCCTGAGTTGACACAGCACATGTTTCAGAGAGCACGGGGCTGGGGGAAAGGCCATAGATCAACAGCATCCCAAGGCAGAAGAATTTCTCCTAGTCAGAAGAAAATGGAGTCTCCTATGCCCACCTCTTTCTACACAGACACAGCAACAGACGTTGGGCAGCCGGGCAGAGGCGCTCCTCTTCTCCCCGACAGGGCGGCCGGGCAGAGGCGCTCCTCACTTCCCAGATGGGGCGGCCGGGCAGAGGCCCTCCTCACATCCCAGACAATGGGTGGCCGGGCAGAGGCGCTCCTCACTTCCCAGACGGGGCGGCCGGGCAGAGGCGCTCCTCACCTCCCAGATGGAGTGGCCGGGCAGAGGCGCTCCTCACCTCCCAGATGGGGCGGCCGGGCAGAGGCGCTCCTCACCTCCCAGATGGGGCGGCCGGGCAGAGGCGCTCCTCACCTCCCAGACGGGGCGGCCGGGCAGAGGTGCTCCTCACTTCACAGACGGGGCGGCCGGGCAGAGGCGCTCCTCACTTCCCAGACGGGGCGGGGTGGCCGGGCAGAGGCGCTCCTCACTTCCTCCCAGACGAGGTGGCGGCCAGGCAGAGGCGCTCCTCACTTCCCAGACAGGGCAGCCGGGCAGAGGCACTCCTCACTTCCCAGACGGGGCGGCCGGGCAGAGGCGCTCCTCACTTCCCAGACGGGGCGGCCGGGCAGAGGCGCTCCTCACTTCCCAGACGGGGAGGCCGGGCAGAGGCGCTCCTCACTTCCCAGACGGGGTGGCTGCCAGGCAGAGGCGCTCCTCACCTCCCAGATGGGGCGGCCAAGCAGAGGTGCTCCTCACTTCCCAGACGGGGCGGCCGGGCAGAGGCACTCCTCACTTCCCAGATGGGGCGGCCGGGCAGAGGCCCTCCTCACTTCCTCCCAGACGAGGTGGCGGCCAGGCAGAGGCGCTCCTCACTTCCCAGACGGGGCGGCCGGGCAGAGGTGCTCCTCATCTACCAGACGGGGCGGCCGGGCAGAGGTGCTCCTCACTTCCTCCCAGACGGGGTGGTGGCTGGGCAGAGGCGCTCCTCACCTCCCAGACGGGGCGGCTGGGCAGAGGCGCTCCTCTTCCCGATGGGGCGGCCAGGCAGAGGCGCTCCTCTTCCCGACGGGGCGGCCGGGCAGAGGCGCTCCTCACTTCCCAGATGGGGCGGCCGGGCAGAGGCGCTCCTCACTTACCAGATGGGGCGGCTGGGCAGAGGCGCTCCTCACTTCCTCCCAGACGGGGTGGCGGCCGGCCAGAGGCGCTCCTCACCTCCCAGACGGGGCGGCCGGGCGGAGGTGCTCCTCACCTCCCAGATGGGGCAGCCGGGCAGAGGCGCTCCTCACATCCCAGACGATGGGCAGCCGGGCAGAGACGCTCCTCACATCCCAGATGATGGGTGGCCGGGCAGAGACGCTCCTCACTTCCTATAGGGGATGGCAGCCTGGCAGAGGCGCTCCTCACTTCCCGGATGGGGCAGCCGGGCAGAGGGGCTCCTCACATCCCAGACGATGGGCGGCCAGGCAGAGACGCTCCTCACTTCCTAGACGGGGTGGCGGCGGGGCAGAGGCTGTAATCCTAGCACTTTAGGAGGCCAAGGCAGGCGGCTGGGAGGTGGAGGTGGTAGCGAGCCGAGATCACGCCACTGCACTCCAGCCTGAGCACCATTGAGCATTGAGTGAGCGAGACTCCGTCTGCAATCCCAGCACCTCGGGAGGCTGAGGCGGGCAGATCACTGGAGGCCAGGAGCTGGAGACCAGCCCGGTCAACACAGCGAAACCCCGTCTCCACCAAACATACAAAAACCAGTCAGGCGTGGCGGCGCGCGCCTGCAATCCCAGGCACTCGGCAGGCCGAGGCAGGAGAGTCACAGGAGCCTGAGGCAGGGAGGTAGCAGCGAGCCGAGATCTCATGGCAGTACAGTCCAGCTTCGGCAACAGAGGAAGACCGAAAAAAGAAGGAGAGGGAGACCGAAGAAAGGAGAGGGAGAGGGAGAGGGAGCCGGAGCAGGAGCGGGAGCGGGAGGGGGAGGCGGGGAGGGAGAGGGAGAGCTGTGTTAATATATTTTAACCAGCATTTTCAGTTGTTTTCAGCAACAGATCATCCAGGTACCTGGTCTGCCATGGTGCCAGAAATTGCCTCTGTTTTGCATTATTTCAATCTGGATTTCAAATTACCAGTTTGGTTGAATAACTTGCCATATCTTTTTCTGTACTTTTATTTGTATTCCTTTCTATTTCTCATTTTTTATATTGCCTGTTCATAAGTCTGTTGGTGCTTTTCATTATTTATTTTAAAGAGTTCTTTTTAAAATATTTTTATTTCAAAATTATTTGGGTAGAGGTGGTTTTTAGTTACATGGATAAGTTCTTTAGTGGTAATTTCTGAGATTTTGGTGCACCCATCACCTCAGCAGTGTACACTGCACCCAATGTGTAGTCTTTTGTCCCTCATCCCCCTCCCACCCTTTCCCCCGAGTCTCCAAAGTCCATAGTATAATTCTTATGCCTTTTGTCCTCATAGCTTAGCTCCCACTTATAAGTGAGAACATACAATATTTGGTTTTCCATTCCTGAGTTATTTCACCTAGAATAATGGTCTCCAACTCCATCTGTGAATTGCCATTATTTTGTTCCTTTTTATGGCTGAGTAGTATTCCATGGTGTATATATAGCACATTTTCTGTATCCACTTGTTCGTTGATGGGCATTTAGACTGGTTCCATATCTTTGCAATTGCAAATTGTGCTGCTATAAACATGCGCGTACAGGTGTCTTTTTCAAATAATGACTTCTTTTCCTCTGGGTAGATACCCAGTAGTGGGATTGCTGGATCAAATGGTAGTTCTACTTGTAGTTCTTTAAGGAATCTCGGTACTGTTTTCCACAGTGGTTGTACTAGTTTACATTCCCACCAGCAGTGTAAAAGTGTTCTCTTTTCACCACATTCACACCAACATCTGAAGGGGGTGGGTCGCCCCTCCACACCTGTGGGTGTTTCTCGTTGGGTGGAACGAGAGACTTGGAAAAGAAAAAGACACAGAGACAAAGTATAGAGAAAGAAATAAGGGGACCCAGGGGACCAGCGTTCAGCATATGGAGGATCCCCCTGGCTTCTGAGTTCCCTTAGTATTTATTACGGTGTCTTTCAGAGAGGGGGATGTGTCATGGTCACAAGACAATAGTGGGGAGAGGGTCAGCAGACAAACACGTGAACAAAGGTCTTTGCATCATAGACAAGATAAAGAATCAAGTGCTGTACTTTAGATATGCATAGACATAAACATCTCAATGCTTTGTTAAGCAGTATTGCTGCCCGCATGTCTCACCTCCAGCCCTAAGGCGGTTTTTCCCTATCTCAGTAGATGGAACGTACAATCGGGTTTTATACCGAGACATTCCATTGCCCAGGGACGGGCAGGAGACAGATGCCTTCCTCTTGTCTCAACTGCAAGAGGCATGCCTTCCTCTTATACTAATCCTCCTCAGCACAGACCCTTTACGGGTGTCGGGCTGGGGGACGGTCAGGTCTTTCCCTTCCCACGAGGCCATATTTCAGACTATCACATGGGGAGAAACCTTGGACAATACCTGGCTTTCCTAGGCAGAGGTCCCTGCGGACTTCCGCAGTGTTTGTGTCCCTGGGTACTTGAGATTAGGGAGTGGTGATGACTCTTAAGGAGCATGCTGCCTTCAAGCATTTGTTTAACAAAGCACATCTTGCACAACCCTTAATCCATTTAACCCTGAGTTTGAACAGCACATGTTTCAGAGAGCACGGGGTTGGGGGTAAGGTCACAGATTAACAGCATCTCAAGGCAGAAGAATTTTTCTTAATGCAGAACAAAATGGAGTCTCTTATGTCTACTTCTTTCTACACAGACATATTAACAATCTGATCTCTCTTGCTTTTCCCCACAACATCTATTCTTTTTTGATTTTTTTTTTTATTATGGCCATTCTTGCAGGAGTAAGGTGGTATCTCATTGTGGTTTTAATTTGCATTTCCCTGATAATTAGTGATGTTGAACAGTTTTTCGTATGTTTATTGGCCATTTGTATATTTTGAGAATTGTCTATTCATTCCTTTGCCCACTTTTTGATGGGGTTATTTTTTTCTTGCTGATTTGTTTGAGTTCCTTGTAGATTCTGGATATTAGTCCTTTGTCGTCAGATGCATGGTTTGCAAATATTTTCTCTCATTCTGTGGGTTGTCTGTTTACCCTGCTGATTATTTCTTTTGCTGTGCAGAGGCTTTTCAGTTTAATCAGGTCCCACCTATTTATTTTTGTTTTTGTTGCATTTGCTTTTGGGTTCTTGGTCACAAACTCTTTACCTAAGCCAATGTTTAGAATAGCTTTGCCAGTGTTATCTCCTAGAATTTTTATGGTTTCAGGTGTTAGATTTAAATCTTAGATCCATCTGGAGTTGATTTTTGTACAAGGTGAGGGATGAGGATCCAGTTTCAATTATCTACATGTGGCTTGCCAATTTTCCCAGCACCATTCGTTGCACAGGGTGTCCTTTCCCCATTTTATGTTTTTGTTCGTTATGTCAAAGATCAGTTGTTTGTATTTGGCTTTATTTCTGGGTTCTCTATTTTGTTCCATTGGTCTACGTGCCTATTTTTATACCAGTACCATGCTGTTTTGGTAACTATGGCCTTGTAGTATAGTTTGAAGTCAGGTAATGTGACCTTAGATTGTCTATTTGTGCTGTTTTAGACTTTTTGATATGGGCATTTAATGCTATGAACCTTCCTCTTAGCACCACTTTTGCTGTATCCCAGAAGTTTTGATAAGTTGTGTCACTATTATCATTCAGCTCAAAGAAATTTTTGATTTCCATCTTGATTTCATTGTTGACCCAAATACCATTCAAGAGCAGATTATTTAATGTCCATGTATTTGTATAGCAAAAGTCCTATCCTGAGGGTCTGTTTTGTGAGGCCACCCCATTTCTGACACCTGTTTTCTTAGCCTATGTTTGGTAGAAAGCAAAGCCTGGAGCAAAACATATGTGGTAAATCTTTAGTGAAGGATGCAATCCCATGGGTGTAAGAGTGAGGGAATAAATGAAGTGAGGTAGGGAAGGATGGAAACAAAATATACTTTGGTGTGCTACTGAGTTCGCCACTGTTACTCAAGAAAACACAGCTCGTTTCACAGTCTTCCTGAATGCTTCCAGAAGCGTTGTATAGAATCACACCATCTTGAAATGGCTGAGGAAAGGAATTGATCTGCCTACAGGTGTTTGTCTCATTTCTGTCAGTGGTCAAAGTTCACCCTATTAGGTGTTTGTTAGTTTCCTCACACCTCTGAGTTGTGTTACCTTGGTTCTGGTAGTCAGTAGGAAAGCCAGATCCCACACACCACAGTTCAATCCTGAATCCAAAAGTGGTAGGAGTCATCAGAGCCTCCATGGATCTGGTCAGGATGAGCTTGAGTGCAGAAGCTCCTGCTGCAGTGAGTGCAGTAGAGGCCATTTCAGAACCTAGCCCTCACTTTAGAAAAGTGAAGGAGTCAGAAGTGTCAGGAGATGTGAAAACAGCAGTGGCAGTCAGGGAATTCCATTGATCAAGTGCCTGATAGCCTGGGAAGTAGATAAGGCTGAGAAAATATGGAAGGAGTATAAATTGGAGCAAGGCCATGCATACTATGGTTTTCGTACCTGGACAAACAAGGCAACTCTAGTCCTGAATATTTTGCAGATGCACAGAGGGAGACCTGGAAGGTTACAGACCAAACTGGGAATAGTTGTTCCCTCTAGGAGCAGAATTGCTGGCTCAGAGGGTAGATGTATGTTCAACTGTAAGAGATAATGGAAACCTGTTTTCCTTAGAACTGGTACCAATTTAGACTCCCACCAGCAATATTCAATAAATCATATGGATTCACATCCTCCCCAACACTTGGTACTGTTAGACTTTTAAATTTTTGACAACTGAATGGGTGAACAGTGGTATTTCATTGTAGTTTTGCTTTGCATTTTCCTGATCACTAATGATGTCGAACATCTCTTTATATGTTTATTGGCCATATGCGTCTCTCCATTGGTGAAATGCCTATTCATGTGTTTTGCCCACTTCTTTACTGGATTGTGTTTTTCTTAATAATTTGTAGTCCTTTATATATTCGCAATTGGAATTCCTTGCCACTTATCTGTATTCAAAATATTTTCTCCCAGTGCACAGCTGTGTTTTTTGCTCTTTATGGTGTCTTCATAAATTAAAATTCTTAAAGTCAAAGTTACCACTATTCCATTCTATGGTCAATGGTTTGTCTACACTGTTTAGAAATCTGTATCCCAAAGTCTAAAAGTTCCTTGCCTATGTTTCCTGTCAAGAGTTTAAGGGTATGTTTGTGACATTGAATTCCTTAATCCATCTGGAATACATTGTTATTATTTTCCATATCACATGAATGAGGGTTCCAATTTCATCTTTTCCAATATAAATAACCATTTTCCAGCGTCAGCTAATAGAATGTCCCTCTCTACTTACCTAACATGCCACTTCTATCGTATACCACATTTCTATACTTGCATGGTTGCGTTTCTGGGTTCTCTATTCTACGCCATTGCTCAATTAGTCTATCCGTGCCTCAATATCACAGTCTTAATTTCAATCTCTCCCCCCCCACCCACCCTCTCTCGCTCGTTCGTTTAGAGTGATCTTGAGGAAGGGAACCGTCATTCACATGAGTTCGGCCTCTTGGTAGAGAAAACTGGGCAATGCAGCTCTAAACTGTTGCCCTTGGATTTTCTCCTCTTGGCTATGAGCTCCTCCTTCCCAGGAAGCTTTGAGGAAGGTCAGAATAAGATTACATGTAGTGATGAACTGCTTCTAATACTGTGAGGCTAGTAGCTTGGGGTAGGGGACCAAGAGCCGTACAAGCCCATTAAATGTTTGTTTTGTTCAGAAAGCCTTCCATCACTGTGACTGGTATTTGAATGTCTCCAATGCGTTAGGATGCTAAGTAATCCTCCTCTAGCGTTACTAAGGAATGTTTACTGCTTTTGCTTTCGCTGAGCCGGAAAAATTTTGTGGCATTTACAGCAGGAGATCTGCCCTAAGTAAAAACAGTTTGGTTTTGAAGGCAATAAGATGTTTCATCATCGAACAGCACACAACAATTAAATGACAGGGTGCAGCAGCACAGGAGCCTTAAAGGCATTTTCGCAATGTCCAGATCTCAAAGGGTAATGGGAAGAGTCTAGAGTTCACCTACATCTTTCAAACTCCACTAAGCCGGCCGATTCCGACTTCCCTTGTTGCCTCCCTGCAATCCCCACGAATTTGGCCAGGGCACCCGGGCGGCTCAGGCCCAACGGGGCGTGGGCCGTGTGCTCAACCAGCCAGAAGCTGGGGGCCCCCTCCCCGTTCTTATCTTTCTGGCATTCATCTCACGCGGCCACCTACAGCCGCGACTTCCTCAGGCCCTTTAAGGGCCGCTTCTCAGAGCGCCGGGAGCCGCGGAGTCCGGGGCGTGGGAGAGTTCCGTGGGCGGAGCGAGGGCAGGAGTGGGCGGACCGT